>NC_091286.1:194375527-195015527 GCF_032444005.1 Ranitomeya imitator
ACGGTCTCTGTGTGAGCGCAGCTCCCCCTGTAGTCTGTGTGCAGCCACAGCCCGTTGTATTCAGCTCAGGGTTTGTCACTGCCTCATACCATTAAAAAACTTGTCCTTTTTCTCAACTAGTGCAGCCTGTTTAAAAATTATTTAAAAAATTCCTATTAGTGTCTTTCCACCCGTCTCCAGCTAAATAGTGGAAAAACACTAGATAGGATAACCTAGAGGAGGGTTTTTGGGCCTTGCAGCGCCGTTTACGGCTGTCTGCACGGTCTCCGTGTGAGTTAACCCCTTCCCGACCTTTGACGCCACGTAGGCGTCATGAAAGTCGGTGCCATTCCGACCCATGACGCCTATGCGGCGTCATGGAAAGATCGCGTCCCTGCAGATCGGGTGAAAGGGTTAACTCCCATTTCACCCGATCTGCAGGGACAGGGGGAGTGGTAGTTTAGCCCAGGGGGGGTGGCTTCACCCCCTCGTGGCTACGATCGCTCTGATTGGCTGTTGAAAGTGAAACTGCCAATCAGAGCGATTTGTAATATTTCACCCATTATAACGGGTGAAATATTACAATCCAGCCATGGCCGATGCTGAAATATCATCGGCCATGGCTGGAAATACTAGTGTGCCCCCACCCCACCCCTCCGATCGCCCCCCCAGCCCTCCGATCTGGCCGGTACACTGCTCCGGCTCCCCTCCGTCCAGTGCTCCGCTCCCCCCCATGCTCTTGTCCGCTCCCCCCGTGCTCCAATCACCCCCCCGTGCTCCAATCACCCCCCCTGCACTCCGATCCACCCCCCCCGGTGCTCCGTTCCACCCCCCCGTGTTCCATTCCAGCCCCCCCGTGCTCCGTTCCACCCCTCCCGCACTCCAATTTCCCCCCCCGTGGTCCCCCCCCACCCCATCATACTTACCGATCCAGCCGGGGTCCCGTCCGTCTTCTCCCTGGGCGCCGCCATCTTCCAAAATGGCGGGCGCATGCGCAGTGCGCCCGCCGAATCTGCCGGCCGGCAGATTCGTTCCAAAGTGCATTTTGATCACTGAGATATAATCTATCTCAGTGATCAAAATAAAAAAAATAATAAATGACCCCCCCCCCCTTTGTCACCCCCATAGGTAGGGACAATAAAAAAATAAAGAAATTTTTTTTTTCCACTAATGTTAGAATAGGGTTAGGGTTAGGGGTAGGGTTAGGGGTAGGGTTAGGGGTAGGGTAAGGGTTAGGGGTAGGGTTAGGGCTAGGGTTAGGGTTAGGGCTAGGGGTAGGGTTAGGGTTAGGGGTAGGGTTAGGGTTAGGGCTAGGGGTAGGGTTAGGGTTAGGGCTAGGGTTAGGGTTTCGGTATGTGCACACGTATTCTGGTCCTCTGCGGATTTTTCCGCTGCGGATTTGATAAATCCGCAGTGCTAAACCGCTGCGGATTTATGGCGGATTTACCGCGGTTTTTCTGTGCATTTCACTGCGGTTTTACAACTGCGATTTTCTATTTGAGCAGTTGTAAAACCGCTGCGGAATCCGCACAAAGAAGTGACATGCTGCGGAATGTAAACCGCTGCGTTTCCGTGCAGTTTTTCCGCAGCATGGGCACAGCGATTTTTGTTTCCCGTAGGTTTACATTGAACTGTAAACTCATGGGAAACTGCTGCGGATCCGCAGCGTTTTCCGCAGCGTGTGCACATACCTTTAGAATTAGGCTATGTGCACACGGTGCGGATTTGGCTGCGGATTCGCAGCAGTGTTCCATCAGGTTTACAGTACCATGTAAACATATGGAAACCAAATCCGCTGTGCCCATGGTGCAGAAAATACCACGCGGAAACGCTGCGTTGTATTTTCCGCAGCATGTCAATTCTTTGTGCGGATTCCGCAGCGTTTTACACCTGTTCCTCAATAGGAATCCGCAGGTGAAATCCGCACAAAAAACACTGGAAATCCGTGGAAAATCCGCAGGTAAAACGCAGTGCCTTTTACCCGCGGATTTTTCAAAAATGGTGCGAAAATATCTCACACGAATCCGCAACGTGGGCACATAGCCTTAGGGTTAGGGTTGGAATTAGGGTTGTGGTTATGGTTAGGGGTGTGTTGGGGTTAGGGTTGTGGTTAGGGGTGTGTTGCGGTTAGGGTTGTGTTTAGGGTTATGGCTACAGTTGGGATTAGGGTTAGGGGTGTGTTGGGGTTAGTGTTGGAGGTAGAATTGAGGGGTTACCACTGTTTAGGCACATCAGGGGTCTCCAAACGCAACATGGCGCCACCATTGATTCCAGCCAATCTCGTATTCAAAAAGTCAAATGGTGCTCCCTCACTTCCGAGCCCTGACGTGTGCCCAAACAGTGGTTTACCCCCACATATGGGGTACCAGCATACTCAGGACAAACTGCGCAACAATTACTGGGGTCCAATTTCTCCTGTTACCCTTGTGAATCAAAAAAAATGCTTGCTAAAACATAATTTTTGAGGAAAGAAAAATGATTTTTTATTTTCACGGCTCTGCGTTGTAAACGTCTGTGAAGCACTTGGGGGTTCAAAGTGCTCACCACATATCTAGATAAGTTCCTTGGGGGGTCTAATTTCTAAAATGGGGTCACTTGTGGGGGTTTCTACTGTTTAGGCACACCAGGGGCTCTGCAAACGCAACGTGACACCCGCAGACCATTCCATCAAAGTCTGCATTTCAAAAGTCACTACTTCCCTTCTGAGCCCCGACGTGTGCCCAAACAGTGGTTTACCCCCACTCATGGGGTATCAGCGTACTCAGGAGAAACTGGACAACAACTTTTGGGGTCCAATTTCTCCTGTAACCCTTGGGAAAATAAAAAATTCTGGGCTAAATAATTATTTTTGAGGAAAGAAAACGTATTTATTATTTTCACGGCTCTGCATTATAAACTTCTATGAAGCACTTGGGGGTTCAAAGTGCTCACCAAACATCTAGATAAGTTCCTTTCGGGGTCTAGTTTCCAAAATGGGGTCACTTGTGGGGGGTTTCTACTGTTTAGGCACATCAGGGGCTCTGCAAACGCAACGTGACGCCCGCAGAGCATTCCATCAAAGTCTGCATTTCAAAACGTCACTACTTCACTTCCGAGCCCCGGCATGTGCCCAAACAGTGATTTACCCCCACATATGGGGTATCAGCGTACTCAGGAGAAACTGGACAACAACTTTTGGGGTCAAATTTCTCCTGTTACCCTTGGGAAAATAAAAAATTGCAGGCTAAAAGATCATTTTTGAGAAAATATATATTTTTTTTTTTCATGGCTCTGCGTTATAAACTTCTGTGAAGCACTTGGGGGTTCAAAGTCCTCACCACACATCTAGATTAGTTCCTTTGGGGGTCTAGTTTCCAAAATGGTGTCATTTCTGGGGGATCTCCAATGTTTAGGCACACAGGGGCTCTCCAAACGTGACATGGTGTCCGCTAATGATTGGAGCTAATTTTCCATTTAAAAAGCCAAATGGCGTGCCATCCCTTCCGAGCCCTGCCGTGCGCCCAAACAGTGATTTACCCCCACATATTGGGTATCTGCGTACTCAGGACAAACAGGACAACAATATTTGGGGTCCAATTTCTCCTATTATCCTTGGCAAAATAGGAAATTCCAGGCTAAAAAATCATTTTTGAGGAAAGAAAAATTATTTTTTATTTTCATGGCTCTGCGTTATAAACTTCTGTGAAGCACCTGGGGGTTTAAAGTGCTCAATATGCATCTAGATAAGTTCCTTGGGGGGTCTAGTTTCCAAAATGGGGTCACTTGTGGGGGAGCTCCAATGTTTAGGCACACAGGGGCTCTCCAAACGCGACATGGTGTCCGCTAACAATTGGAGCTAATTTTCCATTCAAAAAGTCAAATGGCGCGCCTTCCCTTCCGAGCCCTGCCGAGTGCCCAAACAGTGGTTTACCCCCACATATGAGGTATCGACGTACTCGGGAGAAATTGCCCAACAAATTTTATGATCCATTTTACCCTACTGCCCATGTGAAAATGAAAAAATTGAGGCGAAAAGAATTTTTTTGTGAAAAAAAAAGTACTTTTTCATTTTTACAGATCAATTTGTGAAGCACCTGAGGGTTTAAAGTGCTCACTAGGCATCTAAATAAGTTCCTTGGGGGGTCTAGTTTCCAAAATGGGGTCACTTGTGGGGGAGCGCCAATGTTTAGGCACACAGGAGCTCTCCAAACGCGACATGGTGTCCGCTAATGATGGAAATAATTTTTCATTCAAAAAGTCAAATGGCGCTCCTTCCCTTCCGAGCCTTACCATGTGCCCAAACAGTGGTTTATCCCCACATGTGAGGTATTGGTGTACTCAGGAGAAATTGCCCAACACATTTTAGGATCCATTTTATCCTGTTGCCCATGTGAAAATGAAAAAATTGAGGCTAAAAGAATTTTTTTGTGAAAAAAAAGTACTTTTTCATTTTTACGGATTAATTTGTGAAGCACCTGGGGGTTCAAAGTGCTCACTATGCATCTAGATAAGTTCCTTGGGGCGTCTAGTTTCCAAAATGGGGTCACTTGTGGGGGAGCTCCAATTTTTAGGCACACGGGGGCTCTCCAAACGTGACATGGTGTCCGCTAAAGAGTGGAGCCAATTTTTGATTCAAAAAGTCAAATGGCGCTCCTTCCCTTCCAAGCCCTGCCGTGCGCCCAAACAGTGGTTTACCCCCACATATGAGGTATCAGCGTACTCAGGACAAATTGGACAACAACTTTCGTGGTTCAGTTTCTCCTTTTACCATTGGGAAAATAAAAAAATTGTTGCTAAAAGATAATTTTTGTGACTAAAAAGTTAAATGTTCATTTTTTCCTTCCATGTTGCTTCTGCTGCTGTGAAGCACCTGAAGGGTTAATAAACTTCTTGAATGTGGTTTTGAGTACTTTGAGGGGTGCAGTTTTTAGAATGGTGTCACTTTTGGGTATTTTCAGCCATATAGACCCCTCAAACTGACTTCAAATGTGAGGTGGTCCCTAAAAAAAATGGTTTTGTAAATTTCGTTGTAAAAATGACAAATCGCTGGTCAAATTTTAACCCTTATAACTTCCTAACAAAAAAAAATTTTGTTTCCAAAATTGTGCTGATGTAAAGTAAACATGTGGGAAATGTTATTTATTAACTATTTTGTGTCACATATCTCTCTGGTTTAACAGAATAAAAATTCAAAATGTGAAAATTGCGAAATTTTCAAAATTTTCGCCAAATTTCCGTTTTTATCACAAATAAACGCAGAATTTATTGACCTAAATTTACCACTAACATGAAGCCCAATATGTCACGAAAAAACAATCTCAGAACCGCTAGGATCCGTTGAAGCGTTCCTGAGTTATTACCTCATAAAGGGACACTGGTCAGAATTACAAAAAACGGCAAGGTCTTTAAGGTCAAAATAGGCTGGGTCATGAAGGGGTTAAACTCGCTCTGTAGCCCGATCTGCCCAAAAAAAAAAAAAGTAAAGTTCACCAAATACCACTTAACACTTGTGTAGGCCACATTTTATCAATAATAAAGTCTAGTCCACACTTTACAACATTAGTGTTTCTTACATCTGTTAGGAGGAGCATTTCAGGAATAAGCACACTAAGGCCTTAGTACTTTTCTGCTTATCTTTATCTGTCAACCAAGATGATGAGGGCAGGGAGTAAGGTTCGTGGGCGTGGGCGTGGAGCAGGGAGAGGAGCAGGGAGAGGACGTGGTGATTCTGCCTGCTGCGGGCACCGGTGACTCATCATCACTCAGTTTCAGCAGGGAACAGTCCTTCATGCGCAGCTTTGTCGGAGAGCGCCGTGCACCGCTGCTGCGTGAAGATCAAATTGAAGCCGTTGTCGGATGGATGGCAGCTAACGCATCGACTTCAATTAGTGCCACATCCTCTCAGGCACAGACCACTGGAGAGCAGCCATCTGTCTCTTCACCACCTGCCAAATTGGCCAGGCAGTCAGAGAGCCCAGGACAGGAGCCGTCTCTACTTCTGTTCTCTGAATCTCTTGGCTTGGAAACAGGGGGCCAGCCAAGCAGTATTGGAGAAATAGAAGAAGAGGCAGTGTGCAGTGATGCCCAACAGCTTTGTCTCTCTGACTCTGAAGAGGCGGGTGGGTCAGTGCCTGCGGTGACCACAGCGCAGTACGCATCTGATGATGAAACTCAGGTGCCGCTTTCTGGTGCGTACTGTGCTGCTGAGACTACCCAGGAGGAGCAGTTGGTGGCAGAGGGTAGTGGAGATGATGAGGTCCTTGACCCATCGTGGCGTGAGGAACAGGAAGGTGGTGGGAGCAGCTCAGAGGAAGAGATTCCCCTAACGGGCCAAAGAGGGAGAGGGAGGGGGAAGACTGCGGAGCCTGTAGCCTCCACTTTGACACCAGTTAGGAGCCTGTCTCTTTCAAAAGCCAAAAAGGGCGCTCCCAAGACTTGCAGTGCCTGGTCCTTTTTTGACACAGTTGCAGATGACATTTGTTTTGTCAAATGCAAGCTGTGTCATCAGAAAGTAAAAAGAGGTAAAAGTGTCAGCAACCTCAATACCACAAATATGTGGAAACATGTGCGGACCAGGCACGCGGTGGAGTTCCAAAAACACACTGAAGACCTAGGCCAACCAACAGCTGCAGATACCACCTCTTCAGCTCGTGTTGCTTCTTCCTCCAGCTCACGCACAGCTGGTTCGGCTTCCTCCTTGGATCGCCATGGAAGAACCTCTGGCACTGTTGTCCAAAGACCTAGTGTAATTCCACCCACAGCACCACGTTCCCAGTCATCCTCACACTCCCAGCCTAGTCTACAGCCATCGGTAGTACAGGCATGGGAGAAAAGGCGGGCATTCTCGGCAAACCACCCCCGAGCACAGGCTCTGAATGCAGGCATTGCCAAACTTCTGTCCCTGGAAATGCTCTCATTCAGGCTGGTGGAGACTGACAGCTTCCGTGACTTGATGGCATTGGCAGTCCCACAGTACAAGGTGCCCAGCCGCTTTTACTTCAGCAGGCAAGCTGTCCCTGCCCTGCACAAGCATGTGGAGGGACAAATCAAACATGCGCTTCTGAACGCCGTCAGTAGCAAGGTCCACCTCACCACCAATGCGTGGACCAGTCAACATGGACAGGGGCGATACCTTTCCGTCACTGCCCATTGGGTTAATGTTGTTGAGCCGGGTACAGACCGTGCGAGTGGCGCAAGACGTGTCCTGCCCCCTCCAAGGATTGCAGGAATCCAGTCTGTACGCATTGACTCCTCCTCTTACACCAGTTCCTCAGATTCCTCGCTGCAGGATCCGTCACAGTCCACCTCCACATGGACCCGTGAACGTTTACCTGTTATGACTGACATGAGCACAGCCGTGGCCAAATGTCAGCAGGCCGTCTTGAAATTAGTTTCTTTGGGGAATCGAAGCCACACAGCGCAGGAGCTCTGGAATGCCCTAAAGCAGGAGAGCGATGTGTGGTTTGTGCCAGCGAATCTCCAGCCAGGCATGGTAGTGTGTGACAATGGCCGAAATCTGGTGGCAGCTTTAGGCCTTGGCAACCTCACTCACATCCCATGTCTGGCACATGTGCTCAATTTGGTTGTGCAGAGTTTTCTGAGGGACTATCCGGATCTTGATGCACTTCTGCACAAGGCCCGCCTAGAGTGTGCTCACTTGCGGCGTTCCAGCTTGGCAAGATCCCGCATTGCTGCTCTGCAGCGTCGGTTTCGCCTTCCTGAACATCGCATCATATGTGACCTACCTACCAGGTGGAATTCCACGTTACATATGTTGGAGCGGTTGTGTGAGCAGCAGCAAGCAGTAATGGAGTACCAGCTGCATCAGGCGCAAAAAAGTCGCAGTCAGCGCCGCTCAGACTTGACAACCACAGAGTGGGCCACTATGAAGGACGTCTGCCAGGTTTTGCGTCCTTTTGATTATTCCACGCGGATGGCAAGTGCAGATGATGCACTAGTCAGCATGACTGTCCCCCTTATCTGCTTGCTTCAAGAAACCCTGCAAGGGATAAGGGATGATGTGGAAGAGGTGGAGGATGAGGAGTCACCTTTTCCATCAGGTTCTGGACAGTCAGCGCCACGTGGTTCCTCACAAAGGGGTCGGCAGGGGACCCTTTGTGAGGAGGATGAGGAGGAGTCAATGGACGAGGAAGAGCTACGTCCAGAGGAGGGAGTTCCACCATTGTCCAGTGGTCAGTGTGTACAGCGAGGGTGTGGTGATGAAGAGCGGGCAGAGATCATGTCTCAAGCAGGGGACAGCGTTTCTGGGCCAGTTGGCAGTCTGCAGCACATGGTTGAGTTCATATTGCAGTGCCTGAGAGACGACCGCCGCATCGACCACATTCTCAACGTGCCTGATTATTGGGTGTACGCCCTCCTCGATCCTCGCTACCGTGACAATGTCCAAAACCTCATCCCGGCGTTGACACGGGAGCGTAAAATGCGGGAGTACCACGACACACTGGTGAATTCCATCATCTTCTCCAGTCCAACTGAGAAGAGTGCTGCTAGTGCTTTACAAAGCAGCTCAGTGCGTCGAGGCAGTGGAGGAGGAGGCTCTGCACAAAGAGGGAGCAGAAGCAGTGCCTCTGCCCAAGGCAAGTCAAGTATGGCACAACTGTGGAAAACTTTTGTGTGCCCGCCCCAAATATCTACACCATCACCGGCGGCTCCAGTCAGCAGGAGGCAACGGTTCCGTCAGATGGTGACAGACTACATGGCTTGCCCTCTTAGTGTACTCCCAGACGGCTCTTCCCCGTTCAAGTTTTGGGTCTCTAAGCTGGATACATGGCCAGAGCTAAGCCAGTATGCATTGGAGGTGCTGGCTTGCCCTGCGGCTAGTGTCTTATCGGAACGTGTCTTTAGTGCCGCAGGTGGTGTACTAACAGACCATCGCATGCGACTATCCTCCGATAACGTTGACCGGCTTACTTTCCTGAAAATGAACCAGGCCTGGATCTCGCAGGAATTTGCCACTCCTCTGCCTGATTAAGTAATTGGGTGTCATCCAGGTCTCCTGATGTGTTCATCTTTCTACCACCTGAACTGCTATTCCTGGGCTACAACACCGCCAGTTGCGGCTCAGAAGTGCAGGCTGCACAGTCTAAACATACGACCCAGTGTTATTGGGTTTCAGTAACGTCAGCTGATCCCCAGCTGTGTAGCCGGCAATGTGTCCTGCGACCGCCACGCTGGCACAACAACCTAAATGTAAGGGAACCTGTCCCCCCCCCCCCTCGGCGTTTGATACTGAAAGAGCCATCTTGTGCAGCAGTAATGTTGCACAAGGAAAAGGTAGCTCTTTTATTTTAGCTCCTTGCACACGCAGAACTTAACACTTATAAAATGTGTTCACTGATACCGTTATACCGTCCCGGAGCTGGGACTTTCCTTCATAATGTGACGCAGCACAGCCGTCATTCCTACCCCCTTGGTGCCATGCGCTGCCTCCTCAGCATTGTTTTAAGCTGTCATGGAGCCTGCGCTGTTCTGTTATCCCTTGGCCATGGCCAGTTTGCGCTGCCTGTCTTCTGACATAATTTGGTGTCAGGATGGCTGCGCCTGTGCGCCCGCGCTGCCCGAGAACCCGCCTCGCAGTGCCCATCACCTGACACCCAGCCTGACACCTAAATGATGTCAGAAGACGGGCACCGCTAACTGTGCATGGCCAAGGGATAACATTACAGCGCGGGCTCCGTGACAGAACCAAACAACGTTGAGGAGGTGGCGCACGGCACCAAGGGGGTTGGAATGACGGCTGTGCTGTGTCACATTACAAAGGAAAGTCCCACTTCCGGGACGGTTTGACGGTGTGAGGGGACACATTATATGAGTGTGTACTTCAGCGTTTGTAAGGAGCATAATTTTAGGAGCCACCATTTTCCATGTGCAGTATTACTGCTGTACAAGATGGCTCTTTCAGCAGCAAATGCCTGGGGGGGGGGGTTAAAGGTTCCCTTTCAACTTGCTCCACTGCAGGCTTCAGCCTACACTCTGCTCCTCTTTGATTCCCTGGGTTTCAACACTGTCAGTTGCCACCTGGAAGTGTTGTCTACACAGAAAAAACACTAGCTGATGTGTCAGTGGGGTTCAGCACCGCCAGCTGTTCCCCTGCTGTGTAGTCGGCAACGTGTCCAGCACAAGCCACGCTGGCACAACAGAACAAAAGCTGCCACCAGTGCAGGCTTCGGCCTACACTCTGCTCCTCTCCTCCTCCTGCTGACCCTGGGCTCTAACACCGCCAGTTTTTGCCCGGAACTGCTAGCTGCACAGAGAAAAACACCAGCCAATGTGTTAGTGGGGTTCAGCACTGCCAGCTGGTCCCCTGCTGTGTAGCCGGCAACGTGACCTGCAAACGCCACGCAGGCACATGAACTGAAATTAAAGGGAACCAGCCCCCACCCCAAGGTGTTTCTATGTATAACAGCTACCTTGTACAGCAGTAATGCTGCATTTGTACAAGGTGGCTGACTTTTTCTCCTTGCCAACGTGGAACTCAACACGTACAAAATGTGTCTCATTGAGAGCATTCCACTGTCCCTGAGGTGTGACTTTCCTTTCTAATGGTATGCAGCACCACCCTTGGTAGCGCTGCCCGTCTTCTGACATCATTGGTTGGCTGCCTGTGCCTGTGCGTCCGCCCTGCCCGACACAACCCCCCTCGTTGTCTCATATATTTTGGCTGCGAGGGTGTGATTGATGGGCATGTGCAGTGCATATGTTCGCCTGTCTTAACTCATCTCCTTCCGCCTTCTTCAGACTGTGCGGCCTCATGGCCGTGGTAGGCGATAAGGGATCAGCTGAGGCCGCCCAGTCTGAAGCAGGTGTAAGGACATGTGTGAGCGGCAAACATATTTACTGCACAAGGCCACGAATCCGAGCCACGCAGTGTGATTTTTTTAAAACACACTGCGGGTCTGGGATTCATGGCCATTGCTAACTGCACCGGCCAACACGAAATGAGGTGAGAAGACAGGCAGCGCTCACAGCGCATGGCCAAGAGATCACAACAGCGCAGACTCCTGTACAGCAAATAACAACGCTCAGGAGGCTGCGTCCAGCACCAAGGCATTATTTATGTGCACCTGTGCTGCGTCTCCTTAAAAAGACAAGTCACGCCTCCAATACAGAACTGAACTACTGTTCAATGGGCTAAATTGTGTACGTCTTTCATTCTGCGTGTGCAATGAGCAAAACTTAAAGAGCAACCTTTAACTTGTGGAGCTTTACTGCTGCACAAGGTGTGGCTCTTCAACATTGTAACACCTGAGGGTGGGTTAAAGGTTACCTTTGAAATTGGTTTAAGTAGGCTTCGGCCTACACTCTGCTCCTCCTGCAGACCCTGGGCTCTAACTACGCCAGTTGGGGCCCGGAAGTGCTGGCTGCACAGAGAAAAACACCCACCATTGTGTCAGTGGGGTTCAGCACCGCCAGCTGTTCCCCTGCTGTGTAGCCGGCATCGTGTCCAGCACAAGCCACGCTGGCACAACAGACCAAAAGCTGCCACCAGTGCAGGCTTCGGCCTACACTCTGCTCCTCTCCTCCTCCTGCTGAACCTGGGCTCTAACACCACCAGTTTTTGCCCGGAACTGCTAGCTGCACAGAGAAAAACACCAGCCAATGTGTCAGTGGGGTTCAGCACCGCCAGCTGTTCCCCTGCTGTGTAGCTGGCAACGTGTCCTGCAAACGCCATGCAGGCACCTGAACTGAAATTAAAGGGAACCTGGCCCCACCCCCCCAGGTGTTTCTATGTATAACAGCCACCTAGTACAGCAGTACTGCTGCATTTGTACAAGGTGGCTGATTTTTTCTCCTTGCCCACGTTGAATTAAACACGTACAAAATGTGTCTCATTACAGACCATTACAATGTCCCTGAGGTGTGACTTTCCTTTTTAATGACACGCAGCACCCACTTTGGTAGCGCTGCCCGTCTTCCGACATCATTGGTTGGGTGCCTGTGCCTGTGCGTCCGCCCTGCCCGACACAACCCCCCTTGTTGTCTCATATATTTTGGCTGCGAGGGTGTGATTGATGGGCATGTGCAGTGCATAAGTTCGCCTGTCTTAACTCATCTCCTTCCGCCTTCTTCAGACTGTGCGGCCTCATGGCCGTGGTAGGCGATAAGGGATCAGCTGAGGCCGCCCAGTCTGAAGCAGGTGTAAGGACATGTGTGAGCGGCAAACATATTTACTGCACAAGGCCACGAATCCCAGCCACTCAGTGTGATTTTTTTAAAACACACTGCGGGTCTGGGATTCATGGCCATTGCTAACCGCACCGGCCAACATGAAATGAGGTGAGAAGACAGGCAGCGCTCACAGCGCATGGCCAAGGGATCACAATAGCGCAGACTCCTGTACAGCAAATAACAACGCTCAGGAATCTGCGCCCAGCACCTAGGTGTAAATTTTGACACCTGTGCTGCGTCTCCTTAAAAAGACAAGTCACGCCTCCACTACTGTTTGACAGTATAATGGGCTAAATAGTGTACATGTTTTATTCAGCGTGTGCAAGGAGTAAAATTAATAGAGCAACCTTTTACTTGTGCAGCATTAATGCTGCACAAGGTGTGGCTCTTGTACCTTGCAACACCTGAGGGGGGGTTAAAGGTAACTTTTGAAATTGGTTCAACTAGGCTTCGGCCTACACTCTGCTCCTCTCCTCCCTCTGCTGACCCTGGGCTCTAACACCGCTAGTTTTTGCCCGGAAGTGCTAGCTGCACAGAGAAAAACACCAGCCAATGTGTTAGTGGGGTTCAGCACCGCCAGCTGTTCCCCTGCTGTGTAGCCGGCATCGTGTCCAGCACAAGCCACGCTGGCACAACAGACCAAAAGCTGCCACCAGTGCAGGCTTCGGCCTACACTCTGCTCCTCTCCTCCTCCTGCTGCCCCTGGGCTATAACACCGCCAGTTGTAGCCTGGAAGTGCTAGCTGCACAGAGAAAAACACCAGCCAATGTGTTAGTTGGGTTCAGCACCGCCAGCTGTTCCCCTGCTGTGTAGCCGGCATCGTGTCCAGCACAAGCCACGCTGGCACAACAGACCAAAAGCTGCCACCAGTGCAGGCCTCGGCCTACACTCTGCTCCTCTCCTCCTCCTGCTGACCCTGGGCTCTAACACCGCCAGTTTTTGCCCGGACGTGCTAGCTGCACAGAGAAAAACACCAGTCAATGTGTCAGTGGGGTTCAGCACCGCCAGCTGTTCCCCTGCTGTGTAGCTGGCAACGTGTCCTGCAAACGCCATGCAGGCACCTGAACTGAAATTAAAGGGAACCAGCCCACACCCCTCCAGGTGTTTCTATGTATAACAGCCACCTTGTACAGCAGTACTGCTGCATTTGTACAAGGTGGCTGACTTTTTCTCCTTGCCCACGTTTAATTAAACACGTACTAAATGTGTTTCATTGAGACCATTCCACTGTCCCTGAGGTGTGACTTTCCTTTCTAATGATACGCAGCACCACCCTTGGTAGCGCTGCCCGTCTTTTGACATCATTGGTTAGCAGGCTGCGCCTCTGCGTCTGCCCTGCTCGAAACAACGCCCCTCGGTGTCTTATTTTTTTGGACAGCGAGGGTGTGATTGATGGGCATGTGCAGTGCATATGTTTGCTTGTGTTCACTCATCTCCTTCTGCCTTCTTCAGACTGGGTGGCCTCATGGCCGCGGCATGCGATAAGGGATCAGCTGAAGCCACCCAGTCTGAAGTAGGTGTAAGGACATGTGTGAGCGGCAAACATATTTACTGCACAAGGCCACGAATCCCAGCCATGCAGTGTGAATTTTTGAAAACACACTGTGGGTCTGGGATTCATGTCCATCGCTAACCGCAACGGCCGACATGAAATGAGGTCAGAAGACAGGCAGCGCTCACAGCGCATGGCCAAGGGATAACAAGAGCACAGACTCCTGTACAGCAAATAACAACGCTCAGGAAGCTGCGCCCATGCACCATGGTGTTATTTTGGACACCTGTGCTGCGTCTCCTTAAAAAGACAAATCACGTCTCCACTACTGTTTGACAGTATAATGGACTAAATTGTGTACGTCTTTCATTCAGCGTGTGCTAATAGACAAATTAATAGAGCAACCTTTGACTTGTGCAGCATTAATACTGCACAAGGTGTGTCTCTTGTACTTTGTAACACCTGAGGGGGGGTTAAAGGTTTCCTTTGAAATTGGTTCAACTAGGCTTCGGCCTACACTCTGCTCCTCTCCTCCTCCTGCTGCCCCTGGGCTCTAACACCGCTAGTTTTTGCCCGGAAGTGCTAGCTGCACAGAGAAAAACACCCGCCATTGTGTCAGTGGGGTTCAGCAACGCCAGCTGTTCCCCCACTGTGTAGCCGGCAAAGTGTCCTGCAAACGCAACGCAGACACAAAGCTGCCTCCAGTGCAGGCTTCGGCCTACACTCTGCTCCCCCTGCTTACCCTTTGCTCAAACACCGCTAGTTGGGGCTCTAGGAAGACAATCTTTAATAGGCAACGCATCCGGGTTCCAGCACCGCCAGCTGGTTCTCGCCAGTGTTTTTGTCACGGGTACTCCCTCGTGCCCAGCCTGGTTCCAGCACCGTCAGCTGTTTCCGGGTAGTGTCAAGCTCACTGAGACGCCTATGCTTGCCCCGTCGTGTTGTGATCGGGTTAGCCAACTCCAGGGTGCCTCCAGTTTAGGAGCTTCCTATGTGGGCTGCATAAATTGGTAGCCAAGGCTGGTTCTGTAGTGCCAGTAGGCCAAGCTCCCCCTGTAGGACTGTTGGGGTTCGGTAACTGCGGCTGCCTCGCGGCCTAGCTGTTCTCTCCTCTCCTGTGGACCTTCGGGTCCACCACCTGGTTCCAGCACCGTCAGCTGGTTCCGGGCCGAGCCTTTGGCTTAGGTGCCTCCTCCTGGGTATCCGACTTCCGCCAACGTCAGGCAGTCCTTGGTAGTGCTTTTAAGCGCAGGCACCTACAGCTTAGTAACCGGGTTCCAGCACCGTCAGCTGGTCCTCGGTCGTGCCATTGGCTCTTGCACACTGGGGCAACGCATCCGGGTTCCAGCACCGCCAGCTGGTTCTCGGCAGTGTTTTTGTCACGGGTACTCCCTCGTGCCCAGCCTGGTTCCAGCACCGTCAGCTGTTTCCGGGTAGTGTCAAGCTCACTGAGACGCCTATGCTTGCCCCGTCGTGTTGTGGTCGGGTTAGCCAACTCCAGGATGCCTCCAGTTTAGGAGCTTCCTATGTGGGCTGCATGAATTGGTAGTCAAGGCTGGTTCTGTAGTGCCAGTGGGCCAAGCTCCCCCTGTAGGACTGTTGGGGTTCGGTAACTGCGGCTGCCTCACGGCCTAGCTGTTCTCTCCTCTCCTGTGGACCTTCGGGTCCACCACCTGGTTCCAGCACCGTCAGCTGGTTCCGGGCCGAGCCTTTGGCTTAGGTGCCTCCTCCTGGGTATCCGAGTTCCGCCAACGTCAGGCGGTCCTTGTTAGTGCCTTTAAGCGCAGGCACCTACAGCTTAGTTACCGGGTTCCAGCACCGTCAGCTGGTCCTCGGTCGTGCCATTGGGTGTTGCACACTGGGGCGACGCATCCGGGTTCCAGCACCGCCAGCTGGTTCTCGGCAGTGTTTTTGTCACGGGTACTCCCTCGTGCCCAGCCTGGTTCCAGCACCGTCAGCTGTTTCCGGGTAGTGTCAAGCTCACTGAGACGCCTATGCTTGCCCCGTCGTGTTGTGGTCGGGTTAGCCAACTCCAGGGTGCCTCCAGTTTAGGAGCTTCCTATGTGGGCTGCATGAATTGGTAGTCAAGGCTGGTTCTGTAGTGCCAGTAGGCCAAGCTCCCCCTGTAGGACTGTTGGGGTTCGGTAACTGCGGCTGCCTCGCGGCCTAGCTGTTCTCTCCTCTCCTGTGGACCTTCGGGTCCACCACCTGGTTCCAGCACCGTCAGCTGGTTCCGGGCCGAGCCTTTGGCTTAGGTGCCTCCTCCTGGGTATCCGAGTTCCGCCAACGTCAGGCGGTCCTTGGTAGTGCTTTTAAGCGCGGGCACCTACAGCTTAGTAACCGGGTTCCGGCACCGTCAGCTGGTCCTCGGTCGTGCCATTGCTCTTGCACACTGGGGCGACGCATCCGGGTTCCAGCACCACCAGCTGGTTCTCGGCAGTGTTTTTGTCACGGGTACTCCCTCGTGCCCAGCCTGGGTCCAGCACCATCAGCTGTTTCCGGGTAGTGTCAAGCTCACTGAGACGCCTATGCTTGCCCCGTTGTGTTGTGGTCGGGTTAGCCAACTCCAGGGTGCCTCCAGTTTAGGAGCTTCCTATGTGGGCTGCATGAATTGGTAGTCAAGGCTGGTTCTGTAGTGCCAGTAGGCCAAGCTCCCCCTGTAGGACTGTTGGGGTTCGGTAACTGCGGCTGCCTCGCGGCCTAGCTGTTCTCTCCTCTCCTGTGGACCTTCGGGTCCACCACCTGGTTCCAGCACCGTCAGCTGGTTCCGGGCCGAGCCTTTGGCTTAGGTGCCTCCTCCTGGGTATCCGAGTTCCGCCAACGTCAGGCGGTCCTTGGTAGTGCTTTTAAGCGCAGGCACCTACAGCTTAGTAACTGGGTTCCAGCACCGTCAGCTGGTCCTCGGTCGTGCCATTGGCTCTTGCACACTGGGGCAACGCATCCGGGTTCCAGCACCGCCAGCTGGTTCTCGGCAGTGTTTTTGTCACGGGTACTCCCTCGTGCCCAGCCTGGTTCCAGCACCGTCAGCTGTTTCCGGGTACTGTCAAACTCACTGAGACACCTATGCGTTGCCCCGTCGTGTTGCGGTCGAGTTAGCCAACTCCAGGGTGCCTCCAGTTTAGGAGCTTCCTATGTGGGCTGCGTGAATTGGTAGTCAAGGCTGGTTCTGTAGTGCCAGTAGGCCAAGCTCCCCCTGTAGGACTGTTGGGGTTCGGTAACTGCGGCTGCCTCGCGGCCTAGCTGTTCTCTCCTCTCCTGTGGACCTTCGGGTCCACCACCTGGTTCCAGCACCTTCAGCTGGTTCTCGGCAGTGTCTTTTGCTCTTGTACCTTCTGCTCCCCATCCTGGTTCCAGTACCGTCAGCTAGTTCCGGGCAGAGCCTTTGGCTTAGGTGCCTCCTTCTGGGTATCCAAGTTCCACCAACGTCAGGTGGTCCTTGGTAGTGCTTTCAGGCACGGGTACCTCCTGCTTAGTAACCGGGTTCCAGTAACGTCAGCTGGTCCTCGGTAGTTCCATTGGCTCTTGGACCTTCGGCTACCCATCCGGGTTCCAGTACCGTCAGCTGGTTCTCGGCAGTGTCTTTTGCTCTTGTACCTTCTGCTCCCCATCCTGGTTCCAGTAACGTCAGCTGGTTCCGGGCAGAGCCTTTGGCTTAGGTGCCTCCTTCTGGGTATCCGAGTTCCGCCAACATCAGGCGGTCCTTGGTAGTGCTTTTTAGCACGGGTACCTCCTGCTTAGTAACCGGGTTCCAGTAACGTCAGCTGGTCCTCGGTAGTTCCATAGGCTCTTGAACCTTCAGGTAGCCATCCGAGTTCCAGTTCATTCAGCTGGTTCTTGGCATTTTCTCAGCCTTCTTGTACCTTCTGCTACATTTCCAAGTTGAAGACGCTAAAGTCGACGACCCGGAAGACCACCCCGATGACGACGACGACGGCGGAGACGACGACCCTGGAGACGACGACCCTGGAGACGACGACATGGAAGACCGAGAAGCAGAAGAACAAGAGGCTTCAGAACAAAGAGCAGAAGAACATTAAGCATAACACTTAATATCAGAGCAAAAGATATTATCTAAATTATATGCAGAAGAAGACGAGGCAGTGTATGGGGGTGAGTCCGTTCCTCCTCGTGGTGCCCCTGGATAAAGCCTGATGCTGCAGGCCAAACTGAACGCGGACAAATGTAACTTTTGTGACTGGCAGAACGGAAGGTGTAATCTTCAAACTTTTATAGATAACAACTACGGGAATGCCTGTCACAAATGAGAATATGATGAAGTAGAATAGGAAGAATAATAATAGTTGAATAAAATGAATATGCAGAATAGGAATAATAATAATAGTTGAATAAAATGAATATGAAGAATGTAATAAAAAAAAAAATAGGTAGAAGAAGATGAATAAGGTGAAGAAGAAGTTGATGTCAAAGATGCTGATGATGATGAAGATGAAAGTGTGGGAAAAGTAAAAAAAAAAGAAGGGGAAGGGCATGGAATAGTGAAACATCAATATCTGACAAAATAAAAAAAATATTTACATAGTCAATGTATTTGTCACTCCGCACGTCTTTAAAAAAAAAAAAACATGCTATTCTATTTGATTGGGCTAAACCTCTATGACTTTAATGTCTCCGCCACCTCCCCAAATACATCCTGCATTACTCTTAGTTGTTTTCCTTCATGTAGAATGAACCTACAAGGAAAGAAAGGGTTTATTTTAATTCTGATATTTTGGTCCCATTGACTTGCATTGGGATCGGGTATCGGTATCGGCGATATCCGATATTTTTTGAATATCGGCCGATCCAATCCGATACCGATACTTTCTGATATCGGAAGGTATCGCTCAACACTAATCCTAACGCTCCCTATGCAACTCGTCACAGCCTAAGGAACTAGCTAGCCCTAGAGATAGAAAAATAAAGCCTACCTTGCCTCAGAGAAATTCCCCAAAGGAACAGGCAGCCCCCCACATATAATGACTGTGAGTTAAGATGAATATTACAAACACAGAGATTAAATAGATTTAGCAAAGTGAGGCCCGACTTACTGAACAGACAGAGGATAGGAAAGGTAACTTTGCGGTCAGCACAAAAAACTACAAAAAGACCACGCAGAGGGCGCAAAAAGACCCTCTGCACCGACTCACGGTGCGGAGGCGCTCCCTCTGCGTCACAGAGCTTCCAGCAAGCAAGACAAAAATCAAAATAGCAAGCTGGACAGAAAAAATAGCAAACAGAGAAAAACAAGCAGGAACTTCGCTTCTGCTGGGAAGACAGGTCACAAGAACGATCCAGGAGTGAACTAGACCAATACTGGAACATTGACAGGTGGCATGGAGCAATGATCTAGGTGGAGTTAAATAGAGCAGCCAGCTAACGAATTAACCTCGTCACCTGTGGAAGGAACCTCAGAAGCCGCAGCCCCACTCACAACCACCAGAGGAAGCCCATGGACAGAACCAGCCGAAGTACCATTCATGACCACAGGAGGGAGCTTAACAACAGAATTCACAACAGTACCCCCCCCTTGAGGAGGGGTCACCAAACCCTCACCAGAGCCCCCAGGCCGACCAGAACGAGCCAAATGAAAGGCACGAACCAGATCTGCAGCATGAACATCAGAGGCAAAGACCCAGGAATTATCTTCCTGACCATAACCCTTCCACTTGACCAGGTACTAGAGTTTCCGTCTCGAAATACGAGAATCCAAAATCTTCTCCACCACATACTCCAACTCCCCCTCAACCAACACCGGGGCAGGAGGATCAACGGATGGAACCACAGGCGCCACGTATCTCCGAAACAACGACCTATGGAATACATTATGGATGGCAAAAGAAGCTGGAAGGGTCAAACGAAATGACACAGGATTGAGAACCTCAGAAATCTTATACAGATAAATGAATCGAGGCTTAAACTTAGGAGAGGAAACCTTCATAGGAACATAACGAGACGACAACCAAACCAAATCCCCAACACGAAGTCGGGGACCCACACAGCGCCGGCGGTTAGCGAAACGTTGAGCCTTCTCCTGGGACAATGTCAAATTGTCCACCACATGAGTCCAAATCTGCTGCAACCTATCCACCACAGTATCTACACCAGGACAGTCCGAAGACTCAACCTGCCCTGAAGAGAAACGAGGATGGAAACCAGAATTGCAGAAAAACGGCGAAACCAAAGTAGCCGAGCTGGCCCGATTATTAAGGGCGAACTCAGCCAAAGGCAAAAAGGACACCCAATCATCCTGATCAGCAGAAACAAAGCATCTCAGATATGTTTCCAAAGTCTGATTAGTACGTTCGGTTTGGCCATTTGTCTGAGGATGGAAAGCCGAGGAAAAAGACAAATCAATGCCCATCCTAGCACAAAAGGATCGCCAAAACCTCGAAACAAACTGGGAACCTCTATCCGAAACAATGTTCTCCGGAATGCCATGTAAACGAACCACATGCTGGAAAAACAACGGCACCAAATCAGAGGAGGAAGGCAATTTAGACAAGGGTACCAAATGGACCATCTTAGAGAAGCGATCACAAACCACCCAAATGACCGACATCTTTTGAGAGACAGGAAGATCCGAAATAAAATCCATAGAAATATGCGTCCAGGGCCTCTTCGGGACCAGCAAGGGCAAAAGCAACCCACTGGCACGAGAACAGCAGGGCTTCGCCTGAGCACAAGTCCCACAGGACTGCACAAAAGAACGCACATCCCGCGACAAAGACGGCCACCAAAAGGATCTAGCCACCAAATCTCTGGTACCAAAGATTCCAGGATGACCAGCCAACACCGAACAATGAACCTCAGAGATAACTCTACTAGTCCATTTATCAGGGACAAACAGTCTCTCCGCTGGGCAGCGGTCAGGTCTATCAGCCTGAAATTTTTGCAGCACGCGCCGCAAATCAGGGGAGATGGCAGACAAAATTACCCCCTCTTTGAGAATACCCGCCGGCTCAGGAACACCCTGAGAGTCGGGCACAAAACTCCTTGACAGGGCATCAGCCTTCACATTCTTAGAGCCCGGAAGGTACGAAACCACAAAATCAAAACGGGAGAAAAATAGCGACCAACGAGCCTGTCTAGGATTCAACCATTTGGCAGACTCGAGATAAGTCAAATTCTTGTGATCCGTCAAGACTAGGGTTGAGCGACCTTCACTTTTATAGGATCGGGTCGGGTTTCACGAAACCCGACTTTTGGAAAAGTCGGGTCGAGTGAAATCGGCCGATCCTATAAAAAAGTCGGGGTCGGGGTCGGCCGAAACTCGAAACCCAATGCAGTGCATTGGGTTTCCATGGTTCCCAGGGTCTGAAGGAGCGGAAACTCTCCTTCAGGCCCTGGGATCCATATTTAAGTGGAAAATATAGAATTAAAATAAAAAATATCCTTATACTTACCCTCTGACGCGCCCTGGGACTAACCGGGAACCTTCCTTCCTTAGAATCAGCCTTCCAGGACCTTCGGTGACGTCGCGGGTGACGTCGCGGCTTGTGATTAGCCGCGCGGCCGCCCATGTGACCGCTCGCGCGGCCAATCACAAGCCGCGAAGTCACCCGCGACGTCACCGAAGGTCCTGGAAGGGCTGATTCTTAGGAAGGAAGGCTGTCGGAAGGAAGCAGGGCGCTTCCGAGGGTGAGTATATTCCTATTAGGTATATACTCACCCTCGGAAGCGCCCTGCTTCCTTCCGACAGCCTTCCTTCCTAAGAATCAGCCCTTCCAGGACCTTCGGTGACGTCGCGGGTGACGTCGCGGCTTGTGATTGGCCGCGCGAGCGGTCACATGGGCGGCCGCGCAGCCAATCACAAGCCGCGACGTCACCGCGACGTCACGGCAAGGTCCTAGAAGCGCGGATTCGAAGGAGGAAGGCTGCCGGTTAGTACCAGGGCGCGTCAGAGGGTAAGTATTGCAATATTTTTTATTTTAATTCTATATTTTACACTTTAATCTGAATTCCGATACCAATTCCCGATATCTTAAACATATCGGGAATCGGGATCGGAATTCCGATTCCAGATTCAAAAGATCGCCGACTTCATGGCCGACCCCCCACTGGGGTCGGGTCGGGTTTCATGAAACCCGACCTTGCCAAAAGTCGGCGACTTTTGAACAATTGCGACCCGTTTCGCTCAACCCTAGTCAAGACCACCACGCGATGCTTGGCTCCTTCAAGCCAATGACGCCACTCCTCGAATGCCCACTTCATGGCCAACAACTCTCAATTGCCAACATCATAATTGCGCTCAGCAGGCGAAAACTTTCTAGAAAAGAAGGCACATGGTTTCATCACCGAGCCATCAGAACTTCTTTGCGACAAAACAGCTCTTGCTCCAATCTCAGAAGCATCAACCTCGACCTGAAACGGGAGCGAAACATCTGGCTGGCACAACACAGGGGCAGAACAAAAACGACGCTTCAACTCCTGAAAAGCTTCCACAGCCGCAGAAGACCAATTGACCACATCAGCACCCTTCTTGGTCAAATCAGTAAACGGTTTAGCAACACTAGAAAAATTACTGATGAAGCGACGATAAAAATTAGCAAAGCCCAGGAACTTTTGCAGACTCTTCACAGATGTCAGCTGAGTCCAATCATAAATGGCCTGGACTTTAACAGGGTCCATCTCGATAGTATAAGGGGAAAAAATGAAACCCAAAAATGAAACCTTCTGAACTCCAAAGAGACACTTTGACTCCTTCACAAACAAAGAATTCGCACGAAGGAGCTGGAACACCATTCTGACATGCTTCACGTGAAACTCCCAATCATCCGAGAAGACCAAAATATCATCCAAATACACAATCAGGAATTTATCCAGGTACTCTCGGAAGATGTCATGCATAAAGGACTGAAATACTGATGGAGCATTGGAAAGCCCGAATGGCATAACCAGGTACTCAAAATGGCCCTCGGGCGTATTAAATGCTGTTTTCCATTCATCGCCTCGTTTAATACGCACAAGATTAAACGCACCACGAAGATCTATCTTGGTGAACCAACTAGCCCCCTTAATCCGAGCAAATAAATCAGACAGCAGCGGCAAAGGGTACTGAAATTTGACTGTGATCTTATTAAGAAGGCGGTAATCAATACAAGGTCTCAAAGAACCATCCTTCTTGGCCACAAAAAAGAACCCTGCTCCCAATGGTGACGAAGACGGGCGAATATGACCCTTCTCCAAGGATTCCTTTATATAACTCCGCATAGCGGCGTGTTCTGGCACAGATAATTTGAACAGTCGGCCCTTAGGAAACTTACTACCAGGAATCAAATTGATAGCACAATCGCAATCCCTATGAGGAGGTAGGGCACTGGATTTGGGCTCATCAAATACATCCCGGTAATCCGACAAAAACTCCGGGACCTCAGAAGGGGTGGATGACGAAATAGACAAAAATGGAACATCACCATGTACCCCCTGACAACCCCAGTTGGACACAGACATAGATTTCCAATCCAATACTGGATTATGGACCTGTAGCCATGGCAACCCCAAAACGACCACATCATGCAGATTATGCAACACCAAAAAGCGAATATCCTCCTGATGTGCAGGAGCCATGCACATGGTCAATTGGGTCCAGTACTGAGGCTTATTCTTGGCCAAAGGCGTAGCATCATTTCCTCTCAATGGAATAGGATACTGCAAGGGCTCCAAGAAAAAACCACAGCGCCTAGCAAACTCCAAGTCCATCAAATTCAGGGCAGCGCCTGAATCCACAAATGCCATAACAGAATAGGATGACAAAGAGCAAATCAGAGTAACGGACAAAAGAAATTTCGACTGTACCGTACTAATGGTGGCAGACCTAGCGAAAGGCTTAGTGCGCTTAGGACAATCGGAGATAGCATGAGTGGAATCACCACAGTAAAAACACAGCCCATTCCAACGTCTGTGTTCTTGCCGTTCAGCTCTGGTCAAAGTCCTATCACATTGCATAGGCTCAGGTCTATGCTCAGATAATACCGCCAAATGGTGCACAACTTTACGCTCACGCAAGCGTCGATCGATCTGAATGGCCAAAGACATAGACTCATTCAGACCAGCAGGCATGGGAAATCCCACCATGACATCCTTAAGGGCTTCAGAGAGACCCTTTCTGAAAATTGCTGCCAGGGCACATTCATTCCACTGAGTGAGTACAGACCACTTCCTAAACTTCTGACAATATAGCTCTACCTCATCCTGACCCTGGCACAGAGCCAGCAAGATTTTCTCTGCCTGATCCACTGAATTTGGTTCATCATAAAGCAATCCAAGCGCCAGAAAAAACGCATCAACATCATGCAATGCCGGATCTCCTGGCGCAAGGGAAAATGCCCAGTCTTGAGGGTCGCCACGTAACAAAGAAATAATGATTTTCACTTGTTGAACAGGGTCACCTGAGGAGCGAGGTTTCAAGGCAAGAAACAATTTACAATTATTTTTGAAATTCAGAAACTTAGATCTATCCCCAAAAAACAAATCAGGAATTGGAATCCTAGGCTCTAACATCGGATTCTGAACCACAAAATCTTGAATGTTTTGTACCCTTGCAGTGAGGTTATCCATACAAGAGAACAGACCTTGAATGTCCATATCTACACCTGTATCCTGAACCACCCAGAGGTAAAGGGGAAAAGAGAGACAAAACACACTGCACAGAAAAAAAAATGGTCTCAGAACTTCTCTTATCCCTCTATTGAGATGCATTAGTACTTTGGGCCACCTGTACTGTTATGACCTGGTGGTGAGGACAATAATGGACCTGGTGGTTAAGAGCACACAGAATGACCTGATAGTTACTAATAATACAGACAAGCTCTGAGACGTGGGAACTCTGCTGACCGCAATCCCTAATCCTATCACACACACTAGAAATAGCCGTGGATTGCTCCTAACGCTCCCTATGCAAATCGTCACAGCCTAAGGAACTAGCTAGCCCTAGAGATAGAAAAATAAAGCCTACCTTGCCTCAGAGAAATTCCCCAAAGGAACAGGCAGCCCCCCACATATAATGACTGTGAGTTAAGATGAATATTACAAACACAGAGATGAAATAGATTTAGCAAAGTGAGGCCCGACTTACTGAACAGACAGAGGATAGGAAAGGTAACTTTGCGGTCAGCACAAAAAACTACAAAAAGACCACGCAGAGGGCGCAAAAAGACCCTCCGCACCGACTCACGGTGCGGAGGCGCTCTCTCTGCATCCCAGAGCTTCCAGCAAGCAAGACAAAAATCAAAATAGCAAGCTGGACAAAAACAAATAGCAAACAGAGAAAAACAAGCAGGAACTTAGCTTCTGCTGGGAAGACAGGTCACAAGAACGATCCAGGAGTGAACTAGACCAATACTGGAACATTGACAGGTGGCATGGAGCAATGATCTAGGTGGAGTTAAATAGAGCAGCCAGCTAACGAATTAACCTCGTCACCTGTGGAAGGAACCTCAGAAGCCGCAGCCCCACTCACAACCACCAGAGGAAGCCCATGGACAGAACCAGCCGAAGTACCATTCATGACCACAGGAGGGAGCTTAACAACAGAATTCACAACAGGTGTCTCCGCGGTGTTGGATGTTTTGGTCTCCCCGAGGTCATTCATCTGTACCTTCACAGTACCTTGCAATGTGGCCTGCCTGATTGCAGCGGTGGCAGATGGGTCGTCCGTCCTGATGATAGCGATCGTCGTCTCTTCCTCTGGTTGGTGGGATCCTCTTCTGTCATCGCCAGGGAACATCCTCTGGTCTGGAAGTCAGCTTGATCTTCTCCTTGGGGGCCTCCTGTAGAGACTGCATGGTCCCGGCTAGCACAGCAAAGTTCTTGGTCAGTTCCTGCAGCTGGAGGCGTAGTCCTGAGGGAGAATCATCTTCAAGGATCTGGGCATCGCCTCAGCAGGGACTTGAGGATCTGGCGCCACCTCCTGGTGGTACGTGAGTGTTGTGAATTCTGTGGCTGAATTCACTCCTGTGGTCACAAGTGGTACTGCAGCTTCTGAGCTTCCTCCCTCAGGTGTTCTGGTGAGCTCGTTAACTGCTTCATTACTTAATTCCGCCTGATGCTGCTATCCTTGCTCCTTGTCAATGTTTCAGTGTTGGATCTGAGCTTCTCCTGATTGTTCCTGTGTCCTGCTGCTCTGTATAGCTAAGTGCTTTTTGCTTTTTTGTTGCTTTTTTTCTGTCCAGCTTGTCTTTTGTTTTGCTGGAAGCTCTGAGACGCAAAGGGTGTACCGCCGTGCCGTTAGTTCGGCACGGTGGGTTTTTTTTGCCCCCTTTGCGTGGTTTTGCTTTAGGGTTTTTTGTAGACTGCAAAGTTCGCTTTACTGTCCTCGCTCTGTCCTAGAATATCGGGCCCCACTTTGCTGAATCTATTTCATCCCTACGTTTTGTCTTTTCATCTTACTCACAGTCATTATATGTGGGGGGCTGCCTTTTCCTTTGGGGAATTTCTCTGGGGCAAGTCAGGCCTATTTTTCTATCTTCAGGCTAGCTAGTTTCTTAGGCTGTGCCGAGTTGCCTAGGTAGTTGTTAGGCGCAATCCACAGCCGCTTTTAGTTGTGTTTAGGATTGGATCAGGTGTGCAGTCTACAGAGTTTCCACGTCTCAGAGCTCGTTCTTGTATTTTTGGGTATTTGTCAGATCACTGTGTGCGCTCTGATCGCTAAGCACACTGTGTTTCTGGATTGCCTTCATAACACCTGTCATTAGCAAACATAACAGTACAAGGAGCCTAACTAATGATTCTCAATAGAGGGAAAGAAAAAGTTCTGACATCATTTTTTTTTTTTTTCTGCTCTGTGTTCACTTTTTTTTTTTCCCCTAGACATTTGGGTGATTCTGGACACAGGTGTGGACATGGATATTCAGGGTCTGTGCTCTTCAATGGATAATCTCGTTATAAATGTACAAAAAATTCAAGATACTATTGATCAGAAATCTATGTTAGAACCAAGAATTCCTATTCCTGATTTGTTTTTTGGAGATAGAACTAAGTTTCTAAGTTTCAAAAATAATTGTAAGCTATTTCTGGCCTTGAAACCTCATTCTTCTGGTAATCCTATTCAACAGGTTTTGATTATTAATTCTTTTTTGCGCGGCGACCCTCAAGACTGGGCATTTTCTCTTGTGCCAGGAGACCCTGCATTGAGTAGTGTCGATGCGTTTTTCCTGGCGCTCAGATTGCTGTACGATGAGCCTAATTCAGTGGATCAGGCTGAGAAAAATTTGCTGGCTTTGTGTCAGGGTCAGGATGAGATAGAAGTATATTGTCAGAAATTTAGGAAATGGTCAGTACTCACTCAGTGGAATGAATCTGCGCTGGCAGCTTTGTTCAGAAAGGGTCTCTCTGAGGCTCTTAAGGATGTCATGGTGGGATTTCCTATGCCTGCTGGTTTGAATGAGTCTTTGTCTTTGGCCATTCAGATCGGTCGACGCTTGCGCGAGCGTAAATCTGTGCACCATTTGGCGGTACTGCCTGAGGTTAAACCTGAGCCTATGCAGTGCGATAGGACTATGACTAGAGTTGAACGGCAGGAATACAGACGTCTGAATGGTCTGTGTTTCTACTGTGGTGATTCCACTCATGCTATTTCTGATTGTCCTAAGCGCACTAAGCGGTCCGCTAGGTTTGCCGTCATTGGTACTGTACAGTCCAAATTCCTTCTGTCCATTACCTTGATATGCTCTTTGTCGTCGTTTTCTGTCATGGCGTTTGTGGATTCGGGCGCTGCCCTGAATCTGATGGATTTGGATTATGCTAAACGTTGTGGGTTTTTCTTGGAGCCTTTGCGGTGTCCTATTCCATTGAGAGGAATTGATGCTACACCTTTGGCCAAGAATAAACCTCAATACTGGGCCCAGCTGACCATGTGCATGGCTCCTGCTCATCAGGAAGTTATTCGCTTTCTGGTGTTGCATAATCTGCATGATGTGGTCGTGTTGGGGTTGCCATGGCTACAAACCCATAATCCAGTATTGGATTGGAATTCCATGTCGGTATCCAGCTGGGGTTGTCAGGGGGTACATGGTGATGTTCCATTTTTGTCGATTTCGTCATTCACCCCTTCTGAGGTCCCAGAGTTCTTGTCTGATTATCAGGATGTATTTGAAGAGCCCAAGTCCGATGCTCTACCTCCGCATAGGGATTGTGATTGTGCTATCAATTTGATTCCTGGTAGTAAATTCCCTAAAGGTCGATTATTTAATTTATCCGTGCCCGAACACGCCGCTATGCGCAGTTATGTGAAGGAATCCCTGGAGAAGGGACATATTCGCCCATCGTCATCACCACTGGGAGCAGGGTTCTTTTTGTAGCCAAGAAGGATGGTTCGCTGAGACCGTGTATTGATTACCGCCTTCTTAATAAGATCACTGTTAAATTTCAGTATCCCTTGCCATTGTTATCTGACTTGTTTGCTCGGATTAAGGGGGCTAGTTGGTTCACTAAGATAGATCTTCGTGGTGCGTATAATCTGGTGAGAATCAGGCAAGGAGATGAATGGAAAACTGCATTCAATACGCCCGAGGGTCATTTTGAGTATCTAGTGATGCCGTTCGGACTTGCCAATGCTCCATCTGTGTTTCAGTCTTTTATGCATGACATCTTCCGTGAGTATCTGGATAAATTCCTGATTGTTTACTTGGATGACATTTTGATCTTCTCAGATGATTGGGAGTCTCATGTGAAGCAGGTCAGAATGGTTTTTCAGGTCCTGCGTGCTAACTCTTTGTTTGTGAAGGGATCAAAGTGTCTCTTCGGTGTGCAGAAAGTTTCATTTTTGGGGTTCATCTTTACCCCTTCTACTATCGAGATGGATCCAGTTAAGGTCCAAGCCATCCAGGATTGGATTCAGCCGACATCTCTGAAAAGTCTGCAAAAGTTCCTGGGCTTTGCTAATTTTTATCGTCGCTTCATCTGTAATTTTTCTAGCATTGCCAAACCATTGACCGATTTGACCAAGAAGGGTGCTGATTTGGTTAATTGGTCTTCTGCTGCTGTGGAAGCTTTTCAGGAGTTGAAGCGTCGTTTTTGTTCTGCCCCTGTGTTGTGTCAGCCAGATGTTTCTCTTCCGTTCCAGGTCGAGGTTGATGCTTCTGAGATTGGAGCAGGGGCGGTTTTGTCACAGAGAGGTTCTGATTGCTCAGTGATGAAACCATGTGCTTTCTTTTCCAGGAAGTTTTCGCCCGCTGAGCGTAATTATGATGTGGGCAATCGAGAGTTGCTGGCCATGAAGTAGGCATTCGAGGAGTGGCGTCATTGGCTTGAAGGAGCTAAGCATCGCGTGGTGGTATTGACTGATCATAAGAACTTGACTTATCTCGAGTCTGCCAAGCGCTTGAATCCTAGACAGGCCCGTTGGTCGTTATTTTTTGCCCGCTTCGACTTTGTGATTTCGTACCTTCCGGGCTCTAAAAATGTGAAGGCGGATGCTCTGTCTAGGAGTTTTGTGCCCGACTCTCCGGGTTTATCTGAGCCAGCGGGTATCCTCAAGGAAGGAGTCATTGTGTCTGCCATCTCCCCTGATTTGCGGCGGGTGCTGCAAAAATTTCAGGCGAATAAACCTGATCGTTGTCCAGCAGAGAAACTGTTCGTCCCTGATAGGTGGACTAATAAACTTATCTCTGAACTTCATTGTTCGGTGTTGGCTGGTCATCCTGGAATCTTTGGTACCAGAGAGTTAGTGGCTAGATCCTTCTGGTGGCCATCTCTGTCACGGGATGTACGTACTTTTGTGCAGTCCTGTGGGATTTGTGCTAGGGCTAAGCCCTGCTGTTCTCGTGCCAGTGGGTTGCTTTTGCCCTTGCCGGTCCCAAAGAGGCCTTGGACACATATTTCGATGGATTTCATTTCTGACCTTCCCGTTTCTCAAAAGATGTCAGTCATTTGGGTGGTCTGTGATCGCTTTTCTAAAATGGTCCATCTGGTGCCCTTGGCTAAATTGCCTTCCTCCTCTGATTTGGTACCTTTGTTCTTTCAGCATGTGGTTCGGTTGCATGGCATTCCTGAGAATATTGTTTCTGACAGAGGTTCCCAGTTTGTTTCAAGGTTTTGGCGAGCCTTTTGTGGTAGGATGGGCATTGACCTATCCTTTTCCTCGGCTTTCCATCCTCAGACTAATGGCCAGACCGAACGAACCAATCAGACCTTGGAAACATATCTGAGATGTTTTGTTTCTGCAGACCAGGATGATTGGTTGTCCTTTTTGCCGTTGGCTGAGTTCGCCCTTAATAATCGGGCCAGCTCGGCTACCTTGGTTTCTCCATTTTTTTTGCAATTCTGGGTTCCATCCTCGTTTCTCTTCAGGACAGGTTGAGTCTTCGGACTGTCCTGGTGTGGATTCTGTGGTGGATAGGTTGCAGCAGATCTGGACTCAGGTAGTGGACAATTTGATCTTGTCCCAGGAGAAAGCTCAACTTTTCGCTAATCGCAGACGCTGTGTGGGTCCCCGACTTCGTGTTGGGGATCTGGTTTGGTTATCTTCTCGTCATATTCCTATGAAGGTTTCCTCTCCTAAATTTAAACCTCGTTTTATTGGTCCGTATAGGATTTCTGAGGTTCTCAATCCTGTGTCTTTTCGTTTGACCCTCCCAGACTCCTTTTCCATACATAATGTATTCCATAGGTCGTTGTTGCGGAGATACGTGGCACCTATGGTTCCATCTGTTGAGCCTCCTGCCCCGGTTTTGGTGGAGGGGGAATTGGAGTATATTGTGGAGAAGATTTTGGATTCTCGTGTTTCTAGACGGAAACTCCAGTATCTGGTTAAATGGAAGGGTTATGCTCAGGAAGATAATTCCTGGGTTTTTGCCTCTGATGTTCATGCTTCCGATCTTGTTCGTGCCTTTCATGCGGCTCATCCTGGTCGGCCTGGGGGCTCTGGTGAGGGTTCGGTGACCCCTCCTCAAGGGGGGGGTACTGTTGTGAATTCTGTGGCTGAATTCACTCCTGTGGTCACAAGTGGTACTGCAGCTTCTGAGCTTCCTCCCTCAGGTGTTCTGGTGAGCTCGTTAACTGCTTCATTACTTAACTCCGCCTGATGCTGCTATCCTTGCTCCTTGTCAATGTTTCAGTGTTGGATCTGAGCTTCTCCTGATTGTTCCTGTGTCCTGCTGCTCTGTATAGCTAAGTGCTTTTTGCTTTTTTGTTGCTTTTTTTCTGTCCAGCTTGTCTTTTGTTTTGCTGGAAGCTCTGAGACGCAAAGGGTGTACCGCCGTGCCGTTAGTTCGGCACGGTGGGTTTTTTTTGCCCCCTTTGCGTGGTTTTGCTTTAGGGTTTTTTGTAGACTGCAAAGTTCGCTTTACTGTCCTCGCTCTGTCCTAGAATATCGGGCCCCACTTTGCTGAATCTATTTCATCCCTACGTTTTGTCTTTTCATCTTACTCACAGTCATTATATGTGGGGGGCTGCCTTTTCCTTTGGGGAATTTCTCTGGGGCAAGTCAGGCCTATTTTTCTATCTTCAGGCTAGCTAGTTTCTTAGGCTGTGCCGAGTTGCCTAGGTAGTTGTTAGGCGCAATCCACAGCCGCTTTTAGTTGTGTTTAGGATAGGATCAGGTGTGCAGTCTACAGAGTTTCCACGTCTCAGAGCTCGTTCTTGTATTTTTGGGTATTTGTCAGATCACTGTGTGCGCTCTGATCGCTAAGCACACTGTGTTTCTGGATTGCCTTCATAACACCTGTTATTAGCAAACATAACACGTGAGGGCTTGACGCCTAGGGGGTACTGCACGGCTGGGCTGTCGGTCCTGTAGCACCTGGATGGCCTTGTCTTTGAATTGCGCAAAGGCTAGGTCCGGATTCTGCATGGCCAGAAGGTGCAGTTGGGCCCTTTGCATATTACACAGGAGTCCCTCAATGAACCACTCTTTTAAGAGTTTGTCTTCATTGTGCACGCTGTTAGGATCAACCTGCCTGATTGCCCGCAGTACTTCCTATAGATTAAGGGCATAGTCCCCGTAGGCTATCTTGCAGCCTCTGCTTGCACCCATAAAACTTCAATTTGATTTCTGTAACGGTGCGGGTGTAAAAGGTGGTTTTAAGCTTAGCAAAGATCCGCTGCACAGTCCCTTTATTCACAGCTGGCCAGGATTTCACCTCCCTCAGGGCCGCTCCAAACAGTTGGCCCGTTACAATGTGAAGTTTCTGATTCTCTGTCAGGGGATAAACTTCAAGCAGGTTGCATAGTCTTTCTTTAAAGTCAGCTAACATATGCGATTCTCCAGAATATTGCGGGAGACAGGCTGCTCCAGGTATGTACGGCATGGAAAGAGGCATGATGGCCACTGTAGCTGGGGCGGTGCCCGGCTGGCTGCTGGGAGCGGTGGGCTCTGCGGGACCTGGCAGCAGTACAAGGCCTGCAGCTGCGTCTATCGAGGGCCTGCGGGCACGTCTGCGGCAAGGCCTGGGGGTGCCATTAGGTCTGCGGCTGCGACCGCCGCCAACTCCCCTTCCGGGTTAGACATTGTTCTTCCCCTTGCTAACCTGGCGGAAGTCAGGGCTCCTCTCCGGAATCAGCAGCAGTTCCTCCGGTGCTCCGCTCAGCTCTTTGCGGCATCTCTTCTTTCGGCTCCGATGCACGATGTCTTCACTTCCGGCATTCCAAGCAGCAGCACGGCACCCGTTCTTCCTGCTTCGCGCTCTATTTGGCTAGCTCCACCCACAAAGGTAAGTCTCCTCCCGCTCACGCTCCACGCGGCGCGGCAATGGCAGATTTTGTCGGCAATGCGCAATGCACAGTCTTCTAGCACGAATCAGTTAGGCACAGTCTTTTAGGTGCACATGACCTGATTTTTCAGGTTTTAGTAGACCCTGTTCATGATGCCAAAGATGGAGCGCCCCCAATGGCAGCGAGAAACTCGGTACCGAGTCCTTGGGTTCACGGGGGGATGTCACGGTGGCTGACCCGGTCCATGGCCCTGGGACGTCCGTATAAAAGGGAAAGGTCTTTAAAGGGATAGAGTTTGTGTTCGTGACACCACCTGTGGTATTCGGTCAGGGTGACCAACGCTGCTTTAAGGGGTCTGCTGGGGTGATGTTATGGCAGCTAGATGGTATACCTTCCCACAGGTGAAGTATCTCCACAGGGCTTCCTGGTGTGTAGATGGTGGATGGTGAGAGGCGCAGAGAACAACGAGGACACAAGGTTGCAGTCTCTTTACCTTTACTGAAGACTTCAGCATCCACAGTCCAGAGCACCAGACCACAGGGCAGGCAGAGTCCGGCTGGTTTGGAGGCAAGTCCAGAGTCCCATTGTCCAGGTGGAAATCAGTAGCCTTCCTGTGCGCTGCAGTGTTGTAGTCCCTTACTGCTAAGCTTCTCATAAGGTCCTCACAACTGTTGTAGATGTTATGTCTCTCTCTCTGTCCCCCTGATAGGATAGGACCAAACTGTATGACTGGTGGCTTGAGGCTGTTTGTAGGGACTCTAGCACGCCTCGGCCTCTGAGGGGTGCCACCGTGCCTCCTGGGTGTAGGTGCAAACAGGTAACTTGCAATTAGCTGTCCTGCTGGTCTCTGAAGTAAAGCGTAGAGATCCTTACTCCCTCGGTATTCTGGCTACCGGATTTCTGTGCCTCAGAAGGAGGCAGCCTGCACCTGGCTGATCTCCCTCTGATATCCTCTCCTTTGCTTTGCTTTCCTTCACGCTTGCTGCAATATGTTCTGCTTTCTATCCGTCTGTTTCCTAGGAGCTGCAGCACTTCAGGCCACTAGGCTCCTCTGCTTCCTGTCCCACTGTCTTCCTGACAGGAACTGAGCCTTTTCCCTCCAGATCAGTATGTTCTTATAGGGCAGTTCACCTTAAAAAGGCTTAGAGCTCCCCCTTCTGGTCTGGAGTGTGAACATGTTGCATGCATTCTGTTACCTGACATTGTGTTTCTCCTTTATTGCCTCCAAACATAGCATCACTCTCCCCGAGAGGAAAGCAATACCACTGAGACGACCAGGACCCTGGGGCGCCGCATATATGTGTGTTTTTTTATCTTCAACATAAATGGTCTCTTTATTTTTTGAATAGTTGTTTTTTCATCTTTAGATGCCATAAATCCCACAACCATACTGCCCACTGTCACCGCGCTTTCATTTCCGGAGGTGAACATACATATGTGTAGCAATTCACAACCTAGCATTTTCAGTTTCCTTAAATTAAGTTTCAGCTTTTGTTGAAGGAAAAATAACAATATTAAAAAAAATAAGAATGATAAAAAATAATAAAAATAATCTTCAAAATAACAGGTTAAAGTTTTGCAACTGTTTCAATCATAGGTGTCACAAAAATAAGCAAACTCTTTATTAAGAACTATTTTTTTAAGAATTTGATAATATTAAACCAAAAATATCTCCCCACCGCCAAAAAAAGGAAAAAAAATACAGTTACACAGGTTTTAATTTTTGCTTTTCGATTTCAATATTCCATTTTGGCAACAGCTTAACAAATAACTATTCTGGGGTCTGTACAGCATTTTTAGGCAGTGTTTGTATATCCTGGAAATTGTTTTTATGTGGTTCTTTTTCCAAGGGGAATCCATGTGCTTTAACCCAAAATTGGAAATAAATTATGACAGTAAATTTAAACATTTAACTACATTTAACTGTTTTATCCCACATGTTTAAATTGTCAAATTATGGGCACATACAAACTACACTGATATTACAGGCATGCTATTGTTGAATTATCCTTTTTGTCCATCATGTGAACTCTGCTAATGGCTTGAATTTTTGGTTGATTTGTTAAGTTTGTCAACAAAGATTGGAAATGTTATACTTGTATCTAAAATGTATGCTAAACCCAAATCTGATAACGGCAATGCATAGGTAGGATGGTAGGGTTATAGAAAAAAAAATAATATCATGGATAAGAATGTCAGCCACTAGCAGCAGCAACATCACCGACACTGGTTGCAGCAACCATCCCAGCAGTAGTAGTACCAAACGCAGTCTCATTTGCCTCTGGCACGCGTATTAGTAGAAAGATTAAGAGGGCATAATAGAGGATATATCCCATAGCTCATCTCAATCACAGCAGGATGATGTACTGATTGATAGCTAGAATAAAATATATATACAGTATATGGCGATATAAAACCATATAAAAATCATACTAGGATTATGAGTGTGTATAGAAGTATTAGAAGTAGAATACAAAATAAAGAAAACTGTCAAAAAAACGTTGAAAATTTAAACAGGATGCAATATGAGAGTGTGGTTTTAACTGCTAATTGCTACCAAGAGATTAACCGGAGGGCAGATATAGCCTTCAAAATCATAGATGAAATTGAAGCCAATCCATCAAAGTTATGTTGGATGGTATGTTTTCCATCCACTTAACATCAGTTGTTGAGAATACATAATCTCCGTTGTTGTATATGGTTTAATGCTCTAAGTATGGAGTGTCCTGGTGTGATTTTGTGGCCCAGTGTTTGATTCATCTATTCAAAGATGAACAAACATAGGAGCAGGATTGTATCCATTATGGGATTTAGTTATGGTATGATGATAAAGCATTATTTTTTGCCTTTTTTATTGGGTTAACTAAAAGGGTTAACTAGTGAGACAGTTTTGTAGGTCAGGTCATTACAGACACAGGGATACCAAATATGTGCACTTTTATTGTTTAGATTTTTTTTATTCAAATACTTATTTAGTGATAGAATAAATATTGATTGATATATTTTCACATTTATTTAAAAAAAATTGTTTTATTTCATTCTATCTTTTACACTTTGTCCCAATATGGGACACTCATTTTGTGTAAAACACTACAAAAGAGAACCCAGAATAATATGAAACTAAATGGAAAAATATTGAGGACAAGTACGTATAAAATAAGTCTTTATTAGAGTTGAGCGACCTTGACCTTTTTAGAGTCGAGCCGGGTTTTGCGAAACCCGACTATGTCCAAAGTCGGGTCGAGTGAAATCGGCCGATTATGACGTAAAGTCGGGATCGACCGAAACACGAAACCCAATGCAAGTCAATGGGGCAGCATAGTCGGCAGTGAGTGGGGGCCAGGAAAACACCTAGAGTGGCCATTTTAATGTCAAAACCATCCATTCTTCTTAATGAAGCTTGTCAAGCGTAATTTACCTTATAATAATTGGAAGGCATTTGAAATTGGGGGTCATTTGGCTAAAGTTGTGGGGGGTAGGGCTGGTTCAAGTAATTAGTGGGCCCAGGAAATCTGGACCACGTCACGGCAGTGGAGCAGGGAGAGGTAAGTATTTCAACTTTGCAAGTGCTGTGAACCTGAGCAAGCAGGGGGGGCCCACTCGTTGGCATTGGCACTGGCACAGGGCCCCTCAAAGTACAGCGGTGTGTTTGCACGGCGGGGGCGCCTCCCACCGGCAGCAACACTTTTGCGTACTATGAGAGGCCCTGTGCCAGTGACGTCGCCAACTAGTATTCCTCCCCCCACCTGATGAAGGAACCTGCACTTTCATCTGCACCTTCCTCTTTGTCCCCGTGTAAGGTGGTATGGTATGCGGGAAGAGCAACCTGACTTTCAGCAGGGTCACAATGTTGTTGTGTAGCGTGCACGGGGAATGTTGCGTTATGGGTCAATGTACCAGCAGACTCATCTATCACTGGCTGGGCAATGGGCACGATGAAGTGGAAACACAGATATAGGCCCAAAGAAGAAAGTGGGCTAAATGCAGTTCAAAATTGGTAACACAGGAATAACCAGGGGGCATTGCAGTGGAGGACAACTGGAATGAGAGGCTGACACAGAGAGTAGGGCCAAATCAGTAAGTAGTCGAAATGCAGTTCAAAATTGGCAACCGTTGTAAACAGGCGGCACAGCTTTGTTCAGTGGAGGAGAACAGCAAGGAGTGGCAGACACCGATAGTAGGCCCCAAACCAACTAGTACGCCAAATGCAGTTGTTCCATTTAACCACAATTTAATGAGAGCCTGAAGATAGAAGCTCAGGAAAGGCAACCTGGGGAACACCTTGGAGTGTAACACACCATCTCTCTCCACCCCATACCCATTTTGTATGGCCTAATGCAGTGTACTTTTCTACAACTACTAAACGAGAGTCGGAAGACCGAAGCAATGGCAAGGAAACCTGGGGAACACCTTAGAGTGTAACACACCCTCTCTCTACACCCCATACCCAATTTGAAGGCCTAATGCAGTGTAGTTTCCAAGAACTACTAAACGAGAGCCGGAAGATCGAAGCTCAGGAAAGGCAACCTGGGGAACACCTTGGAGTGTAACACACCCTCTCGCTACACCCCATACCCAATTTGAAGGCCTAATGCAGCGTAGTTTCCAACAACTACTAAACGAGAGCCGGAAGATCGAAGCTCAGGAAAGGCAACCTGGGGAACACCTTGGAGTGTAACAAACCCTCTCTCTACACCCCATACCCAATTTGTAGGCCTAATGCAGCGTAGTTTCCGACAACTACTAAACGAGAGCATGAAGATCGAAGCTCAGGAAAGGCAACCTGGGGAACACCTTGGAGTGTAACACACCCTCTCTCTACACCCCATACCCAATTTGTAGGCCTAATGCAGCGTAGTTTCCGACAACTACTAAACGAGAGCCGGAATATCGAAGCTCAGGAAAGGCAACCTGGGGAACACCTTGGAGTGTAACACACCCTCTCTCTACGCCCCATACCCAATTTGTAGGCCTAATGCAGCGTAGTTTCCGACAACTACTAAACGAGAGCCGGAATATCGAAGCTCAGGAAAGGCAACCTGGGGAACACCTTGGAGTGTAACACACCCTCTCTCTACACCCCATACCCAATTTGAAGGCCTAATGCAGTGTAGTTTCCAAGAACTACTAAACGAGAGCCGGAAGATCGAAGCTCAGGAAAGGCAACCTGGGGAACACCTTGGAGTGTAACACACCCTCTCGCTACACCCCATACCCAATTTGAAGGCCTAATGCAGCGTAGTTTCCAACAACTACTAAACGAGAGCCGGAAGATCGAAGCTCAGGAAAGGCAACCTGGGGAACACCTTGGAGTGGAACACACCATCTCTCTACACCCCATACCCAATTTGAAGGCCTAATGCAGAGTAGTTTCCAAGAACTACTAAACGAGAGCCGGAAGATCGAAGCTCAGGAAAGGCAACCTGGGGAACACCTTGGAGTGTAACACAACGTCTCTCTACACGACGGAAGGGCTGATTCTTAGGAAGGAAGGCTGTTGGAAATAAGCATTGCGCGTCCGAGGGTGATTATATTCTTATTAGGTATATACTCACCCTCGGACGCGCCCTGCTTCTTTATTTGGAATGAATGTTTATTTGCAATGTGGTGTTGACTTTCTCTATTATTTTGGTAATTAATGATTTTATTATTTTCATTATTTTGCATCTTCTCGGCAATAATATAAAGAAGACGCGACAGGACAACACTCGGTGGATGCCATATGTGTGTTTTCAATTTAAAAAAACTTTCAGTTAACTACTTGCAGGAGAAAGTAATTGTAGCTGGTGGCCATTTTTAGTACTGTACCAGATTAGAGTTGTGTGTTTGTTTTTAATGTTAAAATGTCTGCATTTGATATCTCACCAGTATTTTCTTTTTTATAAGCAAAATACTTATTTTTATATTTTCTGATGTTGGTTCCAGGGGTACACGGCCAGCAGTGCCCTGGTCAGTGTAGTAGTAGTTGAAAGAATGGACCGCAGACAGGCATCGAAGGCCTAAAATAATAACACATGGCTGTAGGCAATTTTAAATTGGTTCCAGGGGTACACGGACAGCAGTGGTGTGGTCAGTGGAGGCCTAGTGGAAGGAGTGACCGCAGACAGGCATCGAAGGCCTAAAATAATAACACATGGCTGTAGGCAATTTTAAATTGGTTCCAGGGGTACACGGGCAGCAGTGACCTGGTCAGTGTAGTAGTAGTTGAAAGAATGGACCGCAGACAGGCATCGAAGGCCTAAAATAAAAAAATTGGGCTGGCTGTAGGCAATTTTAAATTGGTTCCAGGGGTACACGGACAGCAGTGGTGTGGTCAGTGGAGGCCTAGTGGAAGGAGTGACCGCAGACAGGCATCGAAGGCCTAAAATAATAACACATGGCTGTAGGCAATTTTAAATTGGTTCCAGGGGTACACGGACAGCAGTGGTGTGGTCAGTGGAGGCCTAGTGGAAGGAGTGACCGCAGACAGGCATCGAAGGCCTAAAATAATAACACATGGCTGTAGGCAATTTTAAATTGGTTCCAGGGGTACACGGACAGCAGTGACCTGGTCAGTGTAGTAGTAGTTGAAAGAATGGACCGCAGACAGGCATCGAAGGCCTAAAATAAAAAAATTGGGCTGGCTGTAGGCAATTTTAAATTGGTTCCAGGGGTACACGGGCAGCAGTGACCTGGTCAGTGTAGTAGTAGTTGAAAGAATGGACCGCAGACAGGCTTAGAAGGCCTAACATAACAAACTTGGGCTGGCTGTAGGCACTTTTAAATTGGTTCCAGGGGTACACGGGCAGCAGTGGTCTGGTCAGTGGAAGTCTAGTGGAAGGAGTGACCGCAGACAGGCTTCCAAGGCCTAACATAACAAACTTGGGCTGGCTGTAGGCACTTTTAAATTGGTTCCAGGGGTACACGGGCAGCAGTGGTCTGGTCAGTGGAAGTCTAGTGGAAGGAGTGACCGCAGACAGGCTTCCAAGGCCTAACATAACAAACTTGGGCTGGCTGTAGGCACTTTTAAATTGGTTCCAGGGGTACATGGGCAGCAGTGGTCTGGTCAGTGGAAGTCTAGTGGAAGGAGTGACCGCAGACAGGCTTCCAAGGCCTAACATAACAAACTTGGGCTGGCTGTAGGCACTTTTAAATTGGTTCCAGGGGTACACGGGCAGCAGTGGTCTGGTCAGTGGAAGTCTAGTGGAAGGAGTGACCGCAGACAGGCTTCCAAGGCCTAACATAACAAACTTGGGCTGGCTGTAGGCACTTTTAAATTGGTTCCAGGGGTACACGGGCAGCAGTGGTCTGGTCAGTGGAAGTCTAGTGGAAGGAGTGACCGCAGACAGGCTTCCAAGGCCTAACATAACAAACTTGGGCTGGCTGTAGGCACTTTTAAATTGGTTCCAGGGGTACACGGGCAGCAGTGGTCTGGTCAGTGGAAGTCTAGTGGAAGGAGTGACCGCAGACAGGCTTCGAAGGCCTAACATAACAAAATTGGGCTGGCTGTAGGCACTTTAAATTGGTTCCAGGGGTACATGGGCAGCAGTGTATGGTCAGTGGAAGTCTAGTGGAAGGAGTGACGGCAGACAGTCTTCGAAGGCCTAACATAACAAAATTGGGCTGACTGTAGGCACTTTTAAATTGGTTCCAGGGTAACACGGCCAGCAGTGGCCTGGTCAGTGTAGTAGTTGTAGAAAGAAGGGACCGCAGACAGGCTTCGAAGGCCTAACATAACAAAAATGTCAAAACAATGGTATTGTCAGTGCCAGGCATTGAAGGATGTCAGCGGCTAGACTACACATTGGTGAAGCTGTGAGAGATAATTTTGCTAGTGGTAGAGCACTGTTTGAGCTGGGGGGGGGAACTGTCTTGTGGCCGGCGGTACAGGCACAGGGCCCCTCATATTACAACGGTGTGTCTGACGTTGGGTGCGCACCACCACCGCCAGAGACACTTTATTGTACTATGAGGGACCCAGTGGCAGTGCCGTCGACCAAAAGCGGCCACACCCACCTCTTCAGACAAACAGCACTCTCAAGGGTCCAAGCGCAAAGTGGCGATAGCACGGCCCCGTGTGGGGAGTTTGGCCATTTCGTGAGGTGGAAACATGTCGTATGCTGGACAATCAGGTGAAGAAAATTACGAGATTGGAAAAGTCATTCAGAATAGTCCACAGGCAAGACCTTTTCATAGGAAAGCTAGGTGTCAGCCGGGCAGGGTGGGGCAAAAGATTTTGAAATCCAGTTGTGGTTCATTTTAATGAAGGTTAGATCATCTACATTTTGGGTAGCCAGACGAGTCCTTTTTTCTGTTAGTATTGAACCTGCAGCACTGAATACTCTTTCTGATAGGACACTAGCTGCCGGGCAAGCAAGCTCCTGCAATGCATATTCTGCCAATTCTGGCCAGGTGTCTAATTTGGATGCCCAGTAATCAAATGGGAATGACGGTTGAGGGAGAACGTCGATAAGGGATGAAAAATAGTTTGTAACCATACTGGACAAATGTTGTCTCCTGTCACTTTGAATTGATGCTGCAGTACCTGTCCTGTCTGCGGTCATAGAAAAATCACTCCACAACCTGGTCAGAAAACCCCTCTGTCCAACGCCACTTCTGATTTCTGCCCCTCTAACACCTCTGGTCTGCTGGCCCCTGGAGCTCGTGTGAGAACGATCACGGGCGCTGTGTGCAGGGAATGCCAGAAGCAAACGGTCAACAAGAGTTGATTGTTTTGTTGCTAATATTAGTTCCAAGTTCTCATGTGGCATAATATTTTGCAATTTGCCTTTATAGCGAGGATCAAGGAGGCAGGCCAACCAGTAATCGTCATCGTTCATCATTTTTGTAATGCGTGTGTCCCTTTTGAGGATACGCAAGGCATAATCCGCCATGTGGGCCAAAGTTCCCGTTGTCAAATCTGCGGTTGTGCTTGGTTGAGGGGCAGTTGCAGGCAAATCTACGTCACTTGTGTCCCTCAAAAAACCAGAACCCGGCCTTGCCACGCCACCAATTTCCCGTGCCCCCGGGAAAGCTTCCTCATTAAAAATATACTCATCCCCATCATCCTCCTCATCCTCCACCTCCTCTTCGCCCGGTACCTCGTCATGTACACTGCCCTGACCAGACAATCGCTGACTGTCATCAAGGCTTTCCTCTTCCTCTGGTGCAGACGCCTGATCCTTTATGTGCGTCAAACTTTGCATCAGCAGACGCATTAGGGGGATGCTCATGCTTATTATGGCGTTGTCTGCACTAACCAGCCGTGTGCATTCCTCAAAACACTGAAGGACTTGACACATGTCTTGAATCTTCGACCACTGCACACCTGACAACTCCATGTCTGCCATCCTACTGCCTGCCCGTGTATGTGTATCCTCCCACAAAAACATAACAGCCCGCCTCTGTTCGCACAGTCTCTGAAGCATGTGCAGTGTTGAGTTCCACCTTGTTGCAACGTCTATGATTAGGCGATGCTGGGGAAGGTTCAAAGAACGCTGATAGGTCTGCATACGGCTGGAGTGTACAGGCGAACGGCGGATATGTGCGCAAAGTCCACGCACTTTGAGGAGCAGGTCGGATAACCCCGGATAACTTTTCAGGAAGCACTGCACCACCAGGTTTAAGGTGTGAGCCAGGCAAGGAATGTGTTTCAGTTGGGAAAGGGAGATGGCAGCCATGAAATTCCTTCCGTTATCACTCACTACCTTGCCTGCCTCAAGATCTACAGTGCCCAGCCACGACTGCGTTTCTTGCTGCAAGAACTCGGACAGAACTTCCGCGGTGTGTCTATTGTCGCCCAAACACTTCATAGCCAATACAGCCTGCTGACGTATGCCAGTAGCTGCCCCATAATGGGAGACCTGGTGTGCAACAGTGGCAGGTGCGGATGGAGTGTTTGTGCGACTGCGGTCTGTGGACGAGCTCTTGCTTCTGCAGGAGGACGAGGAGGAGGAGGAGGAGGGGGTGCGAACGGCTACAGACAACTGTTTACTAGACCGTGGGCTAGGCAGAACTGTCCCAAACTTGCTGTCCCCTGTGGACCCTGAATCCACCACATTTACCCAGTGTGCCGTGATGGACACGTAACGTCCCTGGCCATGCCTACTGGTCCATGCATCTGTTGTCAGGTGCACCTTTGTGCTCACAGATTGCCTGAGTGCATGGACGATGCGCTCTTTAACATGCTGGTGGAGGGCTGGGATGGCTTTTCTGGAAAAAAAGTGTCGACTGGGTAGCTCGTAGCGTGGTACAGCGTAGTCCATCAGGTCTTTGAAAGCTTCGCTTTCAACTAACCGGTAGGGCATCATCTCTAACGAGATTAGTCTAGCTATGTGGGCGTTCAAACCCTGTGTACGCGGATGCGAGGCTAAGTATTTCCTTTTTCTAACCATAGTCTCATGTAGGGTGAGCTGGACTGGAGAGCTGGAGATCGTGGAACTAGCGGGGGTGCCGGTGGACATGGCAGACTGAGAGACGGTGGGAGATGGTATTGTTGCCGCCGGTGCCCTAGATGCAGTGTTTCCTACTACGAAACTGGTGATTCCCTGACCCTGACTGCTTTGGCCTGGCAAAGATACCTGCACAGATACAGCAGGTGGTGCGCTAAATGGTGGTCCTACACTGCCGGAAGGGATGTTGCGTTGATGACTAGCTTCATTGGCCGAGGGTGCAACAACCTTAAGGGACGTTTGGTAGTTAGTCCAAGCTTTCAAATGCATGGTGGTTAAATGTCTATGCATGCAACTAGTATTGAGACTTTTCAGATTCTGACCTCTGCTTAAGGAAGTAGAACATTTTTGACAGATGACTTTGCGCTGATCAATTGGATGTTGTTTAAAAAAATGCCAGACTGCACTCTTTCTAGCATCGGATACCTTTTCAGGCATTGCAGACTGAGCTTTAACCGGATGGCCACGCTGTCCTCCACCAGGTTTTGGCTTTGCCACGCGTTTTGGGCAAGATACGGGCCCGGCAGATGGAACCTGTGGCGATGTTGATGCCTGCTGCGGCCCCTCCTCCTCCTCTGCTTCAGAACTGCTGCCGCCTGCACCCTGTTCCCCCAATGGCTGCCAATCGGGGTCAAGAACTGGGTCATCTAATAACTCTTCTTGTACCTCCTGCGCAACTTCGTCTGTGTCACCGTGTCGTTCGGTGGTATAGCGTTCGTGATGGGGCAACATAGTCTCATCAGGGTCTGATTCTTGATCAGCACCCTGCGAGGGCAATGTTGTGGTCTGAGTCAAAGGACCAGCATAGTAGTCTGGCTGTGGCTGTGCGTCAGTGCACTCCATGTCAGATTCAATTTGTAATGGGCATGGACTGTTAACTGCTTCACTTTCTAAGCCAGGGACGGTATGTGTAAAGAGCTCCATGGAGTAACCCGTTGTGTCGCCTGCTGCATTCTTCTCTGTTGTTGTTTTTGCTGAAGAGGACAAGGAAGTGACTTGTCCCTGACCGTGAACATCCACTAACGACGCGCTGCTTTTACTTTTACCAGTTTCACGAGATGAGGCAAAAGAGCTAGAGGCTGAGTCAGCAAGATAAGCCAAAACTTGCTCTTGCTGCTCCGGCTTTAAAAGCGGTTTTCCTAATCCCAGAAAAGGGAGCGTTCGAGGCCTTGTGTAGCCGGACGACGAACCTGGCTCCACAGCTCCAGACTTAGGTGCAATATTTTTTCCCCCACGACCACCTGATGCTCCACCACTACCACTACCCTCATTACCAGCTGACAATGAACGCCCCCGGCCACGACCTCTTCCACTAGACTTCCTCATTGTTTTAAAAACGTAACCAAACTAACGTTATTTGTTGCAGTCACACAACTTACACGGTGAGCTATAACTTCAGTATGATTTAGCTACCCCTTTACAGGTTGGTGAGACCACAGCGAAAATCAGGCCCAATGTTACACACTCTTTTTTTGGTGGCTGCAAATTAGAGAGATGCCCCACACGCAGGACTGTCACTGAAGCACAAATGTTAATATTAATGTCACACTATTATTTTTTTTTTATTTTTATTTTTTTCAGGAACACTTTAGAAACCCCCCAAAAAAAAAAAAATAGATTTTTGCAGGGAGAATTTAGAAAACAAATGTAACAAACTATATGCTTTCTATGGGCCACTGAGTGAGAGATGACGCACACAGGAATCAGGAGTGGCACACAAGCCCAGAGGCCAATATTTTTCTACCAATGATTGATGGAGTTATTTTCTCTGGTAGATTTTGGAACCCAAATCAAGGAAAAAAAATGTAGGCTTTCTATGGACCACAATTGGAGAGAGAGAGAGAGAGAGATGGCACACCCAGGAGTCAAGACTGGCACACAAGCAGAAAGGCCAATATTAATCTCCCACTGTTTTTTTTTTGTTTTTTTTTTTTGTTTTTTTTTTCAGGGAGACTTTAGAAAAAAAAATAATAAAAAAAATATGATTTTATCAGGAAGAATTTAGAAACCAAATAAAATAAAATGATTTTTTCAGGGAGAATTTATAAAACAAATAAAAACAAAAATAGGCGTTCTATGGCCCACTGACTGAGAGATGACGCACACAGGAGTCAGGAGTGGCACACAAACCCAGAGGCCAATATTTTTCTACCAATGATTGATGTAGTTATTTTCTCTGGTAGATTTTAGAACCCAAATCAAGGAAAAAAAATATAGGCTTTCTATGGACCACAATTGGAGAGAGAGAGAGAGAGAGAGAGAGAGAGAGAGAGAGAGAGAGAGATGGCACACCCAGGAGTCAAGACTGGCACACAAGCAGAAAGGCCAATATTAATCTCCCACTGTTTTTTTTGGTTGTTTTTTTTTTTTTTTTTTTCAGGGAGACTTTAGAAAAAAAAATAATAAAAAAAATATGATTTTATCAGGAAGAATTTAGAAACCAAATAAAATAAAATGATTTTTTCAGGGAGAATTTATAAAACAAATAAAACCAAAAATAGGCGTTCTATGGCCCACTGACTGAGAGATGACGCACCCAGGAGTCAAGACTGGCACACAAGCAGAAAGGCCAATATTAATCTCCCACTGTTTTTTTTGGTTGTTTTTTTTTTTTTTTTTTCAGGGAGACTTTAGAAATAAAAATAATAAAAAAAATATGATTTTATCAGGAAGAATTTAGAAACCAAATAAAATAAAATGATTTTTTCAGGGAGAATTTAGAAAACAAATAAAACCAAAAATATGCGTTCTATGGCCCACTGACTGAGAGAGAGAGAGAGATGGAACGCTTAGTACTGGCACACAAGCCCAAAGGGCAATATTAATCTCCCTTTTTTTTTCCAGGGAGAATTTCTGAAACCCAAAAAAAAAATAAAATAGGCTTTCTATGGCCCACTATTTGTGAGAGAGATGGGACGCTCAGGACTGGCACAGATGGCACGCTCAGGACTGGCACAGAAGCCCAGAGGCCAATATTAATCTCCCTTTTTTTCTGGGAGAATTTATAAAACCAAAAAAATATTTAAATAGGCTTTCTATGGCCCACTATTTGTGAGAGAGATGGCACGCTCAGGACTGGCACAGATGGCACGCTCACAACTGGCACACAAGCCCAGAGGCCAATATTAATCTCCCTTTTTTCAGGGAGAATTTCTAAAACCCAAAAAAAAAATAAAATAGGCTTTCTATGGCCCACTATTTGTGAGAGAGATGGGACGCTCAGGACTGGCACAGATGGCACGCTCAGGACTGGCACAGAAGCCCAGAGGCCAATATTAATCTCCCTTTTTTTCTGGGAGAATTTATAAAACCAAAAAAATATTTAAATAGGCTTTCTATGGCCCACTATTTGTGAGAGAGATGGCACGCTCAGGACTGGCACAGATGGCACGCTCACAACTGGCACACAAGCCCAGAGGCCAATATTAATCTCCCTTTTTTCAGGGAAAATTGATAAAACAAAAAAAAAAATTAAATAGGCTTTCTATGGCCCACTATTTGTGAGAGAGATGGCACGCTCAGGGCTGGCTGGCACAGATGGCACGCTCAGGACTGGCACACAAGCCCAGAGGCCAATATTAATCTCCCTTTTTTTCTGGGAGAATTTATAAAACCAAAAAAATATTTAAATAGGCTTTCTATGGCCCACTATTTGTGAGAGAGATGGCACGCTCAGGACTGGCACAGATGGCACGCTCACAACTGGCACACAAGCCCAGAGGCCAATATTAATCTCCCTTTTTTCAGGGAAAATTTATAAAACAAAAAAAAAAATTAAATAGGCTTTCTATGGCCCACTATTTGTGAGAGAGATGGCACGCTCAGGGCTGGCACAGATGGCACGCTCAGGACTGGCACACAAGCCCAGAGGCCAATATTAATCTCCCTTTTTTTCAGGGAGAATTTATAAAACCAAAAAAAAAAATAAATAGGCTTTCTATGGCCCACTATTTGTGAGAGAGATGGCACACTCAGGACTGGCACACAAGCCCAAAGGCCAATATTAATCTCCCACTGTATTTTTATCAGGGAGAATTTATACACCCCACAAAAAAAAATACAGAAAAATGAAAAGGCTTTCTATGGCCCACTATGTGAGAGAGATGGCACACACAGGGATGGCACTCTAGCAGAAATGCCAAATTGCCAATCTTAATCTCCCACCAAAAAAAAAAAAAAAAAAAAAACAGGGAATGTCCTACAATTACTATCTCCCTGCCTGCAGTAATCTCAGCCAGGTATGGCAGGCAGCTACTATCTCCCTGCCTGCAGTAATCTCAGCCAGGTATGGCAGGCAGCAATAAGGAGTGGACTGATGCACAAATGAAATAAAAAGTGTGGACAAACAAAAAAGATAGCTGTGCAGAAAGGAAGGAACAAGAGGATTTGTGCTTTGAAAAAAGCAGTTGGTTTGCACAGCGGCGTACACACAGCAATGCAGCTATCAGGGAGCCTTCTAGGGCAGCCCAATGAGCTACAGCGCTGAGGGGAAAAAAAAAAAAAAAAAAACTTCCACTGTCCCTGCACACCGAGGGTGGTGTTGGACAGTGCAAATCGCTGCAGCACAAGCGGTTTTGTGGTTAATGGACCCTGCCTAACGCTATCCCTGCTTCTGACAAAGCGGCAGCAACCTCTCCCTAAGCTCAGATCAGCAGCAGTAAGATGGCGGTCGGCGGGAACGCCTCTTTATAGCCCCTGTGACGTCGCAGACAGCAAGCCAATCACTGCAATGCCCTTCTCTAAGATGGTGGGGACCAGGACCTATGTCATCACGCTGCCCACACTCTGCGTTTACCTTCATTGGCTGAGAAATGGCGCTTTTCGCGTCATTGAAACGCGACTTTGGCGCGAAAGTCGCGTACCGCATGGCCGACCCCGCACAGGGGTCGGATCGGGTTTCATGAAACCCCGACTTAGCCAAAAGTCGGCGACTTTTGAAAATGTTCGACCCGTTTCGCTCAACCCTAGTCTTTATTATAGCATATTTGGCAGTGGCACTAACAATGTGCCTGTATTTGGAGTTAAAAAACATATACCGTATATACTCGAGTATAAGCCGAGATTTTCAGCCCATTTTTTTGGGCTGAAAGTCCCCCTCTCGGCTTATACTCGAGTCATATACCCGGGGGTCAGCAGGTGAGGGGGAGCAGGGGCTGTGTAGTTATACTTACCTGCTGCGGCGCGGTCCCTGCAGTCCCTGGCTTCCCCGACGCTGCAGATTCTTTCTGTACTGAGTGGTCACATGGCACCGCTCATTACAGAAATGAATAGGCGGCTCCACCCCCATAGGGGAGGAGCCGCATATTCATTGCTGTAAATGATCGGTGCCATGTGACCGCTCAATTACAGGAAGAAGCTGCAGCGCCGGGGAAGCCAGGGACTGCAGGGACCGCGCCAGGAGCAGGTAAGTATATGGGGAGCGCAGGCTCCGTCTCCAGCGTCTCCTGGCAGTGACGCTCAGGTCAGAGGGCACGGTGACGTAGTCAGTGCGCGCCCTCTGCTGAGCGTCAGTGCTGGAGACGGAGCTGCACGAGGAGCAGGTAAATATTGAAAGCGCTGGCATCCTGAGCAAGAGAGGTGAGTATGTGATTTTTTTTTTTTATTGCAGCGCCAGCAGCATTCTATATGGCACAGCATTATATATGGAGCATCTATGGGGCTATAATCAATGGTGCAGAGCATTATATATGGCACAGCTTTATGTGGAGCATCTATGGGGCCATAATGAACGGTGCAGAGCATTCTATATAGCACAGTTGTATATGGAGCATCTATGGGGCAATAATGAATGGTATGGAGCATCTATTTTTATTTTTGAAATTTACCAGTAGCTGCTGCTAGGGTTGAGCGAAACGGGTCGTTCATTTTCAAAAGTCCCCGACTTTTGGCAAAGTCGGGTTTCATGAAACCCGATCCGACCCCTGTGCGGGGTCGGCCATGCGGTACGCGACTTTCGCGCCAAAGTCGCGTTTCAATGACGCGAAAAGCGCCATTTCTCAGCCAATGAAGGTAAACGCAGAGTGTGGGCAGCGTGATGACATAGGTCCTGGTCCCCAACATCTTAGAGAAGGGCATTGCAGTGATTGGCTTGCTGTCTGCGGCGTCACAGGGGCTATAAAGGGGAGTTCCCGCCGACCGCCATGTTACTGCTGCTGATCTGAGCTTAGGGAGAGGTTGCTGCCGCTTCGTCAGAAGCAGGGATAGCGTTAGGCAGGGTCCATTAACCACCAAACCGCTTGTGCTGTAGCGATTTCCACTGCCCAACACCACCTTCGGTGTGCAGGGACAGTGGAAGCTACATTTTTTTTTTTTTCCCCCTCAGCGCTGTAGCTCATTGGGCTGCCCTAGAAGGCTCCCTGATAGCTGCATTGCTGTGTGTACGCCGCTGTGCAAACCAACTGCTTTTTTCAAAGCACAAATCCTCTTGTTCCTTCCTTTCTGCACAGCTATCTTTTTGGTTTGTACACACTTTTTATTTAATTTGTGCATCAGTCCACTCCTTATTGCTGCCTGCCATACCTGGCTGAGATTACTGCAGGGAGATAGTAATTGAAGGACACTCCCTGTTTTTTTTTTTTTTTTTGTGGGAGATTAAGATTGACATTTCTGCTAGAGTGCCATCCCTGTCTGTGTCATCTCTCACTCAGTGGGCCATAGAAAGCCTATTTATTTTTTTGCTTGATTTGGGTTATAAAATCTACCTGAAAAAATCACTACATCAATCAGTGGGAGAAAAATATTGGCCTCAGGGCTTGTGTGCCACTCTTGACTCCTGTGTGCATCATCACTCACTCAGTGGGCCATAGAAAGCCTATTTATTTTTTTGCTTGATTTTGGTTCTAAAATCTACCTGAAAAAATCACTACATCAATCAGTGGGAGAAAAATATTGGCCTCAGGGCTTGTGTGCCACTCCTGACTCCTGTGTGCATCATCACTCACTCAGTGGGCCATAGAAAGCCCTTTTTTTTTTTTTTTTTTGCTTTATTTGGGTTCTAAATTCTACCTGAAAAAATCAATAAATCAATCAGTGGGAGATTAATATTGGCCTTTGGGCTTGTGTGCCAGTCCTAAGCGTGCCATCTCTCTCTCTCAGATAGTGGGCCATAGAATGCCTATTTATTTATTTTTTTTTTTATTGGGTTTATAAATTTTCCCTGGAAAAAAAAAAAAAGTGGGAGATTAATATTGGCCTCTGGGCTTGTGTGCCAGTCCTGAGCGTGCCATCTCTCTCACAAATAGTGGGCCATAGAAAGCCTATTTATTTTTTTTTTTTTGGTTTTATAAATTCTCCCTTAAAAAAAAAAGGGAGATTAATATTGGCCTTTGGGCTTGTGTGCCAGTCCTAAGCGTGCCATCTCTCTCTGTCTCTCAGATAGTGGGCCATAGAAAGCCTATTTATTATTTTTTTTATTGGGTTTATAAATTTTCCCTGGAACAAAAAAAAAAAAGTGGGAGATAAATATTGGCCTCTGGGCTTGTGTGCCACTCCTGACTCCTGTGTGCGTCATCTCTCACTCAGTGGGCCATAGAAAGCCTTTTTTTGTTTTATTTGTTTTCTAAATTCTCCCTGAAAAAATCATTTTATTTTATTTGGTTTCTAAATTCTTCCTGAAAAAATCATTTTATTCTATTTTTTTTCCCTAAAGTCTCCCTGAAAAAAAAAAAAAAAAAAATCAGTGGGAGATTAATATTGCCCTTTCTGCTTGTGTGCCAGTCTTGACTCCTGGGTGTGCCATCTCTCTCTCTCTCTCCAATCGTGGGCCATAGAAAGCCTATTATTTTTTTAGCTTGATTTGGATTCCAAAATCTACCTGAAAAAATCACTACATCAATCAGTGGGAGATAAATATTGGCCTCTGGGCTTGTGTGCCACTCCTGACTCCTGTGTGCGTCATCTCTCACTCAGTGGGCCATAGAAAGCCTTTTTTTGTTTTATTTGTTTTCTAAATTCTCCCTGAAAAAATCATTTTATTTTATTTGGTTTCTAAATTCTTCCTGAAAAAATCATTTTATTCTATTTTTTTTTTCCTAAAGTCTCCCTGAAAAAAAAACAAAAAAAAAACAAATCCGTGGGAGATTAATATTGCCCTTTCTGCTTGTGTGCCAGTCTTGACTCCTGGGTGTGCCATCTCTCTCTCTCTCTCCAATTGTGGGCCATAGAAAGCCTATTATTTTTTTTAGCTTGATTTGGGTTCCAAAATCTACCTGAAAAAATCACTACATCAATCAGTGGGAGATAAATATTGGCCTCTGGGCTTGTGTGCCACTCCTGACTCCTGTGTGCGTCATCTCTCACTCAGTGGGCCATAGAAAGCCTTTTTTTGTTTTATTTGTTTTCTAAATTCTCCCTGAAAAAATCATTTTATTTTCTTTGGTTTCTAAATTCTTCCTGAAACAATCATTTTATTCTATTTTTTTTTTTCCTAAAGTCTCAATGAAAAAAAAAAAAACAAAAACAAATCAGTGGGAGATTAATATTGCCCTTTCTGCTTGTGTGCCAGTCTTGACTCCTGGGTGTGCCATCTCTCTCTCTCTCTCCAATTGTGGGCCATAGAAAGCCTATTATTTTTTTAGCTTGATTTGGGTTCCAAAATCTACCTGAAAAAATCACTACATCAATCAGTGGGAGATAAATATTGGCCTCTGGGCTTGTGTGCCACTCCTGACTCCTGTGTGCGTCATCTCTCACTCAGTGGGCCATAGAAAGCCTTTTTTTGTTTTATTTGTTTTCTAAATTCTCCCTGAAAAAATCATTTTATTTTATTTGGTTTCTAAATTCTTCCTGAAAAAATCATTTTATTCTATTTTTTTTTTCCTAAAGTCTCCCTGAAAAAAAAAAAAAAAAAAAAATCAGTGGGAGATTAATATTGCCCTTTCTGCTTGTGTGCCAGTCTTGACTCCTGGGTGTGCCATCTCTCTCTCTCTCTCCAATCGTGGGCCATAGAAAGCCTATTATTTTTTTAGCTTGATTTGGGTTCCAAAATCTACCTGAAAAAATCACTACATCAATCAGTGGGAGATAAATATTGGCCTCTGGGCTTGTGTGCCACTCCTGACTCCTGTGTGCGTCATCTCTCACTCAGTGGGCCATAGAAAGCCTTTTTTTGTTTTATTTGTTTTCTAAATTCTCCCTGAAAAAATCATTTTATTTTATTTGGTTTCTAAATTCTTCCTGAAAAAATCATTTTATTCTATTTTTTTTTCCTAAAGTTTCCCTGAAAAAAAAAAAAAAAAAAAACAAATCAGTGGGAGATTAATATTGCCCTTTCTGCTTGTGTGCCAGTCTTGACTCCTGGGTGTGCCATCTCTCTCTCTCTCTCCAATTGTGGGCCATAGAAAGCCTATTATTTTTTTTAGCTTGATTTGGGTTCCAAAATCTACCTGAAAAAATCACTACATCAATCAGTGGGAGATAAATATTGGCCTCTGGGCTTGTGTGCCACTCCTGACTCCTGTGTGCGTCATCTCTCACTCAGTGGGCCATAGAAAGCCTTTTTTTGTTTTATTTGTTTTCTAAATTCTCCCTGAAAAAATCATTTTATTTTCTTTGGTTTCTAAATTCTTCCTGAAACAATCATTTTATTCTATTTTTTTTTTCCTAAAGTCTCCCTGAAAAAAAAAAAAAAAAAACAAATCAGTGGGAGATTAATATTGCCCTTTCTGCTTGTGTGCCAGTCTTGACTCCTGGGTGTGCCATCTCTCTCTCTCTCTCCAATTGTGGGCCATAGAAAGCCTATTATTTTTTTAGCTTGATTTGGGTTCCAAAATCTACCTGAAAAAATCACTACATCAATCAGTGGGAGATAAATATTGGCCTCTGGGCTTGTGTGCCACTCCTGACTCCTGTGTGCGTCATCTCTCACTCAGTGGGCCATAGAAAGCCTTTTTTTGTTTTATTTGTTTTCTAAATTCTCCCTGAAAAAATCATTTTATTTTATTTGGTTTCTAAATTCTTCCTGAAAAAATCATTTTATTCTATTTTTTTTTCCTAAAGTCTCCCTGAAAAAAAAAAAAAAAAAACAACAAATCAGTGGGAGATTAATATTGCCCTTTCTGCTTGTGTGCCAGTCTTGACTCCTGGGTGTGCCATCTCTCTCTCTCTCTCTCTCCAATTGTGGGCCATAGAAAGCCTATTATTTTTTTTAGCTTGATTTGGGTTCCAAAATCTACCTGAAAAAATCACTACATCAATCAGTGGGAGATAAATATTGGCCTCTGGGCTTGTGTGCCACTCCTGACTCCTGTGTGCGTCATCTCTCACTCAGTGGGCCATAGAAAGCCTTTTTTTGTTTTATTTGTTTTCTAAATTCTTCCTGAAAAAATCATTTTATTCTATTTTTTTTTTCCTAAAGTCTCCCTGAAAAAAAAAAAAAAAATCAAATCAGTGGGAGATTAATATTTACATTTGTGCTTCAGTGACAGTCCTGCGTGTGTGGCATCTCTCTCATTTGTTGCCACCAACAACAGAGTGTGTAACATTGTGCCTGATTTTCGTTGTGGTCTCACTCACCTGTAAAGGGGTAGCTAAATCATACTGAAGTTATAGCTCACCGTGTAATTTGTGTGACAGCAACAAATACCGTTAGTTTGTTTACGTTTTTAAAACAATGAGGAAGTATGGTGTGTAAGGATTTCACTCACTCAGCTGCGACGGCTGACACTCAGGAGACGTGTTCCTTTAAAGTTCACTGGGTTTATTGCTTCATAAACCATGTGGCAAATAACAGAAAGCAAAATGGGCCTTTGGTTCAGGCAAAGAAAAGCAAGTGTCCAGTTCATCCGGCTCAGTCCTGAAGCCGTAACACACTCAGGAGGGTTTCACCTCCACACCTATCCGCTGTGTAAAGGATTAGCCAGTCTTATAAAGAGCTAACCCCACCCAGTAACCCATCACATGATTAGCCATGTGGTCTGACATTACCACACGTCCTGAAACACATATACAAGATTATGTGCAAGAAAGGAATACTCCGGGCTACATTACAGCAACCAGGCACTTATGTGGCACATACCTCCCATCGACTACAAACCCTTTAGCCATGCTACAGGTGGAAGAGGTCGTGGCCGGGGGCGTTCATTGTCAGCTGGTAATGAGGGTAGTGGTAGTGGTGGAGCATCAGCTGGTCGTGGGAAAAAAAATATTGCACCTAAGTCTGGAGCTGTGGAGCCAGGTTCGTCGTCTGGCTACACAAGGCCTCGAATGCTCCCTTTTCTGGGAGTAGGAAAACCGCTTTTAAAGCCGGAGCAGCAAGAGCAAGTTTTGGCTTATCTTGCTGACTCAGCCTCTAGCTCTTTTGCCTCCTCTCGTGAAACTGGTAAATGTCAAAGCAGCGCGTCGTTAGTGGATGTTCACGGTCAGGGACAAGTCGCTTCCTTGTCCTCTTCAGCAAAAACAACAACAGAGAAGAATGCAGCAGGCGACACAACGGGTTACTCCATGGAGCTCTTTACACATACCGTCCCTGGCTTAGAAAGTGAAGCAGTTAACAGTCCATGCCCATTACAAGTTGAATCTGACATGGAGTGCACTGATGCACAGCCACAGCCAGACTACTATGCTGGTCCTTTGACTCAGACCACAACATTGCCCTCGCAGGGTGCTGATCAAGAATCAGACCCTGATGAGACTATGTTGCCCCATCACGAACGCTATACCACCGACCGACACGGTGACACAGACGAAGTTGCACACGAGCTACAAGAAGAGGTAATAGATGACCCAGTTCTTGACCCCGATTGGCAGCCATTGGGGGAACAGGGTGCAGGCGGCAGCAGTTCTGAAGCGGAGGAGGAGGGGCCGCAGCAGGCATCAACATCGCAACAGGTTCCATCTGCCGGGCCCGTATCTTGCCCAAAACGCGTGGCAAAGCTAAAACCTGTTGGAGGACAGCGTGGCCATCCGGTTAAAGCTCAGTCTGCAATGCCTGAAAAGGTATCCGATGCTAGAAAGAGTGCAGTCTGGCATTTTTTTAAACAACATCCAATTGATCAGCGCAAAGTCATCTGTCAAAAATGTTCAACTACCTTAAGCAGAGGACAGAATCTGAAAAGTCTCAATACAAGTTGCATGCATAGACATTTAACCACCATGCATTTGCAAGCCTGGACTAACTACCAAACGTCCCTTAAGGTTGTAGCACCCTCGGCCAATGAAGCTAGTCAGCAACGCAACATCCCTTCCGGCAGTGTAGGGCCACCATTTTCCGCACCACCTGCAGTATCTGTGCAGGTTTCTTTGCCAGGCCAAAGCCGTCAGGGTCAGGGAATCACCAGTTTCGTAGTAGGAAACACTGCATCTAGGGCACCGGTGGCAACCATACCATCTCCCACCGTCTCTCAGTCTGCCATGTCCACCGGCACCCCCGCTAGTTCCACGATCTCCAGCTCTCCAGTCCAGCTCACCCTACATGAGACTATGGTTAGAAAAAGGAAGTACTTAGCCTCGCATCCGCGTACACAGGGTTTGAACGCACACATAGCTAGACTAATCTCGTTAGAGATGATGCCCTACCGGTTAGTTGAAAGCGAAGCTTTCAAAGCCCTGATGGACTACGCTGTACCACGCTACGAGCTACCCAGTCGACACTTTTTTTCCAGAAAAGCCATCCCAGCCCTCCACCAGCATGTTAAAGAGCGCATCGTCCATGCACTCAGGCAATCTGTGAGCACAAAGGTGCACCTGACAACAGATGCATGGACCAGTAGGCATGGCCAGGGACGTTACGTGTCCATCACGGCACACTGGGTAAATGTGGTGGATGCAGGGTCCACAGGGGACAGCAAGTTTGGGACAGTTCTGCCTAGCCCACGGTCTAGGAAACAATTGGCTGTAGCCGTTCGCACCCCCTCCTCCTCCTCTTCGTCCTCCTGCAGAAGCGAGAGCTCGTCCACAGACCGCAGTCGCACAACCACTCCATCCGCAGCTGCCACTGTTGCACACCAGGTCTCCCATTATGGGGCAGCTACTGGCAAACGTCAGCAGGCTGTATTGGCTATGAAGTGTTTGGGCGACAACAGACACACTGCGGAAGTTCTGTCCGAGTTCTTGCAGAAAGAAACGCAGTCGTGGCTGGGCACTGTAGATCTTGAGGCAGGCAAGGTAGTGAGTGATAACGGAAGGAATTTCATGGCTGCCATCTCCCTTTCCCAACTGAAACACATTCCTTGCCTGGCTCACACCTTAAACCTGGTGGTGCAGTGCTTCCTGAAAAGTTATCCGGGGTTATCCGACCTGCTCCTCAAAGTGCGTGGACTTTGCTCACATATCCGCCGTTCGCCCGTACACTCCAGCCGTATGCAGACCTATCAGCGTTCTTTGAACCTTCCCCAGCATCGCCTAATCATAGACGTTGCAACAAGGTGGAACTCAACACTGCACATGCTTCAGAGACTGTGTGAACAGAGGCGGGCTGTTATGTTTTTGTGGGAGGATACACATACACGGGCAGGCAGTAGGATGGCAGACATGGAGTTGTCAGGTGTGCAGTGGTCGAAGATTCAAGACATGTGTCAAGTCCTTCAGTGTTTTGAGGAATGCACACGGCTGGTTAGTGCAGACAACGCCATAATAAGCATGAGCATCCCCCTAATGCGTCTGCTGATGCAAAGTTTGACGCACATAAAGGATCAGGCGTCTGCAGCTGAGGAAGAGGAAAGCCTTGATGACAGTCAGCCATTGTCTGGCCAGGGCAGTGTACAGGACGAGGTAGCGGGCGAAGAGGAGGAGGAGGACGAGGAGGATGATGGGGATGATTATATTTTTAATGAGGAAGCTTTTCCGGGGCCACTGGAAATTGGTGGCGCGGCAAGGCCGGGTTCTGGTTTTTTGAGGGACACAAGTGACGTGGATTTGCCTGAAACTGCCCCTCAACCAAGCACAACCGCAGATTTGAGAACTGGAACTTTGGCCCACATGGCGGATTATGCCTTACGTATCCTCAAAAGGGACACACGCATAACTAAAATGATGAATGATGACGATTACTGGTTGGCCTGCCTCCTTGATCCTCGCTATAAAGGCAAATTGCAAAATATAATGCCACATGAGAACTTGGAACTAATATTAGCAACCAAACAATCAACTCTTGTTGACCGTTTGCTTCTGGCATTCCCTGCACACAGCGCCCGTGATCGTTCTCACACGAGCTGCAGGGGCCAGCAGACCAGAGGAGTTAGAGCGGCAGAAATCAGAAGTGGCGTTGGCCAGAGGGGTTTTCTGACCAGGTTGTGGAGTGATTTTGCTATGACCGCAGACAGGACAGGTACTGCAGCATCAATTCAAAGTGACAGGAGACAACATTTGTCCAGTATGGTTACAAACTATTTTTCATCCCTTATCGATGTTCTCCCTCAACCGTCATTCCCATTTGATTACTGGGCATCAAAATTAGACACCTGGCCAGAATTGGCAGAATATGCATTGCAGGAGCTTGCTTGCCCGGCAGCTAGTGTCCTATCAGAAAGAGTATTCAGTGCTGCAGGTTCAATACTAACAGAAAAAAGGACTCGTCTGGCTACCCAAAATGTAGATGATCTAACCTTCATTAAAATGAACCACAACTGGATTTCGAAATCTTTTGCCCCACCTTGCCCGGCTGACACCTAGCTTTCCTATGAAAAGGTCTTGCCTGTGGACTATTCTGAATGCCTTTTCCAATCTCGTAATTTTCTGCACCTGATTGTCCAGCATACGACATGTTTACACCTCACTAAATGGCCAAACTCCCCACACGGGGCCGTGGTATCGACACTTGGCGACAGCACCCGTGAGAGTGCAGTTTGTCTGAAGAGGTGGGTGAGCCCGCTTTTGGTCGACGGCACTGCCACTGGGTCCCTCCTAGTACAATAAAGTGTCTCTGGCGGTGGTGGTGCGCACCCAACGTCAGACACACCGTTGTAATATGAGGGGCCCTGGGCCTGTACCGCCGGCCACAAGACAGTTTCCCCCCACCCCAGCTCAAACAGTGCTCTACCACTTGCAAAATTATCTCACAGCTCAACCAATGTTTAGTCTATGCGCTGACATCCTTCAATGCCTGCCACTGACAATACCATTGTATTGACATTTTTGTTATGTTAGGCCTTCGATGCCTGTCTGTGGTCACTCCTTCCACTAGGCCTCCACTGACCACACCACTGCTGCCCGTGTACCCCTGTAAACAATTTAAAATTGCCTACAGCCATGTGTTATTATTTTAGGCCTTCGATGCCTGTCTGCGGTGACTCCTTCCACTAGGCCTCCACTGACCACACCACTGCTGCCCGTGTACCCCTGGAACCAATTTAAAATTGCCTACAGCCATGTGTTATTATTTTAGGCCTTCGATGCCTGTCTGCGGTCACTCCTTCCACTAGGCCTCCACTGACCACACCACTGCTGCCCGTGTACCCCTGTAACCAATTTAAAATTGCCTACAGCCATGTGTTATTATTTTAGGCCTTCGATGCCTGTCTGCGGTCACTCCTTCCACTAGGCCTCCACTGACCACACCACTGCTGCCCGTGTACCCCTGGAACCAATTTAAAATTGCCTACAGCCATGTGTTATTATTTTAGGCCTTCGATGCCTGTCTGCGGTTACTCCTTCCACTAGGCCTCCACTGACCACACCACTGCTGCCCGTGTACCCCTGTAACCAATTTAAAATTGCCTACAGCCATGTGTTATTATTTTAGGCCTTCGATGCCTGTCTGCGGTGACTCCTTCCACTAGGCCTCCACTGACCACACCACTGCTGCCCGTGTACCCCTGGAACCAATTTAAAATTGCCTACAGCCATGTGTTATTATTTTAGGCCTTCGATGCCTGTCTGCGGTCACTCCTTCCACTAGGCCTCCACTGACCACACCACTGCTGCCCGTGTACCCCTGGAACCAACATCAGAAAATATAAAAATAAGTATTTTGCTTATAAAAAAGAAAATACTGGAGAGATATCAAATGCAGACATTTTAACATTAAAAACAAACACATACAACAAAAATCTGGTACAGTACTAAAAATGGCCACCAGCTACAATAACTTTCTCCTGCAAGTAGTTAACTGAAAGGTTTTTTCAATTTTAAACACAGATATGGCATCCACCGAGTGTTGTCCTGTCGCGTCTTCTTTATATTATTGCCAAGAAGATGCAAAACAATGAAAATAATAAAATCATTATTTACCAAAAAAATAGAGTAAGTCAAAACCACATTGCAAATAAACATTCATTACAAATAAAGAAGCAGGGCGCGTCCGAGGGTGAGTATATACCTAATAAGTATATAATCACCCTCGGACGCGCCCTGCTTCTTTCCGACAGCCTTCCTTCCTAAGAATCAGCCCTTCCGTGGTGTAGAGAGAGGGTTTGTTACACTCCAAGGTGTTCCCCAGGTTGCCTTTCCTGAGCTTCGATCTTCCGGCTCTCGTTTAGTAGTTGTTGGAAACTACGCTGCATTGGGCCTACAAATTGGGTATGGGGTGTAGAGAGATGGTGTGTTCCACTCCAAGGTGTTCCCCAGGTTGCCTTTCCTGAGCTTCGATCTTCCGGCTCTCGTTTAGTAGTTGTTGGAAACTACGCTGCATTAGGCCTACAAATTGGGTATGGGGTGTAGAGAGATGGTGTGTTCCACTGTAGAGAGATGGTGTGTTCCACTCCAAGGTGTTCCCCAGGTTTCCTCTCCATTGCTTCGATCTTCCGGCTCTCGTTTAGTAGTTGTTGGAAACTACGCTGCATTAGGCCTACAAATTGGGTATGGGGTGTAGAGAGATGGTGTGTTACACTCCAAGGTGTTCCCCAGGTTTCCTCTCCATTGCTTCGATCTTCCGGCTCTCGTTTAGTAGTTGTTGGAAACTACGCTGCATTGGGCCTACAAATTGGGTATGGGGTGTAGAGAGATGGTGTGTTCCACTCCAAGGTGTTCTCCAGGTTGCCTTTCCTGAGCTTCGATCTTCCGGCTCTCGTTTAGTAGTTGTTGGAAACTACGCTGCATTAGGCCTACAAATTGGGTATGGGGTGTAGAGAGATGGTGTGTTACACTCCAAGGTGTTCCCCAGGTTTCCTCTCCATTGCTTCGATCTTCCGGCTCTCGTTTAGTAGTTGTTGGAAACTACGCTGCATTAGGCCTACAAATTGGGTATGGGGTGTAGAGAGATGGTGTGTTCCACTGTAGAGAGATGGTGTGTTCCACTCCAAGGTGTTCCCCAGGTTTCCTCGCCAATGCTTCGATCATCATGCTCTCGTTTAGTAGTTGTTGGAAACTACGCTGCATTAGGCCTACAAATTGGGTATGGGGTGTAGAGAGATGGTGTGTTCCACTCCAAGGTGTTCTCCAGGTTGCCTTTCCTGAACTTCTATCTTCAGGCTCTCATTAAATTGTGGTTAAACGGAACAACTGCATTTGGCGTACTAGTTGGTTTGGGGCCTACTATCGGTGTCTGCCGCTCCTTGCTGTTCTCCTGGTTTCCTGTCCTGAAATTCCGTTTTCAGGCGCTCGTTAAGTAGTTGTTAATGTTAGACTGCATTTGGCCTACTAGTTGGGTTGGGGCCTACTATCGGTGTCTGCCACTACTTGCTGTTCTCCTCCACTGAACAAAGCTGTGCCGCCTGTTTACTACTGTTGCCAATTTTGAACTGCATTTCGACTATTTACTGATTTGGGCCTACTCTCTGTGTCAGCCTCTCATTCCAGTTGTCCTCCACTGCAATGCCCCCTGATTAGTCCTGTGTTACCAATTTTGAACTGCATTTAGCCCACTTTATTCTTTGGGCCTATATCTGTGTTTCCTCCTCATCCTGCCCATTGCCCAGCCAGTGATAGATGAGTCTGCTGGTACATTGACCCATAACGCAACATTTCCCGTGCACGCTACACTGCAAGATTGTGACCCTGCTGAAAGTCAGGTTCCCCTTCCCGCATACCATACCACCTTACACGGGGACAAACAGGAAGGTGCAGATGAAAGTGCAGGTTCCTTCATCAGGTGGGGGGAGGAATACTAGTTGGCGACGTCACTGGCACAGGGCCTCTCATGGTACGCAAAAGTGTTGCTGCCGGTGGGAGGCGCCCCCGCCGTGCAAACACACCGCTGTACTTTGAGGGGCCCTGTGCCAGTGCCAATGCCAACGAGTGGGCCCCCCCTGCTTGCTCAGGTTCACAGCACTTGCAAAGTTGAAATACTTACCTCTCCCTGCTCCACTGCCGTGACGTGGTCCAGATTTCCTGGGCCCACTAATTACTTGAACCAGCCCTACCCACCACAACTTTAGCCAAATGACCCCCAATTTCAAATGCCTTCCAATTATTATAAGGTAAATTACGCTTGACAAGCTTCATTAAGAAGAATGGATGGTTTTGACATTAAAATGGGCATTCTAGGTGTTTTCCTGGCTCCCACTCACTGCCGACTATGCTGCCCCATTGACTTGCATTGGGTTTCGTGTTTCGGTCGATCCCGACTTTACGTCATAATCGGCCGATTTCACTCGACCCGACTTTTGAGATAGTCGGGTTTCGCGAAACCCGGCTCGACTCTAAAAAGGTCAAGGTCGCTCAACTCTAGCTGCTGCATTTCCTACCCTAGGCTTATACTCGAGTCAATACGTTTTCCCAGTTTTTTGTGGCAAAATTAGGGGGTCGGCTTATACTCGGGTTTGGCTTATACTCGAGTATATACGGTATATATGTATACATTATGTATATATTACGGACGGACTAACAAGAATAAAAAAAAATGTAGGGTAGGGGATATAACATATATCGTCTCAAAACACAATGTGACTAACACCAGAGTCACCCGGGATTTAGTCTATATGTACAGCTATTTCAGAGCAGTGCATAGTGCAACAATAACAGGCAAAAACACAAAAAACTCACATTTCCAAGACCATAAAAATATAGTGAGAAAAAGATATATAGTGAGAAAATATATACAAATATAAAAGCGAGAAGTAATAAACACCAAAAAAAATGATGATGAAAAAATGTGTAGGGGCCTAGTAAAACAAAAAATATATAGATATACCATATAAAAATTGTGTACTAAAGGTATAAAATATATACCAAGGTGTGAAGTGACTAAGTGTGATAGAGAAAGAGAAAAAAATTATTAGATATATATGTGCATAAGTAAAAAGCTGAATATCTCTGTATATAGATGCACTATATGGCTATATATAAGAGAGTACCCCACATAGTAGAGTGTACCGACCCTGAATGTATAAGTGACTAGGTATACTTATATGAACAAAAGGAAAAGAGACAAAATGCCTAAACCAAGATGTGTATAGATAATGAGTTGTTGGTACACTAACTAATTATATACGGGTGCACTATAGGGCAGGATGTATTTGATTGCATGGAAGTGCACACTAAGGTGTGTATAGATAAGGAACTGTTGGTGCACTAACTGATTATGCACGGGTGCACTATAGGGCAGGATGTAACCAATTGCATAGAAGTGCACACTAAAGTACTTTATATTATAGCAGGGCACGGACGCAATATAAGCGTCACCGTTACCAAAGACTTGCCACTCTCTTCTTTGTGTCTTGGCCATATTCCATTATTCTATATTAATATATATATATATATATATATATATATATATATATATAATTGATTATTATCCTTTGCTATCTTGGATTGGCTTCGTACATTTTTTCAACACTCATTTTGTGCAGGCTGATCGCTTCTATAGCATGCAGATGAAGCATCATCTGCATCCTATAGAAGCTGTCAGCACTGCAATCCTTGAACACTGACCTAAGAGACTTCCTGACATGCACTGCGCATGACAGGAAGTTTCTCAGCTCTGGTAACCCGGATGTCGTCATGACAACATTGGGTTACCATAGCAGCGATCGGGATCCTGCATCACACCACAGGGTCTCCAATCCAAAGGCAGAGGGGCTGTCAGCCCTCTGCCTGCTCCAGAATGCTGCAATCCTGTTCGGGAGTTAAAGTGCCGGAAGCGGTCTGTGACCACTCCTGGCACTTAGTGCCGGGTGTCAGCTGTGCGCGGCTGATCAGTATGACGTACTATTCCATCCAAGGGAAGTAAAGCCCAGGTCACATGAACAAAATAGTACATCGGAAGGCAGAGAGAGGTTAAAGGCACAGTACATAGTAACATAGTAACATAGTAACATAGTTAGTAAGGCCGAAAAAAGACATTTGTCCATCCAGTTCAGCCTATATTCCATCATAATAAATCCCCAGATCTACGTCCTTCTACAGAACCTAATAATTGTATGATACAATATTGTTTTGCTCCAGGAAGACATCCAGGCCTCTCTTGAACCCCTCGACTGAGTTCGCCATCACCACCTCCACAGGCAAGCAATTCCAGATTCTCACTGCCCTAACAGTAAAGAATCCTCTTCTATGTTGGTGGAAAAACCTTCTCTCCTCCAGACGCAAAGAATGCCCCCTTGTGCCCGTCACCTTCCTTGGTATAAACAGATCCTCAGCGAGATATTTGTATTGTTCCCTTATATACTTATACATGGTTATTAGATCGCCCCTCAGTCGTCTTTTTTCTAGACTAAATAATCCTAATTTCGCTAATCTATCTGGGTATTGTAGATCTCCTATCCCCTTTATTAATTTTGTTGCCCTCCTTTGTACTCTCTCTAGTTCCATTATATCCTTCCTGAGCACCGGTGCCCAAAACTGGACACAGTACTCCATGCGCGGTCTAACTAGGGATTTGTACAGAGGCAGTATAATGCTCTCATCATGTGTATCCAGACCTCTTTTAATGCACCCCATGATCCTGTTTGCCTTGGCAGCTGCTGCCTGGCACTGGCTGCTCCAGGTAAGTTTATCATTAACTAGGATCCCCAAGTCCTTCTCCCTGTCAGATTTACCCAGTGGTTTCCTGTTCAGTGTGTAATGGTGATATTGATTCCTTCTTCCCATGTGTATAACCTTACATTTATCATTGTTAAACCTCATCTGCCACCTTTCAGCCCAAGTTTCCAACTTATCCAGATCCATCTGTAGCAGAATACTATCTTCTCTTGTATTAACTGCTTTACATAGTTTGTATCGTCTGCAAATATCGATATTTTACTGTGTAAACCTTCTACCAGATCATTAATGAATATGTTGAAGAGAACAGGTCCCAATACCGACCCCTGCGGTACCCCACTGGTCACAGCGACCCAGTTAGAGACTATACCATTTATAACCACCCTCTGCTTTCTATCACTAAGCCAGTTACTAACCCATTTACACACATTTTCCCCCAGACCAAGCATTCTCATTTTGTGTACCAACCTCTTGTGCGGCACGGTATCAAACGCTTTGGAAAAATCGAGATATACCACGTCCAATGACTCACCGTGGTCCAGCCTATAGCTTACCTCTTCATAAAAACTGATTAGATTGGTTTGACAGGAGCGATTTCTCATAAACCCATGCTGATATGGAGTTAAACAGTTATTCTCATTGAGATAATCCAGAATAACATCCCTCAGAAACCCTTCAAATATTTTACCAACAATAGAGGTTAGACTTACTGGCCTATAATTTCCAGGTTCACTTTTAGAGCCCTTTTTGAATATTGGCACCACATTTGCTATGCGCCAGTCCTGCAGAACAGACCCCGTCGCTATAGAGTCCCTAAAAATAAGAAATAATGGTTTATCTATTACATTACTTAGTTCTCTTAGTACTCGTGGGTGTATGCCATCCGGACCCAGAGATTTATCTATTTTAATCTTATTTAGCTGGTTTCGCACCTCTTCTTGGGTTAGATTGGTGACCCTTAATATAGGGTTTTCATTGTTTCTTGGGATTTCACCTAGCATTTCATTTTCCACCGTGAATACCGTGGAGAAGAAGGTGTTTAATATGTTAGCTTTTTCCTCGTCATCTACAACCATTCTTTCCTCACTATTTTTTAAGGGGCCTACATTTTCAGTTTTTATTCTTTTACTATTGATATAGTTGAAGAACAGTTTGGGATTAGTTTTACTCTCCTTAGCAATGTGCTTCTCTGTTTCCTTTTTGGCAGCTTTAATTAGTTTTTTAGATAAAGTATTTTTCTCCCTATAGTTTTTTAGCGCTTCAATGGTGCCATCCTGCTTTAGTAGTGCAAATGCTTTTTTTTTACTGTTAATTGCCTGTCTTACTTCTTTGTTTAGCCACATTGGGTTTTTCCTATTTCTAGTCCTTTTATTCCCACAAGGTATAAACCGCTTACAGTGCCTATTTAGGATGTTCTTAAACATTTTCCATTTATTATCTGTATTCTTGTTTCTGAGGATATTGTCCCAGTCTACCAGATTAAAGGCATCTCTAAGCTGGTCAAACTTTGCCTTCCTAAAGTTCAGTGTTTTTGGGACTCCCTGACAAGTCCCCCTAGTGAAAGACAGGTGAAACTGTACAATATTGTGGTCGCTATTTCCTAGATGCCCGACCACCTGCAGATTTGTTATTCTGTCAGGTCTATTAGATAGTATTAGGTCTAAAAGTGCTGCTCCTCTGGTTGGATTCTGCACCAATTGTGAAAGATAATTTTTCTTGGTTATTAGCAGAAACCTGTTGCCTTTATGGGTTTCACAGGTTTCTGTTTCCCAGTTAATATCCGGGTAGTTAAAGTCCCCCATAACCAGGACCTCATTATGGGTTGCAGCTTCATCTATCTGCTTTAGAAGTAGACTTTCCATGATTTCTGTTATATTTGGGGGTTTGTAACAGACCCCAATGAGAATTTTGTTACCATTTTTCCCTCCCTGAATTTCGACCCATATGGACTCGACATCCTCATTCCCTTCGCTAATATCCTCCCTTAAAGTGGACTTTAGAAAAGACTTTACATAGAGACAAACCCCTCCTCCTCTCCGATTTTTACGATCCTTTCTAAACAGACTGTAACCCTGTAAGTTAACTGCCCAGTCATAGCTTTCATCTACATAGTAGTACATAGTAGTTCATAGTACATAGACAGTCCACTGAGCAAACGGTCAGTGAGCACCACCCGGGCCCTTGCACATGGATAAACGGGACCAACACAGCTTTTCCCCACAGTTTACCTTCTCTTCTGGCCACAGCAGTCCAGGTGATTCGAAGTTCACAAAGGCAACTGTTGTCCAACAGGGAAAATAATTTTTTAAAATACAGTGATAAAAAAGAATATGAAGAAGGGCACAAATACAACACTGGTTTTCCTACTCTCTCCCGTCATGCTCTCCAAACGCACCTACAGCAGCTGCAGCAGTCAAAGATTAGAGGAATTCCATGTGCCAGAATAACCCCTACAGAAGCGGGGGGGCCCTTCCAGAGTCCTGGGGCCCTTGTTGCAGTCCTTAGTCCTTTTGTCCAGTCATTGGTCCTTAGCCTGGGGCAACAGACCTATCCCGTCCGGGAGGTCTGGCAGTGCCTGGTCTGTAATCCACATCTGCATTCGCCAACATATCCGTGCCATTCTCCTTGCAGACTGAGACTTCCTGTCTGCTCTGAAGGCTGCTGACCCAGCCCTCTTAGTTACTTAACTCTTTCCTTACTTCTAACATACAGTTACATACATTACAATAGTAAACATTAGGACCAGGCAAACACAGCACAATACATTAAGAATACATAACATATTTTTATACCGTGCACAGGGGTGTCACACAGGAGAGGAGGGCGAAACTGAGGAGATTTGCCACCCCCATACAATCCCCCCTCCTTAAACATGGCCGTGCCCAGCCAAGGCAACCTTGACAAACAAATATAACAAGAGTCCCAGTCTCTCTGCAGGTAGGTCCTTAGTCCTTCTGGGGACAGTCTTCCCCTCCCTCCGTTAAGCGGACGAGAGGTTTTAGTGATGGAGGGCTGCATGTTAAACATGGGGCCAGTCCAAGGTTTAAGTGGGGCAAAGTTTAGGAGCACACAGTCCAGCAGCCACATCTGGAGTCCACCGCTACTAACCCCCATGGAGTACTCGTCCCATAATTCAGTACGGGAGGCACCAATGGGTGCAAAAAACTTGGAGGAGGGGAAAACAAACACGTATGGCCAATAACCAGTGGCCACGTCAGGTGCCATTGTCCTTGGGCGCCATGCAAAGCTGACTGCCTTCTCAAGGATGCAGAACAGTCCCTGGATCCTGCAACTGGCACCAACACAATTTTCTTGAAGGGGCTGCTCAGTCTGTACACAGCCGCTGAGTTGCATAGTGGACTGCATTTGGGATTTGTACCACCACATAAACGTGAGATGAGGACCCACTGGAGGAGGAGTCCCTGCTGTTTCTCCGGCTCCATACTCCTGCCAGTGGTGGTCCGGTTGCTCCTTGAGCCTCTGGTTATGCTGAGGTATTTGCGGCCGCCTCACTGCCCTGATGCACCACTCCTTTCTATGCAGCCTGGACAACTACGGCTGCAGCTGCTGGTCCTTTCAAATCTGGGATCTCCTGTGATGGACCGGTTTCCCGGTTGGAGGCCATTCTTATGGCCACTGCATAAGGCCCCCAGCGTCCTTGCTCCTTTATAAATTCCACATAATCCCCTTCCTGAGGGGGGCCATTGAACATGAGGCAGGCCGCATTTATGTAGACCTTGGACCCGGTCTTCAGCTCCTGTACAAAGCCATAGCCCCTGCTCCAGTTTAGATACCTAAAGAGGCGACGGGTCATCCGGCTTGCCGCAGTTCCTCTGCTGGGGCGCTGCAGTTCCTCATGGATATGGCGCTCGCACTGCGTTTTCTCCTGAATCGCCTGACTCACTGGATCCACTCAGCCTCAGTAGGCACATGGGATCCTCTGCACACAGGCCACGACTGTCAGCTCGGATGGGTGAGGCCTGGGGATGCACAGGTGCTGACTAGGGTTGAGCAAAACGGATCGGTCAATTTCAAAAGTCGCCGACTTTCGGCAAAGTCGGGTTTTGTGAAACCCGAGCCGATCCCAGTGTGGGATCGGCCACGTGGTCGTCGATCTTCGTGCCAAAGTCGCGTTTCATATGACGCGTTCTGCGCCATTTCTCAGCCAATGAAGGTGGACGCAGAGTGTGGGCAGCGTGATGACATAGGTCTCAGTCCCCACCATCTTAGAGAAGGGCATTACAGTGATTGGCTTGCTTTCTGCGGCGTCACAGGGGCTATAAAGGGGCGTGTACGCCGACTGCCATCTTACTTCTGCCGATCTGAGCATAGGGAGAGGTTGCTGTAGCTTCGTCAGAAGCAGGGATATTGTTAGGAAGGGAATATTAACCCCCAAACCGCTTGTGCTGTAGCGATTTCCACTGTCCAACACCACCTTTTCCTTGCAGGGACAGTGGAGGCTAGATTTCTGTGCATCAGCTCGGTAGCTTATAAGGCTGCCTTATAAGGCTCCCTGATAGCTGCATTGCTGTTTGTATGCCGCTGTGGAAGCCAACTGCTTTTTTCAAAGCAAAAATCATGTTGCTCCTTCTTTTCTCCACAGTTCTCTTGTTTAATTGTCCACACTCTTGTGTGCAGCAGTCCTTTTTATTGCTGGCATACTTGTCCTTTGATCATTGTAGGGAGATTGAAATTCTACTACAGCCCTTGTATTTTTTGATATATCTGCCAACCACTTTCTGCCACTCAAACTGTGTAGTGTAATACAGTGGGCCTGATTTTTTCCTGCTGTGTCCCACACATAAAAAAGGGAGATTTATATTGCCACTGAGTGCATCTGCGTCAGTCCTGTTTGTGGCATCTGTCATCCACTTTCTGCCACTCAAACTTTAGTGTAATACAGTGGGCCTGATTTTTCCCTGCTGTCTCCCACACATAAAAAAGGGAGATTTATATTGCCACTGAGTGCATCTGCGTCAGTCCTGTTTGTGGCATCTGTCATCCACTTTCTGCCACTCAAACTGTAGTGTAATACAGTGGGCCTGATTTTTTCCTGCTGTCTCCCACACATAAAAAAGGGAGATTTATATTGCCACTGAGTGCATCTGTGTCAGTCCTGTTTGTGGCATCTGTCATCCACTTTCTGCCACTCAAACTGTAGTGTAATACAGTGGGCCTGATTTTTTCCTGCTGTCTCCCACACATAAAAAAGGGAGATTTATACTGCCACTGAGTGCATCTGCGTCAGTCCAGTTTGTGGCATCTGTCATCCACTTTCTGCAACTTAAACTTTAGTGTTATACAGTGGGCCTGATTTTCCCTGCTGTCTCCCACACATAAAAAAGGGAGATTTATATTGCCACTGAGTGCATCTGCGTCAATCCTGTTTGTGGCATCTGTCATCCACTTTCTGCCACTCAAACTGTAGTGTAATACAGTGGCCCTGATTTTTCCTGCTGTCTCCCACACATAAAAAAGGGAGATTTATATTGCCACTGAGTGCATCTGCGTCAGTCCTGTTTGTGGCATCTGTCATCCACTTTCTGCCACTCAAACTTTAGTGTAATACACTGGGCCTGATTTTTCCCTGCTGTCTCCCACACATAAAAAAGGGAGATTTATATTGCCACTGAGTGCATCTGCGTCAGTCCTGTTTGTGGCATCTGTCATCCACTTTCTGCCACTCAAACTGTAGTGTAATACAGTGGGCCTGATTTTTTCCTGCTGTCTCCCACACATAAAAAGGGAGATTTATATTGCCACTGAGTGCATCTGCGACAGTCCTGTTTGTGGCATCTGTCATCCACTTTTTGCCACTCAAACTGTAGTGTAATACAGTGGGCCTGATTTTTTCCTGCTGTCTCCCACACATAAAAAAGGGAGATTTATATTGCCACCGAGTGCATCTGCATCATTCCTGTTTGTGGCATCTGTCATCCACTTTCTGCCACTCAAACTGTAGTGTAATACAGTGGGCCTGATTTTTTCCTGCTGTCTCCCACACATAAAAAAGGGAGATTTATATTGCCACTGAGTGCATCTGCATCATTCCTGTTTGTGGCATCTGTCATCCACTTTCTGCCTCTCAAACTGTAGTGTAATACAGTGGGCCAGATTTTTCCCTGCTGTCTCCCACACATAAAAAAGGGAGATTTATATTGCCACTGAGAGCATCTGCATCAGTCCTGTTTGTGGTATCTGTCATCCACTTTCTGCCACTCAAACTGTAGTGTAATATAGTGGGCCTGATTTTTCCCTGCTGTCAACCACACATAAAAAATGGAGATTTATATTGCCACTGAGTGCATCTGCGTCAGTCCTGTTTGTGGCATCTGTCATCCACTTTCTGCCACTCAAACTGTAGTGTAATACAGTGGGCCAGATTTTTCCCTGCTGTCTCCCACACATAAAAAAGGGAGATTTATATTGCCACTGAGTGCATCTGCATCAGTCCTGTTTGTGGCATTTGTCATCCACTTTCTGCCACTCAAACTGTAGTGTAATACAGTGGGCCTGATTTTTCCCTGCTGTCTGCCACACATAAAAAAGGGAGATTTGTATTGCCACTGAGTGCATCTGCGTCAGTCCTGTTGTGGCATCTGTCATCCACTTTCTGTCACTCAAACTGTAGTGTAATACAGTGGGCCTGATTTTTCCTGCTGTCTCCCACACACAAAAATGGGAGATTTATATTGCCACTGAGTGCATCTGCATCAGTCTTGTTTGTGGCATCTGTTATCCACTTTCTGCCACTCAAACTGTAGTGTAATACAGTGGGCCTGATTTTTCCCTGCTGTCTCCCACACATAAAAAAGGGAGATTTATATTGCCACTGAATGCATCTGCATCAGTCTTGTTTGTGGCATCTGTCATCCACCTTCTGCCACTCAAATTGTTGTGTAATACAGTGGGCCTGATTTTTCCCTGCTGTCTCCCACACATAAATAAGGGAGATTTATACTGTCACTGAGTGCATCTGCGTCAGTCCTGTTTGTGGCATCTGTCATCCACTTTCTGCCACTCAAACTGTAGTGTAATAAAGTGGGCCTGATTTTTCCCTGCTGTCTCCCACACATAAGAAAGTGAGATTTATATTGCCACTGAGTGTATCTGCGTCAGTCCTGTTTGTGGCATCTGTCATCCAATTCCGCCACTCAAACTAGAGTGTAATACAGTGGGCCTGATTTTTTCCTGCTGTCTCCCACACATAAAAAAGGGAGATTTATATTGCCACTGAGTGCATCTGCGTCAGTCCTGTTTGGGGAATCTGTCATCCACTTTCTGCCACTCAAACTGTGTAGTGTAATACAGTGGGCCTGATTTTCCCATGCAGTCTCACACACCTATAAAGGGAGATTTAAACTCACAACAAGTTTACGTACACCTTATAACTGGTTTTACAGTACCATATAACATTTGTCAGTTTGGTTACATTTTTTCCAAGAATGAGGAAGTCTGGTGGAAGAGGTCGTGGCCGTGGGCGGTCATTGCCAGCTGGTAATGATGGTAGTGGTGGTGGAGCATCAGGTGGTCATGGGAAAAGCAATATAGCACCTAAGTCTCGAGTTGTTGAGCCAGCATCATCGTCTGGCTACACAAGGCCTCGAACGCTCCATTTTCTGGGAGTAGGAAAACCGCTTTTAAAGCCGGAGCAGCAGGAACAAGTTTTGGCTTTCCTTGCTGACTGTGCCTCTAGCTCTTTCGCCTCCTCTTCGGAAAGTGCAAAATTTAAAAGCAGTGCGTCGTCAGTAGATGCTCCCAGTCAGGAACAAGTCGCTTCCTTGTGTCCTTCACCCAGAACAACAGAGAAGGATGCGTCAGGCGACACAACAGGTTACTCCATGGAGCTCTTTACACATACCGTGCCTGGGTTAAAAAGGGAAATTATTAACAGGCCATGCCCATTACAAGATGAATCGGACATGGAGTGCACAGATGCACAGCCACAGCTAGATTATTATGCTGTTCCATTGACTCAGATCACAACATTGCCCTTGCAGTGTACTGAGCCAGAATCTGACCCTGATGAGAATATTGGGCCCCGTCCCGAACGCTCTAGCACCGGCTTACACGGTGACACAGAGGAAGGTGCACAGGACATAGAAGAGGAGGTGATAGATGACCCAGTGTTTGACCCCGAATGGCAGCCATTGGGGGAACAGTGTGCCACCGGCAGCAGCTCTGAAGCGGAGGAGGAGGAGCCGCAGCAGGCATCAACATGACAACAGCTTTCATCAGGCAGGCCCGTATCTGGCAAAAACGTGTGTCAAAACCAAAAACAGTTGTAGGACAGTGTAGCCATCCGGTTAAAGTAGCACAGTGTGCAATGCCTGAAAAGGTCTCTGATAGTAGGAAGAGTGCAGTCTGGCAATTTTTTAACCAAGATCCAAATGATCAGTGCAAATTCATCTGTAAGAAATGACCTTCAGCAGAGGTCAGAATGTGAAAAATCTAAATGCAAGTTGCATGTGTAGACATTTAACCACCATGCACTTGTAAGCCTGGACTAACTACCGAATGTCCTGTAACGTTGTTGCACCCTCTCACAATGAAGCTAGTCAGCAACGCTACATTCCTTCCCTCACTGTAAGCCCAACATTTACCACACCACCTGCAGCAAATGTGGAGGTTTCGTCGCAAGGCCAAAGCAGTCAGGGAATCACCAGGTTCGTGGTAGGAAACACTGTATGTAGGCCAACTGCAAGAATACCATCACCAACCCTCTCTCAGTCTGCCATGTCCACCTTCACTCCCGCTAGTTCCACCATATGCAGCTCTCCAGTCCAGCTCACCCTACAAGACACTCTCAATAGGAAAAGGAAGTACTCATCCTCTCATCTGTGTACACAGGGTTTGAACGCCCACATTGCTAGACTAATCTCGTTAGAGATGATGCCCTACCGGTTAGTTGAAAGCAAAGCTTTCAAAGCCCTGATGGACTACGCAGTACCACGCTACGACCTACCCAGTCGACACTTCTTTGCGAGAAAAGCCATCCCAGCCCTCCACCAGCATGTAAAAGACCGCATTGTCCATGCACTCAGGCATTCTGTTAGTAGAAAGGTGCACCTCACAACAGATGCATGGACCAGTAGGCATGGCCAGGGACGTTACGTGTCCATCACAGCACACTGGGTTAATGTGGTGGATGCAGGGTCCACAGGGGACAGCCATATTGGGACAGTTCTGCCTAGCCTATGGTTTAGGAAACAGTTGGCTGTAGGCGTTGGCCCCCCTCCTCCTCCTCGTCCTCCTGTAGAAGCGAGAGCTCGTCCACAGACCGCAGTCGCACGACCACTCCATCCGCAGCTGCCACTATTGCACACGAGGTGTCCCATTATGGAACAGCTAGTGGCAAGCGTTAGCAGGCTGTGTTGGGAATGAAGTGTTTGGGCGACAACAGACACACCGCGGAAGTTCTGTCCGAGTTCTTGCAGCAAGAAACTCAGTCATGGCTGGGCAGTGTACATCTTGAGGCAGGCAAGGTAGTCAGTGATAACGGAGGGAATTTTATGGCTGCCATAGCCCTTTCACAACTGAAACACATTCCTTGCCTGGCTCACACCTTAAACCTGGTGGTGCAGTGCTTCCTGAAAAGTTATCCGGGGTTACCCGACCTGCTCCTGAAGGTGCGCAGAGTTTGCCCGCACATCCGCCGTTCGCCCGTACACTCCAGCCATATGCAGAACCATCAGCGATCTTTGAAGCTTCCCCAGCACCGCCTAATAATCGACATTGCAGCAAGGTGGAACTCCACACTGCACATGCTTCAGAGGCTGTGCGAAAAGAGGTGTGCTCTTATGTATTTGTGGGAGGATACACACACACGGGCAGGCAGTTGGATGGCAGACATGGAGTTGTCAGGTGTGCAGTGGTCAAAGCTACAAGACCTGTGTTAAGTCCTTCAGTGTTTTGAGGAATGCACACGCCTGGTTAGTGCAGATGATGCCATCATAAGCATGAGCATCCCCCTAAAGCGTCTGCTGATGCAAAGTTTGACGCACATAAAGGAGCAGGCGTCTGCAGCCGAGGACGAGGGAAGCCTTGATGACAGTCAGCCATTGTCTGGTCAGGGAAGTCTACTGGATGAGGTGGCGGGCAAAGAGGAGGAGGACGAGGAGGATGATGGGGATGAATATTTTTTGGATGAGGAAGCTTCTCATTGGGTAATAGAAACTGGTGGCGTTGCAAGGTCAGGCTCAGGGTTTTTGAGGGAGACAAGTGACGTTGATTTGCCAGAAAGTGCTCCTCAACCCAGCACAAGCAGTGAATTGACACCTGGAACATTGGCCCACATAGCGGATTATGCCTTGCGCATCCTAAAAAGGGACCCACGCATTATAAAAATGATGACCGATGACGATTACTGGTTGGCCTGCCTCCTGGGTCCACGCTACAAAGGGAAATTGCAAAATATCATGCCACATGAGAACCTTGAGCAAATATTGGCTACCAAACAAGCAACTCTCGTAGACCGTTTGGTTCAGGCATTCCCAGCACACAGCGGCGCTGATGGTTCTCACATGAGCTGCAGGAGGCAACATGACAGAGGTGTTAGAGGTGCACAAATCAGAAGTGGCGTTGGACAGAGGGGGTTTCTGACCAGGTTGTGGAGTGATTTCGCAATGACCGCAGACAGGACAGGTACTGCAGCATCAATTCAAAGTGACAGGAGACAACATTTGTCCAGTATGGTTACTAACTATTTTTCCTCCCTTATCGATGTTCTCCCTCAGCGATCATTCCCATTTAATTACTGGGCATCCAAAATAGACACCTGGCCTGAATTGGCAGAATATGCATTGCAGGAGCTTGCTTGCCCAGCAGATAATGTGCTATCAGAAAGAGTATTCAGTGCTGCTGGTTCAATACTGACCGAAAGAAGGAGTCGTCTGGCTACCCAAAATGTTGATGATCTAACCTTCATTAAAATGAACCAATCATGGATTTTTAATTATTTTGCCCCACCTTTCCCGGCTGACACCTAGCTTTCCTGTAAAAAGGTCTTGCTTTTGGACTGGTCTTACTGAGTGTTCCAATTTCTCCATTTGCAGATGCTGTATGTCCAGCATACAACATTTTTACACCTCCCTAAATGGGCTGACTCCCCCCACGGGGCCGTGGTCACCACTTGGCACAAGCACCCGTGAGAGTGCCGTTTGTCTGAAGAGGTGGGTGTGCCCACTTTTGGTCGACGGCACTGGCACAGGGTCCCTCATAGTACAATGAAGTGTCTCTGGCGGTGTTGGTGCGCACCCAACGTCAGACACACCGTTGTAACATGAGGGGCCCTGGGCTAGTATCGCCAGCCATGAGAGAGTGTCCCCCCCAAGCTCAAACAGTGCTCTACAACTTGCAAAATTATCTCTCACTGCTCCACCACTGTTTAGTCTATGCGGTTAAATCCTTCAATGGCACTGCCAATACCAATTTCTTGACATATATTCAGGGGCCCTGTCCTACATTTACACCAGTTAATACTTTGCGCCAAATATCACTGTCTGCAAGTCAACAGAGGAGCCCACCCCTGTACCTAGGTATGCCACCTGTTTATTTGTTAATTTGTTTTTTTGCCAGACATTAACATCTATTTATTATTTTGGACTACTACCTGTGTCAGACACTCCTTCCAATTGTCCTCCGCTGACCACACCAATGCTGCCTGTGTACCCCTGGAACCTATTTACAACTGCATCGAGCCTACTTTTTTATTTTAGGCCTAGTAAGTCTGTCTGCAGTCCCTCCTGCCAATTGTCCTCCACTGACCACGCCAATGCTGCCTGTGTACCCCTGGAACCTATTTAGATATGCATCGAGCCTACTTTCTTATTTTAGGCCTAGTAAGTCTGTCTGTGGACCCTCGTGCCAATTGTCCTTCGCTGACCACAACAATGCTGCCCGTGTACCCCTGTAACCTTTTTTTAAACTGCATTGTGGTGTAAGGCCTACTACCAGTGTCTGCGCCACCCAATAAAGCTGTCCTCTTCTCAAAAAAGCTGAGCTGCAATTGTCAGGTTTTCAGCCTATCGGAATTTGAAAACTGCATTGGGGCTACAAGTTTGGTTGAGTTCTACAAAAGGTGTCTGCCGCTCCAAGGTGTTCTCCAGGTTTACTGTCCTGAGCTTCAATCTTCAGGCTCTCATTAAGTAGTTTTTAATATAACACTGCATTTGGCCTACTAGTTTGGTAGGGGCCTACTAACGGTGTCTGCCGCTCCAAGGTTTTCTCCTGGTTTCCTTTCCTGAGCTTCTATCTTCAGGCTCTCATTAAGTAGTTTTTAATATAACACTGCATTTGGCCTACTAGTTTAGTTGGGGCCTACTAACGGTGTCTGCGGCTCCAAGGTGTTCTCCAGGTTTACTGTCCTGAGCTTCAATATTCAGGCTCTCATTAAGTAGTTTTTAATATAAGACTGCATTTGGCCTACTAGCTTGGTTGGGGCCTACTAACGGTGTCTGCCGCTCCAAGGTGTTCTCCTGGTTTCCTGTTTTGAGCTTCAATCTTCAGGCTCTCATTAAGTAGTTTTTAATATAACACTGCATTTGGCCTACTAGTTTGGTTGGGGCCTACTAACGGTGTCTGCCGCTCCCAGGTGTTCTCCTGGTTTCCTTTCCTGAGCTTCTATCTTCAGGCTCTCATTAAGTAGTTTTTAATATAACACTGCATTTGGCCTACTAGTTTGGTTGGGGCCTACTAACGGTGTCTGCCGCTCCTTGCTGTTCTCCACTGAACAAAGCAGTGCCACCTGTTTACTACTGTTACCAATTTTGAACTGCATTTAGACTACTTACTGATTTGGGCCTACTCACTGTGTCAGCCTCTCATTACAGTTGTCCTCCACTGAACAAAGCAATGCCGCCTGGTTAGTCCTGTTACTAATTTTGAAATGCATTTAGCCCACTTTATTATTTGGGCCTATATCTGTGTTTCCTTCTCATCCTGCCCATTGCCCAGCCAGTGCTAGATGACTCTGCTGGTACATTGACCCAGACCGCTACATTCCTCTTGCACGCTACACAGCCAGAATCTGACCCTGCTGAAAGTGAGGTTCCCCTTCCCGCATACTATACCACCTTACATAGGTTGGTACACAGGGATGCTTACAAGTGCTCACTCTCTCTACTCACACTCTTTCAGAGGATCAGGTGTATGTCCTCGGCAGGGGTCTGACTTTTTCTCCCACCAACTCTTTTGATTATTTTTCAGCATTAAAGAACCTCCATTTATTTTCCCATAAACTCATCCTCAAGAAACTTCACACCAGCAGAGACTTTGCTGAGGGGATGAGTGAAATAGAAAGGGAGACCCTTCGTGATTTGGAGGACTTGCTTGAGGAACAACAGACACCTGACTTAAGTAAGTTTCCTCCTTCCACCCGTCCCAGATCGACCAAGTTTCCCCCCTTGTCCCTGTCACCGGCAATAGAAGTCTTCACTAAATTGGTTGGTGAGGATTTTAAAAAATTGTCTGCACAGCGGACACATGACAATTTGACTTTTAGGCATCGCCAAGCTATACAACAACTCAAGTCTATGAAAGACGTCGTATTTAAACCAGCGGACAAGGGGGGGAACGTGGTGATCTGGCCGTGTGTGAAATACGAGCGGGAAGTTTTCTGGCCGCTCAAAGATTCTAACACCTACCTCAAGCTGTCCTCCAATCCCACGGCTCCCTTCCTACGGGAACTGCAGAACATTTTAGTTGGGGCCCTCGATGAAAATGTCATTACCAAGCAGGTATTTGATGGGTTGATGGTCAGGTCACCGAGGGTCCCAACCTTCTACTTACTGCCCAAGGTCCATAAGGATGCCCTTGACCCTCCGGGACGCCCTATCGTGTCCAGAATCGACGGCATATGTGATCCTGTGTGTCGATTCATTGATTACTACCTTAAACCGTTGGTAGAGACTCTGCCATCATATGTTAAAGACACGACCGACGTCCTGTCTAGGGTCGATGGCATCCTTGTGGACCAGGGCACTATATTTGTTACGGCCGACGTCGATAGCTTGTATACGTGCATAGATCACTCCCATGGGCTAGACGCTGTCCGCCATTTCCTGGGGGCCTCCGACCTGGGCGGCCCTTTGTGTGAGCTGATCCTCGAGCTGGTGGGGTACATCCTCACCCACAATTTCTTTGTATTCAAAGACAACTTTTACTTACAGAGGCGTGGCACAGCCATGGGCGCAGCGTGTGCGCCCTCGTACGCCAACCTCTTCCTTGGCACCTGGGAGAGGGATATTTTTGGCGACGGGGGCCCACCGCTTGCTGCCCATGTGCTGTGCTGGTATCGCTACATTGATTACATTCTGTTTCTGTTGGGGTCTGCCCACCAGCTCGAGGACTTTATGAAGAGTCTCAATAAGAACCCGTTTAATATATGGCTCACATACAATTCCAGTGAAGATATGGTCGACTTCTTGGATATCCGTCTGGAGGTCGATCCTGACCGGCGCCTCCAGACGGATGTGTACAGGAAGCCGACCGCTGTCAACTCTCTATTGCATGCCTCCTCTGCCCATTACCCAGCCACCATTAAGGCCGTCCCGGTAAGACAGTTCCTCAGGGTGCGGCGGATTTGCTCTACTGAGGCCTGCTTATTTAGTCACAGGCAACTAATTTGAAGGACAGATTTGTGGCCCGCGGGTATAGCCGCAGGTCCATAAAAGCTGGATATGATCGGGCTCGCAAAACACCACGGAGTGATCTATTGCACTCTAATGCCCGACGCCGTGCTGTGGGTGGTGATGGACGTATCAGGTTCATTTCCACCTACAATCATGAATGGGAGAGCATGCGTTCCATCCTGAAAAAGCATTGGCCTGTTCTTCAGGTTGAGCCCTCCCTGTGTGCCTTTCCCCTCATGACCCCTAGAAGAGGCACTAATCTCAGCAACATGTTGGAGAGGAGCCATTACATCCCAGCCCCAGAAAAAAACTTCTTTGGTACTGGCGGCCCTCAGTTGGGATGTACTCCATGTGGGCACTGTCTTGCCTGCGCCAATGTCTTGCGCTGTTCCGATTTCGCCTCTAGTGATGGCTCTAAAGTATTCCAAATTAGACAGCGTATATCCTGCAGCACTACTAATGTCATATATTATGCTACTTGCTCGTGCCCCAGGATATACGTTGGTCTCACTACCCGCGAACTTAGAGTTCGCGTACGGGAGCACGTGCGGGACATTGGAGCGGCCAGGACAGTGTCCATGGCGGCAGATCTCAAAACAATCCCCCGTCATTTTAGGTCACACCACAATTGCAATGAAAAATTGTTTAAGGTGAGGGGGATTGATGTGCTTCATTTGGGTATCAGAGGTGGTGACAATAAAAAATGGTTAGCACAGATTGAAACTAAGTGGATCGCTACGCTTGACACTGTGACCCCGAAAGGTTTTAACGAATCCTTTAGTTTCGCTCCCTACCTCTAGCCTATTGTACTCCTGTCTCTCAGTGTTATTCCCCATCTTTAGTTTCCATCAGTATCCCTCTGGTGGGTTTCAGTTTTGTTTTTAAGTTGTTTTTAACTTGTTTTTTTTCTCTTTTTCTTTTATTACCAGTAATGATTTCTATGTGGGCCCTGCTTTGGTCCTCCTTCTTCCTTAGCAGGGTCACGGACCGGGTCCAGCCACCGTGACAACCCCAGAACTGAGCCAGAGAGGACTGGTACCGAGTAACCTGCGGCCCTGCATCTGGGGGCGCTCCAACTTGGCGTCACGAACAGGATCTACTTAAGCCTGATAAGCAGGTCATGTGTGCCTTGGAACTGTGTTAGAATTGTACTTGAACCGTGATTTATTGCAAGGACTGTGTATTGCTAATTACCGCAAGATTCCCGCCAAAACCACCGCCATTGCTGCGCCACGAGGAGCGCAGGAGAAGAAGGAGGGCGTGCCATGGGAGGAGATCGCAAAAGCGGCGCCAAAAGCAGCATCCGCCCCCTCCGACTACGGCTGCAGGATGACGAGCTCTGGAATGCAGGAGCTGAAACCCCAGAACATGGAGGGGCCTCGTGTGTGTGCCACCGCAGATCAAGGAGCAGAGATGACGACCAGCGGGTGCCTGAACGACGACGAAATGACCCAGGATCACTGCAACCCAGCGGAGCCGAACCAGGGCTTGTCGCCACAGGGAGATCCGGACTTCTTGGAGCTGCCGGAGGAAGCATCGAACCACCCGACTCCAGACGTTGGGTCAGTGACGGCGAAGAAATGGAAGTCGGAGGTGTGCCAGAAGATCGCACAGGGATAGCCGTGGTCAGAGCCGCCGCAGACTCCAGTGTCCTTGTCAGCGGAGCTGATCAACATCGGTGGAACCACATCAAACGCAGGAACCAAAAGCGACCCTGCCCCACCGACCGATCCAGCTCCGGCGATCGCTCTCCATCCCATCTATGACCGGTCTTCCACTGTTGAGATTGGGGTGGCAACCCTTTACGCCATGAAGGGGATACTGCCCCTGCTACCGACATCTAGGGGCGAACCGCTAGACGTGAGCCATGAGGGGGTGATCTTTGAATGGGATGCGCCAAGAATCCAACCAGACGGGTCCAGACGGGACGGGCTCTTACGTCGTTGGGCTCACCTGGGAGCAGTACAGACAATGCTTAGTTTCACAATGGAAAGGCCAAGAACAAACCAAACAGACTGTCCAAAAAGTACCGAAATCGAAGACTAAATGTGGCAAAAATGATCCGGTGAGACGAGAGACAGTGTTAACCTTTCACCCGAGGTGGGGTTGGGGCTTCATACTGGAGCCGGGACTGCCGACCGAAATCTTCGTTGCCAACTATAACGTGGAAACTCAGTCCTGTGGCGGGACCCTTTATCGAAGCTTGTGCAGGGGGGACCATGTGACCTACACCCGCCACAGGGGTGAGCAAGGATGGTATTCCAAGAATGTCCAGCGGTATGAGCCTCCTGTGGCGCCATCTACTGCCGTGATTGAGATTAACGGCAGTAACCCCCTGGTCTTTGAACTAGCGGGTCCTGGCACTACTACCACCGTGTGTATCGTTCCTTCTGCTGAATCTACTACAAAAATTGACATCCATATCAAACCCACTAATGACTTGACCACACCGGAGAGACAAATCCACGACGGTAATACAGCATCAGATGAGAGCCCGGATACAGACCTTCCCAGGCCAGGAAGTGTGCACTTTTGACTGATGTACTGTCACCTGCTATAGAAATAAACCTCAGAAACCTGAAACTGTAAATAGTTAACTGTTTGTCTTTCTGCTCTTTTACTACTTGAACCCGTCTAGGGTTAACTCTTAAAGGGGTCCCTTTGTTTACCTGGGATCCCTATTGTTTTATTTTATTTTGCACAAGTTCATCACTGTTTAAAAGACTGACGAATCATGGACGGTGAATGGTTCACAAACTGTTTTGTAAATAGTTTGCACCTTCTTAAAGGTGCCTTCTACTGGTTTTACACAGAAAGAAGACTTTGTGAAGAGACTGTTTTTGAATACAGCACAGAAGTTCTTGCTTTCCAACGGACTTGCAGACAGAGAGAATCTGCACTACCTCAGAGAGACTTGATTCCCTCTTAAAGGGAATGTTCACATGTTGCACTTAAGTATAATGTTGCCTTAAGAAAGTTAAAATGTTAATAATGTTACTAGAGATTGAGAACAGGAAAAGTTGGAAGCCGAATTCCAACACAGTGAACCCGTAGGGGTTAGAGAGAGTCCTCCTGAGAACCATAGAAAGATGGTTGATTGCGCTGATAGAAGCACAATGGCAGTAGGCCCAGACAAGGAGCTAGGCGGTCCTGCATTTGTGAAGTTAGAAAAATAAAGAAACAGTTGAGTTTGCATTATAGTACTTTATAGTAAGCCTTTAGTGGGTTCAGCCTATATACCCTTAAAGGAGAAGTTAAATTATTGCTCAGAATTTGTACTTAGTAGAATACCCGGCAGGGTACCAGAAGTTATTTATAGTCAGAGTGTTATTTAAAATATTTAACCTTGTTTTTGTTTGTAACGTTCAAGTGCCCTCACCTCCCATAAAGGGAAGCATTGTTATATTTTTCTTGCATTTGAAATATTTGCATGTCTTTTGCTAACATGTATTGTTGTTCTTCTTCCCAGTCCAGGAGTACTGGATTTAACCGGGGGGGAGTGCAGCGCCCCAGAGACCTGGTCATTGCAGTAATGTCGCTCTGCCACTAAGGGGAGTGATGGTACGTCTGATGGCACTAAAGGAGTTCATCTGACCGGGTATCACCAGCACACATTACACTTCACACTCCGGCCACTAGGGGGAGCAAAAGGTTTTATTTATTAGGCCACTCCTCACACTGGTAAAACTAGGGGTTGGATAGGAAGTTAGTAGAGAAGCTGACTGTGTTTTGCCCAGGCAACATCCCGTGGCAGGGGGTGTTGCGGGGGAGACTTCAGGGGAGTCCCTGTCAGGCGTGGGAACCTGGCAGAGACTTAGCGACAAGGACAGATCGTTACAGTTCCGCGCCTGCACTACCTTGCGGTGGCATCTAAAGAAAGGACACGAAGCGAAGGATATTGTGGACAGTGAGAAACGAGATCAAGCACAAAGGAGAGCCAGTAGGAGTCGTGCCCCGAGAACGGCAACATCCTACTGAGGCACGTAGCCGCTGACCGGAACATCGAGGAAGTAACTGACTCTATGCCTTACTTCAAATACCGCCGGACAGTTAATTATAGGTTGGCTGTCTACCTTACATCACCTAAGCAGACATAGGGGGCAACCGTGGAGAGGGGCGTCTCTAGGGTCCCAGAATAGCTCCGAGCCTTCCCGTCAAGCAGGTGCGTCCTAGCCATAACAAACTTGGGGGACGGAGAGAGAAAGAACTAGAAAGAACGAGAAAGAACGAGAACAGAAGTTGTGAGGACTATCCCGAATGCTCAGCAGGGAAGCACTACAACACACAGGCGCTAGTGGTAGGCAACGATTTCCACCTGCAAAGGGAACTCTGGATGTTCCTTCGGACCGGCCGGTCTCAGACAGCCCTGTTGACAGTGCTCTGGATTGCGGATCCAGAAGCCTTCAGTAAAAGGTAAAGAGACTGCAACCCTTTGTCCTCATTATTGACTGCACCTTACACCATCGCCACCTACACCACTGGGAAGCCCTGGGGACATACTTCACCTGTGGGAAGGTATACCATCTAGCTGCCATCACATCACCCCAGTGGACCCCAAGCAGCGTCGGTCACCCTGACCGAATACCACAGGTGGCGTCACGAAACCTTAGCTGACTTTCATCATCTCTTTTATTGGACGCCCCTTAGCAGGGTCACGGACCGGGTCCAGCCACCGTGACAACCCCAGAACTGAGCCAGAGAGGACCGGTAGCGAGTAACCCATGGCCCTGCATCTGGGGGCGCTCCAACTACATGGCAGCCCACACACAGTATTACGAAGACCTGAAAGAGCTCAAATCTCAGGAATGAAAACCGCCTCACAGGCAGACTTGTCCAGTTGCCCATAGCAACCAATCAGAACTCAGCTTTCACTTTACCTCAGCAGCTTCAGTGATGAAAGCTCCCTGTATAATAAGCAATAATAACAATCTTACTATGAGGCATTTTTCGCCTGACCAATATTGCTGCTCAGTAATGTTCATCCATGTGCGTAGGGTGCACCCATCTGAGTGTGTTTGCATGCATGTGTGGTCTTGCGTGCGTGCGTGTGTGTGTGTGTGTACGTGTGGTGTGCATGTGGTATTTATGGGGTGGTGTTGTGGTATTGTGGGATTTTGTTTGTACTGTGTGTGCCTAGAGTTGTCTGGTGTTTGCGTGGTGTGTTGTGACATTTGTGTGGTGTTGTGCGTGTGTGTGTGGTATGCTTGTGGCATTTATGGGGTGGTGGTGTGGTATTTGTGGGGTGGTATTTGTGTGGTGTTGTGATTGTGGGTTGGTGTATGGGTGCTGTCTATGTGATGTTTGTATGGTGTTTTTGAAATGTTTGTGTGTTGTGTGTGGTGGTGCGGCCCCTTTAGCAGCGACTCTTTGGCGCCGTTGCTATAATCCGTCCCTGTCAGTCACAACTGTTGTTTTCCCCTCAGCACGTTTACTTTCACCTTCACATTTCTCCATTATATGTATAGGGCCCCAATCTCATGACGGGGGATGCTAGCAAAATTTAATTAATGTGCGCAGTATTCTGTTCCTGTGGGTGGAGAGGGGGCATGCCAAATTTCACCCAAATTGGGCGAGAACTGTGGATTTGTATAGAGCGGGCTACTACAGATTTCACATTTCCCCATTATATGTATAGGGCCTAACTTCGGGGGCCCCAATCTCATGACAGGGGGACACTAGCGAGATGTAACGTGCAGTATTCTGCTTCTGTGGGTGGAGAGTGGGCATGCCAAATTTCACCTAAATCAGGCGGGAACTGTGGATTTGTATGGAGCGGGCTACTACAGACTTTGAGTTTTATACATATTGATATAAGGAGGTGTAGCACTTCTAATCGCTTTAGCATTTCCAAACACAGAAGTGTTTAAAAGACGTGACATAAGACTGAACTTGTACACAGCAATTTTGTTTTTATCTTGATCCATTTAATAGATGATAAATGGAAGACAACAATTGATGAGCAAGTACTGAAATACTCAGATGCTCGTTACTTGAAAGGAGAATATTCTAATGCTCTGATGCTTTTTTTGAGTATCAAGTATGATGGTAGACAATAGACAATCTGAGCATTTTTCTGGCAGACCCTACAAGGAGGTCTGTGGGGCCATTGAAAATGTTGAAATGGATGGAAAAGTGCTGAATGGAAGAAGAACAGCATGGGGAAGACCCTGGAAGCATGTCTGACTTCCAGATCGCTGCTGAAGACAATTGCGTCACACTTTTACTTCACCTTAAGGACTTACAATAAAACATTCAAAATCAAGAGAAATTGGAATTTACAGGAAAAAAAATGTTAACCCCTTAATGACCATCAATATGTCTTTTAACTGACCTGAGATATGTATAAGAGACTAGCCTCCCTATACAATTAACAATCCAGCAGCTGTCGTCTGTACACAATAGCTGACAACATGCTGCATCAGCCACGATCAGTGTTGTCAATGTCCATATCTGTTTAACCCCTTAGATGTTGCTGTCAATAATGACTATATTATATGAATGGTTAGCAGTGTGGCTTCTCCCTCTTTATCCCCATCAGCATCCTGAGATCATGATTGTGTGGTTCTGATGTTTGCCATAGCAATTCAATAGCAAATAGCCCCCTTAGTGTCTGCCGGCTACACTGACCTGTTAAAAAGTCAGCGACATTTAGGAGATAAAAATACACTTTTTAATTCTGTCATGTCACTTTGCATTAATTCCTTAAATGCACTGGAAGGGTTAATAAACTATGTTACAGAACCCCCCCAGCACCAAGAATGTTATGCAGTATATGTATGTATAATAGTTTCCATGTGAAATGCATCAGTCCACAGGCTGCGCCACTGGGCAGAGAGGACAAGATATCCCCCTTCTGTCCTCCCCCACCTTTGTAATTTCCCCAGTAAATATCAGCAGGCTCCGGCCCCCTGCCGCTATTGTAATGTATGTCTGGCCTGCTTTTTCTATTGGCCTGCCCTGTGTATCTGTGTTATATATTCTGTGTGCTGTAAATAAAGTGTGTTCTTTTAGGCGGGAAATACGTGGGGTAGCAGTCAGCTTTTATATGCTCTCACGTAACCAAGGAATTCCAGCCAGCGTCCTTCATTCAGAATCCAGCAAAAGCAGAGTGGACCTCCTGAAACACGGGGTGGTACTGAAAGAGGTACCCCAGCTTGTTAGACCCCGTTACACTGGTAGCAGACAGCGGGATCTGATACCCCTTCTACAGGAGGAAAGGAATGAATGGAAGACAACTACCAGAAGTTAAAGAGGACTACATTAAAAGATCTGGTGGAAGCCCGAGGGTTAATTGCCAGCAACAAAACAAAAGCGGATTTGATAGCAGCCATCATGGAACACGACAGTGCAGCGCCCCCCAATGTGAACGTGGAGGAGACTGAATTCCAGAGGGAGGTAAAGAACAGACTGGCGTTCTATGGCCTAGACCCTGCAGTAGAGATCATACGAGAGGTGATGGCTGATGTGCGTACTAATCTGAAGGTAAAGATGGCCGAGCGGACCAGGATAGAGCTGGCCAAGATGGAGATGGCAGAACGGACCAAAGTGGAGCTGGCCAAGATGGAGATGGCAGAGCGGAGAGAGGAGAGTCGGCGAGCAAGGGGAGCTCTGGCTTCCGCCCAGGTACCTTCAACAGTAAGCCACAAAAAGATCTAGTATAATGCCTTCCGACAGTTGGGGGAGGCAGAGGAAGACATTGATGGCTTTCTGTAGGACTTTGAGCGGCAGTGTGCCTTTCATCAAGTGTAGCCGGAGGAACGGGTTCAGATTCTGGCCAGCAAGCTGACAGGCCGGGCAGCGGACGCCTATCGCACGGTACCTGATGAGGACTGTATGGACTATGAGCGGATCAAAGAAGTGATCTTGGCCCGGTATGCGTTGACACCAGAGGCATACCGCCAAAAGTTCCACGGACTTATAAAACGAGTAACCGATACCCACGCTGAATGGGCCTATAAATTACGGCGGTCACTGCTACAGTGGGTACAAGGGAGCCAAGCAACCACTAAGGAGGACATCCTCCAGCTCTTCTTTTTAGAACGATTCTTTAATGGACTAAACCACGAGACACAGGAATGGCTTCGGGACAGGCGGCCAATGACTCTTGAGGAAGCCGCTCATCTGGCCGATGAACATCATGACGCCAGGAGGCCTCAGTTATCAGGATCAAAGATGGTCACTAGGGGTCCGCCCATGGACCTGGAGGGCCCCAAACCACCGAAGATTGTAGGGGGACCTGCTAGAAACCCGGCCTACCACAGTTCCCCTGGGGTGCGATGCCACACCTGCCGTCAGCTGGGCCACCTGCAAAGAGAATGTCCCGACTCAGCATACCCAGTGGCCAAAGGCGGGAACAGCTACCTTCCGCCGGGCCGCTGTACACTGCTACCAAGGCAAAGCTGACCCGGCATTGGGGGCTACAACTAACCAAGGGGTGGAAGACATGGAGGAAGTGCTGCATGAAGTAGACCCCGTGCAGGCATCCCGGGCAGATAATCGACAACAGCATCGACAGGTCGTGTGGGTTAATGGGAAACGCATGCAGGGACTAAGAGATTCCAGAGCAACTTTGACCCTTGTGAAGCCTCATCTCGTCCGGGACCAAGAGAAGACGGACCGGACAGTGGCAGTCCGTGTAGCAGGGGGAGCCATACATCGACTGCCCACTGCCAGGATTCACCTGAACTGGGGAGTTGGGGTTGGCCTTGTTGAGGTCGGCTTGATGGAGGATTTGCCTGCAGACGTTTTGCTGGGAAATGACTTGGGGCCCATGTTGTCTACCTTCTCGGTTGCCCCTCTGGCTGAGACATATCCTGTGACCACCCGGAGACAAGCTCGAGCTGCGGAGGCGGAATCACACTCAGAGGAGGCCAAGGTAAGACATCCCAGCCCTACACGTATTCCCATAGCCAGACACATTTCTTGGGCCACTCCAGATGAATTTAAGAGGGAGTTACTTGAGAATCCTTCATTGGAGGGATATCGTGGGAAGGCAAAGGAGGGGAGAAGGGTACTGGAAGGGGAACAGTTTATATGGAAGCAGGGACTCCTCTACCGGATCACAGAGCAGCACCACACAGGGACAAGCCCCACTATAAAACGACAGCTGGTAGTTCCCAAGAAGTATAGGCAGGAGTTACTGCGAATCTCTCATGACATACCCTTGGCCGGGCACTTCGGCGTCAGTCACACCAGGCATCGTCTGACACAAAACTTCTTTTGGCCGGGGGTAGCCTATGATGTTCATCAATACTGCCAGACCTGTGACAGTTGCCAGCGCATTGGCAAGAGGGGAGATCGATGCAAGGCCAAATTACGCCCCCTCCCCATTGTGGAGGAACCATTTAGCCGAGTAGCGGTCGATCTGATAGGGCCATTAGCCAAACCCAGTCCGTCAGGGAAAAGGTATATATTGACAGTGGTAGATTATGCCACACGGTATCCAGAGGCGGTTGTGTTACCTAACATACTGGCAGAGACAGTGGTGGCTGCCCTGCTCCAGGTTTTCTCATGGGTTGGATTTCCCCAGGAGATTATCTCAGACCAGGGTACCCAGTTAACAGCAGAGGTGACCAACCAACTGTGGAAGCTGTGCGGCGTAAAGTCCATTAGAAGCGCCCCGTACCACCCGCAAACCAATGGGTTGTGTGAACGCTTTAACGGGACGTTAAAACAACTCATTGGGACTTTTACCAGAATCCACGGGGTTCTCCCCATTCGAACTGGTATACAGGAGACGGCTAAGGAGACCCCTAGACTTAGTGCTAGAACACTGGGAAGGGGAGGGCATCATAGAAGGGGTACCTATTGTACCCTATGTGCTGGAATTCCGGGACCGCCTACAGGAGCTGACCCAGGCTGTACATGGGAACATGCAGGTGGCCCAGCGGCGCCAGCATGTATGGTACGATCGGAGGGCCAAAGAGCGCACCTTGGAAATAGGGCAGAAGGTCCTGGTGTTACAGCCCACTAGGCAGAACAAGTTCCAAGCTGTATGGCAGGGGCCCTACCAGGTAGTGGGGAAAATAGCCGACACCACCTATAATGTCGCCGATTGTGACGACCCCAGGGTTATCCGCATGTTCCACGTGAATATGCTGAAGCCCTATCGGGAGTGACCTGAAGAAGTAGTGGCCATCTGTGCACCTGAAGCAGAGGATTTAGCCGGACTTCCCTTGCCTGATGTCTTAGGGGAGAGGACTCAGTCTAAAACATGGGACCAGGTACACTGGGGTGAAGACTTAGGTCCCCGGGAGAGACAGCAGGTGGAGGAGTTGTTGAGGCAGCGACAGAAGATGTTTTCGGGGAAACCCGGGTACACTCACCTGGCACAACACAAGGTTGAGACCCAGGATCAGACCCCCCTGCGACAACCCCCCTACCGCGTCCCTGAGTCTGTACAAGAAGGGATGTGACAAGAGACACAAGAGATGTTGCGTTTAGGGGTCATTGAAGAGTCAGATAGTCCCTGGGCATCCCCCGTAGTGTTAGTGCCCAAGAAGGATGGGAGTACACGGTTTTGTGTAGACTATCGTAAGCTCAATGAGAAAACAGTGACGGATGCGTATCCCATGCCGGGGGTGGATGACTTGTTAGACCGGCTGGCAGGGGCAAAGTATTTGACCACCATCGATCTATGCAAAGGCTACTGGCAGATTCCCCTTAGTCCTGATGCTATTCCCAAGCCGGCATTTGTCACCCCGTTTGGCTTATTCCAGTTTCGAGTTATGCCATTCGGGATGAAGACTGCCCCGGCAACCTTCCAGAGGCTGGCTGACCGGCTTCTGGATGGTCTCCAGGACTATGTGTGTGCCTACCTGGATGACATCGCCATCTACAGCACGACATGGGAAGAGCATCTAAGTCACCTAGAGACAGTATTAGACAGGATCCACAAGGCCGGAATCACCCTGAACCCAAACAAGTGTCACGTGGGCAAAGCAGAGGTTCAGTATTTAGTGCATTGGGTGGGAAGTGGGAAACAGAGACCAGAACCAGCCAAGATTGAGGCCATAGCCAAATGGCCCACCCCACGCACTAAAACCCAGGTCATGGCGTTTCTAGGGACAGCGGGGTATTACAGGAAATTCGTTCCCAATTACAGCAGCATGGCCAAGCCCCTCACTGATCTGACCCATAAGAACCAACCCCGCCAGGTAACCTGGACCCCAGAGTGTGAGGAAGCCTTTCGCCAGCTAAAGGAAGCCCTCACCAATACCCCTGTATTGGCCGCACCCGATCCAACTAAACATTTCCTTGTTCACACAGACGCTTCTATGTTTGGATTGGGGGCAGTACTAAGCCAAGTCGGGCCGGACGACCAAGAGCACCCGGTAGCTTACCTGAGTCGGAAGCTACTGCCCCGTGAAGTGAGCTATGCGGCCATCGAGAAGGAGTGCCTTTCAATAGTATGAGCACTCAAAAAGTTACAACCATATTTGTATGGATGACAGTTTTCCCTCCTAACGGACCATAATCCCCTAGTCTGGCTTAATCGGGTCTCCGGAGACAATGCCAGATTACTGCGGTGGAGTTTAGCGCTACAACCTCTGGACTTCACCATCCACTACAGACCCGGCAAACAAAACGGTAACGCCGATGGACTAAGTCGACAAACGGAACTTGTATCAACCCCATAAACTTCTGTCATCCCCAAACCGATCCATTAAGGATCAGACTGTGTATGCCGATCGCGTCGCTGAAAAGGGGAGCCGTGTTACAGAACCCCCCAGCACCAAGAATGTTATGCAGTATATGTATGTATAATACTTTCCATGTGAAATACATCAGTCCACAGGCTGCGCCACTGGGCAGAGAGGAAAAGATATCCCCCTTCTGTCCTCCCCCACCTTTGTAATTTCCCCAGTAAATATCAGCAGGCTCCGGCCCCCTGCGGCTATTGTAATGTATGTCTGGCCTGCTTTTTCTATTGACCTGCCCTGTGTATCTGTGTTATATATTCTGTGTGCTGTAAATAAAGTGTGTTCTTTTAGACAGAAAATAGGTGGGGTAGCAGTCAGCTTTTATATGTTCTCACGTAACCAAGGAATTGCAGCCAGCGTCCTTCATTCAAAATCCAGCAAAAGCAGAGTGGACCTCCTGAAACACGAGGTGGTACTGAAAGAGGTACCCCAGCTTGCTAGACCCCGTTACAAACTATCTGACAGCAGTTTTCAGTATGTCAGAGGATGTTATCACTTTTGCGGGTTTTCCAATATATAGGACCCCTAAAGTCTTTTCAAACCTGGATTGGTCACTAAAAAATACATTTTGTAAATTTCCATGAAAAATGAAAAATTACTGCTACATTTTTAAATCTCCTAAAATGCTTACAAAATAAAAACATTTTTACAAATGGTGCTGATGTAAAGCAGACATGAGGGAAATGTTATTTATTAATGTTTTGTTATGGTATGACTATCTGAATTAAAGGGATAATCATTCAAAGTTTGAAAATTGCTAATTTGTTTACATTTTTATCAAATGTCTGATATTTTTTATAAATTAACACAAAACATATCGACCTAAAGTTACCATTATCATAAAGTATAATGTGCCATGAAAAAACAATCTCTAAGTGTACAGCTACATGACAATTTTAACATAATGTGTATGATGCCCTTCTTTATATCTAATGCAGGGTGTATCTGCGTTCGTCATTCATCAAAATGTTGGCAGTTCTTGCTTCCTCCATAAATTACACTGAAGTTTCCAATTTTTTTATTAAAAAAAATCATTTTTGGTTTACTTAAATTATTGTTTTTTAAAAAACTCTTTTTAAGTTTTGCCTTATATTCAACTGATTATAGTAGAAAGAGTACGTGAGGACGTCAATGGCATTACCACAGTACAAGATGAGGAACACATATCTATTCTCAAAACAATTCCTAAACGTTTTAAACAATTTCATAACTGTGATCCATCATGTCCAAGGGTAAGGGGTATTGACAAGATCATGCCCTCTATATGTTGAGGCAACATCAGCCAAAGATTAGCACAAATGGAAACAAGATGGATATGGACGCGGTACACTATGTACCCCCATGGTTTGAATGAGAATATTAGCTTTACCCCATTTTTATGACCACCTAGTCATCCATTTATTATTTCTTGAGGTATTTATTCTTTAAAATATGACTCAGTATGTCTTTTATTCATTTTAACATCTGTTTTTAATTGTGAGCACATTTTTTATTAACCCCTTCCCGACCTTTGACGCATACGCTGCGTCATGAAAGTCGGTGCCATTCCGACCCATGACGCAGCATATGCGTCATGGAAAGATCGCGTCCCTGCAGATCGGGTGAAAGGGTTAACTCCCATTTCACCCGATCTGCAGGGACAGGGGGAGTGGTACTTTAGCCCAGGGGGGGTGGCTTCACCCCCTCGTGGCTACGATCGCTCTGATTGGCTGTTGAAAGTGAAACTGCCAATAAGAGCGATTTGTAATATTTCACCTAAAAAAATGGTGAAATATTACAATCCAGCCATGGCCGATGCTGCAATATCATCGGCCATGGCTGGACACACTAATGTGCACCCACTCCACTCCTCCGATCGCCCCCCGATCTGCGGTCTGCTCCCCTCGGTCCTGTGGTCCGCTCCCCCGTCCTCCTTCCCGCTCCCCCCGTGCTCCAATCACACCCCCCGTGCTCCAATCAAACCCCCCAGCACTCCGATCCCCCCCGCACAGCGATCCCCCCGCCCGCACAGCGATCCCCCCCCGCACAGCGATCCCCCCCCGTGCTCCGATCCACCCGCCCGCACAGCGATCCCCCACTCCGTGCTCCAATCCACCCCCCCGTGTTCCGGTCCACCCCCCCCATGCTCCGACGCCCCCCCGTGCCCTGATCTCCCCCCCTTATACTTACCTGGCCTCCCGGGGACCGTCCGTCTTCTTTCCTGGGCGCCGCCATCTTCCAAAATGGCGGGCGCATGTGCAGTGCGCCCGCCGAATCTGCCGGCCGGCAGATTCGTTCCAGAGTGAATTTTGATCACTGAGATAGATTATATCTCAGTGATCAAAATAAAAAAAAAAAGTAAATGACCCCCCCCCCTTTGTCACCCCCATAGGTAGGGACAATAAAAAAAATATATATTTTTTTTCCACTAAGGTTGGGGTAAGAACTAGGGTTAGGGTTAGGGGTAGGGGTAGGGTTAGGGGTAGGGGTAGGGATAGGGTTAGGGGTAGGGTTAGGGGTAGGGGTAGGGTTAGGGGTAGGGTTAGGGGTAGGGTTAGGGGTAGGGTTAGGGGTAGGGTTAGGGTTAGGGGTAGGGGTAGGGTTAGGGGTAGGGTTAGGGGTAGGGGTAGGGGTAGGGTTAGGGTTAGGGTTTCGGTATGTGCACACGTATTCTGTTCCTCTGCGGATTTTTCCGCTGCGGATTTGATAAATCCGCAGTGCTAAACCGCTGCGGATTTATGGCGGATTTACCATGTTTTTTCTGCGCATTTCAATGCGGTTTTACAACAGCGATTTTCTATTTGAGCAGTTGTAAAACCGCTGCGGAATCCGCAGAAAGAAGTGACATGCTGCGGAATGTAAACCGCTGCGTTTCCGTGCAGTTTTTCTGCAGCATGTGTACAGCGATTTTTGTTTTCCATAGGTTTGCATTGAACTGTAAACTCATGGGAAACTGCTGCGGATCCGCAGCGTTTTCCGCAGCGTGTGCACATACCTTTAGAATTAGGCTATGTGCACACGGTGCGGATTGGCCGCTGCGGATCCGCAGCAGAGTTCCATCAGGTTTACAGTACCATTTAAACATATGGAAAGCCAAATCCGCTGTGCCCATGGTGCGGAAAATACCGCGCGGGAACGCTGCGTTGTATTTTCCGCAGCATGTCAATTCTTTGTGCGGATTCCGCAGCGTTTTACACCTGTTCCTCAATAGGAATCCGCAGGTGAAATCTGGACAAAAAACACTGGAAATCCGCGGTAAATCCGCAGGTAAAACGCAGTGCCTTTTACCCGCGGATTTTTCAAAAATGGTGCTGAAAAATCTCATACGAATCCGCAACGTTGGCACATAGCCTTAGGGCTAGGGTTCGGTTGGAATTAGAGTTGTGGTTAGGGTTAGGGGTGTGTTGGGGTTACGGGTGTGTTGGGGTTAGGGTTGTGATTAGGGTTACGGCTACAGTTGGGATAAGGGTTAGGGGTGTGTTGGAGTTAGAATTGAGGGGTTTGCACTGTTTAGGCACATCAGGGGGTCTCCAAACGCAACATGGCGCCACCATTGATTCCAGCCAATTTTGTATTCAAAAAGTCAAATGGTGCTCCCTCACTTCCGAGCCCCGACATGCACCCAAACAGTGGTTTACCCCCACATATGGGGTACCAGCATACTCAGGACAAACTGCGCAACAATTACTGGGGTCCAATTTCTCCTGTTACCCTTGTGAAAATAAAGAAATGCTTGCTAAAACATCATTTTTGAGGAAAGAAAAATGATTTTTTATTTTCACGGCTCTGCGTTGTAAACGTCTGTGAAGCACTTGGGGGTTCAAAGTGCTCACCACATATCTAGATAAGTTCCTTGGGGGGGTCTAGTTTCTAAAATGGGGTCACTTGTGGGGGGTTTCTACTGTTTAGGCATACCAGGGGCTCTGCAAACGCAATGTGACGCCCGCAGACCATTCCATCAAAGTCTGCATTTCAAAAGTCACTACTTCCCTTCTGAGCCCCGACGTGTGCCCAAACAGTGGTTTACCCCCACACATGGGGTATCAGCGTACTCAGGAGAAACTGGACAACAACTTTTGGTGCCCAATTTCTCCTGTAACCCTTGGGAAAATAAAAAATTCTGGGCTAAATAATTATTTTTGAGGAAAGAAAACGTATTTATTATTTTCACGGCTCTGCATTATAAACTTCTATGAAGCACTTGGGGGTTCAAAGTGCTCACCACACATCTAGATAAGTTCCTTTCGGGGTCTAGTTTCCAAAATGGGGTCACTTGTGGGGGGTTTCTACTGTTAAGCCTTATCAGGGGCTCTGCAAACGCAACGTGATGCCCACAGAGCATTCCATCAAAGTCTGCATTTCAAAATGTCACTACTTCACTTCCGAGCCCCGGCATGTGCCCAAACAGTGGTTTACCCCCACATATGGGGTATCAGCGTACTCAGGAGAAACTGGACAACAACTTTTGGGGTCAAATTTCTCCTGTTACCCTTTGTAAAATAAAAAATTGCAGGCTAAAAGATCATTTTTGAGAAAATATTTTTTTTTTTTTATTTTCATGGCTCTGCGTTATAAACTTCTGTGAAGCACTTGGGGGTTCAAAGTCCTCACCACACATCTAGATTAGTTCCTTTGGGGGTCTAGTTTCCAAAATGGGGTCATTTCTGGGGGATCTCCAATGTTTAGGCACACAGGGGCTCTCCAAACGTGACATGGTGTCCGCTAATGATTGGAGCTAATTTTCCATTTAAATAGCCAAATGGCGTGCCATCCCTTCCGAGCCCTGCCGTGCGCCCAAACAGTGGTTTACCCCCACATATGGGGTATCAGCGTACTCAGGACAAACTGGACAACAATATTTGGGGTCCAATTTGTCCTATTATCCTTGGCAAAATAGGAAATTCCAGGCTAAAAATCATTTTTGAGGAAAGAAAAATTATTTTTTATTTTCATGGCTCTGCGTTATAAACTTCTGTGAAGCACCTGGGGGTTTAAAGTGCTCAATATGCATCTAGATAAGTTCCTTGGGGGGTCTAGTTTCCAAAATGGGGTCACTTGTGGGGGAGCTCCAATGCATAGGCACACAGGGGCTCTCCAAACGCGACATGGTGTCCGCTAACAATTGGAGCTAATTTTCCATTCAAAAAGTCAAATGGCGCGCCTTCCCTTCCGAGCCCTGCCGTGTGCCCAAACAGTGGTTTACCCCCACATATGAGGTATCGGCGTACTCAGAAGAAATTGCCCAACAAATTTTATGATCCATTTTATCCTACTGCCCATGTGAAAATGAAAAAATTGAGGCGAAAAGAATTTTTTTGTGAAAAAAAAGTACTTTTTCATTTTTACAGATCAATTTGTGAAGCACCTGAGGGTTTAAAGTGCTCACTAGGCATCTAAATAAGTTCCTTGGGGGGTCTAGTTTCCAAAATGGGGTCACTTGTGGGGGAGCGCCAATGTTTAGGCACACAGGAGCTCTCCAAACGCGACATGGTGTCCGCTAACGATGGAAATAATTTTTCATTCAAAAAGTCAAATGGCGCTCCTTCCCTTCCGAGCCTTACCATGTGCCCAAACAGTGGTTTACCCCCACATGTGAGGTATTGGTGTACTCAGGAGAAATTGCCCAACACATTTTAGGATCCATTTTATCCTGTTGCCCATGTGAAAATGAAAAAATTGAGGCTAAAAGAATTTTTTTGTGAAAAAAAAGTACTTTTTCATTTTTACGGATCAATTTGTGAAGCACCTGGGGGTTCAAAGTGCTCACTATGCATCTAGATAAGTTCCTTGGGGCGTCTAGTTTCCAAAATGGGGTCAGTTGTGGGGGAGCTCCAATTTTTAGGCACACGGGGGCTCTCCAAACGTGACATGGTGTCCGCTAAAGAGTGGAGCCAATTTTTGATTCAAAAAGTCAAATGGCGCTCCTTCCCTTCCAAGCCCTGCCGTGCGCCCAAACAGTGGTTTACCCCCACATATGAGGTATCAGCGTACTCAGGACAAATTGCACAACAACTTTCGTGGTTCAGTTTCTCCTTTTACCATTGGGAAAATAAAAAAATTGTTGCTAAAAGATAATTTTTGTGACTAAAAAGTTAAATGTTCATTTTTTCCTTCCATGTTGCTTCTGCTGCTGTGAAGCACCTGAAGGGTTAATAAACTTCTTGAATGTGGTTTTGAGTACCTTGAGGGGTGCAGTTTTTAAAATGGTGTCACTTTTGGGTATTTTCAGCCATATAGACCCCTCAAACTGACTTCAAATGTGAGGTGGTCCCTAAAAAAAATGGTTTTGTAAATTTCGTTGTAAAAATGACAAATCGCTGGTCAAATTTTAACCCTTATAACTTCCTAACAAAAAAAAAATTTGTTTCCAAAATTGTGCTGATGTAAAGTAAACATGTGGGAAATGTTATTTATTAACTATTTTGTGTCACATATCTTTCTGGTTTAACAGAATAAAAATTCAAAATGTGAAAATTGCGAAATTTTCAAAATTTTCGCCAAATTTCCGTTTTTATCACAAATAAACGCAGAATTTATTGACCTAAATTTACCACTAACCCAATATCCCAATACCCAATACCCAATTTACCACTAGCCCAATATGTCACGAAAAAACAATCTCAGAACCGCTAGGATCCGTTGATGCGTTCCTGAGTTATTACCTCATAAAGGGACACTGGTCAGAATTGCAAAAAACGGCAAGGTCTTTAAGGTCAAAATAGGCTGGGTCATGAAGGGGTTAAAATATATATATTTATTACCATTATTTATTATCTCACTTATTTTGGTCCTTTACACCATAGGAGAATATGTGTCTTTTATATGTACTTATATATTTTATTGTTTATTCTTATTTAGTTACTTGTTATATTCTGTACCTGAATTTTGGGAACTCAATCCTCCTGTACACGTACTTTAACTTGCTGGCGCAGGTTTCCTTCAGCTGGATCTTGGTTCCACAGTCCGTATCCCCCTGGTGTGTGCCCTGATCAATGTGCTATGCTGCATGGACAATTATATATTCCATCATTAGTATTACTAGTTTGATCTATATATATAATCGTCTAAGGGGCACTTCCGTCTGTTTGCTGTTTGTCTGTCTGTCATGGAAATCCCACGTCAGCAACGGGCACAGTCGCGAATTTGCCCCTTCCTACTCTCTGTCAGTGCCCCCTCGAGTCAGCGCTCACACAGGGTTAATGGCTGCATTACACCGCGTTATGCAGCAGTGTAACCCAGTTCGTTAACGCTGCTATTAACCCTGTGTGACCAACTTTTTACTATTGATGCTGCCTATGCAGCATCAATAGTAAAAAGATCTAATGTTAAAAATAAGAAACAAAATAAAAAATCATTATATTCTCACCTTCCGTCACCTTTCCCGCTGCTCCTCTTTACGCTCCAGTCCATGCATTGCGGTCTCGCGAGATGATGACGTAGCGGTCTCGCGAGACTGCTACGTCATCATCTCGCGAGACCGCAATGCATTCTTGGGACCGGAGCGTCGCGAGGAGCATCGATAAACGCCTGGGCTGGATCCGGGGGCCGACAGAAGGTGAGAATATAACTATTTTTTAATTTAATTCATTTTTTAACAGGGATATGGTGCCCACATTGCTATACACTACATAGGCTGTGTTGGATACTGCATGGGCTTTGTTACATACTACGTCTCTGTGCTACAGTCATGGCCAAAAGTATTAACACCCCTGCAATTCTGTCAGATAATACTCATTTTCTTCCTGAAAATGATTGCATACACAAATTATTTGGTATTATTATCTTCATATAATTTGTCTTAAATGAAAAAACACAAAAAGTATTGTCCTAAAGCCAAATTGGATATAATTCCACACCAAACATAAAAAAGGGGGTGGACAAAAGTATTGGCACTGTTCGAAAAATCATGTGATGCTTCTCTAATTTGTGTAATTAACAGCACCTGTAAATTACATGTGGCACCTAACAGATGTTGGCAATAACTTAATCACACTTGCAGCCAGTTGACATGGATTAAAGTTGACTCAACCTCTGTCCTGTGTCCTTGTGTGTACCACATTGAGCATGGAGAAAAGAAAGAAGACCAAAGAACTGTCTGAGGACTTGAGAAACCAAATTGTGAGGAAGCATGAGCAATCTCAAGGCTACAAGTTCATCTCCAAAGACCTGAATGTTCCTGTGTCCACCGTGCGCAGTGTCATCAAGAAGTTTAAAGGCCATGGCACTGTGGCTAACCTCCCTAGATGTGGATGAAAAAGAAAAATTTACAAGAGATTTCAACGCAAGATTGTGCGGATGTTGGCTAAAGAACCTTGACTAACATCCAAACAAGTTTAAGCTGCCCTGCAGTCCGAGGGTACAACAGTGTCAACCCGTACTATCCGTCGGCGTCTGAATGAAAAGGGACTGTATGGTAGGAGACCCAGGAAGACCCCACTTCTTACCCCGAGACATAAAAAGCCAGGCTGGAGTTTGCCAAAACTTACCAGAAAAATCCTAAAACGTTTTGGAAGAATGTTCTCTGGTCAGATGAGACAAAAGTAGAGCTTTTTGGGCAAAGGCATCAACATAGAGTTTACAGGAGAAAAAAAGAGGCATTCAAAGAAAAGAACACGGTCCCTACAGTCAAACATGGTGGAGGTTCCCTGATGTTTTGGGTTGCTTTGCTGCCTCTGGCACTGGACTGCTTGACCGTGTGCATGGCATTTTGAAGTCTGAAGACTACCAACAAATTTTGCAGCATAATGTAGGGCCCAGTGTGAGAAAGCTGGGTCTCCCTCAGAGGTCATGGGTCTTCCAGCAGGACAATGACCCAAAACACACTTGAAAAAGCACTAGAAAATGGATTGAGAGAAAGCACTGGAGACTTCTAAGGTGGCCAGCAATGAGTCTAGACCTGAATCCCATAGAACACTTGTGGAGAGATCTAAAAATGGCAGTTTGGAGAAGGCACCCTTCAAATATCAGGGACCTGGAGCAGTTTGCCAAAGAAGAATGGTCTAAAATTCCAGCAGAGCATTGTAAGAAACTCATTGATGGTTATCGGAAGCGGTTGGTCGCAGTTATTTTGGCTAAAGGTTGTGCAACCAAGTATTAGGCTGAGGGTGCCAATACTTTTGTCTGGCCCATTTTTGGAGTTTTGTGTGAAATGATCAATGTTTAGCTTTTTTGCTTCATTTTCTTTTGTGTTTTTTCATTTAAGACAAATTAAATGAAGATAATAATATTAAATAATTTGTGTTTGCAATAATTTTCAGGAAGATACTGAGTATTATCTGACAGAATTGCAGGGGTGTCAATACTTTTGGCCATGACTGTATATACTACTTGGCTGTGGTATAGTAACATAGTAACATAGTAACATAGTTAGTAAGGCCGAAAAAAGACATTTGTCCATCCAGTTCAGCCTATATTCCATCATAATAAATACCCAGATCTACGTCCTTCTACAGAACCTAATAATTGTATGATACAATATTGTTCTGCTCCAGGAAGACATCCAGGCCTCTCTTGAACCCCTCGACTGAGTTCGCCATCACCACCGCCTCAGGCAAGCAATTCCAGATTCTCACTGCCCTAACAGTAAAGAATCCTCTTCTATGTTGGTGGAAAAACCTTCTCTCCTCCAGACGCAAAGAATGCCCCCTTGTGCCCGTCACCTTCCTTGGTATAAACAGATCCTCAGCGAGATATTTGTATTGTCCCCTTATATACTTATACATGGTTATTAGATCGCCCCTCAGTCGTCTTTTTTCTAGACTAAATAATCCTAATTTCGCTAATCTATCTGGGTATTGTAGTTCTCCCATCCCCTTTATTAATTTTGTTGCCCTCCTTTGTACTCTCTCTAGTTCCATTATATCCTTCCTGAGCACCGGTGCCCAAAACTGGACACAGTACTCCATGTGCGGTCTAACTAGGGATTTGTACAGAGGCAGTATAATGCTCTCATCATGTGTATCCAGACCTCTTTTAATGCACCCCATGATCCTGTTTGCCTTGGCAGCTGCTGCCTGGCACTGGCTGCTCCAGGTAAGTTTATCATTAACTAGGATCCCCAAGTCCTTCTCCCTGTCAGATTTACCCAGTGGTTTCCCGTTCAGTGTGTAATGGTGATATTGATTCCCTCTTCCCATGTGTATAACCTTACATTTATCATTGTTAAACCTCATCTGCCACCTTTCAGCCCAAGTCTCCAACTTATCCAGATCCATCTGTAGCAGAATACTATCTTCTCTTGTATTAACTGCTTTACATAGTTTTGTATCATCTGCAAATATCGATATTTTACTGTGTAAACCTTCTACCAGATCATTAATGAATATGTTGAAGAGAACAGGTCCCAATACTGACCCCTGCGGTACCCCACTGGTCACAGCGACCCAGTTAGAGACTATACCATTTATAACCACCCTCTGCTTTCTATCACTAAGCCAGTTACTAACCCATTTACACACATTTTCCCCCAGACCAAGCATTCTCATTTTGTGTACCAACCAACCATTTTGTATATATTACGTGGCTGGGCATATACTACATCGCTGTGCTCTATACTACGTGGCCTGTGTTATATACTGCATGGGCTGTGTTTTATACTATTTGGCTGTACTATATACTACGTGTCTGTGCAATATATTGTGTGGCTGTGCAATATATTACGTGGCTGGGAAATATATTACGTGGGCTGTGTTATATACTGCATGGGCTGTGTTATATACTGTGTGGGCTGTGTTATATACTACGTCTCTGTGCTATATACTACGTGGCTGTGGTATATATTATGTGGCTGAGCAATATACTACATGGCTGTGCTCTATACTACATGGCCTGTGTTATATACTGCATGGGCTGTGTTATATACTACGTCTCTGTGCTATATACTACGTCTCTGTGCTATATACTACGTGGCTGTGCTATATACTACATGGCTGTGCTATATACTACGGGGCTGTGCTATATACTACCTGGGTGGGCAATATACTACGTGGGCTGTGTTATATACTGCGTGGGCTGTGTTATATACTACATGGGCTGTGTTATATACTATGTGGGCTGTGTTATATACTACATGGCTGTGCTATATGCTATGTGGCTGTGTTAAATACTACGTGGGCTGTGCTATATACTATGTGGCTGGGCAATATACTATGTGGGCTGTGCTATATACTATGTGGGCTGTGTTATATACTACGTCTCTGTGCTATATACTACGTGGCTGTGGTATATATTACGTGGCTGAGCAATATACTACATTGCTGTGCTCTATACTACATGGCCTGTGTTATATACTGCATGGGCTGTGTTATATACTACGTCTCTGTGCTATATAATACGTCTCTGTGCTATATACTATGTGGCTGTGCTATATACTACATGGCTGTGCAATATATTACGTGGCTGTGCAATATATTACGTGGCTGTGCAATATATTACGGGGCTGTGCAATATATTACGTGGCTGGGCAATATATTACGTGTCTATGCTATATACTACGGGGGCTGTGCTATATACTACGTGGCTGGGCAATATACTACATGGGCTGTGTTATTTACTACGTGGGCTGTGTTATATACTACATGGCTGTGCTATATGCTATGTGGCTGTGTTATATACTACGTGGGCTGTGCTATATACTATGTGGCTGGGCAATATACTACGTGGGCTGTGCTATATACTATGTGGGCTGTGTTATATACTACGTCTCTGTGCTATATACTACGTGGCTGTGGTATATATTACGTGGCTGAGCAATATACTACATTGCTGTGCTCTATACTACATGGCCTGTGTTATATACTGCATGGGCTGTGTTATATACTACGTCTCTGTGCTATATAATACGTCTCTGTGCTATATACTACGTGGCTGTGCTATATACTACATGGCTGTGCAATATATTATGTGGCTGTGCAATATATTACGTGGCTGTGCAATATATTACGGGGCTGTGCAATATATTACGTGGCTGGGCAATATATTACGTGTCTATGCTATATACTATGGGGGCTGTGCTATATACTACGTGGCTGGGCAATATACTACATGGGCTGTGTTATATACTACGTGGGCTGTGTTATATACTACATGGGCTGTGTTATATACTACGTGGGCTGTGTTATATACTACATGGCTGTGCTATATGCTATGTGGCTGTGTTATATACTACATGGGCTGTGCTATATACTATGTGGCTGGGCAATATACTACGTTGGCTGTGCTATATACTATGTGGGCTGTGTTATATACTATGTGGGCTGTGTTATATACTATGTGGCTGTGCTATATACTACGTGGCTGGGCAATATACTACGTGGGCTGTGTTATATACTACGTGGGCTGTGTTATATACTACGTGGGCTGTATGCTACTTGGCTGTGCTATATTTCTCTGTATCTGTGCATCATGAATCGTGGTATGTGTTAACGAGGGGGGCCCACTGAGACTCTTTTGCCCGGGGTCCTCAAAAACCTGGAGCAGGCCCGGCTTCACTGATTGTTAGCGGCCTGGCGTGACCAATCAGCGACAGGCGCAGTCCGGCTGCGAATTGGCACGGAATTTGAACCACGCTTCGCTAATTGGTCATGCCCGGCCAGCCGAATCCTGTGTATAAATTGCATTATTCTGAAAACATCAGAAATAAACTACATACATATTCTAAAATACCCGATGTGTTAGAATCGGGCCACCATCTAGTATTTGTATATATATCATTGTCTTGTTAACATGATTTTTATGTTCTTGTATGCACTTTGATTATTTGCATGCATATATATTTTATTATTTTTCATTACATGTTTTACATTATACAGTGCCTACAAGTAGTATTCAACCCCCTGCAGATTTAGCAGGTTTACACATTTGGAATTAACTTGGCATTGTGACATTTGGACTGTAGATCAGCCTGGAAGTGTGAAATGCACTGCAGCAAAAAAGAATGTTATTTCTTTGTTTATTTTTTTTTTTAAATTGTGAAAAGTCTTTTCAGAGGGTCATTTATTATTCAACCCCTCAACCCACCAGAATTCTGTTTGGTTCCCCTAAAGTATTAAGAAGTAGTTCAGGCACAAAGAACAATGAGCGTCACATGTTTGGATTAATTATCTCTTTTTCCAGCCTTTTCTGACTATTTAAGACCCTCCCCAAACTTGTGAACAGCACTCATACATGGTCAACATGGGAAAGACAAAGGAGCATTCCAAGGCCATCAGAGACAAGATCGTGGAGGGTCACAAGGTTGGCAAGGGGTACAAAACCCTTTCCAAGGAGTTGGGCCTACCTGTCTCCACTGTTGGGAGCATCATCCGGAAGTGGAAGGCTTATGGAACTACTGTTAGCCTTCCACGGCCTGAACAGCCTTTGAAAGTTTCCTCCCATGCCGAGGCCAGGCTTGTCCGAAGAGTCAAGGCTAACCCAAGGACAACAAGGAAGGAGCTCCGGGAAGATATCATGGCAGTGGGGACATTGGTTTCAGTCAATACCATAAGTAACGTACTCCACTGCAATGGTCTCCGTTCCAGACGAGCCCGTAAGGTACCTTTACTTTTAAAGCGTCATGTCAAGGCTCGTCTACAGTTTGCTCATGATCACTTGGAGGACTCTGAGACTGACTGGTTCAAGGTTCTCTGGTCTGATGAGACCAAGATCGAGATCTTTGGTGCCAACCAGACACGTGACGTTTGAAGACTGGATGGCACTGCATACGACCCCAAGAATACCATCCCTACAGTCAAGCATGGTGGTGGCAGCATCATGCTGTGGGGCTGTTTCTCAGCCAAGGGGCCTGGCGATCTGGTCCGCATCCATGGGAAGATGGATAGCACGGCCTACCTGGAGATTTTGGCCAAGAAACTCCGCTCCTCCATCAAGGATCTTAAGATGGGTCGTCATTTCATCTTCCAACAAGACAACGACCCAAAGCACACAGCCAAGAAAACCAAGGCCTGGTTCAAGAGGCAAAAAATCAAGGTGTTGCAGTGGCCTAGTCATTCTCCTCACCTTAACCCAATTGAAAACTTGTGGAAGGAGCTCAAGATTAAAGTCCACATGAGACACCCAAAGAACCTAGATAACTTGGAGAAGATCTGCATGGAGGAGTGGGCCAAGATAACTCCAGAGACCTGTGCCGGCCTGATCAGGTCTTATAAAAGACGATTATTAGCTGTAATTGCAGACAAAGGTTATTCCACAAAATATTAAACCTAGGGGTTGAATAATAATTGACCCAAACTTTTATGTTTAAAATTTATAAAATTTAACTGAGCAACAAAACTTTTTGGTTTGTAAGATTTATGCATCTGTTAATAAATCCTGCTCTTGTTTGAAGTTTGAAGGCTCTAACTTATTTGCATGTTATTAAACCTGCTAAATCTGCAGGGGGTTGAATACTACTTGTAGGCACTGTATATATATCTCACATACTAATAGTATTGTCACATACTATATCACTTAGCAGAAATGTATTTTTCCTTATTGTCACATATTTCATCTGTCGCAGCACTTTGCATTTATTCATATAATTTTGTCACTTTTATCATAATTCTTTATTGTTTCCATTCACTTTTATTCATTATTATTTATTATTATTTGTCACAACCAACACTTCTAACATACATATTTATTGCCCTTTTCTTTTGTATGTCTAATCACTGCAATTGTCTTCTTTGCTCCCATATATTTTAAGCCATGCCACCAGCAACACAATAGGATCTTTTGCTTTGTTTTGTCTACCTTTCAGGAAGTTTGAACCACATGGTCTTTTTCTTCCAATGTTAGTGGGCCTCCAATGTGGGCATGTGTCGCTCAGTGCCTGCTCCCACTCCCATTGACTGTTCCCCCTTCTTATACTCCACTCCCTTTGGATGACGCCACACCCTGACGAAGGCAGATGCCAAAACGCGCGATGGGGTGGGCGCATCCAAGGGACTATTTAGACATGCATAAGGTAATGACCTGAGGCCCTTCACTTACTAAAGTACAATGGTATACTAATGCCTTACCATGTTACTTGATTCATAAGTAGCTGTGTTCACTCTACCTCTTGTGACAAATCATTGCACATGAACTTTATCTTTTTTATATCTTTATACCTGCACATAATCACTTCTGCTGATAGCAATTTTATCCACCATACCATATACAGCGGCATATATATATGACACTTGAATTATTATCCTAATCTAGAATATTCATACCATATCTTTTACTTGTGCTTAACAATTATTTTACTGATTGGTGTCTATTTTAGAATATATGCTGTCCCATGTGTTGTGCCCCTTTCTGGTATTTGGTTCCCCACCTCACATTCTCTTGTATATTAAAATAAATATTTTCATATATTAAAATTAATGGTCTATCTTTCAGTTATTCTTCATTTCGCTTTGCACCCAGTACGTGGAACCTGATCAGCGTGACCGGCTCTCCGCTGACTGCTGGAGAAGACGCCCGGAGTAGCTGTCACTGGCACAAACAGCGCTTCTATCTACCGGTTTGCTTAGACTGCAACGTCTTCATCAAGTACTTCATCACTGTCCTACCAAGCATATTGCGGGGACACCCATGTATCGCAAGACTGGTAGCTATCTTCTCCCCCGGCCTTTATTTCATTTGTTTTATGCTTTTTGGAAAGGACTACTCCTAACATCTATTACGCCTAGAACGGCAACTTCAACTAATGCCTGCACTGGCGCAATTTTTCATGTGGATTCCTTATGTCAACTGTGATATACAGGACATTAACTGGAACTAACATCCGCTTTTGACAGTTGATTGACTGTTACTAACTTTAGGACTATTTACAGCATGTTATCTCTGCTAATCCCTTAACCTTATGTGGATAGCTTACTGCATTCCGCATTTATTCAATCATTTATTTATCACCATGGCTGCTATTTTAAAGATCCATAGGTTCAGCCTAACCATGCAGGATTTGTAAGCGTTCTCCTAGACATCTATAAATTTTCTTTTCCTAGGACAAGGGGTGTAAGCATGAATTTATCTTATTATTTTTACCTCTTCTAAGTGACAGTTGTGTGGCTATTTTCTTTTTTTGCTGCTAGTCTCTTGTGCATACCAGCGCCACTGTATTCAGCTATTTTTTTAGGTGATGAGCAGTGCCTGGTTTTCTCCACACATACCGCTTAGAATTATCACCAAAAAGGTCTATCTTCGTCTCATCAGACCAGAGAACCTTATTTCTCATGGTCTGGGAGTGTTTCATGTGTTTTAATTCTATGTTGGCTTTCATATGTCTTGCACTGAGGAGAGGCTTCCGTCACGCCACTCTGCCATAAAGGCCCAACTGGAGGATGGCTGCAGTGATAATTGACTTTGTGGAACTTTCTCCCATCTCCCTACTGCATCTCTGGAGCTCAGCTGCAGTGATTTTGGGGTTCTTCTTTACCTCTCTCAGCAAGGCTCTTCTCCCATGATTGTTCAGTTTGGCCGGACGGCCAGGTCTAGGAAGACTTCTGGTGGTCCCAAACTTCTTCCATTTAAGGATTATGGAGGCCACTGTGCTTTTAGGAACCTTGAGTACTGCAGAAATTCTTTTGTAACCTTAGCCAGATCTGTGTCTTGCCACAATTCTGTCTCGTAGCTCCTTGGCCAGTGCCTTTGACCTCATGATTCTCATTTAGTCTGACATGCACTGTGAGCTGTGAGGTCTTATATAAACAGGTATGTGCCTTTCCATATCAAGTCCAATCAGTATTAATTAAACACAGTTGGACTTCAATGAAGGAGTAGAACCATCTCAAGGAGGATCACAAGGAAATGCACAGCATGTGACTTAAAGATGAGTGTCTGAGCAAAAAGTCTGAAAACTTACAGTCATGGCCAAAAGTATTAACACCCCTGCAATTCTGTCAGATAATACTCAGTTTCTTCCTGAAAATGATTGCAATCACAAATTCTTTGGTATTATTATCTTCATTTAATTTGTCTTAAATGAAAAAACACACAAAAGAATTGTCCTAAAGCGAAATTGGATATAATTCCACACCAAACATAAAAAAGGGGGTGGACAAAAGTATTCACACTGTTCGAAAAATCATGCGATGCTTCTCTAATTTGTGTAAATAACAGCACCTGTAACTTACCTGTGGCACCTAACAGGTGTTGGCAATAACTAAATCATACTTCCAGCCAGTTGACATGGATTAAAGTTGACTCAACCTCTGCCCTGTGTCCTTGTGTGTACCACATTGAGCATGGAGAAAAGAAAGAAGACCAAAGAACTGTCTGAGGACTTGAGAAACCAAATTGTGAGGAAGCATGAGCAATCTCAAGGCTACAAGTCCATCCGCAAAGACCTGAATGTTCCTGTGTCTACCATGCACAGTGTCATCAAGAAGTTTAAAGCCCATGGCACTGTGGCTAACCTCCCTAGATGTGGACGGAAAAGAAAAATTGACAAGAGATTTCAACGCAAGATTGTGTGGATGTTGGATAAAGAACTTCGACTAACATCCAAACAAGTTTAAGCTGCCCTGCAGTCCGAGGGTACAACAGTGTCAACCCGTACTATCCATCGGTGTCTGAATGAAAAGGGACTGTATGGTAGGAGACCCAGGAAGACCCCTCTTCTTGCCACGAGACATAAAAAAGTCAGGATGGAGTTTGCTAAAACTTACCAGAAAAAGCCTAAAACATTTTGGAAGAATGTTCTCTGGTCAGATGAGACAAAAGTAGAGCTTTTTGGGCAAAGGCATCAACATAGAGTTTACAGGAGAAAAAAAGAGGCATTCAAAAGAAAAGAACACGGTCCCTACAGTCAAACATGGCGGAGGTTCCCTGATGTTTTGGGGTTGCTTTGCTGCCTCTGGCACTGGACTGCTTGACCGTGTGCATGGCATTATGAAGTCTGAAGACTGCTAACAAATTTTGCAGCATAATGTAGGGCCCAGTGTGAGAAAGCTGGGTCTCCCTCAGAGGTCATGGCTGGGTCTTCCAGCAGGACAATGACCCAAAACACACTTCAAAAAGCACAAGAAAATGGTTTGAGAGAAAGCACTGGAGACTTCTAAGGTGGCCAGCAATAAGTTCAGACCTGAATCCCATAAAACACCTGTGGAGAGATCTAAAAATGGCAATTTGGAGAAGGCACCCTTCAAATATCAGGGACCTGGAGCATTTTGCCAAAGAAGAATGGTCTAAAATTCCAGCAGAGTATTGTAAGAAACTCTTTGATGGTTACCGGCAGCGGTTGGTCGCAGTTATTTTGGCTAAAGGTTGTGCAACCAAGTATTAGGCTGAGGGTGCCAATACTTTTGTCTGGCCCATTTTTGGAGTTTTGTGTGAAAATATCAATGTTTTGCTTTTTGCTTCATTCTCTTTTGTGTTTTTTCATTTAAGACAAATTAAATGAAGATAATAATACCAAATAATTTGTGTTTGCAATCATTTTCAGGAAGAAAATGAGTATTATCTGACAGAACTGCAGGGGTGTTAATATTTTTGGCCATGACTGTATGACCATGTGATATTTCATTTTTTCTTTTTTATAAAATTTGCAAAATTTTCTACATTTCTGTTTTTTTCAGTCAAGATGGGGTGCATAGTGTACATTAATTTGAGAAAAAATGAACTTTTTTGAATTTAACAAATGGCTGCAATAAAAGAGTGAAAAATGTAAAGGGTCTGAATACTTTCCGTACCCACTGTAAATACATCTGCATCAAAAAGCAATTCATATCTCTGAAGTGATTACATTATAAGGTTTAGTGTCAAGTAGACCACCACACCCAAAGCGCATTTCGCATTGAAATGCTTTGTCCAGTTTTTTTTCCTTTCTTTAGTATACATCATTTTATTCATTCATTTTTGTCAAAATAAAGTATTTCATATTTAATTTGGCCTTTAAATAAAGTCTTTTTTTGGTATCTCTTTAAAATGAAAAGTGAAGTATCATTCAGATTCCAACTTTTCATTTTTGTAATTTTTTTAGAAATTGAAATCAGCAGCTAGATTATTTGTTATGAGCAGCTTGTAGATGTTTAATTGCACCAGTTAAAATTCCATTTTGTATCCCATGTCTCTCCATTTTTAAGTTACAAAAATGTGAAACTAAAACAAAATGTAAAAAAAAATGTTAAGGTGCTGAGGATATGTTAATTTAAAATATGATATGATGAAACCTTGGAAGAAAGCAAACAGAATTATTAAGTGTCAAATAACTACCTGAGTTTATAAACAGAAATGTACAGTGTTTATCGTCCATTGGTTTTCAGGAGCATGGTGCTTGCTAATTTTTGGAATTATTCGTACATAAAGGTATTTAGATGGACTCTTTTTGGCCCATTAACAAGCGGCTAGTTAATCAGTGATCATTCAGTTGACACAGGCACGCAAATATTGGTAGGAAATGAATGAGCATAATTACAATCACTCTGTCCTCATTTAGCAGCATGTTATCTGCAGCACATCCCCTGTATCAATGGGGTGATGTTCTGCCGATAAGAAGGATTTTGATATCATAACAGATCCAATCAGGTTCTGGTTGTATTTCTGGAAGCATTTGTAATATTTTTACAACATAATAAGCATAATGTAGATTTTTAAATGTCGTAAAATCTGCAGTTCTGCTACTTGTAGATGCCGTTCTGAATTATCCACGTGTGTAATATTTTAAATTGTCAGAGATTTTGGGAGCAGACTCTGCCTTGAAAGTCTACTAATTGCACATATGCTAGTTTCTTACACATACAGTTCTGTATATATTGTTTTTTTATTGTGTTAAACAGCATACAGTTTATTTCAGCTTTATACTGAATATATTGATTTGCATTTACCCCCAAAAAGTTGATGACATGGAGTGATCTCAGCATTAGTCATGTGTGGTCACATCTGTTTATTTACCCCTTCTGGAGGCTTCTGTCAGTTATGTTGATGCAAATCTTTCCTGGTTTCTTGCCATGCTGATTATATGTAAAATTTATGAGATCTTGCTGGTTGAAAGTCTTTTTAAACAAACTACTTCCTTGTCTTATTTTTAGAATTAGGCAACAGAATTTCCTTGCAGTTTTCTTACACAGATGGTAACGTACTTTTATAGTTATCGTGATGCCACTAATGCCTGAAGAAAAAAAGGCACATCTGCCCTCAGACTGCCAACACTCTAGGCACTTCTGTTTTTAGCTACAACAACCAGAGACACATTTAAAAGGTGTAAAAAATATACATTAAAGCAATTTTCAAAAACACAATATTTTATTTGCAGTTTCAGAAACATGAAATATCTAATTCTATGTACAGAATAACAATCCGGAACATTTATTTCTAACCCTTCTTCTGCATGTCAGCACTAGATAATGTACAGCAAATAATTACATTATAAGGTGAATGCTGTGGAAAAATTACCAAGTATGCAAATGCTATTAAGATATTCTAGTTTGCGGAATGTTGCAATTCAGTGAACTGAATTTGAAATAGAAATATTATTTGTAGGTCATTTACATAAAACCTACAATTAGTTTTCACACTTGATATCATATTAGATTTTGATTAGAGAAGCCTTAGGATGAATTCTTTAAATGCTTAATGCTGAATGAGAGACTAGTCAGACAGGCAGGACCTCAGCAGCTTCTCACTGGCACTGGATGGGGATAGGCAGCCGGGGACTAGCCTGTCCTTCTAGTTTCCAGTGCGGCTTGTTCTCCAGCAGCTTTTAAAGTGTGTTTTGTTCTGAAACATACAGTGTGATGAGAAGGCATCGGAGAGACCATCCAGAATCCCATCACTTGCCACCAATTGTCAAAGATCGCTGCCTGGGATGTCAAGCAGATCTACCCGCTGTTATCTTTGGAGCAAACAGCTCTCTATTGACCCCTGTTGTCTGGACAACTACGCAATTGATATACAATCAATGGCAATGGCAGACACTATAACAGCTTTTAAAAAAGGGCTGGACGATTTCCTTGATACAAATAACATTGCAGGTTATAGCTAGATTAGTGACGAAATGTACAGTTGGTGTAGAAAGGTTGAATTTTGATGGACCCAGGTCTTTATTCAACCTACATAACTATGTAACTATGTAATGGAGGAGGCTGTTTCCGCTAATAGGTCAGTTATTGGGAAGAGATCTAAAAGAGATTTGTGGATTGTTACCCCTTGATTCCTGCTGCAATACTCAGTGAGCGTATGGTATATACACCTCCGATTTCAACTCATAGAATATATGGGTATACTCCTGATGCATTAACTGCTAGCTCCCCGATAACCCCAGACTACTCACGGCCACCACGAGTCGTGCTTTACAGGCTGACTTGAGACTGGGTTCTGGTTCCTGTAGGATATGGCTTCGGGGTGCAGGCTACAGAACAAAAGGAAAAGAACTATTACATTTTATATTTAATCCAAATGATAGGCAGCGTTATGAAAAATGTACAAAATATTTTACAAAGGGGACAAAACAATACAGCATATACAGATACATAAAATAAAATGGATGAAACTTACTACGCTAATCACAGATATGATTCGGCTAAGCAAAGTAGAGTGCTTTGATTGAAAACGTCCTGCGAATAGGAATCATGCATAAACTGATATGTACCCACACTCCACCCGTAATGAAGTCATGTGGCCCGCCTTGTGGGATCTCCTCAGCCCTTCAGGATTTTATGAAATTCCCAACTTAAGCAATAACTTCACTTCTGACTATCGCAGAAGTTCAAGAATGCTGCCATATTTTTATCAGGATTTTTGCTTTCCCCAGAGACCAAACATTGCTGTTGTCAGTTATCTGCCCACTACTGCTTTGTGGCTTAAAGGCATGAGTTACAGTTATGAAAAGACATGCATCTTCTTCCCCGGTTAGTCTTGAAGCTGAAAATGTATGTTCACACTAATTGGATCTATACAAGCCCCAATGTTCATAATTTTCTTTTAACCCCTTCACCCCCGGAGCTTTTTCTGCTTTTTCATTTTCGTTTATTGCTCCCCTCCTTCCCAGAGCCATAACTGTTTTATTTTTCCGTCAATATGGCCATGTGAGGGCTTATTTTTTGCGGGACGAGATGTACTTTTGAACAATACCATTGGTTTTACCATGCCATGTAACAGAAAACGGGAAAAAAATTCCAAGTGTGATGAAATTGCACAAAACGTGCAATCTCAAACTTGTTTTTTGCTTGGCTTTTTTGCTAGGTTCACCAAATGCTAAAACTAACCTGCCATTATGATTCTCCAGGTTACGAGTTCATAGACACCTAACATGTCTAGGCTATTTTTTATCTAAGTGGTGAAAAAAAAAACAAAGTTTGTTTAAAAAAAAAAAATTGCGTGATTTTCCAATACCCGTAGCGTCTCCAATTTTCGTGATCTGGGGTCAGGTGAGGGCTTATTGTTTGCGTGCCAAGCTGGCGTTTTTAATGATACCATATTGGTGTACATACGTTCTTTTGATCGCCCGTTATTGCATTTTAATGCAATGTTACGGCGACCAAAAAAACGTAATTTTGGCGTTTTGATTTTTTTTCTCGCTACGCCATTTAGCGGTCAGGTTAATCCTTTGTTTTTATTGATAGATCGGGCGATTCTGAACGCGGCGATACCAAATATGTGTATGTTTGATTTTTTTTTAATTGTTTTATTTTGATTGGGGCGAAAGGGGGGTGATTTGAACTTTTATATATTTTTTATTTTTTTTATATTTTTAATCACTTTTTTTTTTTAATTTTGGCATGCTTCAATAGCATCCACAGGAGGCTAGAAGCATGCACAACTCGATCACCTCTGCTACCTAGAGGTGATGCACAGATCACTTCTATGTAGCAGAAATGCAGGGTTGCTTTGAACGCCGACCACAGGGTGGCGCTCAAAGCAATCGGCCATCAACAACCATAGAGGTCTCAAGGAGACCTCTGGTTGTTATGGCAATGCACTGCTGACCCCCGATCATGTGACGGGGGTCAGCAGTGCGAGCACCGCCGGCCGCGCGGCCAGGAGCGCTAGTTAAATGCCACTGTCAGCGCTTGACGGCGGCATTTAACTAGTTAATGGGCGCGGGCAGATCGCGATTCCACTCGCGCTCATTGCGCGCACATGTCAGCTGTAGAAAACAGCTGACATGTCGCGGCTTTGAGGTGGGTTCACCGCCGGAGCCCACCTCAAAGCAGGGGATCTGCCAGCTGACGTACTATTCCGTCAGCTGGCAGAAAGGGGTTAAAGACGTAAGTCTGAAGTCAATGTATAATATTTCTCCTGGAGGTAACAATGTACAGTAACATTGCTATCATCCGTAGGGTTTACAAAGTCAGAGGAAATCCAGCCCTTGTTCAATTTTGGAAGAGTGAGCCTGTCTGCATTTTCCATTGACAGACAGGTGCATATCCATTATGATTGCACCTGCCAAACTAAAAACCCGCTCAAATAACAGACTCGTGGCAGGTCATGGCAGCACCTCAAGGGGTACAAGGGGAGGTCGAGCCAAGCGTGCAGCTTGGACAACCAATATTTAAAGGGCACTGAAGAATCAGGAAGGATGTTGGTGTGGTCACCATCTTGGTCAACTTCTCCTTCCTCTCCATAGTTACACCCACAGATAGCCCTTGCTGATGGGACGGTCTCATGAAAATGGCCCAGTTGGTGGACAATTCTCCCCTCCCGACTTGTGCCTAGTGTTTGTGGCCATCCAATGTAATCCTTCTGGTCGAAAAGAGACGATACCTCTGCCACCAGTGTTGCCTGAGTGTAATCTTTTGAGCAAGTCTTCCACTATGGCCCTCTGGCATGCATGCACTCAAAATGGCACATCTGCCACTGACATTAGAGAAGCAAATTTCTCCTTGTACCGTCGGTCAAGAAAGCCAGAATTTCATGGTGGACAAAATGTCTTTCATGCAAGGGTCTTGGGAAAGACATCTGGACATGAACAATGCCATATGTGGCAGACTACAAAGAGTCAAACATTCAGTGTCCTCACCAAGAAGTTCAGTAGCCATCCTCTCCTCCTCACAACACATAGCCTCCTCTTCCTCCTCTTCAGGCCATCCATGCTGGACAGCAATGAAGCTGGGATTGGAAGTCCCTCTGTAGCGCAGAGCAAAAAATACTGTTCCTCCTCATCATCCTCCTTCTCCTGTTCCTCTTCATCACCCAATGTGGCCTGAGAATCCAGTGTAAGGCTGAGATATGTGCAGGATCAGACTGGCACACCAGAGATCCAGATTCTCTGGTGGCCCAGGCACTGACCCCTACTGGCATACAGGGTCAGCAGCTGCCTAGGGCACTGCTGCTCCAGGTTTCCCCAGCCAGTGGCATGTCGCTAATAGCGACACGCCATGCAGCTGCTATGGGGGCCCCAGGTGCCAGTGGAGCAGCAGAGGGTGACAGGAGGCAGAAGCCAGTTTTTGCGGCTAAAGCCTGTCCCCACTGCTAAAGAGAAATTAATATTAACTCTTTCCCACGCCCCCATGTGCGTGGAGAATGGTGAATATTAATTTCACTTTAATAGTTGGCAACGTTAGCCCAGGGGCTCCCAGATGCAGATGCAGTTGAAAGCAATAATGGAGGAGAGAGCGTCAGACGACACTCTCTCTCCCATCATTCCCCTCTGCCATTGACACAGCCAGTGTACGATGACATGACTTCATTGCGCACCCACTGTGTGTGCTGGGCAGAAGGCAGCACAGCTCTTCACACAGGAGCAGAACCAGAATCAATGTGGAAACGAGGAAGAGAGGTAAGTATTATGTTTTTTTATTTATATACAGTATATATTTATATATCAATGAGTTTTGGTTGCATTATACCCTATGAGGGGGGCTGCATTGCACCCTATGGGGGGGCTGCATTGTACCCTGTGAGGGGGGTGCATTGTACCCTATGAGGCAGGCTGCATTGTACCCTATGAGGCTGGCTACATTGTACCCTATGAGGGGGCTGCATTGTACCCTATGAGGGGGGCTGCATTGTACCCTATGAGGCTGGCTGCATTGTACCCTATGAGGCTGGCTGCATTGTACCCTATGAGGCTGGCTGCATTGTACCCTATAATGGAAGCTGCATTGTACCCTATGGTTGGGGCTTTATTGTACCCAATGAGGGGGCTGCATTGTACCCTATGAAGGGGCAGCATTATGCCCTATGAGGGGTGCATTATACCCTATAAGGGGGCAGCATTATGTTGTATGAGGGGAGCTGCATTATACCCTATGAGGGGGGCAGCATTATGCCCTATGAGGGGAGCAACATTATACCCTATGAGGGGGGGGCAGCTTTATACTCTGTGAGGAGGGCAGCATTAAATCCTATTGGGGGCTGCATAATACCCTATGAGGGGGCTGCATTATGTTCCGTGGGGGTTACATTATATTCTGTGGGGGCTACATTACATTCTGTAGGTGGGGGGCTGCATTATACTATATGAGGGGGCTGCATTATACTCTTAGGGGGCTATATTATATTCTGTTGGGGGCTGCATTATACCTTATTAGGGGGCTGCATTATACTCTGAGGTGGTACATTATATTCTGTGGGGGGCTGCATTATACTATATCAGGCTGGCTCCATTATACCCTATGAGCGGGCTACATTATATTCTATGGAGGGCTGTATTATATTCTATGAGGGGGCTACATTATATTCTATGAGGGGGCTACATTATATTCGTTGAGGGGGCTGCATTATACTATATGAGGGCTGCATTATATTTTATGCGGGCTACTTTATATTCTATGAGGGGGTTGCATTATACTATATGAGGGGTTAACATTATATTCTATGAGGGGGCTACATTATATTCTATGAGGGGGCTACATTATATTCTAGTGAGGGGGCTGCATTATATTCTATGAGGGGGCTACATTGTATTCTATGAGGGGGTTACATTGTATTCTATGATGGGGCTGCATTATATTCTATGAGGGGGCTGCTTTTTATTCTATGAGGGGGGCTACTCCAACTCCTACTACATAATTAAGACGTGTACTACCTTATATTATACCCTGATATTAGCATGTTTTACTGCCCAATTGGTGGTCTTGTATTTATTTCTATGTAGCTACATAGTGGGCCCCAAGAATGATTTTCTCTGGTGGGCCCAAGGTGCTCCAGTCCGACTCTGGCTGTGTGGTGTCAGTCACTATACAATCTTGCTCCATTGCTACCTGCTAGGCATTCAATGCTTCCTCTTTCAGATTCTGCAGCGAATGTTTTAATAGACAGAGCAGTGGAATGATTATGCTCATAATAGCTGATAACAAAGGAATGACTGGCACTTCAAAGCTAATGTGAACATTTACATACTAGGAGCAGCCATCTCTATATACAATAAAAAAAAAAGTTGCACTCTTACGGTGCTAAAGCATGTCAATATATAATATATGAAATATGAATACTGTTTCTGGATACTAGGAAAAAATGAGATGCTTAGCACATAATTTGGCCAATTCATGCATGCCCAGCAGCAAACAACAAGGTGCTCTCAAATGTGCTGGGTCCTAACGTGGCTAGTGTGAATACCTTCCTAAGACTGAAGTATCAATTCCTGGGTAGATGTGAATACCTCTCTTCAAAGTCTGATTATATGGGTAGGTAGGACCCTGTTGCAAATAAAATCCACCACATGCTGGAGGGCGGAGTGCTCGGTCAGAGAGCTAATATACAAATGACAATAGACTGCTGGCACTTCCAAGCTAATGTGAACAGCTGCAGACTGGGAGCAGCCATCTCCATATACAATAAACAACACAAATTTTGCACTATGTAGTGCTAAAGCATATCAATATGAAATATATGAAATATAAATAGCAATTCACATCTAACCAGGAATTCAGACTTCAGTCTTAGGGAGGTATTCACACTAGACACATTAGGACCCAGCAGATTTGATACCGCCTTGTTGTTTTCTGCTGGGCATGCATGAATTGGCCAAATTATGTGCTAGGCATCTAATTTTTTTCCTAGTATCCAGAAGCAGTATTGCTATTCATATTTCATATATTCCATATTGACGTGCTTTAGCACTACAGAGAGGAACTTTTTTGTTGTTGTTTTAGTTTATGCTCATAATAGCATCATCAGCGCTCACCACCTTGGTGCAGTGCTCAAAGTTTTGAAGAACCTCACATAGGTTAGCAATCAACACCCACTCGGCAGTTGCTATGTGTGGGGGCTGAGTGTTACTCTGACGGGCATTGAGAAGCTGAAATTCAGACACTGCCCTTAGCTGCCCACTAAGCCTTGCCAACATATGGAAGGTTGAATTCCAGCGTATAAGAAGGTCACAAATCAGTTGATGACGAGGCAAATTAAAGTGCTGCTGCAGCGAAGCTAGACCGACTGATGCCTGAGATGACTTTCAGAAATGTGCGCTGACACAGAGTACCTTGGCAAGTAGGTCCGGCAAGTCAGTGTATGTTTTTAAAAACCGCTGTACAACCAAGTTCAGCACATGGGCCACGCATGAAACATGTACTAGCTTGCCAAGTTTTAAAGCTGCCACCAAGTTATGCCCATTATGGGTATACCTTGGCGATTGGTAAAGCAGCTTAATATACTTTTTTTGCAAAAAAAACGTATTAACTAAATACCCTGTATTTTTTCATTTTTTGACTAGCACTTGCTTATTTACTGTGACTTTTTTACAACAGAGTATTTTTTGACCTCTCTGTGCGCTTTTGTGTCTTCAAGTTCTTTGGTGGTGTGAACAGGTTTCTATAGACTTGTTCGCTATGCAGGTGGCCCATGTGTTTTTGGTTTTATAATTGTACTCTTGTTTCTACAAGACTGGGGAGTTCACCACTCCTCTGTGGGTCATTTGCATTGTAGCTGTTCCATCTCGCATGTTCTACGTGGATATTTTCTCTCTGAGCCCTGTTCATACAGGTACTATACAGATGATCAGGTTTTTAAATACATCAGATAGGGATTATATACATTAGACAGGACTGCTTTATTATGGGTATACCTTGGCGATTGGTGGAGCAGCTTAACATACTTTTTTTGCAAAAAACGTATTAACTAAATACCCTGTATTTTTTCATTTTTTGACTAGCACTTGCTTAGTTACTGTGACTTTTTTACAACAGAGTATTTTTTTACCTCTCTGTGCGCTTTTGTGTCTTCAAGTTCTTTGGTGGTGTGAACAGGTTTCTACAGACTTGTTCGCTATGCAGGTGGCCCATGTGTTTTTGGTTTTATTCAAGTTATGTCCATTATAGCACACAACCAGAACTGGCTGGAGGATCAGCGGGGAGAGCCACTGATCTGTCTGTTCTTTTATTCATTTCAACAGCTTGGTTGCGTATTGAGCTTTATCACCTAAACAGATGAGCTTCAGCAAAGCGTGCTGCCGCTTCATCAAGGCAGTGCTGCAGATTTCCAAGCTGGAGAGTTATGGGGAGGCTAGTTTCACTGAAGATGAGTAGGAGGAGGAGGAGAGACAGGAACTGGAATACTAGGAGACTGAAACCCTGATGGAAGTTGAGTCTGCTATTCTTGGTGTGGGTAAGATGTGTGATGTCCCAGCTTTTGACTCTGACTCCACCCGGTTAACCCAGTGTGCCATCAGGAAAATATATAATCCCTGTCCACAAGAACTTTTCCACATGTCTGTGATTTGGTTGGACCTTCCCTGTGACTGTGTTTGCCAGAACATGGCTGATATTGTGTAACATGTGCTTATGTAACGTGGGGACGGCACACCAGGAAAAATAGTGTTGGCTGGGAATTGACTATCATGGGGCTGCCAGCACCAAGAGGTCATGGAAAGACTCAGTTCCCACAAGTCAAAATGGCAACATTTCCATGGATAGCTGTTGTGGATTCTGTTTTTGGGCTCCCTCTGGTGGTTACAGACGGTACTGGGTGACTTGTGTTCTCTGTGGTCTCTGGTGTCCACCTGTTCTATCAGGATATGGGAGTTTCCTATTTAACCTGGATTTCTTGTCATTTCCTCGCCGGCGATCAATGTAATCAGTGTGTCTTGTTACCTCTGCTTTCCGCTTCAGTAATCTTCAGGACAAGCTAAGTTTTTGATTTTCCTGTTCCACGTTTTGCTTTATTATTGTTTTAGTCCAGCTTACAGTTATGTGATTCCTTGTTGCTGGTTGCTCTAGTGGGCTGATATTACTCCTCATGTTCCATGAGTTGGCACATGAGTTCAGGTAATTTCAGGATGGTTTTTTTTAGGGTTTTTCGCTGACCGCGCAGTTCACTTTTGTATCCTCTGCTATCTAGTTTTAGCGGGCCTCATTTTGCTGAATCTGTTTTCATTACTACGTATGTGCTTTCTTCTCATTTCACCGTCATTACATGTGGGGGGCTGCTATTTCTGTGGGGTGTTTCTCTGGAGGCAAGAGAGGTCTTTGTTTCTTCTAATAGGGGAAGCTAGTCCTTCGGCTGGCGCGAGACGTCTAGAATCATCGTAGGCACGTTCCCCGGCTACTGCTAGTGTTGTGAATTAGGTTCAGGATCGCGGTCAGCTCAGTTTCCATCACCCTAGAGCTTGTTTTGTTTTTTGTGTGCTTGTCCTTTTGTGATCCCCTGCCATTGGGATCATGACAGTATCGCCGGCCCGAAAAGTGGTAATCATATTGGCTGAAGTAGGAGGAAAAGTAGTCTGAGGAAGTTTTTTTTTTTTTTTCTTCCTTCCCTCAGAGTTTGCTGCGTCTTACCTCCTCTTAATCCTTGAATGGCTCTGACCTCAGCTGTTTATCATGGACGTCCAGAGTTTGGCTTCCAGCCTGAATAATCTTGCTGCTAAGGTTCAAAATATACAAGATTTTGTTGTACATGCTCCTATGTCTGAACCTAGAATTCCTGTCCCAGAGTTTTTTTTCTGGAGATAGATCTAGTTTTCTGAATTTTAGGAACAATTGCAAGTTGTTTCTTTCTTTGAAATCTCGCTCCTCTGGAGACCCTGCTCAGCAAGTCAAGATTGTAATATCTTTCCTGCGGGGTGACCCTCAGAATTGGGCATTTGCATTGGCACCAGGGGATCCTGCGTTGCTCAATGTGGATGCGTTTTTTCTGGCATTGGGTTTGCTCTATGAGGAACCTAACCTAGAGATTCAGGCTGAAAAAGCTTTATTGGCTCTCTCTCAGGGGCAAGATGAAGCAGAATTATATTGTCAGAAATTTCGGAAATGGTCGGTGCTTACTCAGTGGAATGAGTGCGCCCTGGCTGCAAGATTCAGAGATGGCCTTTCTGAGGCAATTAAAGATGTTATGGTGGGGTTCCCTGCGCCTACAGGTCTGAATGAGTCTATGACTATGGCTATTCAGATTGATCGGCGTTTACGGGAGCGCAAACCTGTGCTCCATTTGGCGGTGTTTTCTGAACAGGCACCTGAGACAATGCAATGTGATAGAATTCAGTCCAGAAGTGAACGGCAAAACTATAGGTGGAAAAATGGGTTGTGTTTTTATTGTGGTGATTCAGCTCATGTTATATCAGCATGCTCTAAACGCACAAAAAAGGTTGATAAGTCTGTTGCCATTAGTACTTTACAGTCTAAGTTCATTCTGTCTGTGACTCTGATTTGTTCATTATCAGCCATTTCCGTCGATGCCTATGTGGATTCAGGCGCTGCCCTGAGTCTTATGGATTGGTCATTTGCCAACCGCTGTGGGTTTAGTCTGGAGCCTCTGGAAGTCCCTATTCCTTTGAAAGGAATTGACTTTACACCTTTGGCTATGAATAAACCTCAGTACTGGACACACGTGACCATGCGTATGACTCCCGTTCATCAGGAGGTGATTCGCTTCCTGGTACTGTATAATTTACATGATGTCTTAGTGCTTGGTCTGCCATGGTTACAAACTCATAACCCAGTCTTGGACTGGAAAACGATGTCTGTGTTAAGCTGGGGATGTCAGGGGGTTCATGATGATGCACCTCCGATTTCTATCGCTTCATCTACTCCTTCTGAGGTTCCTGTATTTTTGTCTGATTATCGGGATGTTTTTGAGGAGCCTAAGCTCAATTCGCTTCCTCCTCACAGGGATTGCGATTGTGCTATAGATTTGATTCCTGGCAGTAAATTTCCTAAAGTTCGTTTGTTCAATCTGTCAGTGCCAGAGCATACTGCTATGTGGGATTATGTTAAGGAGTCCTTGGAAAAGGGACATATCCGTCCATCTTCGTCTCCTTTGGGAGCAGGTTTTTTTTTTCGTGGCCAAAAAAGATGGTTCCTTGAGGCCTTGTATAGATTACCGTCTTTTGAATAAGATTACGGTCAAATATCAGTATCCTTTGCCATTGTTGACTGATTTGTTCGCTCGCATTAAGGGGGCTAAATGGTTCACTAAGATTGATCTTCGTGGTGCGTATAATCTTGTGCGGATTAAGCAGGGTGATGAGTGGAAAACCGCATTTAATACGCCTGAGGGCCATTTTGAGTATTTGGTGATGCCTTTTGGACTTTCTAATGCTCCTTCTGTCTTCCAGTCCTTTATGCACGATATTTTCCGTGAATATCTGGATACATTTATGATTGTGTATTTGGATGATGTTTTGGTTTTTTCTGATGACTGGGAGTCCCATGTTCAGCAGGTCAGGAAGGTGTTTCAGGTCCTGCGGGCCAATTCTTTGTTTGTAAAAGGTTCAAAGTGTCTCTTTGGAGTCCAGAAGATTTCTTTTTTGGGGTATATTTTTTCCCCTTCTACTATTGAGATGGATCCCGTCAAGGTTCAAGCTATTTGTGACTGGACGCAGCCTACTTCTCTTAAGAGTCTACAGAAGTTCTTGGGCTTTGCTAATTTTTATCGTCGTTTCATAACTAATTTTTCTAGTGTTGTTAAGCCTTTGACGGATCTGACTAAGAAGGGTGCTGATGTTGCTGATTGGTCTCCTGCGGCTGTGGAGGCCTTTCAGGAACTTAAGCGCCGGTTTTCTTCTGCTCCTGTGTTGCGTCACCCAGATGTTTCGCTTCCTTTTCAGGTTGAGGTTGATGCTTCTGAGAATGGAGCGGGGGCGGTTTTGTCACAGAGAAGCTCCGATTGCTCGGTGATGAAGCCATGTGCGTTCTTTTCTAGAAAGTTTTTGCCCACTGAGTGGAATTATGATGTTGGTAATCGGGAGCTTTTGGCCATGAAGTGGGCATTTGAGGAGTGGCGTCATTGGCTTGAGGGTGCTAGACATCGTGTGGTGGTCTTGACTGATCACAAAAATCTGATTTACCTTGAGTCTGCCAAGCGTCTGAATCCTAGACAGGCTCGTTGGTCACTGTTTTTCTCCCGTTTCGATTTTGTGGTTTCATACCTGCCAGGTTCAAAGAATGTGAAGGCGGATGCTCTTTGTAGGAGTTTTGTGCCTGATTCCCCTGGAAATTCTGAGCCCACTGGTATCCTTAGGGATGGGGTGATTTTGTCGGCTGTCTTCCCAGACTTGCGACGTGCTTTGCAGGAGTTTCAGGCGGATAAACCTGATCGTTGTCCGCCTGAAAGACTGTTTGTTCCGGATAATTGGACCAGTAGAGTCATCTCCGAGGTCCATTCTTCTGCGTTGGCAGGTCATCCTGGAATATTTGGTACTAGAGACTTGGTGGCCAGGTCTTTTTGGTGGCCTTCCTTGTCGAGGGATGTGCGTTCTTTTGTGCAGTCTTGTGAAGTTTGCGCTCGGGCTAAGCCTTGCTGTTCTCGGGCCAGTGGATTGTTGTCACCTTTGCCTATCCCGAAGAGGCCTTGGACGCACATTTCCATGGACTTTATTTCGGATCTCCCTGTCTCTCAAAAAATGTCCGTCATCTGGGTTGTGTGTGACCGCTTTTCTAAGATGGTTCATCTGGTACCCTTGCCTAAGTTACCTTCCTCCTCTGAGTTGGTCCCTCTGTTTTTTCAGAACATGGTTCGTTTGCATGGGATTCCGGAGAACATTGTTTCTGACAGGGGATCCCAGTTTGTGTCTAGATTTTGGCGGACGTTCTGTGCTAAGATGGGCATTGATTTGTCCTTTTCGTCTGCATTCCATCCTCAGACGAATGGCCAGATGGAACGAACTAATCAGACCTTGGAAACTTATTTAAGGTGTTTTGTTTCTGCTGATCAAGATGACTGGGTTACCTTTTTGCCGCTTGCCGAATTTGCCCTTAATAATCGGGCTAGTTCTGCTACCTTGGTTTCTCCTTTCTTTTGTAATTCGGGGTTTCATCCTCGTTTTTCCTCTGGTCAGGTGGAGCCTTCTGATTGTCCTGGAGTGGACATGGTGGTGGATAGGTTGCATCAGATTTGGAGTCATGTGGTGGACAATTTGAAGTTGTCCCAGGAGAGGGCTCAGCAGTTTGCTAATCGCCGTCGCCGCGTGGGTCCTCGACTTCGTGTTGGGGACTTGGTGTGGTTGTCTTCTCGTTTTGTTCCTATGAAGGTCTCTTCTCCTAAGTTCAAGCCTCGGTTCATCGGTCCCTATAGGATCTTGGAAATTCTTAACCCTGTGTCGTTTCGTTTGGATCTCCCGGCATCGTTTGCTATTCATAATGTGTTCCATCGGTCGTTGTTGCGGAAGTATGAGGTACCTGTTGTTCCTTCGCTTGAGCCTCCTGCTCCGGTGCTGGTGGAGGGAGAATTGGAGTATGTTGTGGAGAAGATCTTGGATTCTCGTGTTTCCAGACGGAAACTTCAGTATTTGGTCAAGTGGAAGGGTTATGGTCAGGAGGATAATTCTTGGGTGGTTGCCTCTGATGTTCATGCTGCTGATTTGGTCCGTGCATTTCATAGGGCTCATCCTGGTCGCCCTGGTGGTTCTCGTGAGGGTTCGGTGACCCCTCCTCAAGGGGGGGGTACTGTTGTGGATTCTGTTTTTGGGCTCCCTCTGGTGGTTACAGATGGTACTGGGTGACTTGTGTTCTCTGTGGTCTCTGGTGTCCACCTGTTCTATCAGGATATGGGAGTTTCCTATTTAACCTGGCTTTCTTGTCATTTCCTCGCCGGCGATCAATGTAATCAGTGTGTCTTGTTACCTCTGCTTTCCGCTTCAGTAATCTTCAGGACAAGCTAAGTTTTTGATTTTCCTGTTCCACGTTTTGCTTTATTTTTGTTTTAGTCCAGCTTGCAGTTATGTGATTCCTTGTTGCTGGTTGCTCTAGTGGGCTGATATTACTCCTCATGTTCCATGAGTTGGCACATGAGTTCAGGTAATTTCAGGATAGTTTTTTTTAGGGTTTTTCGCTGACCGCGCAGTTCACTTTTGTATCCTCTGCTATCTAGTTTTAGCGGGCCTCATTTTGCTGAATCTGTTTTCATTACTACGTATGTGCTTTCCTCTCATTTCACCGTCATTACATGTGGGGGGCTGCTATTTCTGTGGGGTGTTTCTCTGGAGGCAAGAGAGGTCTTTGTTTCTTCTAATAGGGGAAGCTAGTCCTTCGGCTGGCGCGAGACGTCTAGAATCATCGTAGGCACGTTCCCCGGCTACTGCTAGTGTTGTGAATTAGGTTCAGGATCGCGGTCAGCTCAGTTTCCATCACCCTAGAGCTTGTTCTGTTTTTTGTGTGCTTGTCCTTTTGTGATCCCCTGCCATTGGGATCATGACAGATAGCAATCCTGGGTGGGTTGTGGTTGCCTGCTTCATGGGCAGCAGATTGGAAAGGCTGTAACACAGGAGAATGTGCAGTGGTTTCACCCTCAGACTCAGTGTCACGGGGTTACCATGACAGTGTGGAGTCAGAAGACCTCAGCGTCTTTTTGCTCCTACTCCAGTGCTGATAATAAGCACTTCTCCTTCATTTTAAATGTGTTTATTTCTTCTGGCTGACTGTGGGTTAATCGGCCATGTTCGAAATCCCTGTGTTCACAGCTGAGCTTGGTTAGCCACTCCCTTCTCCTTTATAACCTGGGCTCTGTTACAAATCCTTGTCAGAGCAAGCATTTGCTGCATCGCTAAAGGTGGGAGAGGAGTACATATGAGAGGCAGAGTTGAAGGAGTTATTAGTGGCTGTTGCTTGGTTTGTATGCAAGGTAATTCCTTATCCTTCTCTGTTTTGGTGTAGCTCGCTGACCAAATTTTGACAGGAACCTAGAATGAGATACAGTCACCTTCGGATCTGTCACACGGCCTTGGTGGGCACCACCACATCCACATCCCTTAGCGTTACCGTTTGGCATCTTGAATTCGTTATGCCTATTAAACCAAAAAATACTGGCTTTATTTTTCACAAATACCCTTACAAAGGTCTTATGTACAAATTCACTGTATCTAGCGATGTGTGGCTATTTTTTTGGAGATCGTTTTGCTGATACACTGCAAATATGTAGTAATGAAGATTATTGCCTCTGATAAATTGTCACATAAGATTATCTGAACCAGGATTGCACCAGTTGCACAAATGCTAGATAAAGTTACACTATTTTTTAGAACAATAGAAAATTATGATTTTTTTTAAATAGGCTTGCTGACACAATCCAAATAAGGAGTAATGAAGATTATTGCCCCTGCTAAATTGTCACGATTATCTCTACCCAGACTGCGCCTATCGAACAACTGCTTGACAAATATTAGGTATTTAAAGTGGAAAATAGCAGAGAGCTGCAGCATGAACTTGCAATGATCAGAACACCCAGGTGCCTGCCTTTCACTCAGACTCCCTCCCTCCTATTAAATCTCTCAATACTAAATTCCCACCTAACAAAAACAAGTAATCTTGACAGTCTTCAGCTCTTAAAAAAACCCTTAGTGACGGAGCCAAATTTTTGAAATCTGACCTGTTTCCCTTTATGTAGTAATAACTCTGCAATGCTTCAACAAATCCCAGTGATTTTGAGACTGTTTTTTCATGACACATTATACTTTATGATAATGGTAAATTTAGGTCAAAATGTTTTGTGCTTATTTATAAAAAATATCAAAACTTTGAGAAAAATGTTAAAAAATTTGCAATTTTCGAAATTTGAATGTTTATCCCTTTAATCCAGATGGTCATACCACAGCAAACCATTAATAAATAACATTTCCCACCTGTCGGCTTTACATCAGGACCATTTGTAAAATGTTATTTTATTTTGTTAGCATTTTAGGAGGTTTAAAAATGTAGCAGCAATTTTTAATTTTTTCAAGGAAATTAACTAAATTTATTTTTTTAGGGACTTATACTTGTTTGAAGTGACTTTAGGGATCTCATATATTGGGAAACCCCCAAACATGATACCATTTTAAAAACAGCACCCCCTGACATATTGAAAACTGCAGGTAGTTTATTAACCTTTCAGGTGTTTACAGGAATTAATGCAAAGTTTTATGACAGAAATGAATGCATTTTTACCACCTAAATGTCTAACTTCTGAACAGATTACTATAGCAGTCAGACTCTAAGGCCGCTATTTGGTCATGAATTGCCATGGCAAACATCAGGACCACACAATCATGATCTGAGGGCAACAATTTGGATAAAGAGGAAGCCCCTACACTCTGTTAACCATTTATAATGATGTAGTCACTATTGACAGCAGCATCTAAGGGGTTAAACAGATTTGGATCTTGCAAAAAGTGATTGTGGCTGATACAGCAAGTTGTCAGCTATAGTGTACAGCCAACAGCTGCTGGATTGTCACCTGTATGGGGAGGCTATTCTCTTATATCTCAGGTCAGTTAAAAGACGTATTGGCTGTCATTAAGGGGTTAAAAGAGCTTTTTGGAATAAATAACACTCACCATAACTTTCTATCACTCTCCCTATTCTCACACTACTCTCTCATTACCCTGTTTCCAGCTGCAATGTACACAAGATGGCGCCGGCAGCATTTAAATAGTCCCTATGACACTGGAAGGCCAGCCAATCACAGTAATGCCACACTAAAGAGATCGCCGACATTAATGTGACTGGCAAGTCAATAGATTGATATTGTTCAGTAGTAAAGTTTGTTTTTGCATTTGTGAGGGGCTCCTCTAGGGATTTATGAATGTCCGTTATAACCCTCAAATTGTACTTAAAAGGAACCTGACCCCCCCCCCCCCCCCTTGGCATTTGTAACTAAAAGAGCCAGCTTGTGCAGCACTAATAATGCATTCTGTGAAGGTGGCTCTTTTTTTGGGGTCCCTTCCAATGCTGTAATGTCACTTTCTATGCCTACGCATGCACAGTTTGCGCTGCCCTTCGACTCACATCACATGATTGGAACTTACAGCGCAGGCGCCAGGGACGTTAATTAAGGCAGAGGAGGCAGAGGAGGCAGCAACTGGCGCACAGAGGGGCTGAGTGATGGCTGGGAGGCATTTGTGTCCGGGGGAAAAGACGTGCCCCCCAAACAGACTAAAGGTATGGTGGGCAAATTATAAAAAGTGATATTATAGCGTTGGAAGGGACCCCAAAAAAAAGAGCCACCTTCACAGAATGCAGCATTAGTGCTACACAAGGTGGCTCTTTTAGTTAAAAACGCCAGGGGGAGGTGACAGGTACCCTTTAATCAATAACTCCATCAATTCTTTAGAGGCTTCATTGCAAACTGCTTCCCAATTTTTAATAAATTTGTCATCATTAATAGGAAATGAAGGAGTAACTTTTATCCTCAGTCCCCTGGGTATGAGTTACGTGTGGATATAGTTCTCCAAGAATGCCTGATTCCACCAGGAAGGGTCCTTTTATATGTTAGATTTTTGATTATGTTAAAGGTTGTACACTACCATTTCAATGTTTGGGGTCATTAAGAAATTTCCTTATTTTAGAAAGAAAAGCACAGTTTTTTCCAAGGAAGCTAACATTAAATGATTCAGAAATACACTCTATACATTGTTAATGTGGTAAATGACTATTCTAGCTGCAAACATCTGGTTTGTAATGCAATATCTTCATAGGTGTATAGAGGCCCATTTCCAACAACCATCACTCCAGTGTTCTTATGGTACTTTGTGTTTTCTAACTGTGTAAGAAGGCTAATGGATGGTTAGAATACCCTTGAAAACCCTTGTGCAAGTATGTTAGCACAGCTGAAAACAGTTTGGCTGATTAGAGAACTTTTAAACCTGACCTTCCTTTGAGCTAGTTGAGAATTTAGAGCATTACATTTGTTGCTTCCATTAAACTCTCAAAATGGCCAGAAAAAAAGAACTTTCATGTGAATTTCGACAGTCTATTCTTGTTCTTAGAAATGAAGGCCATTCCATGTGAGAAATTGCCAAGAAACTGAAGATTTCCTACAATGGTGTGTAATACTCCCTTCAGAGGAGAGCACAAACAGGCTCTAACAAGGACATTTTGACTGTAGTTTGAGAAATCGACGCCTCACAGGTCCTCAACTGGGAGATTCATTAAATAGTACACGCAAAACGCCAGTGTCAACGTCTACAGTGAAGAGGCGACTCCGGGATGCTGGCCTTCAGGGCAGAGTGGCAAAGAAAAAGCAATATCTGAGACTGACTAATAAAAGGAAAAGATTAATATGGGCAAAAGAACACAGACATTGGACAGAGGAAGATTGGAAAAAAGTGTTATGGACAGACAAATCCAAGTTTGAGGTGTTTGGATCACACAGAGGAACATTTGTGAGATGCAGAACAAATGAAAAGATGCTGGAAGAGTGCATGACGCCATCTGTCAAGCATGGTGGAGGTAATGTGATGATCTGGGGTTGCTTTGGTGCTGGTAAAGTGGGAGATTTGTACAAGGTAAAAGGGATTTCGAACAAGGAAGTTTATCACTCCATTTTGCAATGCCATGCCATACCCTGTGAACAGCGCTTGATTGGAGCCAATTTCATCCTACAACAGGACAATGACCCAAAGCACACCTCTAAATTATGCAAGAACTATTTAGGGAAGAAGCAGGCAGCTGGTATTCTATCTTTAATGGAGTGGCCAGCGCAGTCACCAGATCTCAACCCCATTGAGCTGTTCTGGGAGCAGCTTGACCTTATGGTACGCAAAAAATGCCCATCAAGCCAAACCAACTTGTGGGAGAGACTTCTGGAAGCATGGGGTGAAATTTCTCCAGATTACCTCAGCAAATTAACTGCTAGAATGCCAAAGGTCTGCAATGCTGTAATTGCTGAAAAAGCGAGCATTCTTTGCTGAAAGCAAAGTTTGAAGGAGACAATTATTATTTCAAATAAAAATCTTTTTTTCGAACCTTGTCAACGTCTGGACTAGATTTTCAATTCATTTGGCAACTCATTTGATTAATAAAAGTATGAGTTTTCATGGAAAACACAAAATTGTCTGGGTGTCCCTAAACTTTGTAACCGTAGTGTATCAAACTGTAAACCACTACTGAAAATTGCAACAATAACACTATTGCCAAATACTGCTTTTATTTGTCCTTAACAGGAGATCTCTCTGGTTTTGAAGTCCATGTTAAGGGAAGTAGAAACCTATGCAGAACACAGTAGAAATTGTTATCAATAAATACAGCACACCTATAGATACCACAATAATCAATGGTACCAAAAATTGGATAATAAAATATCAATGAAGTATATACATTTCAATTACCAGGGGCACTGAGATAAAGAAGTGGAAACCATTCAATTATAGATTAAAAGAGAATATCCCAAAAACATAAACCCCAAGAAAATATATCGGACCACTAAAAAATTAAAATAAAAATATCTTTATTTATATATATTGCAAATAATAGTACTACATATTAAAAACAAGTGCCTGTGCTCAGATAAACAATTTAATAAAAAATAAATATAATAAACATAATATGATGGGCCAAGGAAGTACAAATTAATCAACCACAATATTATGTAATCCAGGTAAAAAATCTTCAAAACATTTTTTTTGATACATTGAATATTTAAAAATTCAAAGAAGAAACATGAATGCAATAATAATATGATAATATAAAAGTATTAGGGACACATACAAGCACCAAGTATACAAATTACCATAAGTCTTGATGAATATGTAGAGAAATGAATAAAAAAATAATAAATAAATGATAAAAATATTATCTCTCCAAAGCAACCATTAGAGTCCAAATAAATATTACAAGTCCACCAAAGAAGAGGATCCCTCCAACAAGCACATCCCAGGATTATACAGAAATAGCCAGGAGCGAAGACCAGGATTAGAGATGAACAATGGAGATATCAGAAGAAAATGACCAAGATGGTAAGTCACACACGTACTGTATATAATCTAAAAATAGAAATAAAAAAATTAGTACCATAAAATATATTTAAAAAAATTAATATAAAAATGATTAAAATACAATATACAACTTGGTTATACAAGGACGTAAAGTAGTGGTTTACAAAAATAAGCAAAATTCTAATTCTCATTCAGGCCACATGGGAAAACAGTTCCCAGAGTCCATGTGGAGCGCCCGCTAGGACCCTGGGGTGCTCGGGCGGGGTCTGGAGGTCATTAAAGGGGTAGTCACGGTGGAGGTGACCCGGTCCGTGGCCCTGAGCATCCAAGTTAAAGGGAAGGTCTTTAAAGGGGTTGCTTTGAATATAGAATGCTCGTGACACCACCTGCTGTATTCGGTCAGGGATGACCGATGCTGCTTAAAGGGGTCCCCTGGGGATTATGGTACTGCAGCAGGGATGGTATGGCTTCCCACAGGTGAAGCTTAGTCCCCAGGGCTCCCGGTGCAGTTGGTAAAGATGACAGACGTTGTAGTGCCGGAAAGAATTGGAGGACACAAGGTAGCAGTCTCTTTACCTTTTACTGGTAGTATCCAGCCACAGCCCAGGGTACTGGTTACAGGTGATGGTGAGGTCCAGCCAGCCTGGAAGTGATTCGGAATCCTCCTAGCCAGATGATGTTGGAAGCCTTCCTTACTGCTCTGTGGTATAAGTCCCTTGCTGCCTATGGCTTCACACAAGGGCCTCTCTTTCGCTCTCTGTCCTTTCAGTCAGACATTACCCGCATGGCAGGCAACTTGAGCCTTTTTACAGGTGTCCCTTCTAGTGGTGATGCTGGGCTCTATATGCTGCTGTGCCTTTGGGCATAGTGGTGGACAGGTGACTTGAAATCTCCTGCCCACTGATTTCTGCTGCAGAGCATACAGTTACCTCCACAACCACGGAATTCCGGCCTCCGGTTTCTAGTGCTGATTCTGGACTGAGCCCTTTTGCAGCTCCACTCCCAGTATCTTTCCTCTCCTTTTTCCTCTGCTCCTCTCACAGTCTCTCACAGACTGCCCTGTCAGGAGCTGCAGAACCACATGTCTATGCAGCTCCAGTCCTGTCTCAAATTGTGTGCCACATTAAACCTAGTGTGTAATACTGGGCCAAATTTCTTTTCAATTCTCCCTGAAAAAATAAAAATAGTGGGAGATTAAGATTGGCATTTCTGCTTCAGTGCCACTCCTGTGTGTGCCACCTGTCTCAAATTGTGTGCCACATTAAACCTAGTGTGTAATACTGGGCCAGATTTCTTTTCAATTCTCCCTGAAAAAAAAAGTAGTGGGAGATTAAGATTGGCATTTCTGCTTCAGTGCCACTCCTGCGTGTGCCACCTGTCTCAAATTGTGTGCCACATTAAACCTAGTGTGTAATACTGGGCCAGATTTCTTTTCAATTCTCCCTGACAAAAAAAAATAGTGGGAGATTAAGATTGGCAATTCTGCCTCATTGCCAGTGCTGTGTGTGGCATCTGTCTCTAATTTTGTGCCACAGAACATATACTGTGTAAGAGTGGGCCACATTTCTTCAATATTCTCCCGGAAAAAAATAAAAAGGGGGAGATTTTAATTGTTAGTGTCTGCATCAGCGTCAGTCCTGTTAGTGGCATATCTGTCTGCCACTCAAGCTGTGTACTGTTATACATTGGGCCTGATTTTCCCTGCAGTCTCACCCACCTATAAAGGGATATATAAATCCAACAGAAGTTTGAGTTCACCTTGTAACTGGTTTTACAGTAACAAATACCGTTAGTTTGGTTACGTTTTTCAAACAATGAGGAAGTCTGGTGGAAGAGGTCGTGGCCGTGGGCGGTCATTGCCAGCTGGTAATGATGGTAGTAGTGGTGGTGGAGCATCAGGTGGTCATGGGAAAAGCAATATAGCACCTAAGTCTCGAGTTGTTGAGCCAAGTTCGTCGTCTGGCTACACAAGGCCTCGAACGCTCCCTTTTCTGTTAGTAGGAAAACCGCTTTTAAAGCCGGAGCAGCAAGAACAAGTTTTGGCTTTCCTTGCTGACTCAGCCTCTAGCTCTTTCGCCTCCTCTTCTGAAACTGCTAAATGTAAAAGCAGCGCGTCGTTAGTGGATGTTCACGGTCAGGGACAAGTCGCTTCCTTGTCTTCTTCACCAAGAACAACAGAGAAGGATGCGTCAGGCGACACAATAGGTTACTCCATGGAGCTCTTTACACATACCGTTCCTGGGTTAGAAAGTGAAACAGTTAACAGGCCATGCCCATTACAAGTTGAATCGGACATGGAGTGCACAGATGCCAGAACATTGCCCTCGCAGTGTACTGATCCAGAATCAGACCCTGATGAGACTATGGTGCCCCGTCACGAACGCTATACCACCATCTTACACGGTGACACAGACGAAGTTGCACACGAGATAGAAGAGGAGGTCATAGATGACCCAGTTGTTGACCCCGATTGGCAGCCATTGGGGGAACAGGGTGCAGGTGGGAGTAGCTCTGAAGCGGAGGAGGAGGAGCAGCAGAAGGCATCAACATCGCAACAGATTCCATCTGCCAGGCCCATATCTGGCCAAAAATGCGTGGCAAAACCAAAACCAGTTGTAGGACAGCGTGGACATCCGGTTAAAGAAGCTCAGTCTGCAATGCCTGAAAAGGTATCCGATAGTAGAAAGAGTGCAGTCTGGCATTTTTTTAAACAACATCCAAATGATCAGCGCAAAGTCATCTGTCAAAAATGTTCAACTACCTTAAGCAGAGGTCAGAATCTTAAAAGTCTAAATACAAGTTGCATGCGTAGACATTTAACAACCATGCATTTGCAAGCCTGGACTCACTACCAAACGTCCCTTAAGAATGTAGCACCCTCGGCCAATGAAGCTAGTCAGCAACGCTACATCCCTTCCCTCACTGTAAGCCCACCATTTCCCGCACCACCTGCAGTAAATGTGCAAATTTTGTCACCAGGCCAAAGCAGTCAGGGAATCACCAGTTTCGTAGTAGGAAACACTGCATGTAGGGCACCAGCAAGAATACCATCTCCAACCCTCTCTCATTCTGCCATGTCCACCGACACCCCCGCTAGTTCCACGATCTGCAGCTCTCCAGTCCAGCTCACCCTACATGAGACTCTTGTTAGGAAAAGGAAGTACTCATCCTCGCATCCGCGTACACAGGGTTTGAACGCCCACATTGCTAGACTAATCTCATCAGAGATGATGCCCTACCGGTTAGTTGAAAGCGAAGCTTTCAAAGCCCTGATGGACTACGCTGAACCACGCTATGAGCTACCCAGTCGACACTTCTTTTCGAGAAAAGCCATCCCAGCCCTCCACCAGCATGTAAAAGACCGCATTGTCCATGCACTCAGGCAATCTGTGAGTACAAAGGTGCACCTGACAACAGATGCATGGACCAGTAGGCATGGCCAGGGACGTTACGTGTCCATCACGGCACACTGGGTTAATGTGGTGGATGCAGGGTCCACAGGGGACAGCAATATTGGGACAGTTCTGCCTAGCCCACGTGTTATTACCTGGTGGTCAGGACAATAATGGACCTGGTGGTTAAGAGCACACGGAATGACCTGATAGTTACTAATAATATAGGACGAGCTCTGAGACGTGGGAACTCTGCTGACCGCAATCCCTAATCCTGTCACACACACTAGAAATAGCCATGGAGCGCTCCTGACGCTCCCTAGGCGCCTCATTACAGCCTAAGGAACTAGCTAGCCCTAAAGATAGAAAAATAAGCCTACCTTGCCTCAGAGAAAATCCCCAAAGGAAAAGGCAGCCCCCCACATATAATGACTGTGAGTAAAGATGAAAATTACAAACACAGAGATGAAATAGATTTAGCAAATTGAGGCCCGACTTACTGAACAGACAGAGGATAGGAAAGGTAGCTTTGCGGTCAGCACAAAAAACTACAAAAAGACCACGCAGAGGGCGCAAAAAGACCCTCCGCACCGACTCACGGTGCGGAGGCGCTCCCTCTGCATCCCAGAGCTTCTAGCAAGCAAGACAACAATCAAAATAGCAAGCTGGACAGAAAAATAGCAAACCAGAGAAAAACAAGCAGGAACTTAGCTTCTGCTGGGAAGACAGGTCACAAGAACGATCCAGGAGTGAACTAGACCAATACTGGAACATTGGCAGGTGGCATGGAGCAATGATCTAAGTGGAGTTAAATAGAGCAGCCAGCTAACGAATTAACCTCGTCACCTGTGGAAGGAACCTCAGAAGCCGCAGCCCCACTCACCACCACCAGAGGAAGCCCATGGACAGAACCAGCCGAAGTACCATTCATGACCACAGGAGGGAGCTTGACAACAGAATTCACAACACCCACGGTCTAGGAAACAGTTGGCTGTAGGCGTTCGCCCCCCTCCTCCTTCTCCTCGTCCTCCTGCAGAAGCAAGAGCTCGTCCACAAACTGCAGTCACACGAGCACTCCATCCGCAGCTGCCACTGTTGCACACGAGGTGTCCCATTATGGGACAGCTAGTGGCAAGCATCAGCAGGCTGTATTGGCAATGAAGTGTTTGGGCAACAACAGACACACCGCGGAAGTTCTGTCCGAGTTCTTGCAGAAAGAAATTCAGTCATGGCTGGGCACTGTAGATCTTGAGGCAGGCAAGGTAGTGAGTGATAACGTAATGAATTTTATGGCTGCCATAGCCCTTTCACAACTGAAACACATTCCTTGCCTGGCTCACACCTTAAACCTGGTGGTGCAGTGCTTCCTGAAAAGTTATCCGGGGGTTACCCGACCTGCTCCTCCAAGTGCGCAGACTCTGCTCGCATATCCGCCGTTCGCCCGTGCACTCCAGCCGTATGCAGAACCATCAGCGGTCTTTGAACCTTCCCCAGCATCGCCTAATCATCGACGTTGCAACAAGGTGGAACTCCACACTGCACATGCTTCAGAGACTGTGCGAACAGAGGCGTGCTGTTATGTATTTGTGGGAGGATACACATACATGGGCAGGCAGTTGGATGGCAGACATGGAGTTGTCAGGTGTGCAGTGGTCGAAGGTACAAAACCTGTGTCAAGTCCTTCAGTGTTTTGAGGAATGCACACGGCTGGTTAGTGCAGACAACGCCATAATAAGCATGAGCATCCCCCTAATGCGTTTGCTGATGCAAAGTTTGACGCACATAAAGGAGCAGGCGTCTGCAGCAGAGGAAGAGGGAAGCCTTGATGACAGTCAGCCATTGTCTGGTCAGGGCAGTCTACAGGACGAGGAAGCGGGCGAAGAGGAGGAGGACGAGGGGGATGATGGGGATGAGTATTTTTTGAATGAGGAAGCTTCTCCGGGGCCAATAGCAACTGGTGGCGTTGCTGTTGTGAATTCTGTTGTCGGGCTCCCTCCTGTGGTCATGAATGGTACTTCGGCTGGTTCTGTCCATGGACTTCCTCTGGTGGGTGTTTCTGAGTTTCCTTCCACAGGTGACGAGGTTAATTCATTAGCTGGCTGCTCTATTTAACTCCACTTAGATCTTTGCTCCATGCCACCTGTCAATGTTCCAGTATTGGTCTAGTTCACTCCTGGATCGTTCTTGTGACCTGTCTTCCCAGCAGAAGCTAAGTTCCTGCTTGTATTTTCTTTGGTTTGCTATTTTTCTGTCCAGCTTGCTATTTTTATTGTTGTCTTGCTTGCTGGAAGCCCTGGGACGCAGAGGGAGCGCCTCCGCACCGTGAGTCGGTGCGGAGGGTCTTTTTGCGCCCTCTCCGTGGTCTTTTTGTAGGTTTTTGTGCTGACCGCAAAGCAACCTTTCCTATCCTCACTCTGTTCAGTAAGTCGGGCCTCACTTTGCTAAATCTATTTCATCTCTGTGTTTGTATTTTCATCTTTACTCACAGTCATTATATGTGGGGGGCTGCCTTTTCCTTTGGGGAATTTCTCTGAGGCAAGGTAGGCTTTATTTTTCTATCTTCAGGGCTAGCTAGTTCCTAAGGCTGTGCCGAGTTGCATAGGGAACGTTAGGAGCAATCCACGGCTATTTCTAGTGTGTGTGATAGGATTAGGGATTGCGGTCAGCAGAGTTCCCACGTCCCAGAGCTCGTCCTTTATTATCAGTAACTATCAGGTCATTCCGTGTGCTCTTAACCACCAGGTCCATTATTGTCCTGACCACCAGGTCATAACACATTGCAAAGCCGGGTTCAGGTTTTTTGAGGAAGACAAGTGACGTCGATTTGCCTGAAACTGCCCCTCAACCCAGCACAACCGCAGATTTGACAACTGGAACTTTGGCCCACATGGCGGATTATGCCTTACGTATCCTCAAAAGGGACCCACGCATTATTAAAATGATGACCGATGACGATTACTGGTTGGCCTGCCTCCTTGATCCTCGCTATAAAGGCAAATTGCAAAATATCATGCCACATGAGAACCTCGAACAAATATTAGCAACCAAACAAGCAACTCTTGTAGACCGTTTGATTTAAGCATTCCCAGCACACAGCGCCGGTGATGGTTCTCACACGAGCTGCAGGGGGCAGCAGGGCAGAGGTGTTAGAGTTGCACAAATCAGAAGTGGTGTTGGACAGAGGGGTTTTCTGACCAGGTTGTGGAGTGATTTCGCAATGACCGCAGACAGGACAGGTACTGCAGCATCAATTCAAAGTGACAGGAGACAACATTTGTCCAGTATGGTTACTAACTATTTTTCATCCCTTATCGATGTTCTCCCTCAACTGTCATTCCCATTTGATTACTTGGCATCCAAAATAGACACCTGGCCTGAATTGGCAGAATATGCATTGCAGGAGCTTGCTTGCCCAGCAGCTAGTGTGCTATTAGAAAGAGTATTCAGTGCTGCTGGTTCAATATTGACCGAAAAAAGGACTCGTCTGGCTACCCAAAATGTTGATGATCTAACCTTCATTAAAATGAACCACTCATGGATTTCGAATTATTTTGCCCCACCTTTCCCGGCTGACACCTCTAGCTTTCCTATAAAAAGGTCTCGCTTGTGGACTGGTCTTACTGACTGTTCCAATCTCTTAATTTGCAGCAGCTGTTTGTCCAGCATACAACATGTTTACACCTCCCTAAATGGGCTAACTCCCCCCACGGGGCCGTGGTCTCGCCACTTGGCGCGAGCACCCGTGAGAGTGCCGTTTGTCTGAAGAGGTGGGTGTGCACGCTTTTGGTCGACGGCACGGCCACTGGGTCCCTCATAGTACAATAAAGTGTCTCTGGCGGTGGTGGCGCGCACCCAACCTCAGACACACCGTTGTAACATGAGGGGCCCTGGGCCTGTACCGCCGGCCATAAGAGAGTTCCCCCCCAGCTCAAACAGTGCTCTACCACTTGCAAAATTATCTCTCACAGCTCCAACAATGTTTAGTCTGTGCGCTGACATCCTTCAATGCCTGGCACTGACAATACCAATTTGTTGACATGTATGATGCTAGTTAAAATAGTCAGGGTCAGTGTCCTATATTGACACCAGTAAATACTTAGCGCCAAATTATTATGTCTGAAACTCAGCAGAGGAGCCCAACCCTCTTCCTAAGTATGCCACCCTTTTGTTTTTTGGTTTTGTTGTTTTGCGAGACATTAACATCTATTTATTTTTTGGGAGTACTAACTGTGTCAGACACTCCTTCCAATCGTCCTCCGCTGACCACACCAATGCTGCCTGTGTACCCCTGCCACATAATCGAAGGTGCTTTGAGCCTATTTTTTTAATTTTAGGCCTACTAAGTCTGTCTGCGGTCCCTCCTACCATTTGTCCTCTGCTGAGCACACCAATGCCGACCGTGTACCCATGTAACTTTTTTCAACCTGCAGTGAGCCTACTTTGTGGTGTAAGGCCTACTAGCAGTGTCTGTCTGCGCCACTTAATACAGCTGTCCTCCTCTAAAAAAAAAAAAAGGCTGGTTTTCAGCCTTTCAGAATTATAAAACTGCATTGGGGCCACAAGTTTCGTTGTGGTCTACAAACTGAGTCTTCCGCTCCAAGGTGTTCTCCTGATGGCCTTTACTGAGCTTCTATCTTCAGGCTCTTGTTAAATAGTTTTTTAATCGAACAACTGCAGTGGGGCTACTAGTTTGGTTGGGGCCTACTAACAGTGTCTGCCGCTCCAAGGTGTTCTCCTGGTTGCCTTTCCTGAGCTTCTATCTTGAAGCTCTCATTAAGTAGTTGTTGAAACAACACTGCATTAGGCCTACAAGTTGGGTCTGGGTTGTAGAGACGGTGTCTTCCGCTCCAAGATGTTCTCCAGGTTGCCTCTCCCTAGCTTCTATCTTGAAGCTCTCATTAAGTAGTTGTTGAAACAACACTGCATTAGGCCTACAAGTTGGGTCTTGGTTGTAGAGACGGTGTCTGCCGCTCCAAGGTGTTCTCCAGGTTGCCTCTCCCTAGCTTCTGTCTTGAAGCTCTCATTAAGTAGTTGTTGAAACAACACTGCATTAGGCCTACAAGTTGGGTCTGGGTTGTAGAGACGGTGTCTGCCGCTCCGAGGTGTTCTCCAGGTTGCCTCTCCCTAGCTTCTATCTTGAAGCTCTCATTAAGTAGTTGTTGAAACAACACTGCATTAGGCCTTCAAGTTGGGTCTTGGTTGTAGAGACGGTGTCTGCCGCTCCAAGGCGTTCTCCAGGTTGCCTCTCCCTAGCTTCTATCTTGAAGCTCTCATTTAGTAGTTGTTGAAACAACACTGCATTAGGCCTACAACCTGGGTCTGGGTTGTAGAGACGGTGTCTGCCGCTCCAAGATGTTCTCCAGGTTGCCTCTCCCTAGCTTCTATCGTGAAGCTCTCATTAAGTAGTTGTTGAAACAACACTGCATTAGGCCTACAAGTTGGGTCTGAGTTGTAGAGACGGTGTCTGCTGCTCCAAGGTGTTCTCCAGGTTGCCTCTCCCTAGCTTCTATCTTTGAAGCTCTCGTTAAGTAGTTGTTGAAACAACACTGCATTAGGTATACAAGTTAGGTCTGGGTTCTACAAACGGTGTCTTCCATTCCAAGGTGTTCTCCTAGCTTCTATCTTCAGGCTCTCATTAAATTGTTTTTAATATAACACTGCATTTGGCCTACTTGTTTTGTTGGCCCTACTAACGGTGTCTGCCGCTCCTTGTTGTTCTCCTACACTGAACAAACCAGTGCCGTCTGTTACCAATTTTGAACTGCATTTAGCCTACTTACTGATTTGGGCCTACTCACTGTGTCAGCCTCTCATTACAGTTGTACTCCACTGAACAAAGCAATGCCCCCTGGATAGTCCTGTTACCAATTTTGAACTGCATTTAGCCCACTTTATTATTTGGGACTATATCTGTGTTTCCTGTTGTGAATTCTGCTCTTGGGTTCCCTCCAGTGATTGTAGGTGGGAATGCAGTTGTCTCTGAGTCACAGTCTTGGCCAGGTGTATCTGCTAATTGCTGTTCGGACTGGGATATTTAAGTGTGCAGGATTCATTAGCCCTTGCCAGTTGTCAATGTTCCTTGTGAAGTGTTGGATCACTTTCTGGCTTCTCCTGCCTGCTGCCAAATTCTGCAAAGATAATTGTTTGGTTCTTTGTATCTGTGGCACACTGCTGTGTGCTGGTTTCAGTTTTATTCCTGCTCTGATTGTAGGATCCACTGGAGTTGCAGATTTATGCTCTTACATCTATTAGTTAGATGTAGGTAATTTTTGTTATTTCTGCAGTGGATGTTTTTGAAGGGTTTTTTTACTGACCGCACAGAACTCTGTCCTATTCTGTCCTATTTAGCTAGTGTGACCTCCTGTGCTAAATTCTGTTTTCTGCCTGTGTGTGTTTTTTCCTCTCCGACTCACCGCCAATATTTGTGGGGTGCTGTCTATCCTTTGGGGATTTTCTCTGAGGCAAGATAGTATTCCTCTTTCCATCTTTAGGGGTAATTAGTCCTCCGGCTGTGACGAGGTGCCTAGGTGTGTTAGGTACACTCCACGGCTACTTCTAGTTGCTGTGTTAAGTTCAGGATTGTGGTCAGCACAGTGGCCACCATCTCCAGTGAAAGTTCTCATGCAGCTCCAAAGTCACCGGATCATAACAGTACAACTGGCCAACAATGAGTTAAATGCATCTCAGAAGAAGGGAAGGAAGCTCTTGAGCCATTTTTTTTTCTCCAGTCTATTTTGTGTTCTCCTCCCTCTTAATATCTGGGTGACTGAGGAGCCTGGTGCAAGCATGAATGTTCAGGATTTAGCTTCTCGTGTAGACCAGATTGCTGCTAAGGTGCAAGTTATTTGTGAGTATATTTTTCAGACTCCTGCTTTAGAACCAAAGATTCCTACTCCTGATTTATTTTCTGGTGACAGGTCTAAATTTTTGAGTTTCAAAAACAACTGTAAACTTTTTTTTGCCCTGAGACCTCGATCCTCTGGTGATTCCAGTCAGCAGGTAAAAATCGTTATTTCACTACTGCGTGGCGATCCGCAGGAGTGGGCGTTTTCTCTGGAATCTGGAAATCCGGCTTTGCTTAATATTGATTCCTTTTTTCAGGCTTTAGGATTATTGTATGATGAGCCTAATTCTGTGGATCAAGCTGAGAAGACCTTGTTGGCCCTGTCTCAGGGTCAAGAGGCGGCAGAATTGTATTGTCAGAAATTCACAAAATGGTCGGTGTTGACTAAATGGAATAATGACGCTTTAGCGGCAATTTTCAGAAGGGGGCTTTCTGAATCTGTTAAAGATGTTATGGTGGGGTTTCCCACGCCTTCCGGTCTGAGTGAATCTATGTCTCTGGCCATTCAGATCGACCGACGCCTGCGGGAGCGCAGAACTGTGCGCGCTGTGGCGTTATCCTCAGAGCAAATTCCTGAGCCTATGCAATGTGATAGAGTTCTGTCTAGAACGGAACGACAAGGTTTCAGAAATCAAAATAGGTTGTGTTATTATTGTGGCGATGCTTCTCATGTCATTTCTGTCTGCCCTAAGCGGACTAAGAGGATCGCCAGTTCAATTACCATCAGTACTATACAACCTAAATTTTTATTATCTGTGTCCTTGATCTGCTCATTGTCATCATTTTCTGTCATGGCGTTTGTGGATTCAGGCGCCGCCTTGAATTTAATGGATTTTGAATTTGCCAAGCGTTGTGGTTTTCCCTTGCAGCCTTTGCAGAACCCTATTCCTTTAAGGAGCATTGATGCTACACCCTTGGCTAAAAATAAGCCCCAGTTTTGGACACAGGTAACCATGCGCATGGTGCCAGCCCATCAGGAAGATTGTCGATTTCTGGTGTTGCATAACTTGCATGATGTTGTCGTGCTGGGTTTTCCATGGTTGCAGGTACATAATCCTGTGTTGGACTGGAAATCCATGTCTGTGACTAGTTGGGGTTGTCAGGGGATTCATAATGATGGTCCTTTGATGTCAATCTCCTCTTCTTCACCTTTTGAAATTCCAGAGTTTTTGTCTGATTTTCAGGATGTATTCGATGAGCCCAAGTCCAGTTTTCTTCCACCGCACAGGGATTGTGATTGTGCTATTGACTTGATTCCAGGCTGTAAGTTTCCTAAGGGTTCGACTTTTCAACCTATCTGTGCCTGAACATACCGCCATGCAGAGCTATATTAAAGAGTCTTTGGAGAAAGGGCATATTCGACCATCTTCTTCACCGTTGGGAGCAGGGTTCTTTTTTGTTGCTAAAAAAGATGGTTCCTTGATACCCTGTATAGATTATAGCCTCTTGAATAAAATCACGGTCAAGTTTCAATACCCTTTACCTTTGCTTTCTGATTTGTTTGCTAGGATTAAGGGAGCTAGTTGGTTTACTAAGATTGACCTTCGAGGGGCATATAATCTTGTTCGTATTAAGCAGGGTGATGATTGGAAAACTGCGTTTAACACGCCCGAAGGCCATTTTGAATACCTTGTGATGCCATTCGGACTCTCTAATGCTCCATCTGTTTTTCAGTCCTTTATGCATGATATTTTTCGGACTTATCTTGATAAATTCTTGATTGTATATTTGGACGATATTTTGATTTTTTCCGATGACTGGGAGTCTCATGTGCAACAGGTCAGGATGGTATTTCAGATCCTTCGTGACAATGCCCTGTTTGTGAAGGGGTCTAAGTGTCTCTTTGGGGTGCAGAAAGTCTCTTTTTTGGGCTTTATTTTTTCTCCCTCGTCTATAGAGATGGATCCGGTTAAGGTTCAGTCCATTCATGATTGGATTCAGCCCACATCCGTGAAGAGCCTTCAGAAATTTTTGGGTTTTGCAAATTTTTATCGCCGTTTCATTGCTAATTTTTCTAGCGTGGTTAAACCCTTGACAGATTTGACGAAGAAAGGTGCTGATGTGGCTAATTGGTCCTCTGCGGCTGTCTCTGCCTTTCAGGAGCTTAAATGGCTATTTACTTCTGCTCCTGTGTTGCGCCAACCGGATGTTTCTCTTCCGTTTCAGGTTAAGGTTGACGCTTCTGAGATTGGGGCAGGGGCGTTTTGTCTCAGAGAGATCCTGTTGGTTCCTTAATGAAACCGTGTGCCTTCTTTTCCCGTAAATTTTCGCCTGCTGAACGCAATTATGATGTCGCAATCGGGAGTTGTTGGCTATGAAGTGGGCGTTTGAGGAGTGCCGACATTGGCTTGAAGGAGCTAAGCACCGTATTGTGGTCTTGACCGATTATAAGAATTTGATTTACCTCGAGTCTGCTAGACGGCTGAATCCTAGACAGGCTCGATGGTCCTTGTTTTTTTCCCGTTTTGATTTCGTGGTCTCGTACCTTCCGGGTTCTAAGAATATTAAGACTGATGCCCTCTCTAGGAGTTTTTTGCCTGATTCTCTTGAGGTCTTGGAGCCGGTCGGTATTCTGAAAGAAGGGGTGGTCCTTTCTGCCATTTCCCCTGATTTATGACGGGTTCTTCAGGAATTTCAAGCTGATAAACCTGACCGCTGTCCTGTGGGGAAACTGTTTGTTCCTAACAGGTGGACTAGTAGAGTGATTTCTGAGGTTCACTGTTCCATGTTGGCTGGTCATCCTGGCATTTTTGGTACCAGAGATTTGGTTGGTAGGTCCTTTTGGTGGCCTTCATTGTCACGTGATGTGCGTTCTTTTGTGCAGTCCTGTGGGACTTGTGCGCAGGCTAAGCCTCGTTGTTCCCGTGCTAGTGGGTTGCTTTTGCCATTGCCTATTCCTGAGAGGCCCTGGACGCATATTTCGATGGATTTTATTTCTGATCTTCCGGTCTCCCTGAAGATGTCTGTTATCTGGGTTGTTTGTGACCGGTTCTCTAAGATGGTTCATTTGGTGCCCTTGCCTAAATTGCCTTCCTCTTCAGATTTGGTTCCGTTGTTTTTTCAGCATGTGGTTCGTTTGCATGGTATTCCGGAGAATATTGTGTCCGACAGAGGTTCCCAGTTTGTTTCTAGGTTTTGGCGGGCCTTTTGTGCCAGGTTGGGCATTGATTTGTCTTTTTCCTCTGCATTTCATTCTCAGACAAACGGCCAGACCGAGCGAACTAATCAGACTTTGGAGACTTATTTGAGATGCTTTGTGTCTGCTGATCAGGATGATTGGGTGGCTTTTTTGCCATTGGCCGAGTTTGCCCTTAATAATCGGGCTAGTTCGGCTACTTTGGTTTCGCCTTTCTTTTGTAATTTTGGTTTTCATCCTCGTTTTTTCTTCTGGGCAGGTTGAGCCTTCTTACTGTCCTGGTGTGGATTCTGTGGTTGACAGGTTGCAGCAGATTTGGGCTCATGTGGTGGACAATTTGGTGTTGTCTCAGGAGGAGGCTCAGCGTTTTGCTAACTGTCGTCGGTGTGTTGGTTCCCGGCTTCGGGTTGGGGATCTGGTCTGGTTGTCTTCCCGTCATGTTCCTATGAAGGTTTCTTCTCCTAAGTTTAAGCCTCGGTTTATTGGTCCTTATAGGATTTCTGAGATTATTAAGCCGGTGTCTTTTCGACTGGCGCTTCCGGCCTCTTTTGTTATCCATAATGTCTTCCATAGATCTTTGTTGCGGAAATGTGTGGAGCCCGTTGTTCCCTCTGTTGATCCTCCGGCCCCTGTGTTGGTTGATGGGGAGTTGGAATATGTTGTTGAGAAGATTTTAGATTCCTGTTTTTCGAGGCGGAAGCTTCAGTACCTTGTCAAATGGAAGGGCTATGGCCAGGAGGATAATTCTTGGGTTTTTGCCTCTGATGTCCATGCTGCTGATTTGGTCCGTGCCTTTCATCTGGCTCATCCTGATCATCCTGGAGGTCCTGGTGAGGGTTCGGTGACCCCTCCTCAAGGGGGGGGTACTGTTGTGAATTCTGCTCTTAGGTTCCCTCCAGTGGTTGTAGGTGGGAATGCAATTGTCTCTGAGTCACAGTCTTGGCCAGGTGTATCTGCTAATTGCTGTTCGGACTGTGATATTTAAGTGTGCAGGATTCATTAGCCCTTGACAGTTGTCAATGTTCCTTGTGAAGTGTTGGATCACTTTCTGGCTTCTCCTGCCTGCTGCCAAATTCTGCAAAGATAAGTGTTTGGTTCTTTGTATCTGTGGCACACTGCTGTGTGCTGGTTTCAGTTTTATTCCTGCTCTGATTGTAGGATTCACTGGAGTTGCAGATTTACCCTCTTACATTTATTAAACCTACAACATAATGCACAACTCAAAAAATCATAATCGACATAATTTTTATTAATATTAAAAAAAGGGATACATAACATATACAAAAGGGAAAACAAAAACCAGGTGGAAAAGAGTGCGGGATATTACAAAGGACCAATATTACTATACAATCTGACTCCTAAAGTCAGATGAAAATAAGGGTGTGTACCCAATAAACATCACAGAAAATCCTATATTAGCATCCACAAAGTATTTTTTAGTGCCTGTCAGATCTGAAAAAAGGCCACCATACAACGGATTATGTATGATCTCACAAAAGATGGTTATAGTGCCAAAAAATATATATTAATTTATCCACAATTCTATCATTAGGTCAGTGATGCCAAAGTAATATATGTTATATATAATGAAAAAAATATAATGAAAAAAATAAAAAAATGAGATAGGCACAGAGTGTCAAAGTTTCAAACCGTGTGCACAAGTCAGTAATATAGTCAAGTACAATTGTTTATATGGCAACACGGTGTAAAACAGTGCACGCTGGGTTAAATATGGCAACACATAAATGTAGTAAATGTACTAATAGGATAAATAGACCAGTACACAAAAGTAGTATGAGTCATAGCACAATGCAAACATTGCAGTGAGAACAATACATATCAGATAGCATGGTAACACAATGTGAGCACCTAGCGCTCATGCGGCAGACTGATAAGGAAGACTGTACAATACAGTGGAGTACTAACCGTGTGTGTGGTCCAGTGATAACCCGCACCTGCCCGACGCGCGTTTCGCCTGAGCTTTGATTCTTTAATGCACGCCACATATTTATTTGTGTATATATGTGTATTCATTTCTTACATCTATTAGTTAGATGTAGGTAATTTTTGTTATTTCTGCAGTGGATGTTTTTGAAGGGTTTTTTACTGACCGCACAGAACTCTGTCCTATTCTGTCCTATTTAGCTAGTGTGGCCTCCTGTGCTAAATTCTGTTTTCTGCCTGTGTGTGTTTTTTCCTCTCCGACTCACCGCCAATATTTGTGGGGTGCTGTCTATCCTTTGGGGACTTTCTCTGAGGCAAGATAGTATTCCTCTTTCCATCTTTAGGGGTAATTAGTCCTCTGGCTGTGACGAGGTTTCTAGGTGTGTTAGGTACACTCCACGGCTACTTCTAGTTGCGGTGTTAAGTTCAGGATTGCGGTCAGTACAGTGGCCACCATCTCCAGTGAAAGTTCTCATGCAGCTCCAAAGTCACCGGATCATAACAGTTTGCTCCTCATCCTGCCCATTGCCCAGCCAGTGATAGATGAGTCTGCTGGTACATTGACCCAGAACGCTACATTCCCCGTGCACGCTACACAGCCAGAATGTGACCCTGCTGAAAGTCGGGTTCCCCTTCCCGCATACCATACCACCTTACACGGGGACAAAGAGGAAGGTGCAGATGAAAGTGCAGGTTCCTTCATCAGGTGGGGGGAGGAATACTCGTTGGCGACGTCACTGGCACAGGGCCCCTCTTAGTACGCAAAAGTGTCGCTGCCGGTGGGAGGCACCCCCGCCGTGCAAACACACTGCCGTACTTTGAGGGGCCCTGTGCCAGTGCCAATGCCAACGAGTGGGTCCCCCCTGCTTGCTCAGGATCACAGCACTTGCAAAGTTGAAATACTTACCTCTCCCTGCTCCACTGCCGTGACGTGGTCCACATTTCCTGGGCCCACTAAATACTTGAACCAGCCCTACCCCCTACAACTTTAGCCAAATGACCCCCAATTTCCAATGCCTTACTATTATTATAAATTAATTATTAAGATTGACAAGCTTCAGTAACAAGAATGGATGTTTTTGCAATTAAAATGGGCACTGTAGATGTTTTCCTGGCCTCCACTCACTGCCGACTATGCTCCCCCATTGACTTGCATTGGGTTTCGTGTTTCGGTCGATCCCTGACTTTTCGCGATAATCGGCCGATTCCACTCGACTTGACTTTTGAGATAGTCGGGTTTCGCGAAACCCGACTCGATCCTTAAAAAGTAAAAGTCGCTCAACCCTACTCTCTGCTCCTCTCTATTTAGATTATTTGCATCAAGGTATCAAGGAATCTTTTCAAAATCCCTACTGACAGTTCTAACGAATACATCTATTGTAGGGCATGTGGATAAAGGTGGAAATTTATGTGATTTTGGTCGAATAGTTATTGGAATCTTACCTCATGGAGATTCATTATATTCTTGCGCAAGTTCATCCAAAGTGGCTAGTGCCTCCTGTTCCGCCTCTGTAGGGAATAGTTTCAGTGTATTTTCATCAACCTTATATGTTGCCCATGATGTGTGTCCGGAGCTGTGCGCATGAGCCTCCTGCGTCCCAGCTCTTTGCTGCTTGCATCCTGTGTCCTTGGTAATGCCAGGTACTCCGACCCCATGTGTCCGGTCACAAGATGACAGCACTTGGACTTCTGGGTCCTCCTGGCGGCGGATGCACCATACGAGCTCCGGACGCTATTTTCGGCATCACACATGCACTGTATATAAACCACTTGATTCTACACAGCTGACACCCCTGATGAAGGAAGTAATTCCGAAATGTGCATTGGGTAGTGCGCTGTGTCGGCAATCAGATGGACCTTAACCCGTTCCTGACCTTTGACGCCACGTAGGCGTCATGAAAGTCGGAGCCAATCCGACCTATGACACCTATGTGGCGTCATGGAAAGATCACGTCCCTGCAGATCGGGTGAAAGGGTTAACTCCAATTTCACCCGATCTGCAGGGACAGGGGGAGTGGTACTTTAGCCCAGGGGGGGAGGCTTCACCCCCCTGTGGCTACGATCGCTCTGATTGGTTGTTGAAAGTGAAACTGCCAATCAGAGCGATTTGTAATATTTCACCTAAAAAACTGGTGAAATATTACAATCGAGTCATGGCCGATGCTGCAATATCATCGGCCATGGCTGGAAACACTGGTGTACCCCCCACCGCCACCGATTGCCTCCCCAGCCCTCCGATTTATGTTCCGCTCCCCTCCGCCGTCCTGTCCGCTCCCCCGTCCTCCTGCCAGCTCCCCCCATGCTCTGATGCCACCCTCCATTCTCTGATCCACCCCCCATGCTCAGATTTCCCCCCCTTATACTTACCAGGCCTCCCAGTGTCCGTCCGTCTTCTCCCTGGGCGCCACCATCTTCCAAAATGGCGGGCGCATGCGCAGTGCGCCTGCCGAATCTGCCGGCCTGCAGATTCATTCCAGGTTTATTTTGATCACTGTGATATAACCTATCACAGTGATCAAAATAAAAAAAATAGTTAATGACCCCCCCCCCCCTTTATCACCCCCATAGGTAGGGCCAATAATAAAATAAACAAAATATATATTTTTTTCTTTTTCCACTATGGTTAGGGTTAGAACTAGGGTTAGGGTTAGGGCTGGGGGAAGGGTTAGGGTTAGGGCTAGGGTTAGGGTTAGGGCTAGGGTTAGGGCTAGGGTTAGGTTTAGGATTGGCCACGGATCCGCAGCGGATTAGCCGGGGATCCGCAGCGGATTGGCCGCTGCGAATTTGTAGCAGTTTTCCATCAGGTTTACAGTACCATGTAAACCTATGTAAAACCAAATCCGCTGTGCCCATGGTGCGGAAAATACCGTGCGGAAACGCTGCGTTGTATTTTCCACAGCATGTCAATTTTGTGCGGATTCTGCAACGTTTTACACCTGCTCCTCAATAGGAATCCGCAGGTGAAATCCGCACAAAAAACACTGGAAATCCGCAGGTAAAACGCAGTGCCTTTTACCTGCGGATTTTTTAAAAATCGTGCGGAAAAATCTCACACGAATCCGCAACGTGGGCACATAGCCTTAGGGTTAGGGTTGGAATTAGAGTTAGGGTTGGAATTAGGGCTAGGGATGGAAATAGGGTTAAGATTAGGGTTAGGCTTATGGATAGGGTTAGGGGTGTGTTGGGGTTAAAGTTGTGGTTAGGGTTGGGATTAGGGTTAGGGTTGGGATTAGGGTTAGGGTTGGGATTAGGGTTGGGATTAGTGTTATGATCTGGTGGCCTAGGAGCAGCATGAGACGGACTCTGGAGAAGGTGGTCCCTGTACTGACCGCAAACCCTGAACCTAGCAGCGCAACTAGAAGTAGCCGTGGGGGGTACCTAACACTCCCTAGACCCCTCGGCACAGCCTAAGATCTAATTTCCCCTAAAGACAGAACCAGGAAACCTATCTTGCCTCAGAGAAAATCCCCAAAGGCTAGATAGCCCCCCACAAATATTGACTGTGAGAGGAGAGGGAAATAACATACGCAGATATGAAATCAGATTTTAGCATAGGAGGCCATACTAGCTAAAAAGAAAGAATAGAACAGAGTACTATGCAGTCAGTATAAAAACACTAGAAAATATCCACCACAGAAAATACTAATCACCACATCTGACTAAAGACATGGGGGGTATTGTTGTGAATTCCGCTCTTGGGCTCCCTCCGGTGGTTGTAAGTGGCCCTTTTGTGAGTTCCGCTCTTGGGCTCCCTCTTGTGGTTTCAAGTGGTATGGCTGCTCCTTGGATTTAGCTGTCAGCAGCTGCTTCCACTGATTGTCTTTTCTGCTCAGCTATTCATGCCTGGCTTTTTCCTTCAGCCAGTGCCACTTGTAAATGGTTCCTGGTTGGATTCACATCTCTTTGGATTTCCCTGTTATCCTGACCAGTTCTGCAAAGCTAAGTCCTTGCTTGCTCTTTTCTGTCCACAGATTGTGGACTTATCCGTTCTGTGCATTCAATACTTGTCAGTATGGATTAATTCTGTGTTGCTGGAAGCTCTGGGAAACAGATTTACCCTCCACACCTTTAGTCAGGTGTGGAGATTTTTGTAAACTCTGTGTGGACTTTTTGTAGTGTTTAATACTGACCACACAGTATTCCATCCTGTCCTTTCTATCAAGCTAGACTGGCCTCCTGTGCTCATCCTGGTTTCATTCTGTGTATGTCTTTTTCCCTCTCCTCTCACAGTCATTATTTGTGGGGGGCTAATCTATCCTTTGGGGATTTTCTCTGAGGCAAGATAGATTTCCTGTTTCTATCTTTAGGGGTAGTTAGCTCTTAGGCTGTGTCGAGGTGCCTAGGGAGAGTGTTGTGAATTCTGTTGTCATGCTCCCTCCTGTGGTCATGAATGGTACTTCGGCTGGTTCTGTCCATGGGCTTCCTCTGGTGGTGGTGAGTGGGGCTGCGGCTTCTGAGGTTCCTTCCACAGGTGACGAGGTTAATTCGTTAGCTGGCTGCTCTATTTAACTCCACTTAGATCTTTGCTCCATGCCACCTGTCAATGTTCCAGTATTGGTCTAGTTCACTCCTGGATCGTTCTTGTGACCTGTCTTCCCAGCAGAAGCTAAGTTCCTGCTTGTTTTTCTCTGGTTTGCTATTTTTCTGTCCAGCTTGCTATTTTGATTGTTGTCTTGCTTGCTGGAAGCTCTGGGATGCAGAGGGAGCGCCTCCGCACCATGAGTCGGTGCGGAGGGTCTTTTTGCGCCTTCAGCGTGGTCTTTTTGTAGTTTTTTGTGCTGACCGCAAAGCTGCCTTTCCTATCCTCTGTCTGTTCAGTAAGTCGGGCCTCACTTTGCTAAATCTATTTCATCTCTGTGTTTGTAATTTTCATCTTTACTCACAGTCATTATATGTGGGGGGCTGCCTGTTCCTTTGGGGAATTTCTCTGAGGCAAAGTAGGCTTTATTTTTTCTATCTTTAGGGCTAGCTAGTTCCTTAGGCTGTGACGAGGCGCCTAGGGAGCGTCAGGAGCGCTCCACGGCTATTACTAGTGTGTGTGATAGGATTAGGGATTGCAGTCAGCAGAGTTCCCACGTCTCAGAGCTCATCCTATATTATTAGTAACTATCAGGTCATTCCGTGTGCTCTTAACCACCAGGTCCATTATTTTCCTGACCACCAGGTCATAACAGTACAGGTGGCCAAAAGTACTAATGCATCTCAATAGAGTGATAAGAGAAGTTCTGAGACCATTTTTTTTTCTTTGCAGTGTGTTTTGTCTCTCTTTTCCCCTTTACCTCTGGGTGGTTCAGGATACAGGTGTAGATATGGAAATTCAAGGTCTGTCCTCTTGTATGGATAATCTCACTGCAAGGGTACAAAACATTCAAGATTTTGTGGTTCAGAATCCAATGTTAGAGCCTAGGATTCCAATTCCTGATTTGTTTTTTGGGGATAGATCTAAGTTTCTGAATTTCAAAAATAATTGTAAATTGTTTCTTGCTTTGAAACCTCGCTCCTCAGGTGACCCTGTTCAACAAGTGAAAATCATTATTTCTTTGTTACGTGGCGACCCTCAAGACTGGGCATTTTCCCTTGCGCCAGGAGATCCGGCATTGTGTGATGTTGATGCGTTTTTTCTGGCGCTCGGATTGCTTTATGATGAACCTAATTCAGTGGATCAGGCAGAGAAAATCTTGCTGGCTCTGTGTCAGGGTCAGGATGAGGTAGAGATATATTGTCAGAAGTTTAGGAAGTGGTCTGTACTCACTCAGTGGAATGAATGTGCCCTGGCAGCAATTTTCAGAAAGGGTCTCTCTGAAGCCCTTAAGGATGTCATGGTGGGATTTCCCATGCCTGCTGGTCTGAATGAGTCTATGTCTTTGGCCATTCAGATCGATCGACGCTTACGTGAGCGTAAAGCTGTGCACCATTTGGCGTTATTATCTGAGCATAGACCTGAGCCTATGCAATGTGATAGGGCTTTGCTAATTTTTATCGTCGCTTCATCAATAATTTTTCTAGTGTTGCGAAACCGCTGACTGATTTGACCAAGAAGGGTGCTGATGTGATCAATTGGTCTTCTGCGGCTGTGGAAGCTTTTCAGGAGTTGAAGCGTCGTTTTTCTTCTGCCCCTGTGTTGTGCCAGCCAGATGTTTCGCTTCCGTTTCAGGTTGAGGTTGATGCTTCTGAGATTGGAGCAGGGGCTGTTTTGTCACAAAGAAGTTCTCATGGCTCGGTGATGAAACCATGTGCCTTCTTTTCTAGAAAGTTTTCGCATGCTGAGCGCAATTATGATGTTGGCAATCGAGAGTTGTTGGCCATGAAGTGGGCAATCGAGGAGTGGCGTCATTGGCTTGAAGGAGCCAAGCATCGCGTGGTGGTTTTGACGGATCACAAGAATTTGACTTATCTCGAGTCTGCCAAACGGTTGAATCCTAGACAGGCTCGATGGTCGCTATTCTTCTCCCGTTTTGATTTTGTGGTTTCGTACCTTCCGGGCTCTAAGAATGTGAAGGCTGATGCCTTGTCACGGAGTTTTGTGCCCGACTCTCCGGGTGTTCCTGAGCCGGCGGGTATTCTCAAAGAGGGGGTAATTTTGTTTGCCATCTCCCCTGATTTGCGGCGGGTGCTGCAAAAATTTCAGGCTGATAGACCTGACCGATGCCCAGCAGATAAACTGTTTGTCCCTGATAAATGGACTAGTAGAGTTATCTCTGAGGTTCATTGTTCGGTGTTGGCTGGTCATCCTGGAATCTTTGGTACCAGAGATTTGGTGGCTAGATCCTTTTGGTGGCCTTCTTTGTTACAGGATGTGCGTTCTTTTGTGCAGTCCTGTGGGACTTGTGCTCGGGCTAAGCCCTGCTGTTCTCGTGCCAGTGGGTTGCTTCTGCTCTTGCCGGTCCCGAAGAGGCCCTGGACGCATATCTCTATGGATTTTATTTCGGATCTCCCTGTCTCTCAAAAGATGTCGGTCATTTGGGTGGTTTGTGATCGCTTCTCTAAGATGGTCCATTTGGTACCCTTGTCTAAATTGCCTTCCTCCTCTGATTTGGTGCCATTGTTTTTCCAGCATGTGGTTCGTTTACATGGCATTCCGGAGAACATCGTTTCGGACAGAGGTTCCCAGTTTGTTTCGAGGTTTTGGCGAGCCTTTTGTGCTAGGATGGGTATTGATTTGTCTTTTTCCTCGGCTTTCCATCCTCAGACAAATGGCCAAACCGAACGAACTAATCATACTTTGGAAACATATCTGAGATGCTTTGTTTCTGCTGATCAGGATGATTGGGTGTCCTTTTTGCCTTTGGCTGAGTTCGCCCTTAATAATCGGGCCAGCTCGGCTACTTTGGTTTCGCCGTTTTTCTGCAATTCTGGTTTCCATCCTCATTTCTCTTCAGGGCAGGTTGAGTCTTCGGACTGTCCTGGTGTAGATACTGTGGTGGATAGGTTGCAGCAGATTTGTACTCATGTGGTGGACAATTTGACATTGTCCCAGGAGAAGGCTCAACGTTTCGCTAACCGCCGGCACTGTGTGGGTCCCCGACTTCGTGTTGGGGATTTGGTTTGGTTGTCGTCTCGTTATGTTCCTATGAAGGTTTCCTCTCCTAAGTTAAGCCTCGTTTCATTGGTCCGTACAAGATTTCTGAGGTTCTCAATCCTGTGTCGTTTCGTTTGACCCTTCCAGCTTCTTTTGCCATCCATAATGTATTCCATAGGTCATTGTTGCGGAGATACGTGGCGCCTGTGGTTCCATCTGTTGATCCTCCTGCCCCGGTGTTCGTTGAGGGGGAGTTGGAGTATGTGGTGGAGAAGATTTTGGATTCTCGTATTTCGAGACGGAAACTCCAGTACCTGGTCAAGTGGAAGGGTTATGGTCAGGAAGATAATTCCTGGGTCTTTGCCTCCGATGTTCATGCTGCCGATCTGGTTCGTGCCTTTCATTTGGCTAGTCCTGGTCGGCCTGGGGGCTCTGGTGAGGGTTCGGTGACCCCTCCTGAAGGGGGGGGTACTGTTGTGAATTCTGTTGTCATGCTCCCTCCTGTGGTCATGAATGGTACTTCGGCTGGTTCTGTCCATGGGCTTCCTCTGGTGGTGGTGAGTGGGGCTGCGGCTTCTGAGGTTCCTTCCACAGGTGACGAGGTTAATTCGTTAGCTGGCTGCTCTATTTAACTCCACTTAGATCTTTGCTCCATGCCACCTGTAAATGTTCCAGTATTGGTCTAGTTCACTCCTGGATCGTTCTTGTGACCTGTCTTCCCAGCAGAAGCTAAGTTCCTGCTTGTTTTTCTCTGGTTTGCTATTTTTCTGTCCAGCTTGCTATTTTGATTGTTGTCTTGCTTGTTGGAAGCTCTGGGACGCAGAGGGAGCGCCTCCGCACCGTGAGTCGGTGCGGAGGGTCTTTTGCGCCCTCCGCATGGTCTTTTTGTAGTTTTTTGTGCTGACCGCAAAGCTGCCTTTCCTATCCTCTGTCTGTTCAGTAAGTCGGGCCTCACTTTGCTAAATCTATTTCATCTCTGTGTTTGTAATTTTCATCTTTACTCACAGTCATTATATGTGGGGGGCTGCCTGTTCCTTTGGGGAATTTCTCTGAGGCAAGGTAGGCTTTATTTTTTCTATCTTTAGGGCTTGCTAGTTCCTTAGGCTGTGACGAGGCGCCTAGGGAGCGTCAGGAGCGCTCCACGGCTATTACTAGTGTGTGTGATAGGATTAGGGATTGCGGTCAGCAGAGTTCCCACGTCTCAGAGCTCGTCCTATATTATTAGTAACTATCAGGTCATTACGTGTGCTCTTAACCACCAGGTCCATTATTGTCCTGACCACCAGGTCATAACAGGAGAGTTAGGAGCATCCCACGGCTACTTCTAGTGTTGTGTTGAGCTTGGGGACTGCGGTCAGTACAGATACCACTTCCTTCTGAGCTCGTTCCATGTTGCTCCTAAACCACCAGATCATAACAGTACAAGTGGCCAAAAATGAATTAAATGCATCCCAAAAGAAGGAAAAAATTCTGAGCCATTTTTTTTCTGTGCACTCTTTTGTCTTTTTTTTCCTCTTGACCTTTGGGTGGTGCAGGATTTGTGCTCTGGCATGGATGTTCAGGGTTTGTTTTCTCGTGTGGATCAACTTGCTGCAAGAGTACAGAGTATCCAAGATTATGTTGTCCAGACTCTGGCTTTGGAGCCTAAAATTCCTACCCCTGATTTGTTTTTTGGAGACAGATCCAAGTTTTTGAACTTTAAAAATAACTACAAATTGTTTTTTGCTTTGAAACCCCGTTCTTCTGGTAATCCCATTCAGCAAGTAAAAATCATCATATCCTTGCTACGTGGTGACCCTCAGGACTGGGCATTCTCCCTTGAATCAGGGGATTCGGCATTGCTGAATGTAGACGCATTTTTTCAAGCGCTCGGATTATTGTATGATGAACCTAATTCTGTGGATCATGCAGAGAAAACCCTGTTGGCCTTGGGTCAGGGTCAGGAAGTGGTAGGATTATACTGCCAGAAATTTAGGAAATGGTCTGTGCTCACTAAATGGAATGAGGATGCTCTGGCTGCTATTTTCAGAAAAGGTCTTTCTGAAGCCCTTAAAAATGTTATGGTGGGCTTCCCTACGCCTACTGATTTGAGCGAATCTATGTCTCTAGCCATTCAGATTGATTGGCGTTTGAGCAAGCGTAAAGCTGTGCACCATGTGGCAGTGTCCTCTGAGCAGAGTCCTGAACCTATCCAATGTGATAGGATTTTGATTAAAACAGGACGGCAGGAATTCAAGCGTCAGAATAGGCTGTGTTTTTACTGTGGTGATTCTGCTCATGTTATTTCTGATTGCCCTAAACGTACTAGGAGGGTCGCTAGGTCTGTTACCATTAGTACTGTACAGCCTAAATTTCTGTTATCTATGACCCTGATTTGCTCATTGTCGTCCTTTTCTGTCATGGCATTTGTGGATTCAGGCGCTGCCCTGAACCCTAATGGACTTAGAATTCGCCAGGCGCTGTGGTTTTTCCTTGCAGCCTTTGCAGAGCCCTATTCCTTTGAGGGGCATTGATGCTACACCATTGGACAAGGATAAACCTCAGTACTGGACGCAGATAACCATGTACATGGCTCCTGCACATCAGGAAAATTGCCGTTTTCTGGTGTTGCATAACTTGCATGATGTTGTTGTACTGGGTTTTCCATGGTTACAGGAACATAATCCGGTGCTGGATTGGAAAACTATGTCTGTGACTAGTTGGGGTTGTCAAGGGGTACATAGTGACGTTCCTTTGATGTCAATTTCCTCTTCCCCCTCTTCTTAGGTCCCTGAGTTTTTGTCGGATTTTCAGGATGTATTTGATGAGCCCAAGTCCAGTTCCCTTCCTCCACATAGGGACTGTGATTGTGCTATTAACTTGATTCCAGGTTGTAAGTTCCCTAAGGGCCGACTTTTCAATCTGTCTGTGCCAGAGCATGCCGCCATGCGGAGCTATGTTAAGGAATCTTTGGAGAAAGGGCATATTCGGTCGTCTTCGTCACCATTGGGAGCGGGTTTCTTTTTTGTTGCTAAGAAGGATGGCTCCTTGAGACCCTGTATAGATTATCGTTTTCTTAATAAGATCACGGTCAAATTCCAATACCCCTTTCCTTTGCTTTCTGATTTGTTTGCTCAGATTAAGGGGGCTAGTTGGTTTACTAAGATTGACCTCCGAGGGGCATATAATCTTGTTCGTATTAAACAGGGTGACGAATGGAAAACTGCATTTAATACGCCCGAATGCCATTTTGAATACCTTGTGATGCCATTTGGGCTTTCTAATGCTCCATCTGTGTTCCAATCCTTCATGCATGATATTTTCCGCAATTATCTTGATAAATTCATGGTTGTATATTTGGATGATATTTTGATTTTTTCCGATGATTGGGAGTCTCATGTGAAGCAGGTCAGGATGGTGTTCCAGATCCTTCGTGATAATGCTTTGTTTGTGAAGGGGTCTAAGTGCCTATTCGGAGTTCAGAAGGTCTCTTTTTTGGGTTTTATCTTTTCTCCCTCGTCTATGGAAATGGATCCTGTTAAGGTCCAAGCTATTCATGACTGGATTCAACCCACATCTGTGAAGGGCCTTCAAAAATTTTTGGACTTTGCTAATTTCTATCGCCGTTTCTAACAACTTTTCCAGTGTGGTTAAGCCCCTTACTGATTTGACGAAGAAAGGCGCTGATGTGACGAATTGGTCCTCTGCGGCTGTTGAGGCCTTTCAGGAGCTTAAACGCCTATTTACTTCTGCCCCTGTGTTGCGTCAGCCAGATGTTTCTCTTCCTTTTCAGGTTGAGGTTGACGCGTCTGAGATTGGGGCAGGGGCCGTTTTGTCTCAGAGGGAATCTGATGGTTCTTTGATGAAACCGTGTGCTTTTTTTTCCAGAAAGTTTTCGCCTGCGGAACGCAATTATGATGTCGGCAATCGGGAGTTGTTGGCTATGAAGTGGGCGTTTGAGGAGTGGCGACATTGGCTTGAGGGAGCTAAACACCGCGTTGTGGTCCTGACTGATCATAAGAATCTGATTTACCTTGAGTCGGCCAAGCGGCTGAATCCTAGACAGGCTCGATGGTCCCTGTTTTTCTCCCGTTTTGATTTTGTGGTCTCGTATCTTCCGGGATCTAAGAATTTTAAGGCTGATGCCCTCTCTAGGAGTTTTTCGCCTGATTCTCCTGGAGTCCTGGAGCCGGTTGGCATTCTTAAGGAAGGGGTGATTCTTTCTGCCATCTCCCCTGATTTGCGGCAGGTGCTTCAGGAATTTCAGGCTGATAAGCCTGACCGTTGTCCAGTGGGGAAGCTGTTTGTTCCTGATGGATGGACAAGTAAGGTGATTTCTGAGGTTCATTGTTCAGTGTTGGCTGGTCATCCTGGGATTTTTGGTACCAGAGATTTGGTTGCTAGGTCCTTTTGGTGACCTTCCTTGTCACGCGATGTCCGTGCTTTTGTGCAGTTCTGTGGGACTTGCGCCCGAGCCAAGCCTTGCTGTTCCCGCGCTAGAGGGTTGCTTTTGCCTTTGCTGGTCCCTGAGAGGCCCTGGATGCATATTTCCATGGATTTTATTTCAGATCTTCCTGTTTCCCAGAAGATGTCTGTTATCTGGGTTGTTTGTGACTGGTTCTCTAAAATGGTCCATCTGGTACCTTTGCCTAAGTTGCCTTCCTCCTCAGATCTGGTTCCATTGTTTTTTCAGCATGTGGTTCGTTTGCATGGTATTCCGGAGAATATTATGTCTGGCAGAGGTTCTCAGTTTGTCTCTAGGTTATGGCGGGCCTTTTGTGCTAGGATGGGCATTGATTTGTCTTTTTCTTTGGCGTTTCATCCTCAAACTAATGGCCAAACTGAGCGAACTAATCAGACCTTGGAGACCTATTTGAGATGCTTTGTGTCTGCTGATCAGGATGATTGGGTGTCTTTCTTGCTGTTGGCCGAGTTTGCCCTTAATAATCGGGCTAGTTCGGCTACTTTGGTTTCACCTTTCTTTTGTAATTTTGGTTTTCATCCTCGTTTTTCTTCTGGGCAGGTTGAGCCTTCTGATTGTCCTGGTGTTGATTCTGTGGTGGACAGGCTGCAGCAGATTTGGACTCATGTGGTGGACAATTTGACATTGTCTCAGGAAAGGGCTCAACGTTTTGCTAACCGCCGTCGGTGTGTTGGTCCCCGGCTTTGTATGGGGGATTTGGTTTGGTTGTCTTCTCGTCATGTTCCTATGAAGGTTTCTTCCCCTAAGTTTAAGCCTCGGTTTATTGGTCCTTATAAAATTTCTGAAATTATTAATCCGGTGTCTTTTCGTTTGGCTCTTCCAGCCTCTTTTGCCATTCATAATGTTTTCCATAGATCTTTGTTGCGGAGATATGTGGTGCCCGTTGTTCCCTCGGTTGACCCTCCTGCCCCGGTGTTGGTTGAGGGAGAGTTGGAATATGAGGTTGAGAAGATTTTGGATTCTCGTTTTTCGAGGCGGAGGCTTCAGTATCTTGTCAAGTGGAAGGGTTATGGCCAGGAAGATAATTCTTGGGTTGTTGCCTCTGATGTCCATGCCACCGATTTGGTTCGTGCTTTTCACTTGGCTCGTCCTGATCGGCCTGGGGGCTCTGGTGAGGGTTCGGTGACCCCTCCTCAAGGGTGGGGTACTGTTCTAAATTCCGCTCTTGGGCTCCCTCCGGTGGTTGTAAGTGGCCCTTTTGTGAGTTCTGCTCTTGGGCTCCCTCTTGTGGTTTCAAGTGGTATGGCTGCTCCTTGGATTTAGCTGTCAGCAGCTGCTTCCACTGATTGTCTTTTCTGCTCAGCTATTTATGCCTGGCTTTTTCCTTCAGCCAGTGCCACTTGTAAATGGTTCCTGGTTGGATTCACATCTCTTTGGATTTCCCTGTTATCCTGACCAGTTCTGCAAAGCTAAGTCCTTGCTTGCTCTTTTCTGTCCACAGATTGTGGACTTATCCGTTCTGTGCATTCAATGTGTGTCCAGCTTGTCAGTATGGATTAATTCTGTGTTGCTGGAAGCTCTGGGAAACAGATTTACCCTCCACACCTTTAGTCAGGTGTGGAGATTTTTGTAAACTCTGTGTGGACTTTTTGTAGTGTTTAATACTGACCGCACAGTATTCCATCTTGTCCTTTCTATCAAGCTAGACTGGCCTCCTGTGCTCATCCTGGTTTCATTCTGTGTATGTCTTTTTCCCTCTCCTCTCACAGTCATTATTTGTGGGGGGCTAATCTATCCTTTGGGGATTTTCTCTGAGGCAAGATAGCTTTCCTGTTTCTATCTTTAGGGGTAGTTAGCTCTTAGGCTGTGTCGAGGTGCCTAGGGAGAGTTAGGAGCATCCCACGGCTACTTCTAGTGTTGTGTTGAGCTTAGGGACTGCGGTCAGTACAGATACCACTTCCTTCTGAGCTCGTTCCATGTTGCTCCTAAACCACCAGATCATAACGGGGTATATATGTATCTCCAGAGACACAGCTTGGCTGCAAAAAATCCTTCACAGACAAAGCTGGACAAGACAAAAACATGAATATGCACAGAACTATAAGGTCCACAGCAGGTGGACTTATCTTTGTAGAAAAGCACAGCAAACTGGAGAGACCAGCAGGGAAGTGAATCCTCCAAAAACAATGGACAACTGGCAGGGACTAAAGAGTCCTGCAAGGCTATATACCCCAGTCAGTTTTGCAATTAGTAGATACACCTGTCAAATCCTGCAGTCCAGGCACAACTGCATTACCCTCTACAACCACCGGAGGAAGCCCAAAAGCTGAATTCACAACAGTACCCCCCCTTGAGGAGGGGTCACAGAACCTTCACCAGAGCCCCCAGGCCGATCAGGATCAGCCCGATGAAAGGTACGAACCAAATCAGCGGCATGGACATCAGAGGCAGAAACCCAAGAATTATCCTCCTGGCCATAACCCTTCCATTTGACAAGGTACTGAAGCTTCCGCCTCGAAAAACGAGAATCCAAAATCTTCTCAACCACATATTCCGACGACGGTTAGCAAAACGTTGAGCCTCCTCCTGAGACAACACCAAATTGTCCACCACATGAACCCAAATCTGCTGCAACCTGCCAACCACAGAATCCACACCAGGACAGTAAGAAGGCTCAACCTGCCCAGAAGAAAAACGAGGATGAAAACCAAAATTACAAAAATAAGGCGAAACCAAAGTTGCCAAACTAGCCCGATTATTAAGGGCAAACTCGGCCAATGGCAAAAAAGCCACCCAATCATCCTGATCAGCAGACACAAAGCATCTCAAATAGGTCTCCAAGGTCTGATTAGTTCGCTCAGTCTGGCCATTTGTCTGAGGATGAAATGCAGAAGAAAAAGACAAATCAATGCCCAGCTTGGCACAAAAGGCCCGCCAAAACCTAGAAACAAACTGGGAACCTCTGTCAGACACAATATTCTCCGGAATACCATGCAAACGTACCACATGCTGAAAAAACAACGGAACCAAATCAGAAGAATAAGGCAATATAGGCAAAGGCACCAAATGAACCATCTTAGAAAATCGGTCACAGACAACCCAGATAACCGACATTCTTTGGGAAACAGGAAGATCGGAAATAAAATCCATAGAAATATGTGTCCAGGGCCTCTCGGGGACCGGTAATGGCAAAAGCAACCCACTAGCGCGGGAACAGCAAGGCTTAGCCCACGCACAAATCCCATAGGACTGCACAAAAGAACGCACATCCCGCGACAAAGAAGGCCACCAAAAGGACCTACTAACCAAATCTCTGGTGCCAAAAATCCCAGGATGGCCAGCCAACACAGAACAATGAACCTCAGAAATCACTTTACTAGTCCATCTATCAGGAACAAACAGTTTCCCCACAGGACAGCGGTCAGGTTTATTAGCCTGAAATTCCTGAAGAACCCATCGCAAATCAGGGGAGATGGCAGAAAGAATCACCCCTTCCTTCAAAATGCCGACCGGCTCAAGAACCCCAGGGTAATCAGGAAAAAAACTCCTAGAGAGGGCATCCACCTTAACATTCTTAGTACCAGGAATGTACGAGACCACAAAATCAAAAGGGGAGAAAAACGGGGACCATCGAGCCTGTCTAGGATTCAGCCGTTTGGCAGACTCGAGGTAAATCAGATTCTTATGATCGGTCAGGACCACAATACGGTGCTTGGCCCCCTCAAGCCAATGTCGCCACTCCTCAAATGCCCACTTCATAGCCAACAACTCCCGATTGCCGACATCATAATTGCGTTCCGCAGGCGAAAACTTCCAAGAAAAGAAGGCACACGGTTTCATCAAGGAACCATCAGAATTCCTCTGAGACAAAACGGCCCCTGCCCCAATCTCAGACGCGTCAACCTTAACCTGAAATGGAAGAGAAACATCTGGCTGACGCAACACAGGGGCAGAAGTAAATCGGCATTTAAGCTCCTGAAAGGCAGAAACAGCCGCGGAGGACCAATTCGTCACATCAGCGCCCTTCTTGGTCAAATTGGTCAGAGGTTTAACCACACTGGAGAAGTTGGCAATGAAACGACGATAAAAATTAGCAAAGCCCAAGAATTTCTGAAGGCTCTTCACAGATGTGGGCTGAATCCAATCATGAATGGCCTGAACCTTAACCGGATCCATTTCTATAGATGAGGGAGAAAAAATGAAACCCAAAAAAGAAACCTTCTGCACCTCAAAGAGGCACTTTGACCCCTTCACAAATAAAGCATTATTACGGAGGATCTGAAATACCATCCTGACCTGTTTCACATGAGACTCCCAATCATTAGAAAAAATCAAAATATCATCCAAATATACAACCATGAATTTATCAAGATAACTCCGAAAGATATCAAGCATGAAGGATTGGAACACAGATGGGGCATTAGAGTCCGAATGGCATCACAAGGTATTCAAAATGGCCTTAGGGCGTATTAAATGCAGTTTTCCATTCGTCACCCTGCTTAAAAGGAACCTGTCACCCCGAAAATCGCGGGTGAGGTAAGCCCACCGGCATCAGGGGCTTATCTACAGCATTCTGTAATGCTGTAGATAAGCCCCGATGTTACCTGAAAGAGGAGAAAAAGACGTTATATTATACTCACCCAGGGGCGGTCCCGCTGCTGGTCAGGTCGGATGGGTGTCTCCGGTTCGCTGCGGCACCTCCCATCTTCATTACAAGACGTCCTCTTCTGATCTTCAGCCACGGCTCCGGCGCAGGCGTACTTTGCTCTGCCCTGTTGAGGGCAGACAAAGTACTGCAGTGCGCAGGCGCCGGAAAGGTCAGAGGCCCGGCGCCTGCGCACTGCAGTACTGCCGATGGCCGAATATGCCCTTTCTCCAAAGACTCCTTAATATAGCTCCGCATGGCGGTATGTTCAGGCACAGACAGGTTGAAAAGTCGGCCCTTAGGGAACTTACAACCTGGAATCAAGTCAATAGCACAATCACAGTCCCTATGCGGTGGAAGGGAACTGGATTTGGGCTCATCGAATACATCCTGGAAGTCTGACAAACTCAGGAATTTCAGAAGAGGGGGAAGAGGAAATTGACATCAAAGGAACCTGATCATGAACCCCCTGACAACCCCAACTAGTCACAGACATGGATTTCCAATCTAACACCGGATTATGTAGCTGCAACCATGGAAAACCCAGCACAATATCATCATGCAAATTATGCAACACCAGAAAACGACAATCTTCCTGATGGGCTGGCGTCATGCGCATGGTCAGCTGTGTCCAAAACTGAGGTTTATTTTTAGCCAACGGTGTAGCATCAATGCCCCTCAAAGGAATAGGGTTCTGCAAAGGGTGCAAGGGAAAACCACAAAGTCTGGCAAATTCTAAGTCCATTAAGTTCAGAGCGGCGCCTGAATCCACAAATGCCATGACAGAAAATGATGATAATGAGCAGATCAAGGTCACAGATAACAGAAATTTAGGTTGTATAGTACTGATGGCAACAGAACTAGCGATTCTCTTTGTACGCTTAGGGCAATCAGAAATAACATGAGCAGAATCGCCGCAGTAAAAACACAACCTATTCTGATGCCTGAATGTTTGACGTTCAGCTCTAGACAAAATCCTATCACACTGCATAGGCTCAGGGCTCCGCTCAGAGGACAACGCCACAGTGTGCACAACTCTGCGCTCGCGCAAGCGCCGATCAATCTGAATGGCCAGAGACATAGAATCACTCAGACCAGCAGGCGTGGGGAACCCCACCATAACATCTTTAACGGATTCAGAAAGACCCTTTCTGAAAATTGCCGCCAAGGCATCCTCATTCCATTTAGTCAGTACAGACCATTTTCTAAACTTCTGGCAATACGATTCTGCCGCTTCTTGACCTTGACACAGGGCCAACAAGATTTTCTCAGCCTGATCCACAGAATTAGGCTCATCATACAACAACCCCAATGCCTGAAAGAACGAATCAACATTAAGCAAAGCAGGATTGCCAGTTTCCAGGGAAAATGCCCAATCCTGTGGGTCACTACGCAGCAGAGATATGATGATTTTAACCTGCTGAATAGGATCACCAGAAGACCGGGGTCTTAATGCAAAAAACAGTTTACAGTTATTTTTGAAACTCAAAAATTTGGATCTGTCACCAAAGAATAAATCAGGAGTGGGAATCTTAGGTTCTAAAGCAGGAGTCTGAACAATAAAATCTGAAATACCCTGTACTAGGGTTGAGCGACTTTTACTTTTTTAGGGTCGAGTCAGGTTTCGCGAAACCCGACTATCTCCAAAGTCGAGTCGAGTGAAATCGGCCGATTATGGCGAAAAGTCGGGGATCGACCGAAACACGAAACCCAATGCAAAGTCAATAGGAATTTTTTTCTTTCTTTTTTTTTCTTTTTTTCTCTCTCTCTCTCTCTCTCTCTCTCTCTCTCTCCTCCGTCCCTGAACAGAAAAGCTGGTGTCACACATTTCAAATCGCTACAGCGCACAAGCGACAAGATGACGATAGGCGTCCACTCCCCTAAGACCTATGTCATCACTCTGCCCACGCTCCTTCATTGGCTGAAAAAATGGCGCCAAGCGCGTCATATGAAACGCGACTTTGGTGCAAAAGTCGCGTACCGCATGGCCGACCCCACACAGGGATCGGGTCGGGTTTCATGAAACCCGACTTTGCCAAATGTCGGCGACTTTTGAAAATGAACGATCCGTTTCGCTCAACCCTACCCTGTACCCTAGCAGCAAGCTGATCCACCCGAGAAACTAACTCCTGAACATTCATGTTAATACTAGATTTCGTAGCCACCCAGAGATAAAGAGGGAGGATAATACCAAACAGGCTAAGGAAAAAAAAATGGCTCAATAGCTTCCCTCCCTTCTTCTGAGATGCAATTAACTCATTGTTGCCAGTTGTACTGTTATGATCTGGTGGCCTAGGAGCAGCATGAGACGGACTCTGGAGAAGGTGGTCCCTTTACTGACCGCAAACCCTGAACCTAGCAGCGCAACTAGAAGTAGCCATGGGGGGTACCTAACACTCCCTAGACCCCTCGGCACAGCCTAAGATCTAACTTCCCCTAAAGACAGAAACAGGAAACCTATCTTGCCTCTGAGAAAATCCCCAAAGGATAGATAGCCCCCCACAAATATTGACTGTGAGAGGAGAGGGAAATAACATACGCAGATATGAAAACAGATTTTAGCATAGGAGGCCATACTAGCTAAAAAGAGAGAATAGAACAGAGTACTATGCGGTCAGTATAAAAACACTAGAAAATATCCACCACAGAAAATACTAATCACCACATCTGACTAAAGACATGGGGGTATATCTGCATCTCCAGAGACACAGCTTGGCTGCAAAAAATCCTTCACAAACAAAGCTGGACAAGACAAAAACATGAATATGCACAGAACTATAAGATCCACAGCAGGTGGACATCAAAAACAAAGCCAGGACTTATCTTTGTAGAAAAGCACAGCAAACTGGAGAGACCAGCAGGGAAGTGAATCCTCCAAAAACAATGGACAACTGGCAGGGACTAAAGAGTCCTGCAAGGCTATATACCCCAGTCAGTTTTGCAATTAGTAGATACACCTGTCCAATCCTGCAGTCCAGGCACAACTGCATTACCCTCTACAACCACCGGAGGGAGCCCAAAAGCTAAATTCACAAGAGATTAGGGTTACGGGTGTGTTGGAGTTAGCGTTGTGGTTAGGGATGTGTTGGGGTTAGGGTTGTGATTAGGGTTATGGCTACAGTTGGGATAAGAGTTAGGGGTGTGTTGGGGTTAGTGTTGAAGTTAAAATTGAGGGGTTTCCATTGTTTAGGCACATCAGGGGTCTCCAAATGCAACATGGCGCAACCATTGATTCCAGCCAATCTTGCGTTCAAAAAGTCAAATGGTGCTCCCTCCCTTCCGACCCCCGACGTGCGCCCAAACAGTGGTTTATCCCCACATATGGGGTACCAGCGTACTCAGGACAAAATGGGCAACAAATATTGCGGTCCAATTTCTCCTGTTACCCTTGCAAAAATAAAAAATTGCTTCCGAAAACATAATTTTTGAGGAAAGAAAAATTATTTTTTATTTTCACGGCTCTGCATTATAAACTTCTGTGAAGCACTTGGGGGTTGAAAGTGCTCACCACATATCTAGATAAGTTCCTTGGAGGGTCTAGTTTCCAAAATGGGGTCATTTGTGGGGGGTTTCTACTGTTTAGGCACATCAGGGGCTCTGCAAATGCAACGTGACGCCCGCAGACCATTCCATCAAAGTCTGCATTTCAAAAGTCACTACTTCCCTTCTGAGCCCCGACGTGTGCCCAAACAGTGGTTCCCCCCACATATGGAGCATCAGCATACTCAGGACAAACTGGACAACAACTTTTGGGGTCCAATTTCTCCTGTTACTCTTGTGAAAATAAAAAATTGTGGGCTAAAAAATAATTTTTGAGGAAAGAAAAATGATTTTTAATTTTCACGGCTCTGCGTTATAAACTTCTATGAAGAACTTGGGGGTTTAAAGTGGTCACCGCACATCTAAATTAGTTCCATGGGAGGTCTAGTTTCCAAAATGGGGTCACATGTGGGGGAGCTCCAATGTTTAGGCACACAGGGCCTTTCCAAACGCGACATGGTGTCCGCTAACGATTAGAGCTAAATTTTCATTCAAAAAGTCAAATGGCACTCCTTCCCTTCCGAGCCCTGCCGCATGCCCAAACAGTGGTTCACCCCCACATTTGAGGTATCAGTGTACTCAGGAGAAATTGCCCAATAAATTTTAGGATCCATTTTATCCTGAACAAATTGAGGCTAAATGAAATTTTTTGTGAAAAAAAAGTACTTTTTCATTTTTTCGGATCAATTTGTGAAGCACCTGGGGGTTCAAAGTGTTCACTATGCATCTAGATAAGTTCCTTGGGGGTCTAGTTTCGAAAATGGGGTCACATGTGGGGGAGCTCCAATGTTTAGGCACACAGGGGCTCTCCAAACGTGACATGGTGTCCGCTAACGATTGGAGCTAATTTTTCATTCAATAGTCAAATGGCACTCCTTCCCTTCCGAGCCTTGCCGTGTGCCCAGACAGTGGTTCCCCCCCCCCCCCCCCACATATGAGGTATCGGCGTACTCAGGACAAATTGTACAATAATGTTTGGTGTCCAGTTTCTCTTTTTACCCTTGGGAAAATAAAAAAATTGTTGCTAAAACATCATTTTTGTGACTAAAAAGTTAAATGTTCATTTTTTCCTTCCATGATGCTTCTGCTGCTGTGAAGTACCTGAAGGGTTAATAAACTTCTTGAATGTGGTTTTGAGTACCATGAGGTAGTGCAGTTTTTAGAATGGTGTGACTTTTGGGTGTTTTCAGCCATACAGACCCCTCAAACTGACTTCAAATGTGAGGTGGTCCCTAAAAAAATGGTTTTGTAAATTTCGTTGTAAAAATGAGAAATCGCTGGTCAAATTTTAACCCTTATAACTTCCTAGCAAAAAAAAATTTTGTTTCCAAAATTGTGCTGATGTAAAGTAGACATGTGGGAAATGTTATTTATTAACTACTTTGTGTCACATAACTCTCTGGTTTAACAGAATAAAAATAAAAATTTAGAAAATTGCTAAATTTTCAAACTTTTTGCCAAATTTCCATTTTTGTCACAAATAAACGCAAAAATTATTGACCTAAATTTACCACTAACATGAAGCCCAATATGTCACAAAAAAAACAATCTTAAAACAGTTAGGATCCGATGAAGCGTTCCCGAGTTATTACCTCATAAAGGGACACTGGTCAGAATTGCATAAAACAGCCAGGTCATTAAGGTCAAAATAGGCTGGGTCATGAAGGGGTTAAAAGGTATATACCACGGATATTGATCTCATTTGTGTAATTTTCATTCCGTGACACTGTTTATCTTCACCAGTCTTTTGTATAGCACTGTGAATTGAATTTTTGAATTGCACAATGACACTTTGATTTTTTCTCCCTATTGGTGGTACCTCCTTATTCACTTTGCACTTGTATGTGTCCCTAATATATTTATTATATTATCATATTATTATTTCCTTCACATCTCATCTTTAAATTTTTAAATATTCAATATATATAAAAAAAATTTTTTGAAGATTTTGTACCTGGATTACACAATATTTTGGTTGATTAATTTTTACTTCCTTGGTCTGTCATACTATATTTATTATATTTCTTTTTTATTAAATTGTTTATCCGAGCACATGCACTTGTTTTTAACCCCTTCATGACCCAGCCTATTTTGACGTTAAAGACCTTGCCGTTTTTTGCAATTCTGACCAGTGTCCCTTTATGAGGTAATAACTCAGGAACGCTTCAACGGATCCTAGCGGTTCTGAGATTGTTTTTTCGTGACATATTGGGCTTCATGTTAGTGGTAAATTTAGGTCAATAAATTCTGCGTTTATTTGTGATAAAAACGGAAATTTGGCGAAAATTTTGAAAATTTCGCAATTTTCACATTTTGAATTTTTATTCTGTTAAACCAGAGAGATATGTGACACAAAATAGTTAATAAATAACATTTCCCACATGTTTACTTTACATCAGCAAAATTTTGGAAACAAAATTTTTTTTTGTTAGGAAGTTATAAGGGTTAAAATTTGACCAGCGATTTGTCATTTTTACAACGAAATTTACAAAACCATTTTTTTTAGGGACCACCTCACATTTGAAGTCAGTTTGAGGGGTCTATATGGCTGAAAATACCCAAAAGTGACACCATTCTAAAAACTGCACCCCTCAAGGTGCACAAAACCACATTCAAGAAGTTTATTAACCCTTCAGATGCTTCACAGCAGCAGAAGCAACATGGAAGGAAAAAATGAACATTTAACTTTTTAGTCACAAAAATTATCTTTTAGCAACAATTTTTTTATTTTCCCAATGGTAAAAGGAGAAAGTGAACCACAAAAGTTGTTGTCCAATTTGTCCTGAGTACGCTGATACCTCATATGTGGGGGTAAACCACTGTTTGGGCGCACGGCAGGGCTTGGAAGGGAAGGAGCGCCATTTGACTTTTTGAATCAAAAATTGGCTCCACTCTTTAGCGGACACCATGTCACGTTTGGAGAGCCCCCGTGTGCCTAAAAATTGGAGCTCCCCCACAAGTGACCCCATTTTGGAAACTAGACGCCCCAAGGAACTTATCTAGATGCATAGTGAGCACTTTGAACCCCCAGGTGCTTCACAAATTGATCCGTAAAAATGAAAAAGTACTTTTTTTTCACAAAAAAATTCTTTTTGCTTCAATTTTTTCTTTTTCACATGGGCAACAGGATAAAATGGATCCTAAAATGTGTTGGGAAATTTCTCATGAGTACACCAATACCTCACATGTGGGGGTAAACCACTGTTTGGGCACATGGTAAGGCTCGGAAGGGAAGGAGCGCCATTTGACTTTTTGAATGAAAAATTATTTCCATCGTTAGCGGACACCATGTCGCGTTTGGATAGCTCCTGTGTGCCTAAACATTGGCGCTCCCCCACAAGTGACCCCATTTTGGAAACTAGACCCCCCCAATTAACTTATTTAGATGCCTAGTGAGCACTTTAAACCCTCAGGTGCTTCACAAATTGATCTGTAAAAATGAAAAAGTACTTTTTTTCACAAAAAAATTCTTTTCGCCTCAATTTTTTCATTTTCACATGGGCAGTAGGATAAAATGGATCATAAAATTTGTTGGGCAATTTCTCCCGAGTACGCCGATACCTCATATGTGGGGGTAAACCACTGTTTGGGCACTCGGCAGGGCTCGGAAGGGAAGGCGCGCCATTTGACTTTTTGAATGGAAAATTAGCTCCAATTGTTAGCGGACACCATGTTGCGTTTGGAGAGCCCCTGTGTGCCTAAACATTGGAGCAACCCCACAAGTGACCCCATTTTGGAAACTAGACCCCCCAAGGAACTTATCTAGATACATATTGAGCACTTTAAACCCCCAGGTGCTTCACAGAAGTTTATAAGGCAGAGCCATGAAAATAAAAAATAATTTTTCTTTCCTCAAAAATGATTTTTTAGCCTGGAATTTCCTATTTTGCCAAGGATAATAGGAGAAATTGGACCCCAAATATTGTTGTCCAGTTTGTCCTGAGTACGCTGATACCCCATATGTGGGGGTAAACCACTGTTTGGGCGCACGGCAGGGCTCGGAAGGCAAGGCACGCCATTTGGCTTTTTAAATGGAAAATTAGCTCCAATCATTAGCGGACACCATGTCACGTTTGGAGAGCCCCTGTGTGCCTAAACATTGGAGATCCCCAAGAAATGACACCATTTTGGAAACTAGACCCCCAAAGGTACTAATCTAGATGTGTGGTGAGGACTTTGAACCCCCAAGTGCTTCACAGAAGTTTATAACGCAGAGCCATGAAAATAAAAAAAAATAATTATTTTCTCAAAAATGATCTTTTAGCCTGCCAATTTTTTATTTTCCCAAGGGTAACAGGAGAAATTTGACCCCAAAAGTTGTTGTCCAGTTTCTCCTGAGTACGCTGATACCCCATATGTGGGGGTAAATCACTGTTTGGGCACATGCCGGGGCTCGGAAGTGAAGTAGTGACGTTTTGAAATGCAGACTTTGATGGAATGCTCTGTGGGCGTCACGTTGCGTTTGCAGAGCCCCTGATGTGGCTTAACAGTAGAAACCCCCCACAAGTGACCCCATTTTGGAAACTAGATCCCCAAAGGAACTTATCTAGATGTGTGGTGAGCACTTTGAACCCCCAAGTGCTTCATAGAAGTTTATAATGCAGAGCCGTGAAAATAATAAATACGTTTTCTTTCCTCAAAAATAATTATTTAGCCCAGAATTTTTTATTTTCCCAAGGGTTACAGAAGAAATTGGACCCCAAAAGTTGTTGTCCAGTTTCTCCTGAGTACGCTGATACCCCATATGTGGGGGTAAACCACTGTTTGGGCACATGCCGAGGCTCGGAAGTGAAGTAGTGACGTTTTGAAATGCAGACTTTGATGGAATGCTCTGTGGGCGTCACGTTGCGTTTGCAGAGCCCCTGATGTGGCTTAACAGTAGAAACCCCCCACAAGTGACCCCATTTTGGAAACTAGACCCCCAAAGGAACTTATCTAGATGTGTGGTGAGCACTTTGAACCCCCAAGCGCTTCATAGAAGTTTATAATGCAGAGCCATGAAAATAATAAATACGTTTTCTTTCCTCAAAAATAATTATTTAGCCCAGAATTTTTTATTTTCCCAAGGGTTACAGGAGAAATTGAACCCCAAAAGTTGTTGTCCAGTTTCTCCTGAGTACGCTGATACCCCATGTGTGGAGGTAAACCACTGTTTGGGCACACGTCGGGGCTCAGAAGGGAAGTAGTGACTTTTGAAATGCAGACTTTGATGGAATGGTCTGCGGGTGTCACGTTGCGTTTGCAGAGCCCCTGATGTGCCTAAACAGTAGAAACCCCCACAAGTGACCCCATTTTAGAAACTAGACCCCCCAAGGAACTTATCTAGATATGTGGTGAGCACTTTGAACCCCCAAGTGCTTCACAGACGTTTACAACGCAGAGCCGTGAAAATAAAAAATCATTTTTCTTTCCTCAAAAATTATGTTTTAGCAAGCATTTTTTTAGATTCACAAGGGTAACAGGAGAAATTAGACCCCAGTAATTGTTGCGCAGTTTGTCCTGAGTATGCTGGTACCCCATATGTGGGGGTAAACCACTGTTTGGGCACACGTCAGGGCTCGGAAGTGAGGGAGCACCATTTGACTTTTTGAATACGAGATTGGCTGGAATCAATGGTGGCGCCATGTTGCGTTTGGAGACCCCTGATGTGCCTAAACAGTGGTAACCCCTCAATTCTAACTCCAACACACCCCTAACCCTTATCCCAACTGTAGCCACAACCCTAATTCCAACCCTAACCACAACCCTAATTCCAACCCTAACCCTAAGGCTATGTGCCCACGTTGCGGATTCGTGTGAGATATTTCCGCACCATTTTTGAAAAATCCGCGGGTAAAAGGCACTGCGTTTTACCTGCGGATTTTCCGCGGATTTCCAGTGTTTTTTTGTGCGGATTTCACCTGCGGATTCCTATTGAGGAACAGGTGTAAAACGCTGCGGAATCCGCACAAAGAATTGACATGCTGCGGAAAATACAACGCAGCGTTTCCGCGCGGTATTTTCCGCACCATGGGCACAGCGGATTTGGTTTTTCATATGTTTACATGGTACTGTAAACCTGATGGAACACTGCTGCGAATCCGCAGCGGCCAATCCACTGCGGATCCGCAGCCAAATCCGCACCGTGTGCACATAGCCTAATTCTAAAGGTATGTGCACACACTGCGTAAAGCGCTGCGGATCCGCAGCAGTTTCCCATGAGTTTACAGTTCAATGTAAACCTACGGGAAACAAAAATCGCTGTACACATGCTGCGGAAAAACTGCACGGAAACGCAGCGGTTTACATTCCGCAGCATGTCACTTCTTTGTGCGGATTCCGCAGCGGTTTTACAACTGCTCCAATAGAAAATCGCAGTTGTAAAACCGCAGTGAAATGCGCAGAAAAAAATGCGGTAAATCCGCCATATATCTGCAGCGGTTTAGCACTGCGGATTTATCAAATCCGCAGCGGAAAAATCCGCAGAGGACCAGAATACGTGTGCACATACCGAAACCCTAACCCTAGCCCTAGCCCTAACCCTAACCCTACCCCTAACCCTAACCCTACCCCTAACCCTACCCCTAACCCTACCCCTAACCCTACCCCTAACCCTAACCCTAACCCTACCCCTAGCCCTAACCCTACCCCTAACCCTAACCCTAACCCTATTCTAACATTAGTGGAAAAAAAAAAATTCTTTATTTTTTTATTGTCCCTACCTATGGGGGTGACAAAGGGGGGGGTCATTTATTATTTTTTTTATTTTGATCACTGAGATAGATTATATCTCAGTGATCAAAATGCACTTTGGAACGAATCTGCCGGCCGGCAGATTCGGCGGGCGCACTGCACATGCGCCCGCCATTTTGGAAGATGGCGGCGCCCAGGGAGAAGACGGACGGGACCCCGGCTGGATCGGTAAGTATGATGGGGTGGGGGGGACCACGGGGGGGGGATCGGAGCACGGGGGGGGGAATCGGAGCGCGGGAGGGGTGGAACGGAGCACGGGGGGCGTGGAACGGAGCATGGGGGGGCTGGAATGGAGCACGGGGGGTGGAACGGAGCACCGGGGGGGTGGATCGGAGTGCAGGGGGGTGATTGGAGCACGGGGGGGTGATTGGAGCACGGGGGGAGCGGACAAGAGCACGGGGGGAGCGGAGCCCTGTACTGAGGGAAGCCGGAGCAGTGTACCGGCCAGATCGGGGGGCTGGGGGGGCGATCGGTGGGGTGGGGTGGGGGCACATTAGTATTTCCAACCATGGCCGATGATATTGCAGCATCGGCCATGGCTGGATTGTAACATTTCACCCGTTATAATAGGTGAAATATTACAAATCGCTCTGATTGGCAGTTTCACTTTCAACAGCCAATCAGAGCGATCGTAGCCACGAGGGGGTGAAGTCACCCCCCCTGGGCTAAACTACCACTCCCCCTGTCCCTGCAGATCGGGTGAAATGGGAGTTAACCCTTTCACCCGATCTGCAGGGACGCGATCTTTCCATGACGCCACATAGGCGTCATGGGTCGGATTGGCACCGACTTTCATGACGCCTACGTGGCGTCATGGGTCGGGAAGGGGTTAATATGTAGTACTACTATTTGCTATATATATATATATATATATATATACTAGATGGCAGCCCGATTCTAAAGAATCGGGAGTCTAGAATCCATATATACTTTATTTATTCAAATGTAAGAATAATACAATTAATAAATAATAGTAAGAAAGAACAAAAATAATAGGCAGTATATGGAGAAAACACCAAACAAAAGTTCAAAATTGGTGTGAAAATGTCACTGAACCACTTCACAACTAAATATATATAGTTTTGGTAAATGGTATTATCATTTTTTTGACGAAATTCAGCAGGAGCTTGAAGAGCAACGTCACTGGGCCCGCCTCCACGCAGTAGAAACTTGCTGTGAGGTAAAAATTCAAAAATCACACCAAAATGGCGGGCGGAGTGTGTCACAGTACGGCACGTTTCTGATTGGTCGCTCGCAGCAGGCGGCAACCAATCAGACACTGGACACTGTTGACGTCACTTATCTCCGGACATTAGCTCCGGACATTAGCTCCGGACAGGAAGTTGGCACAAATTGCAGGAAGTAGTATTCTAGGCAATTATATATTAGTTATATATATATATATATATATATATATATATATACAGTACAGACTAAAAGTTTGGACACATCTTCTCATTTAAAGATTTTTCTGTATTTTCATGACTATGAAAATTGTACATTCACACAGAAGGCATCAAAACTATGAATTAACACATGTGGAATTATATACTTAACAAAAAAAAGTGTGAAACAAATGAAAATATGTCTTATATTCTAGGTTCTTGAAAGTAGCCACCTTTTGCTTTGATGACTGCTTTTATATATCTTTTATAGCAAGAACATTCATTATGTGCACTTATAATGTCCACCGAAAATATGTTATTAATGTAGTTATTGTATCAAAGGGAGATTCCTTTATATTGAGCGCATGGTTGTATTTTGCACATATGATGCTATATTATCCTCACACATTGGAGTAGATTATTTGTTTGGGGTTATTTTTCCCTATTGAGCCTGCTTTTACACATCCTTATACAGGGGGTGTTTGTCTGGGTATGCTTTTTATGCTTACATGTTTTAAAATGTTTTTATGTCTTTAAGCACTTTGTTTTCTCAATAAAGCTTTTTGCACTATTTATGGGTTGTGTGTGCACATCTATTTGCGCTTCTTTTTCTCCCTCATACATACTACTATTTGCCATATATTTAAATAAAGATATTTCTATTTGAATTTTCTAGTGGTCTACTAAGCTGAACCTGCAGCCGGGACTGTGATGATTCTAGCCTCTAGTTATCCCTGGCCAGATCTTGAATCATCTGACTCAGATTGATCACCCGATCACAGACTACACAAACTGTATCCATTGAACAGCAAAAAAAAGTATGTGGCCAGATGTAATGTGATGCTAGTCACTACTCATGGACAGACCTTGAGGCAGAAGAGTCAGGTGTTCCGGGGTCAACACCAAGAGAGCATGTAGATAACTAAGGGAAAAGACAATGGCGTAAGATAGGTCACAGTTCACAGTCAACAACTAGAGATAGTGGATCAAAACCAAAGGACAAGAACATGGTCTAAAGGTACCTTCACACTGAATAACTTAACAACGATATCGCTAGCGATCCGTGACGTTGCAGCGTCCTGGATAGCGATATCGTTGTGTTTGACACGCAGCAGCGATCTGGATCCTGCTGTGACATCGTTGGTCAGAGCAGAAAGGCCAGAACTTTATTTCGTCGCTGGATCTCCCGCAGACATCGCTGAATCGGGGTGTGTGACGCCCATTCAGCGATGTCTTCACTGGTAACCAGGGTAAACATCGGGTTACTAAGCGCAGGGCCGTGCTTAGTAACCCGATGTTTACCCTGGTTACCAGTGTAAATGAAAAAAAAAAAAAACACTACATACTTTCATTCCGGTGTCTGTCCCCCGGCGTTCTGCTTCCCTGCGTTTTGCTTCCCTGCACTGACTGAGTGCCGGCTGGCCGTAAAGCACAGCGGTGACGTCACCGCTCTTCTTTACGGCTGGCGCTTACACAGTGCAGGGAAGCAGAACGCAGGGAAGCCGAACGCCGGGGGACAGACACCGGAATGTAAGTATGTAGTGGTTTTTTTTTTTTTACATTTACACTGATAACCAGGGTAAACATCGGGTTACTAAGCGCGGCCCTGCGCTTAGTAACCCGATGTTTACCCTGGTTACCTGGGGACTTCGGCATCGTTGGTTGCTGGAGAGCTGTCTGTGTGACAGCTCTCCAGTGACCACACAGCGACGCTGCAGCGATCAGCATCATTGTCTAGATCGCTGCAGCGTCGCTAAATGTGACGGTACCTTAAGGGTCAGCCAGCAGAAGATCAGAACTCAGAGCAACAGAATCAGGCTAACACTCACCAGGAAGCACAATCTATGTCTGGCAGGGATCAGGGGTAGATAGCTCAATTAAATAGCTTGGGCCATATCCAGAACACCAAACACCTGGAGAAAGTCCTGCACCTCCCAGTAACAGATTGGACAGCTGAGCTGTCAATCAAAGCCCCGACAGCTCAGCACGCCCATCATAGGATAGGACAGCCAATCTGTTAATAATAACACTTACAAGTAAGCATGACACAGTTTCCATAGGACAGCATAGCAAAACTCAGTGAGCTGAGGAGTTGTGACAGTCAACATGAAAATCTGAATATTTCGGAGCAATACAATAATTTTGGTTTATATTTTTCGTATTTTTCCAATTTGCACCTTACTACACTGACTTGTAATAGAAAAGGAGCAACATAATGTAAATGTTATTGCAGTGGCAGCCTTATTTCTTGACAGACAGAGTAGTACAACAAAATTAATGATTTTTCATATTTTACCGATCACCTGTAATTTAACTGCATTTAATATTGTGATTTTGTCTTTTTATGAACAATTAACTGTTTCTCAAATTAAAATTAAGAAACATTTAAAAGCTGTTTTCACCAATGATCATGTAAAAATAGATTTTGGCATGCAACATTTAGTCAAGGATATCCAGGAAATATTTCTTACTAAGTTAAATAATTTAACAGCTTGGAATAAACACAAAACAATTAAGAAAAAGCAGGTGGTATACAACCATTGAACACATTACCTAAAGAAGGACTGACAAATTTCATTACCTGTTAGGTCCATTGTTTCTCATTTTGCTTGATTATCACAAACGGCTACATTTTTTATTTTATTCTTTTATTTTCAAGAACATTTCATGTTTGTTCTTTTTCCATAATGTGCAGTAAATTTTAAATTATAGTTCCAGTGTTGAGAAAATTGGTAATTGAATGTTCGTTTTAGTATAATTGTCAATCATAAGTGTTCAAGTAGCAAAAATGTTTGAAAATGCCTCTATGCAAATAACGAGTATTAAGTATGTTTACCAAGATGAAAAAGTAACTGTATATAAGCCATAATCTAATACTATTTAATGGAAAATCTTGTCTAGTACTTTAATATAACATAGAATCAGAATTCAGAATCATACTATAAGCTTTGCAAAAACATTGGCTGTTAAGTTTATTCAGAAAACAACTAAAGTAGGGGCGTGGCCTAGGCAGCAATGGAGTAGGGTCTGTTGCCTGTGAGCTCCAAGAGTGCATCCTCCTAAATTGACTGGCATCGACTAAAAAACCTCATTTTTCTCCCAGTCTCTACACGGCACCAGGACCCTTTTGAGACCAAAATTGTTTAATTTGGACTCTTTTTTCACCACCATTTGGCAAAACTCTACACAGGCCGCATGGTCTGGGCCTAGCTGTAGGCCTCAAACAACTGCCACCTTTATATCTGGGCTCATAACCATCCAGTCTGCATCTGAGGGTGACTAGCCACTTCCACAGTGGTTATTTGCGTGGACCCTCTCTCCTCTGTGGTGGGGCTGAGAGCTGCAAAGAATCGTGCCCTGGTCTGAAAAGTGGGCCTGCAAATGCCACGGGCTGCGTGACAAGGCCTGCGACATCCCTGCACTACATCCCCGCTGACACCCCGACTTAGAGGCGGTAAGCGCAGCACTAAGCGCCCCCTCCTCCATATACAGCCTGAGGCGACGAGCGGCAAGCAGGGAGCCCTCCCATCTGCGCCGCAGCCCGGCGTGGTGAAGCGGCTGCGTAGTGAAGACATCTGCAGAGGGAGGCGAGAGATCCGGAGGACCCGCCGGAAAGCGAGCCCACCGGAGCGACACCCAAGACTCGCAGAGGACCCGACCGGAGCAAGAGACACTGCTAGAGATCCCCTACACCGGAGGTAAGAAGTCCCGGGACCAGCACTCGGCAGACATCTAGCAGCAGCGCAGCTGCAGCGATGGGCTTGTGACTGCTAACCCCGGCGCTTCCACGCTCCATCTCCTGCATCTCTGCATTCATTGGCCGGACGAGCCCCCCCCCTGCAGGGGTGAGCAAGCTCCCGCAGGAAAGACTGTGAGTCTTATTGATGACGCTGTAAGCGGCGGTAGCGGCAGCTTCTGCACCGGAGGAACCGGTAAATAAGACACTAACCTACCCGGGGCCTGAGACTCATAGAGCCCTAATAACCCTTAGGAATGCGGCACCTTTCAGCAACTAGAAGCGGCGAGGCTGCAGCGATGTGACAGGGGCTGATAACCCGGAGCAGTGTGACAATAGCTCTCAGCCACCGCTGCCAATAACGGCATATAACTCAGCCCACAACCATCAGTGATTTCAGATAGGGGACTAGACTTTATTAACCCATCGCTCTCTAATCACGGTCCCTATATTAACACTGCTGAGTGATTAATCTACCGCAATATGGTGCATGATCTGGTGATTCTGCTAATTTAAAGGAGACACACTCTAAATAAACTAGGCTAACGTGAAATCACATTTGTGGGGATTTCTACCTACTAATTAACTTTATTAACTTGTTTTTGACACGGGGTCACTTTAGTGGGAAATCTACCAACCAGTCTGACGTGGGACCACATCTGTCAGGAACTCTGATAACCAGTCCTTGATGTGGGCCCATGTTTGTGGGAAATCTACCAACCAGTCTTTGACTTGGGACAACTCCTGTGGGGATTTTTGTTAATCAGTTCTTAACCTGGGTCCACCTCAGTGGGAACTCTTTATATTTGGTGATACTTCAGATTCTGGGTATTACACAAGAGAGAGAAAAACCTCGTCTTATCACTTATATACCCCTCTACACATACACACTATAATTCAAAATGAGCAGTATTAGTAAAAAAAAAACTCCTCAAAAAATAACTCATCAAAAATCCCCGTACCTACTCCACCAAAATCTAACAAGGCCATGTACCCGAATAGGGATCCCTCTAAAGACTCCGTCAACTTATTGAGTCAAGGGAAACAGAGATCAAGATCTAGATCTCCAAGATCCCCTATAAAAAATGACCCAAAACCAATGCCTGATGAAATGGATCTATCCATCTCAGGAAAAAGGAAGGGGCCAGGGACATGGGGGGATATATTCCCTTCTCATCAAGACTCATCAGATGTTAAATCTGAAGACATATCCCCTAACGATAGTCCAGAAAAAAGCAGACTCAAACTTTCATCTTTTCCATTAGATGATCCATCTTATCAGCCCACTAACAACACAGAACTTCTAATACTCAAATTGGCGGACAAATTTAACAGGGATATGCATCTAAACCTTGCAAAACAAACCAAAATAAGGGAAGGAAAAATGGACTCAATCACTAAGATTCTTGAAAATCACGAGGGGAGAATAGGGGCCCTTGAACATACCACAAAAAAACACGAAGAAGAAAACACTACCATTATCTCGGAACTCCGCCGTTTGAAGACCAAAATCACAGACCTTGAGGACCGCAACAGAAAATATCACAAACAATAAACTCCTTGAATTTGTACAAGCCTTATTCGAAAAAACTATCCCCTCTCTCACTAAGCAAGATCTGTTGATCGACAGGATTCATAGACTGCCCAAACCGCCAAACATCCCACACGACCTTCCAAGAGACACGATCCTCAGGATCCATTTTTTTCATGTAAAAGAAATGATCCAAAACTACCTCTCTAAGGACCCCATTGAGGGCAGGAAAGCTTTCAAAAAGATCACTGCAACACTGAGGGATCAAGAGATCATATAAAAGTGGGGATTCCCTCTGAAACTTTTGATTTTGTTTAAAGGAAAAACTATTCCTATCAACTCAACTCATAGTACAATGAAGTGTCTCTGGCGGTGGTGGCACGCACCCAACGTCAGACACACCGTTGTAACATGAGGGGCCCTGGGCCAGTAGCGCCGGGCACGAGAGAGTGCCCCCCCAGCTCAAACTGTGCTCTACCACTTGCAAAATTATCTCTCACTGCCCCACCGCTGTTTAGTCTATGCGGTGAAATCCTTCAATGTCTGGCACTGACAATACCAATTTGTTGACATGTATGATGCTAGTTAAAATATTCAGTGGCCCTGTCTTACATTTACACCAGTAAATACTTTGCGCAAAATAACAATGTCTGAAAGTCAGCAGAGGAGCCCACCCCTGTACCTAAGTATGCCACCCTTTTTGGGGGGGTTTTGTTTTTCTGCGAGACATTAACATCTATGTATTCTTTTGGAGTACTAAGTGTGTCAGACACTCCTTCCAATTGTCCTCCGCTGACCACACCAATGCTGCCTGTGTACCCCCGCAAGATAATTGAAACTGCATTGAGCCTATTTTTTTATTTTAGGCCTACTAAGTCTGTCTGCGGTCCCTCCTTCCAATAGTCCTCCGCTGACCACACCAATGCTGCCTGTGTACCCTGTTGTGAATTCTGTGGTTGGGCTCCCTCCTGTGGTCATGAATGGTACTTCGGCTGGTTCTGTCCATGGACTTCCTCTGGTGGGTGTTTCTGAGTTTCCTTTCACAGGTGACGAGGTTAATTCGTTAGCTGGCTGCTCTATTTAACTCCACTTAGATCTTTGCTCCATGCCACCTGTCAATGTTCCAGTATTGGTCTAGTTCACTCCTGGATCGTTCTTGTGACCTGTCTTCCCAGCAGAAGCTAAGTTCCTGCTTGTATTTTCTTTGGTTTGCTATTTTTCTGTCCAGCTTGCTATTTTTATTATTGTCTTGCTTGCTGGAAGCTCTGGGACGCAGAGGGAGCGCCTCCGCACCGTGAGTCGGTGCGGAGGGTCTTTTTGCGCCCTCTGCGTGGTCTTTTTGTAGGTTTTTGTGCTGACCACAAAGCAACCTTTCCTATCCTCAGTCTGTTCAGTAAGTCGGGCCTCACTTTGCTAAATCTATTTCATCTCTGTGTTTGTATTTTCATCTTTACTCACAGTCATTATATGTGGGGGGCTGCCTTTTCCTTTGGGGAATTTCTCTGAGGCAAAGTAGGCTTTATTTTTCTATCTTCAGGGCTAGCTAGTTCCTTAGGCTGTGCCGAGTTGCATAGGGAGCGTTAGGAGCAATCCACGGCTATTTCTAGTGTGTGTGATAGGATTAGGGATTGCGGTCAGCAGAGTTCCCACATCCCAGAGCTCGTCCTTTATTATCAGTAACTATCAGGTCATTCCGTGTGCTCTTAACCACCAGGTCCATTATTGTCCTGACCACCAGGTCATAACAGTACAGGTGGCCCAAAGTACTAATGCATCTCAATAGAGGGATAAGAGAAGTTCTGAGACCATTTTTTTTTCTTTGCAGTGTGTTTTGTCTCTCTTTTCCCCTTTACCTCTGGGTGGTTCAGGACACAGGTGTAAACATGGACATTCAAGGTCTGTCCTCTTGGATGGGTAATCTCACTACAGGGATACAGAACATTCAAGATTTTGTGGTTCAGAATCCGATGTCAGAGCCTAGGATTCCAATTCCTGATTTGTTTTTTGGTGATAGATCTAAGTTCTTGAATTTCAAAAATAATTGTAAATTGTTTCTTGCCTTGAAACATCGCTCCTCAGGTGACCCTGTTCAACAAGTAAAGATCATTATTTCTTTGTTACGTGGTGACCCTCAAGACTGGGCATTTTCCCTTGCGCCAGGAGATGCGGCATTACGTGATGTTGATGCGTTTTTCCTGGCGCTTGGATTGCTTTATGACGAACCTAATTCAGTGGATCAGGCAGAGAAAATCTTGCTGGCTCTGTGTCAGGGTCAGGATGAAGCGGAGATATATTGTCAGAAGTTTAGAAAGTGGTCTGTGCTCACTGAGTGGAATGAATGTGCCCTGGCAGCAATCTTCAGAAAGGGTCTCTCTGAAGCCCTTAAGGATGTCATGGTGGGATTTCCCATGCCTGCTGGTCTGAATGAGTCTATGTCTTTGGCCATTCAGATCGATCGACGCTTGCGTGAGCGTAAAGCTGTGCACCATTTGGCGGTACTATCTGGGTATGGGCCTGAGCCTATGCAATGTGATAGGACTTTGACCAGAGCTGAACGGCAGGAACACAGACGTCGGAATGGGCTATGTTTTTACTGTGGTGATTCCACTCATGTTATCTCCGATTGTCCTAGGCGCACTAAGCGGTTCGCTAGGTCTGCCACCATTGGTACGGTACAGTCTAAATTTCTCTTGTCCGTTACTCTGATTTGCTCTTTGTCATCCTATTCTGTAATGGCATTTGTGGATTCAGGCGCTGCCCTGAATTTGATGGACTCGGAGTTTGCTAGTGGCTGTGGTTTTTTCTTGGAGCCCTTGCAGTATCCTATTCCATTGAGAGGAATTGATGCTACGCCTTTGGCCAAGAATAAGCCTCAGTACTGGACCCAATTGACCATGTGCATGGCTCCTGCACATCAGGAGGATATCCGCTTTCTGGTGTTGCATAATCTGCATGATGTGGTCGTTTTGGGGTTGCCATAGCTACAGGTTCATAATTCAGTATTGGACTGGAAATCTATGTCTGTGTCCAGCTGGAGTTGCCATGGGGTACATGGTGATGTTCCATTTTTGTCTATTTCGTCTTCCACTCCTTCTGAAGTTCCAGAGTTTTTGTCGGGATGTATTTGCTGAGCCCAAAGCCAGTGCCCTACCTCCTCATAGGGATTGCGATTGTGCAATTAATTTGATTCCTGGTAGTAAGTTTCCTGAGGGCCGATTGTTCAATTTATCTGTGCCAGAACACGCCGCTATGCGGAGTTATATAAAGGAATCCTTGGAGAAAGGCCATATTCGCCCGTCGTCATCACCGTTAGGAGCAGGGTTCTTTTTTGTGGCCAAGAAGGATGGTTCTTTGAGACCTTGTATTGATTACCGCCTTCTTAATAAAATTACAGTCAAATTTCAGTATCCTTTGCCGTTGCTGTCTGATTTGTTTGCTCGTATTAAAGGGGCTAGTTGGTTCACCAAGATAGATCTTCGATGGGCGAATAATCTTGTGCGTATTAAACAAGGCGATGAATGGAAAACAGCATTTAATACGCCCGAGGGCCATTTTGAGTACCTGGTTATGCCATTCGGGCTTTCCAATGCTCCATCAGTATTTCAGTCCTTTATGCATGACATCTTCCGAGAGTACCTGGATAAATTCCTGATTGTGTATTTGGATGATATTTTGGTCTTTTCGGATGATTGGGAGTCTCATGTGAAGCAGGTCAGAATGGTGTTCCAGGTCCTTCGTGCTAATTCCTTGTTTGTGAAGGGGTCAAAGTGTCTCTTTGGAGTTCAGAAGGTTTCATTTTTGGGGTTCATTTTTTCCCCTTCTACTATCGAGATGGACCCTGTTAAAGTCCAGGCCATTTACGATTGGACTCAGCCGACATCTGTGAAGAGCCCGCAGAAGTTCCTGGGCTTTGCTAATTTTTATCGGCGCTTCATCGCTAATTTTTCTAGTGTTGCTAAACTGTTGACTGATTTGACCAAGAAGGGTGCTGATGTGGTCAATTGGTCTTCTGCAGCTGTAGAGGCTTTTCAGTAGTTGAAGCATCGTTTTTCTTCTGCTCCTGTGTTGTGCCAGCCAGATGTTTCGCTCCCGTTTCAGGTTGAGGTTGATGCTTCTGAGATTGGAGCAGGGGCTGTTTTGTCGCAAAGACGTTCTGATGGCTCGGTGATGAAGCCATGTGCTTTCTTTTCTAGAAAGTTTTCGCCTGCTGAGCGCAATTATGATGTTGGTAATCGAGAGTTGTTGGCCATGAAGTGGGCATTCGAGGAGTGGCATCATTGGCTTGAAGGAGCCAAGCATCGCGTGGTGGTCTTGACAGATCACAAGAATTTGACTTATCTTGAGTCTGCCAAGTGGTTGAATCCGTGACAGGCTCGATGGTCGTTATTTTTCTCCCGTTTTGATTTTGTGGTTTCGTACCTTCCGGGCTCTAAGAATGTGAAGGCTGATGCCCTGTCAAGGAGTTTTGTGCCTGACTCTCCGGGTGTTCCTGAGCCGGCGGGTATTCTCAAAGAGGGGGTAATTTTGTCTGCCATCTCCCCTGATTTGCGGCGGGTGCTGCAAAAATTTCAGGCTGATAGACCTGACCGTTGCCCAGCGGAGAAACTGTTTGTCCCTGATAGATGGACTAGTAGAGTTATCTCTGAGATTCATTGTTCGGTGTTGGCTGGGCATCCTGGAATCTTTGGTACCAGAGATTTGGTGGCTAGATCCTTTTGGTGGCCGTCTTTGTCACGGGATGTGCGTTCTTTTGTGCAGTCCTGTGGGACTTGTGCTCGGGCTAAGCCCTGCTGTTCTCGTGCCAGTGGGTAGCTTTTGCCCTTGCCGGTCCCAAAGAGGCCCTGGACGCATATTTCTATGGATTTTATTTCGGATCTCCCCGTCTCTCAAAAGATGTCGGTCATTTGGGTGGTTTGTGATCGCTTTTCTAAGATGGTCCATTTGTTACCTTTGTCTAAATTGCCTTCCTCCTCTGATTTGGTGCCATTATTTTTCCAGCATGTGGTTCGTTTACATGGTATCCCGGAGAACATCGTTTCTGACAGAGGTTCCCAGTTTGTTTCGAGGTTTTGGCGATCCTTTTGTGCTAGGATGGGCATTGGTTTGTCTTTTTCCTCGGCTTTCCATCCTCAGACAAATGGCCAAACCGAACGAACTAATCAAACTTTGGAAACATATCTGAGATGCTTTGTTTCTGCTGATCAGGATGATTGGGTGTCCTTTTTGCCGTTGGCTGAGTTCGCCCTTAATAATCGGGCCAGCTCGGCTACTTTGGTTTCGCCGTTTTTCTGCAATTCTGGTTTCCATCCTCGTTTCTCTTCAGGGAAGGTTGAGTCTTCGGACTGTCCTGGTGTAGATTTTGTGGTGGATAGGTTGCAGCAGATTTGGACTCATGTGGTGGACAATTTGACATTGTCCCAGGAGAAGGCTCAACGTTTCGCTAACCGCCGGCGCTGTGTGGGTCCCCGACTTCGTGTTGGGGATTTGGTTTGGTTGTCGTCTCGTTATGTTCCTATGAAGGTTTCCTCTCCTAAGTTTAAGCCTCGTTTCATTGGTCCGTATAAGATTTCTGAGGTTATCAATCCTGTGTCATTTCGTTTGGCCCTTCCTGCTTCTTTTGCCATCCATGATGTGTTCCATAGGTCGTTATTGCGGAGATACGTGGCGCCTGTGGTTCCATCCGTTGATCCTCCTGCCCCAGTGTTGGTTGAGGGGGAGTTGGAGTATGTGGTGGAGAAGATTTTGGATTCTCGTATTTTGAGACGGAAACTCCAGTACCTGGTCAAGTGGAAGGGTTATGGTCAGGAAGATAATTCCTGGGTTTTTGCCTCTGATGTTCATGCTGCCAATCTGGTTTGTGCCTTTCATTTGGCTCATCCTGGTCGGCCTGGGGGCTCTGGTGAGGGTTCGGTGACCCCTCCTCAAGGGGGGGTACTGTTGTGAATTTTGTTGTCGGGCTCCCTCCTGTGGTCATGAATGGTACTTCGGCTGGTTCTGTCCATGGACTTCCTCTGGTGGGTGTTTCTGAGTTTCCTTCCACAGGTGACGAGGTTAATTCATTAGCTGGCTGCTCTATTTAACTCCACTTAGATCTTTGCTCCATGCCACCTGTCAATGTTCCAGTATTGGTCTAGTTCACTCCTGGATCGTTCTTGTGACCTGTCTTCCCAGCAGAAGCTAAGTTCCTGCTTGTATTTTCTTTGGTTTGCTATTTTTCTGTCCAGCTTGCTATTTTTATTATTGTCTTGCTTGCTGGAAGCTCTGGGACGCAGAGGGAGCGCCTCCGCACCGTGAGTCGGTGCGGAGGGTCTTTTTGCGCCCTCTGCGTGGTCTTTTTGTAGGTTTTTGTGCTGACCGCAAAGCAACCTTTCCTATCCTCAGTCTGTTCAGTAAGTCGGGCCTCACTTTGCTAAACCTATTTCATCTCTTTGTTTGTATTTTCATCTTTACTCACAGTCATTATATGTGGGGGGCTGCCTTTTCCTTTAGGGAATTTCTCTGAGGCAAGGTAGGCTTTATTTTTCTATCTTCAGGGCTAGCTAGTTCCTTAGGCTGTGCCGAGTTGCATAGGGAGCGTTAGGAGCAATCCACGGCTATTTCTAGTGTGTGTGATAGGATTAGGGATTGTGGTCAGCAGAGTTCCCACGTCCCAGAGCTCGTCCTTTATTATCAGTAACTATCAGGTCATTCCGTGTGCTCTTAACCACCAGGTCCATTATTGTCCTGACCACCAGGTCATAACAGTACCCCTGGAACCGAATTAAAAGTGCATAGAGCCTACTTTTTTTTATTTTAGGCCTACTAAGTCTGTCTGCGGTCCCTCCTTCCAATTGTCCTCCACTGACCACACCAATGCTGCCTGTGTACCCCTGGAACCTATTTAAAAGTGCATAGAGCCTACTTTTTTTATTTTAGGCCTACTAAGTCTGTCTGTGGTCCCTCCTTCCAATTGTCCTCCACTGACCACACCAATGCTGCCTGTGTACCCCTGGAACCTATTTAAAAGTGCATAGAGCCTACTTTTTTATTTAAAGGCCTACTAAGTCTGTCTGCGGTCCCTCCTTCCAATAGTCCTCCGCTGACCACACCAATGCTGCCTGTGTACCCCTGGAACCTATTTAAAAGTGCATAGAGCCTCCTTTTTTATTTTAGATCTAGTAAGTCTGTCTGCGGTCCCTCCTTCCAATTGTCCTCCGCTGACCACACCAATGCTGCCTATGTACCCCTGGAACCTATTTAAAAGTGCATAGAGCCTACTTTTTTATTTAATGGCCTACTAAGTCTGTCTGCGGTCTCTCCTTCCAATTGTCCTCCACTGACCACACCAATGCTGCCTCTGTACCCCTGGAACCTATTTAAAAGTGCACAGAGCCTACTTTTTTTTATCTTAGGCTAGTTTCACATTTGCATTTAAATCCGCAGCATTTAAAACGCATCCGCAAGTGGTGGAAAAAACGCATATAAACGCGTACAAACGCAGTGTTTTTTAGATGCATGCGTTGTCGCATGCATTTAAAAAAGCCGCGTTTGTACGCGTTTACATGCGTTTTTTCCTGCGTTTGCATTTTTGGTGCGCATGATGAGAAATTTCACAAGAGAAAAATCAAGATAACCAGACACCACCATTGGGACTACAGAGGGCATGTATGATGGGATCTCTATATATAGACCCTAGGGCTACTGAAATTTTAACAGTTTGCTACTGTATCCTGTGTCATGAATGATGGATCTTTGCATGGAGAGCTTTTATTTCAACCTGGATTTCAGCTTCAAGCTGTTTCTTGCCTGTGCTTTTCCTTGGGAGCAAGACAGAAATTGCGAAAGATGGAGAAGGAAACAACGTCCTTCATCGAATGCCAACGTGTTTTGACTTTGCCCACTGTTAAAAAAAAAAAACATTATGGTCAGAATATGGACTTTTTGCCGTGCTCAGACAACTGTGTATGATGAGAGAAACTAACGGTGTCTGCCACTCCAAGGTGTTCTCCTGGTTTCTTGTCCTGAGCTTCGATCTTCAGGCTCTCATTAAGTAGTTTTTAATATAACACTGGATTTGGCCTACTAGTTTGGTTGCGGCCTACTAACGGTGTCTGCCGCTCCTTGCTGTTCTCCTCCACTGAACAAAGCAGTGCTGCCTGTTTACTACTGTTACCAATTTTGAACTGCATTTAGACTACTTACTGATTTGGGCCTACTCACTGTGTCAGCCTCTCATTACAGTTGTCCTCCACTGAAAAAAAGCAATGCCGCCTGGTTAGTCCTGTTATCAATTTTGAAATGCATTTAGCCCACTTTATTATTTGGGCCTATATCTGTGTTTCCTCCTCATCCTGCCCATTGCCCAGCCAGTGCTAGATGACTCTGCTGGTACATTGACCCAGACTGCTACATTCCCCTTGCACGCTATACAGCCAGATTCTGACCCTGCTGAAAGTGAGGTTCCCCTTCCCGCATACTATACCACCTTACACGGGGACAAAGAGGAAGGTGCAGATGAAAGTGCAGGTTCCTTCATCAGGTGCGGGGGAATACTCATTGACGACGTAACTGGCACAGGCCCCCTCATAGAACGCAAAAGTGTCACTGCCAGTGGGAGGCGCCCCCGCCGTGCAAACACACCGCCATACTTTGAGGGGCCCTGTGCCAGTGCCAATGCAAACGAGTGGGCCACCCCTGCTTGCTCACGATCACAGCACTTGCAAAGTTGAAATACTTACCTCTCCCTGCTCCACTGCCGTGACGTGGTCCACGTTTCCTGGGCGCACTAAATACTTGAACCAGCCATACCACCCACAACTTCAGCTAAATGACCCCCAATGTCCAATGCCTAACTATTATTATAAGGTAAATTAAGATTGACAAGCTTCAGTACCAAGATTGGATGTTTTTGCCATAAAAATGGGCACTGTAGGTGTTTTCCTGGCCTCCACTCACTACCGACTATGCTTCCCCATTGACTTGCATTGGGTTTCGTGTTTCGGTCGATCCCCGACTTTTTGCGATAATCGGCCGATTTCACTCAACTCGACTTTTGAAATAGTCGGGTTTCGCAAAACCTGGCTCGACCCTAAAAAAGTAAAAGTCGCTCAACCCTATTAATTAGATCTAAGGAAGCTACACAATTGAATTCTGTCCCCCCCCCCCTCGTCTGTCACACAGTCGGAAATTATAGGTCTTAGATGTGAACTAAGAACCCTTATATTCTCGTTCTATGATTCAGCGGTCAAGTCCTCCAAATTCAAAAACTATTCTTCGCTAAATAAACCCACAAAACACATGATGTATAGGCTAAAAAGACAGAGAGTAGCAAATACTATCAATAAAATTAAATCCTCAAAAGGAACTCTTCTACACCACCCTCAGGACGTAGTGAACGAGTTTGCCTTATTCTACTCCAAGCTCTATAACCTCAAATCAGATTCCAATCATCCCCAACCTAACCCAAAAGAAACTTCCACATTTCTAGCTAATCTTTCCCTACCAAAACTATCTGAAGAAAACCTCATCAACCTTACTGCTCCATTCTCAATAGAAGAGGTTCTGGGGGTGATGGGAGAATTGAAGCAGTTTAAATCCCCTGGGCCAGACGGCTTCATAAATGAATATTACAAATCGTTCAAAGAATTGCTTGCTCCCTTCCTTTCCAGAATCTTTAATGAAGCAACTAAACTAGGTTCCTTCCCCCTAGAGATGTTGGAAGCCATAATCATACCACTCCCGAAAAACAAGGGGGATCTGACCAACATCACAAACTACAGGCCGATTTCATTGGTCAACACCGACAGCAAAATCTACGCCAAACTTCGGGCAAGCAGAATTAATGATTTTTTACCAAAAATTATTGATAATGACCAGATTGGCTTTGTGAGAAGCAGACAGTCGGTTGACGGCACGAGAAGGATCATTGACATTATTAAACTAATTAACTCAAAAAATACTCCTTCCGTCATCATCTCGTTGGATGCTGAAAAGGCCTTTGACCGGCTTAACTGGGCATATTTGAGGTCTACATTTTGGCTTCAACTCGCAGAGCCTATCTGCCATTATGGCCCTCTACTCTGAGCCTTCAGCAAAAATTTCCTCAAACAATCATGCATCAACCCCCTTCAGTATCTCAAACGGTACTCGACAGGGGTGCCCCCTCTCCCCCTTGCTCTTCGCCCTGGTGATGGAACCACTGGCCCAACATATCAGGGACGATCCAGACATCTCGGGATTCCAAACTCCTTCTAAAAACTATAAGATTGGCTTATTCGCCGATGATGTAATATTAACCCTGACTAACCCCCTGACCTCTATCCTGAGGGTGCGGAGTGTGATTGAGGCATTCTCTAATATCTCTTATTTTAAGATAAATGAGACTAAGTCTCAAATCCTTCAATTTAATGTCAACTTCTCACAAATTGAAGAGATCAAAAAAATAACGTCCTGGAGTTGGGCGGAAGAAGATATCGTTTATTTAGGTATTAAAATTACCAGAAATCTCAACACACTTGTCTCTACAAATTTAGCCCTACTAATTAAAAATATATCACTTGACCTAGGTTTCTTCTCCGGTAAGGATCTGACGTGGTGGGGAAGAAATTTATCTGTCAAATGTTTCATAATCCCAAACATTCTGTATACTTTCAGATCTATTCCCGTCCCTATTCCCATCTCACATTTAAATAATATTCAAACTCTGATAAATGCATGTATTTGGAGGAACAAGAGGTTTCCAGGGGAGCACTGTACAAAAGCAAAACCACAGGAGGTATGGGTCTCCCGAATATAAAAGTGCACTATAACGCAAACATAATAAAGCAGAGCTATTATTGGTGGGCTATCGAAGATGCCCCTGCATGGTTTGACCTAGAAACTTCTTTGAATTTAAATCAGGCGCCAAAAGATCTAATCATTAAACAACTACTGAAATCAAAAAATTAGAGCCATAAATCACATCTGATTTTCATGGCATCCTGTGCAGCTTGGCTTAAATTAGCCAGTCGGGGCAGTGACTCAAACAAATTTAAATCCCTTGGAAACCTACCTCTGTCCTTTATCTTTGACATCTACAGAGAAACAATCAATCCCCTCTGGGCAAATTACAAAATCCTAAAACTCGAAGATGTATTTAATGGAGAAAATCTCCTATCCTTCAAATCTTTAAAAGAAACCTTTGCTGTTCCCTCCACAGCCTTCTGTGAATACCAGATCGTCAAAAATCAAATTGAAAAATTTCTCACAAACAGCCCATCCCTCTCAGAACCTGCTGTCAACCTTTTATGCAATCCAGGTCACAGTATCTTTTGGAGTTACAGATACATTTACGGATGGTTCAACAACAATCTAGTCTTTACCTAAGCTCCTTTTATGATTAAATGAGAGAAAGACCTTCAAATTGCATTTCAAATAGAGGAGTGGGAGGAGGCCCTTGCTTACACCTATTCGTCGACAATCTCCTTAACTTTGCAGGAGTCCTTTTTCAAGATGGTCTCTAGGGGGTACTTAACACCTGCAAGACTATCCTTGATAAGTGGTAATAATTCTGCTACTGCTGAAGGAAATGTGGGCAGAGGGGAAATTTGCTCCATGTCTTTTGGCAGTGCCCCAAATTAAAGCCACTGTGGCAAAATGTCTCCAATATCGTAGACACTTTGGCAAAAGAAAAAATTGACCTTTCCCCTCAACTTGCCTTACTGTCCATAGGCATTGATTGTCTTAATCCCTCTATCAGGTCTATTGTGGCACATATTCTTCTTGTAACCAAAAACTCGATTGCATTCTATTGGAAAAAACTCTGCCCCCCTAATGCGCAAGAAATAGTTGATTTGGTCTCTCTTCACAGGTCTTATGATTACAATTTCTCTATTGCTAATGCGGGCTTTAAAAAATTCGCAATTAAATGGCACTGCTGGTTGGAGATGTTTCCTTAATTCATTTGGTCACTTATATGTGGGTTTTAATGTATGTTAGTATTTAGTAGTTTTTGTTACTACTGCAAAATTCAGATTCCTAACGACTAAATTCTTGGGAGTTATTGAATTATTCTTGGTCTTCAGGTTGCTATACCTAAGGTTTGTTATCAGTTGTTATTAATTCAACTACAAGTTCCTAGTTTTATGCTGTCTACGCTGCGCACGTAGACTATACTTGTCTTCTTATCCCTCCCCCTGTCCTCTCCCCTGCCTCTATTTCCCCTTATGTTCCCCTATTCCCCTCCTTCCAGACACCCTTCGACTCCTTATCCTTACCCTCCCTCTGGTGTTCTGTCTTGTTGGCGTGGTTAAAATTTTCAATAAAAATTATTTGAAAAGAAAACAACTAAAGTGGCAAAATTAACTCATGTTGGCATGTTGGCCGCTGACCGACAACTATTCAGATGAATTTTCTCCATTGCTAAATGAACCCATGTAAAATAAAAACACATGATACTCAACTCTAGTGCAAGCATCTAGTCTCCTTTGGCTCATGTGACATTGTTAAATCATGTGAGCCCTGCAGCCAATCAGAGGCCACTAATAGGCCACTTCACTCTTACTTTTTTTCAGATGCAAAAGACAGAGAGGTAAGGGCAGAGAGAAGCAGTAGCTTTCACTTCCTCTACATGTCAGTTTCATCTGATTGAGGTGAGAGTGATGCAGTCCATTAGCAGCTGCTGATTGGCTGCAGGGCTCACATGGCATAACTTCATGGTGGCTCCAGGAGACCCAGCGCCAATATCTCTGGAACAGCACCAGATATGAGTGTAGCCTGTTTTAGTTTTACACAGAGAAAGACATCAATCGAGAAGGCTTTGCCTCAGTGGTAGACGACCTCTTTAAGGACTGGGCAATTTTTCTTTTGTTTGCTTTAGTTTTTTACTCTTCCTTTTTTTGTTCATTTCTTTGTTGAGTTGGCACAATCATATGTGGTATGTTTATTTGTTATACGAGTTACAGTTTTGATTGACACAAAGTGAGATGAAATGATGAAAAATTTGCCATCGTTTTGTGGATTTTGTTTTTAGGACAGTAGTTGTGCGCTGAAAATTACCTAACAAAAATTTTTTCCAAGTCAGTGCAATTACTGCCAATATCAAACATACATAGTTTTTTTTTACTATTTCAGTGGCATTAAAAAATTTAAAAAAAAATTTGGTTTATGTTTCCATTCTCTGACATTTAAAACTTTTTATTTTATCCTTGCTGGAGCTATATGAGGGTCGTTTTTTGCATTCCTAATGATGGACTTTATTGGTATCATTTTGCAGTAGATACTAGATTTTCCTGACTTACTGCATTTCTTGTTAAGTGGTGTTATGACTAAATTTATTATATTTTGATTGTTTTCTTTATGACACTTTTCATACAGGTTAAACACTTTTATATTTTATAGATAAGACATTTATGGATGCAGTGATACCAAATATATTTTTTAAAAATGTCTTTATGAAGACTTCTGTTCCGGCACAGGCTGCAGAGGAGTGGAGAGAAGTGATAAGCTTACTCGCCAGTTGATGGATCGTTATGTCCTCTGTAGCGGCAGTAAAATCCAGGCAGGAGGTACAGGAGAAATCCAAAATGGCCACCGCTGAGGATTCTCAATGTGCCTTGCAGCTGTCAGCAGGAGAGCAGGGGTGAAAGGAGATGCCTGAAAACACCTCACAAGAGGAGAGGGAGAAGAGCGGTGAGGAAAGAATGCGAAGAGAAGCTGGCCAACTGGTGGGAGAAATGCAGGCAGATAGCAAAGCAGACTCCAGCAGTATAAATTACAAAGAATTGGCTCAGGAAGTAGCCAGACACCTCTTACCAGATACTATTGCTTCCCTATCACCCGCAGTTCAGCAGTCATTGCTGGGTCTTCTAGAAGACATCTTGCAGCATTAAGAAAGAATTAAAGAAACAAAGGACAGAATAGGGAAGCTGGAGGATAAAATGAGCAGATGGATAAAGACATTACTACAGAAAAAAGTCCATATTAAGGTGGACTGGAATGAAGACCTTGAAAACAGGTTGTGCAGCAACAACTTAAGGGTATTTTGACTCCCAGAAACTATCAAACCCCGACACCTCCAGAGAATATTTGAAGATGATCTACCAGAGGCTCTGGGGTAGCTTCTCATTTGAGAGAAGAAAGGGCACACAGAATAGGCCCGCAAAGACCCAATAAATACGTCAGAGGCAAACCACAGACTATGGCAGGCAATAGCTAAGTACTTGGACTTTAGCGATAAGGAAAACATACTGTGACCATTCAGATGTCACAAAGAGCCATTCATTTATCAATGTCACAAAATCATAATTTTCAGTGCTTATTTAGCAGAGGTTAACAAAAGGCGCATAATTTTTAGAATCTGTTGTTCCTACTATTTAAAAATCAAGTACAGTTCCAATTATTGTATCCACGCAGATATTGAGTTATTACAAGAAACACACTTGAGAAATGAAGACATGAAGATTTTAGAACGAAAAAATTGGGGGTATGGTAGGTATACAGATTTAAAGGATGGGGAGAAAAGCAAGAGAGTTAATATTATTGGGTAAAAATTTGCCATACAAAGTCAAACAGGTAGGGCGGGATAAAGAAGGAGATACATAATGTTACATTTAGAAGGAAATGAAGTATAATTAATGTATATGTACCCAATTCGGACCAAAAACCTTTTTTTGAGCAGTTGCGTACTGAGTTACTACAAAACACAATAAAGAAAATGGTAATTCGAGAAGATTTTAACAAAACGCACTATATAGAGGAGGATAGGCTAAAAATCGGGGATACAAAGGAAAGGTCATACAGGAAACCAACTCTTAATACTGTAGATGACATGAACACATCAGATGTGTGGAGAATGAAATCACTTAATGAACGAAAATTCACTCACTTCTCTCACTCACATGAAACTTGGTCCAGAATTGATTATCTATTAGTGAGTAGAGATTTATTTGATAGATGTAAAGAGGCAAAATAGAGGAAATGGAGATTTCAAACCATGCACAAATATCACTAAATTTATTAGAGCAATATACAAAAGGAACAGATTATATATGTGTCACTAAATGGACGCAGCTTAGCTTACTAAGCCAACGCTCCCAGACGCTAGGCCACGATGACGTGGGGCATGCATCGCAGGTGGTAATGAAATGTGGACCCACTGGACTACAGAGGGGGACCCGGGCCTACCCAGACTAGGAGAGGGCAGCGACTGGGGTCTGTGGCAGCTGAGCATGTGGACAAGGTGGTGACATGCAGGACTAGATGGCACCGCACAACTTCAGGTAAGAAGAAACAAAGTTTACCACATAAAGTTATCATGCAAAACACAAGACATAACAATGCCAGGCTTCCTATTCCGCACATCAAGGAAGGGTGAACATCACCGGTCTTCAGGCGTCAGACGATTGCAGGAGGTCGTCACGGATTGATGCAGTCCAGGGCCATCTGGCACAGGCATATCAGGAGAACCTCTCTCTCAGGTCTCAGGAATAGCGCAGGCACAAAAGGAGAATATCAGACATCCACAAAGAGCAGGCAGGATATCGGGACACAGGCAAGACACTGACAGTTCAGGTTCAGGAACACCGACATGGAAGCTCAAGACATTGGCTGGTCAGATCCAGGACACACAGGCAGAGCAGACACTGAGAAACAAGACTGGAGACTCCTCAGAAACAGCCCGTCCAGCAACACAAGCGGGGCCGACTCTAAAATACGGGCTGGTCCACTAGGATCACAGACTGGATATCTGGACACAGGCTGGACATCTAGGACAAAGACAGGACATCTGGACTCTGGACAACAGATGGCTCCAGGCAGAGAACATCAGGACCCAGGCAGGACATCAGAGACATTGGCAGAACATTGAACAGCGGTCATCAGGCTCCAGACACCAGGCAGCAATCGTCAGGCTCCAGGCACCAGGCAGCGATCGTCAGGCTCCAGACATGGGACATTACAATATGGACGTTCCCGGTCTTTCTTCTTAGAGACCAACAATTTAGAGTGTTATTGCAACAATGGTGGGAAGAATATTCATTTCACTACTTTTCAGATAATTAGAAGATGCAAACATATTGAAAGGCAGGAAAGCGCTTTGAGAGGAAAATTAATAGCGTATGTGCATATATTAAAGGAAAAAATGACAATGTGAAGAGTTTAAGCAATAAACTAAGGGAAAAATATGTAGTCTTCCAACAGCAAAAAAATGAAAATGCCAGAGAAAGCTGAAAAGAAACCTATCAAATTTTGACTAATATGCAGAGAAAAGATAAATGTTTCGGAAGACACAAATGGACATAGAGTTGACGAAGTTTGGGGATAAAGTAGCGAGGCTACTCGCAAATTTGGCAAAAGGTAGAAAGGAGAAAAAATATTAAAACTTGAGAATAAAGAGGGTCTAATAGAGCATAATCCCAATCTTGAGGGATTTTTATGCAATCCTATACTTAGAAGAGTCACAGGGAGAGGACAGTGGCAAGATTTCTCGAGTAAACTTTCAATGCCTAATGTCGCAAACACCCATATTAAGGAGTAAAAGGTCAACAGCACTATTGGTGGTCTACCTGCTGGAAAAGCTCCCAGTCCTGATGGGTTCACTGGTGATGTCTTTAAAGTCATGACCCAGCAAAGAACACCTATTCTAACTAAATGGTTTGAAGAGATGCTAAATGGTGAAGAACATGTGGTGCCTCATAAAATGTGAGATCTACAGGAAGAGAAAACAGTACACCTCTCGGAACAGTGTCTGGAGGCTGTGGTGGCTGCTGCACGCAATGTTGATCATAAACATATCAAGCAACTGACAGAATCTATGGAGGGAAGGCTGCTGAGTGTCATCATAAAGAAAGGTGGCTATATTTGTCACTAATTTTTTTGGGGGGGTTGTTTTTGCATGTCAGAAATGTTTATTTCTAAATTGTGTGCGGTTATATTGGTTTTACTGGTGAAAATAAACAAGTGAGATGGGAATATATTTGGTTTTTATTAAGTTGCCTAATAATTCTGCACAGTAATAGTTACCTGCACAAACAGATATCCTCCTAAGATAGCCAAATCTAAAAAAAAAAAACACCCCAACTTCCAAAAATATTAAGCTTTGATAGTTATGAGCCTTTTGGGTTGACTGAGAACATAGTTGTTGATCAATAATAAAAATAATCCTCCAAAATACAACTTGCCTAATAATTCTGCACACAGTGCATTAGTACCTATGGTGATGTTCTCTTTCTGTCTTCACCATCTACCCATTATAATTTGTCTATCATTAAAGTGGTTGTGCTGCGGTAAAGAATACATTTAACTACGCAGAAAATGTGGAAATAAATGGTTTTGTAATTTACAATTATTAAAAATTATGCTCCATTGAAAAAATAACAACCTTTCATGTTCTTAAGCATGCCCCCTGGCATTATTGCGTCTGGAAGCTTTATCCATCCTCCGAGAGGCCGATTAGCTGGCTGAGCATGTACAGTTCTTGTCATCATAAAAAAGTTCCCCCACCTCTCCACCCCCAGTGTGCATAACATATGTGAGAGGTAGCGTTTGCAGTGATGTTGACCTCCTGCACTCGCACAGGTCTGACATCTGAGTTAGATCGTTCTGCTTCACATGCGCGTGGTTCAGAGATGATGGTGGTACATCCCCTTTAATTTATATATATTGTGAAATAAAGTTTTATATTTTTTATCATTATCATGGTTGTGATTTTATGGTCATTCCTTTTTGGTGATTCCTTTTTGGGGAATATTGCTCCATCAGGTTTCACTTATTCATTTCGCAAAGAAAATACCTCTTGAAACTTCCTAAACAGATATATTTTTGGCACCACCCTGTGTTAAAAACACAGCTTTTTCCTAAGTATAAACGACAGCAAGTCAGGCATCAGCCACCAAGAATTTATAATTTTTGGACATTTTCTACAATTTAACTCCTTAACGACCAGAGGTATTTTTGTTTTTGCATTTTCGCTTTATGCTCCCCTTCTTCCCAGAGCCATAACTTTTTTATTTTTTGGTCAAAATGGCCATATGAGGGCTTGTTTTTTGCGGGATGAGTTGTACTTTTGAACACCTCCAATGGTTTTAACACATCATGTACCGAAAAAAAATTACAAGTGCGTTGAAATTGCAAAAAAGTGCAATCCCACTGTTTTTTTTTTTTTTTGGGGGGGGTGGGGGTTACCATGTTTATTATATGCTAAATCTGACCTGTCATTATGATTTCCCAGGTCATTACGAGTTCATAGACACCAAACATGCATAAGCCATTTTTTATTTAAGTGGAGAAAAAAATTTCAATGTGCGATCAGTTCAGAAGCTCTTATCGTTAACTAGATGGTGGCCCGATTCTAACGCATCGGGTATTCTAGAATATGCAGAAAGACGGAAGGGACCCTTAGACAATTATATAGCAGATTGGACTCGGGAGATGTGTAAGGGAGAAGGGCAGAACTGGGAGCTAGGAAGGGATAGGACATGGACGAACTATAGTTCGATAAGAAGAAACAAATGCAATAAAACTTATCAGTCTGTAGTCTTCTTGATTGCAGCATCTCGGTTCTCCAACGGTGGCACCGACAACAGTGGCACATGAAATCCGTGTCAGTAGAGGACGGGGTTCCAATCCACAGAGTGGGTGATGAGTCTTTGCAATATACGGAGTGATCCTGCATTCACGAATGCCAAACGCTATGCTCAGTCCAGTACAAAGTACCGCCGGAACAAGGCCTCACTCAGCGGTGTATGCAGGTACCTGGCTAAGGGGCTCTGGCCTAGTCACCGGCTTCTCACTGCTCTGCATGCACGTTACAGTCACTGGTCTCAACTCAGTCACCTCCTGGCACAGAGGTTAGCGGGAAGTTGGCAGTCTGTCTTCCACTTACAGCAAATCGGTACGCAGGGGATCTGTCAAGTCAGCCTGTGCTCAAGGGATGCTCTGCTTTCACCGCTGATACTGCACCTGACTGTCCGCTTAGCTTTTCCACCTTGACTCTGACCTTTTTCCTGCCTGGACTCTGACCTCTTTCCCTCGCGCAGAGATTTTTAACCCAGCCCCGCCTACCACAGTCACATGCAAGGGTTTGTCTTTGTCTGAAAATCTTCTCCTTTGCCACATTGGTGACAGTTCCACTAGTTCTGGAACCAGTGTGAGAAAGGTATACCCGAATTTGTTCTTCCTCTTACACGGAGGCGAGGCAATGATGGTAAAGTTGAAGTATCTAAGGATTGAATTTAATAGAACAAATCCCCGAATCTCAGCCTTATAGGTTGAAGAGGTTGGTTAATAATGCACAATTCTACATCTTTATTTACTTATGCCCATCATTGCGACTTCAGTTTATTTATTTATTGTTTTGCAATTAGTGTCATATATATATCAACATACGGTAATCTAATTAGCCTCCTGATATGCGGAGTGTATGGACACTGGGAGAAACTCATTGAGGAATATTGTTCTATCTAATAATTCTGTTATATGCTATAAATTCAGGACTAAAAGTGAAATGAAAATTGAATTGCATCACTGCACTAGAAATATGAAAAATTGAGAAAGTTTAGCACATAAACTGGCCAATTCATGTGTACCTGGTAGCCACGCTAAGGCATTTCTCATATACCAGGACCTAGCAATGCCTTTCCTCACTTAGAATAAAGTCTTCATCTGTATGGGAACATGAATCCTCTGTTAGACTAAAATCTATACCTCTGTGGAGGGGTAGTGGTCCTGCTGTGATTAAAAACACCTGTGGATAAAAGGTGGAGTGCTCAGTCAGAAGGCTAATGAATACAAATTTCAAAAAACTGACCATCACATCCAAACATAGACTAAGTGTGAACAGGTGCTGAACCTAGAGTCACCAACTCATATACACTCAAACGAAAAAGGCAAGACACTGTAGCGCCAAAACTTCCAAACATGAAAAATGAGAACTGAATTGCATCACTGCACTAGAAAAATTGCGAAAGATTAGCGCATAAATTGGCTAATTCATGTGTGCCTGGTAGCCATGATAAGGCATTTCTCGTATACCAGGACCTAGCAATGTGTGGCGCCCCAGGGTCCTGGTTGTCACAGTAGCATTGCTTTCCTCATGGGGAGAGTGATTGTTAGGTGTCGAGTTCCCACCTCTGCACAGGGGGAATCTCAAACCATCTCTGCTGCGGTTTCCCATTCTTCTCCAGCCGCAGTGGAGTCTGCTCAGCGGAGACATCGTTCCCAGTATCTTGCTCAGTCTCACTCTGTGCATAGGATTACTGCTGCTTTGCCTGCTTTTGCCATTGAAGCCACTGCTGGGCAGCGGCGAGCAGACGCTTTTGGGATCTAAATCCTGCTTTTTCCCTTCTGAGCATGCCCAGGGTGAGATCTCCCGTTGGAGATCGAGGGTCACATGCTCAGATGCTGCAGCGGTTCCTATTGGTCCTTTATTGGAAGGTCCTGAACGTGCTGCAGCTATATAAGCTGCGCATGACCGCACGGCCATGCGCTAGTGTACATTTGTAAACGTGTGTGTGTTGTGAGTGAAAGTCGTTCATTAAAATCCCCTCCCTATTGGATGACTGTTCGCGGAAGGTGGGTGATTGCTATCTAGCACCCCACTTAGCTACCAGCACGTTATACACCATACAGCGTCTAAGTGCTGTGTCCGCCAGTGCGGCGCCGTGCGCTTTCACAGCGCTTTCCTGACCCAAGCCTGGGTGGTTAGTGGCGTCCGCCAGTGCGGCACCGCATGCACTCTCGTGCATCTTTTATTATTACTTTGATTACACTGACACCCCATTAGCGGTGTCGAGCGCAAGTAGTCTAGTCGGACTCAGATCCCAAGTCTTGGGACTGAGCTTGGTGACTCCTTGCTTGCACTCTTGTGTATGGTACTGCGGGCTGCGAACGCACCTTAATCTATCTTATTATTTGGTGCGTTCCGCTAGCCCTAACATTACACTAGCGCCAGGGTCTGGCTAGTAATGACGGACATACAGCAATCCTTGCGGTATATCCAGCAGCTGGAGGGTAGGTTGGCGGCTCTCAAGAGCTCAACCTCAGCTGTGGATGTTACCGCAGTTGCTGTACAGGCTGTTAGCGTGGCTGCAGCAACCTTGTCCACTGCCACCCCTGTTCCGACATTATCTCGCCTCCCGCTGCCAGAAAAAATTTCTGGAGATAGCAAATCTTGTAGGGGATTTGTGAGTCAGTGCTCTCTTCACCTCGAGCACCTGGCTGCACGTTTTCCCACAGAGCGGGCTAAGGTGGGATTTATTGTCTCTCTCTTGTCGGACAGGGCATTGGAATGGGCTACGCCGCTGTGGGAGCGTGGCGATCAGGTGGTGCAGAGCACTCCGCTGTTTCTGAGCACTCTGAAACAGGTCTTTTTAGGACCTCAAGTCACCCATGATACTGCGCTCCAACTGCTGGCATTAACTCAGGGTGAGTCCTTGGTCAGCCATTTTGCCGTTCACTTCCGCACTTTAGCTTCTGAGCTGGAGTGGTCGGATAAAGCCCTAATCCCCATATTTTGGAAGTGGCTGGCTGATCACGTGAAGGACGCTCTGGCCACTAGGGAGATTCCTGCCACACTGGAGGAGTTCATAACTATCTCTACTCGTATTGACCTCCGTTTTAACGAGCAGAGGTTAGAACGAGCCCAGTGTAGGCAGAGGTTTCGGCTGGCGTCCAGGGCCGTATTTAGAGTTTCTGCTGCCCTAGGCACTTTTCGTGCTGCCTCCCCCATTGGTGAGTATGACTAATGCAGACAATATCGGCAGTGACTTAGGCTACTTTCACATCAGCGATTTTTGACATTTGCGGCAGATCCGGCAGTTTTTCCGCATCCGTAATGGATCACTTATGGCAACACTGTGTTTGGCCTCATTCATTCCCTATGGGACTTGCGGCACTTGCGGTTTTGCCGCGATCCGGCAAATGCGGTACTTGCAGCAACAGGAAAAAAAATGCTGCTAGCAGTGTTTTTTTTGTCTCACCTCAAGTGCTGTCTGTCCCCGGCGCTGTGCTTCTCTGCTCTGGCTGTGAGCGCTGGGCAGCCGGAAAGCACAGCGGTGACGTCACCGCTCTGCTTTCAGGACGCTGTGCTCCCAGCCAGTACAGAGAAGCACAGCGCCGGGGACAGACAGCGGTAGGTAAGTATGTAGTGGTTGTTTTTTTTACTTTAACGATGGTAACCAGGGTAAACATCGGGTTACTAAGCGCGGCCCTGCACTTAGTAACCCGATGTTTACCCTGGTTACCGGCATCGTTGGTTGCTGGAGAGCTGTCTGTGTGACAGCTCTCCAGCGACCAAACAGCGACGCTGCAGCGATCCGGATCGTTGTCGGTATCGCTGCAGCGTCGCTTAGTGTGACGTTACCTTAATCTGTGGGCTTCTCACTCCATGTCTCCAGATCAGGGGTGGGCAATTTATTTTCCTGAGGGGCCAGATGAAAGACCATGACTGTTGTGGAGGCCGAACCAATAGCATGAAAATAATTCTACTCAATATTAATTAATATTAATTGTATCACTTAATATTGAGCAGAATTAAGTATGCTGACACCCCCTATATATCTTTAAACCTCCACAGCCCCTTAAATACAGCATGAGCCCCACACAGCCTCCCCATATACAGCATGAGACCAGCCTCTCATCTCCTCTCCTCAGCAGCCTCCCCTCTCCTCACCAGCCTCTCACATCCTCCCATCACCAGCCTCCCCTCTCCTCTCCTCAGCAGCCTCCCCTCACCAGCCTCTCATCTCCTCTCCTCAGCAGCCTCTCCTCACAAGCCTCTCATCTCCTCTCCAGCCTCTCATCTCCTCTCCTTTCCAGCCTCTCATCTCCTCTCCAGCCTCTCATCTCCTCTCCAGCCTCTCATCTCCTCTCCAGCCTCTCATCTCCTTTCCAGCCTCTCCTCTCCTCTCCAGCCTCTCCTCTCCAGCCTCTCATCTCCTCTCCTTTCCAGCCTCTCATCTCCTCTCCTTTCCAGCCTCTCATCTCCTCTCCTTACCAGCCTCTCATCTCCTCTCCTTACCAGCCTCTCATTGCCTCTCCTCTCCAGCCTCTCCTCTCCTTTCCAGCCTCTCCTCTCCTCTCCAGCCTCTCCTCTCCAGCCTCTCCTCCTTTCCAGCTTCTCCTCTCCAGCCTCTCATCTCCTCTCCATTCCAGCCTCTCATCTCCTTTCCAGCCTCTCATCTCCTCTCCTTACCAGCCTCTCATCTCCTCTCCTTACCAGCCTCTCATCTCCTCTCCTTACCAGCCTCTCATCGCCTCTCCTCTCCAGCCTCTCCTCTCCAGCCTCTCCTCTCCAGCCTCTCCTCTCCTTTCCAGCCTCTCCTCCTTTCCAGCTTCTCCTCTCCAGCCTCTCATCTCCTCTCCTTTCCAGCCTCTCATCTCCTCTCCTTTCCAGCCTCTCATCTCCTCTCCTTTCCAGCCTCTCATCTCCTCTCCTTACCAGCCTCTCATCGCCTCTCCTCTCCTTTCCAGCCTCTCCTCTCCTTTCCAGCCTCTCCTTTCCAGCCTCTCCTCTCCAGCCTCTCCTCTCCAGCCTCTCCTCTCCTTTTCAGCCTCTCCTCTCCAGCCTCTCATCTCCTCTCCTTTCCAGCCTCTCATCTCCTTTCCAGCCTTTCATTTCCTCTCCTTTCCAGCCTCTCATCTCCTCTCCTTACCAGCCTCTCATCTCCTCTCCTTACCAGCCTCTCATCGCCTCTCCTCTCCAGCCTCTCCTCTCCTTTCCAGCCTCTCATCTCCTCTCCTTACCAGCCTCTCATCTCCTCTCCTTTCCAGCCTCTCATCTCCTCTCCTTTCCAGCCTCTCATCTCCTCTCCTTACCAGCCTCTCATCGCCTCTCCTCTCCTTTCCAGCCTCTCCTCTCCTTTCCAGCCTCTCCTTTCCAGCCTCTCCTCTCCAGCCTCTCCTCTCCAGCCTCTCCTCTCCTTTTCAGCCTCTCCTCTCCAGCCTCTCATCTCCTCTCCTTTCCAGCCTCTCATCTCCTTTCCAGCCTTTCATTTCCTCTCCTTTCCAGCCTCTCATCTCCTCTCCTTACCAGCCTCTCATCTCCTCTCCTTACCAGCCTCTCATCGCCTCTCCTCTCCAGCCTCTCCTCTCCTTACCAGCCTCTCATCTCCTCTCCTTACCAGCCTCTCATCGCCTCTCCTCTCCAGCCTCTCCTCTCCTTTCCAGCCTCTCCTCTCCTTTCCAGCCTCTCCTTTCCAGCCTCTCCTTTCCTTTCCAGCCTCTCCTCTCCTTTCCAGCTTCTCCTCTCCAGCCTCTCATCTCCTCTCCTTCCCAGCCTCTCCTTTCCAGCCTCTCATCTCCTCTCCTTACCAGCCTCTCATTTCCTCTCCTTACCAGCCTCTCCTCTCCTTTCCAGCCTCTCCACTCCTTTCCAGCCTCTCCTCTCCTGCCTCTCATTTCCTCTCCTTACCAGCCTCTCATCTCATCTCCTTACCAGCCTCTCGTCTCCTCTCCTTTCTAGCCTCTCCTCTCCTTTCCAGCCTCTCCTCTCCTGCCTCTCATCTCCTTTCCAGCCTCTCATCTCCTTTCCAGCCTCTCCTCTCCTTACCAGCCTCTCATCTCCTCTCCTTTCCAGCTTCTCCTCTCCAGCCTCTCATCTCCTCTCCTTCCCAGCCTCTCATCTCTTCTCCTTTCCAGCCTCTCATCTCCTCTCCTTACCAGCCTCTCATCTCCTCTCCATTCCAGCCTCTCCTCTGCTTTCCAGCCTCTCCTCTGCTTTCCAGCCTCTCCTCTCCAGCCTCTCATCTCCTCTCCTTTCCAGCCTCTCATCTCCTCTCCTTTCCAGCCTCTCATTTCCTCTCCTTACCAGCCTCTACTCTCCTGCCTCTCCTCTCCTCTCCTTTCCAGCCTCTCCTCTCCTGCCTCTCATCTCCTTTCCAGCCTCTCCTCTCCTGCCTCTCATCTCCTTTCCAGCCTCTCCTCTCCTGCCTCTCATCTCCTTTCCAGCCTCTCCTCTCCTGCCTCTCATCTCCTTTCCAGCCTCTCCTCTCCTGCCTCTCATCTCCTTTCCAGCCTCTCCTCTCCTGCCTCTCATCTCCTTACCAGCCTCTCCTCTCCTGCCTCTCATCTCCTTACCAGCCTCTCATCCCCTCCCCTTAGCAGCCTCCCCTCTCCTCACTCACTCACATCAGCAGACTCCCGTCTCCTCTCTCACCTCACTCCTCTCTGCAGCTTCCTCTCCTCTGAGTCCTCACACAGACACACACTGCCCGCCTCCTCTCCCTGCTCATCGCCGACTTCAGTATCTTCTCCCACAAACCTGCTTCTCTGCAGTCAGCTCCAGTGCTCTTACAGTAAGAAGAGCGCGCAGCGTGTCACATGACCGATGTCAGGAGGAACATGATGCACTTGGGCTGCTGCTGCTTAAAGGTACAGCACCCATTTCTGCCCCATACAGTAGTCAGGGCAGCAATGCCCTGATGGCTGCCTTGCGCCTGAGACCCCCTCCCCCCACAGCAACTGGGACTGAGGTGGGTGGGCGGGGGGACCCCCGGACTTAAAAAAAAAAAAAAAAAATTTTTTAAACTTGCCCAGGTGCCGCCCCCCTGCATTGTCCCCACCCTAGGCACGTGCCCTCAAGTGCCTAGTGGCAAATACGGCCCTGCTCCTACGTTCGCCAAACCTCTGGAATCTCCGGTCCTGGTTCCTGAGTCACATGAGGCCATGGAAGTGTCACGAGCGGGATCTAAGTCCCAGACCGCTTGTGCACTCAAGGTCTGTCATGGTCAGTCAGGACATCTTGCCACCAGATGTCCCCAGCAGTCGAGGAAACGTCAGCGTCTAGTGGTAGTTGGTGGAGGTACACTAGACACGGCGACGTTTGCCTCCAAATTGTCCTTTAAGGGGACAATTATTATTGGCTCATTCTCCCACTCGGTAGAGCTCTGCGTGGATTCTGGGGCGGAGGGCAATTATATGTCTTCTGCCTTCGCCCAACGTCACGCAATACCCCTGTGGTGAGTGGTGAATGGGTCGACACTGCCCTCACAGATAACACACCAGATCATCCCTTTTACTCTGTCCATGTCGTCATCCCATCAGGAGATTATATCTCTGCTCGTCATTCCTGAGGGAATTGATGAGGTCCTGTTGGGAATACCTTGGCTACGGTACCACTCTCCTCATATCGAGTGGTCCTCAGGCAAAATTCTGGGATGGGGTGAATCTTGTGGGGGTAGGTGTCAGAGGGAGTGCATTCAGGTTGCTACTACAGAGGTACCCGCAGATCTTTCCTCTCTCCCCAAGCATTACTGGTCTTATGCAGACGTGTTCTCCAAAAAGGCGGCGGAGACCCTTCCGCCCCATCGCCCCTATGACTGTGTTATCAATCTCTTGCCTGGTGCTGAGCCTCCCCGGGGTCAAGTCTATCCATTATCTCTCCCGGAGACGGAGGCAATGTCACAGTACATCCAGCAAAATCTGGCAAGAGGATTCATTAGGAAGTCAGTGTCACCTGCTGGGGCAGGGTTCTTCTTTGTGCAGAAGAAGAATGGGGAATTGCGTCCATGCATAGACTACAGGGGTCTTAACGCCATCACCGTTAAGAATAAGTATCCTTTGCCATTGATATCTGAGCTCTTCGATAGGCTTCGGGGAGCAATGGTATTTACTAAATTAGATCTGCGGGGTGCTTACAACCTGATTCGCATCCGTGAGGGGGACGAATGGAAGACGGCTTTTAACACCATGGATGGGCACTATGAATATCTGGTGATGCCCTTCGGGCTCTGTAATTCCCCAGCCGTCTTCCAAGACTTTGTGAACGACATCTTCCAGGATATGCTCTCCACCTCGGTCGTAGTCCATCTGGATGATATTCTCATCTACTCTCCAGATATTGATTCCGACAGGAGAGATGTTTGCAAAGTCTTCGACCTCCTACGGGCAAACTCCCTCTATGCCAAGTTGGAGAAGTGTATGTTCGAGCAGGAGTCCTTACCTTTCCTGGGCTATATCATCTCCACCCAGGGATTGGCTATGGATCCTGCCAAACTACAGGCTGTGATGGACTGGCAGGAACCCCATTCACTTAAAGCAATGCAGCGCTTTATGGGGTTCATTAACTACTATCGTCAGTTCATCCCACACTTCTCAACTTTGGTAGCTCCCTTGGTTTCCCTCACCAAGAAGGGAGCAAATCCCAAGTTGTGGTCAGAGGAGGTCTCGAAGGCCTTTCTCTCGATTAAGTCACACTTCGCTAGCGCTCCCATCCTACATCGCCCCGATGTAGATAAGCCATTTGTCATGGAGGTGGATGCCTCTTCCGTTGGTGCTGGAGCAGTCCTTTTCCAAAAGGATGCTCAAGGTCGGAAGCATTCTTGCTTCTTCTTCTCCAAGACCTTCACACCAGCGGAGAGGAATTATTCCATCGGGGACAGGGAGTTGCTAGCCATGAAGTTAGCTTTTTCAGAGTGGAGACACCTCTTGGAGGGAGCTCGCTTTCCCTTCCAAGTGTTCACTGACCACAAAACCTTGGTGTACCTGCAGACAGCCCAGCGGTTAAATTCTCGCCAGGCCAGATGGTCCTTGTTCTTCTCCCGGTTTCATTTCACCCTCCATTTTCTTTCTGGGCAGAAGAACATTCGGGCCGACGCTCTCTCTCGCTCCGTTGTGTCATCTGTGGAGGAGGAAGAGGAGCCTCGGCTTATTGTCCCCACCGAGAGCTTGAGAACTGTGGCCCCGGTTTCGCTAGATTCTGTGCCTCCAAGCAAGACTTTTGTACCATCCAGTTTGTGACCGGAGGTTCTCTCTTGGGCACACTCGTCCAGGGTGGGTGGACATTTTGGTTCCAAAAGGACATCTGAGTTACTGGCGAGGACATACTGGTGGCCGCATATGGCTCGTGATGTCGCAGAATATGTTCGGGCGTGTGTCTCTTGCTCCAAGAACAAGTCCCCTCGGCAACGGCCAGCTGGTTTGCTTTACCCTCTGCCGGTGGCGGACAGGTCCTGGGAGATGGTCGGGATGGACTTTGTAGTGGGCTTACCCAAGTCTCGTAACTGCACCATTATCTGGGTGATCACCGACCATTTTTCCAAAATGGTGCACTTGGTGCCTCTTCCACAGCTATCCTCTGCACGGGCTCTGGCTGTGTTGTTCATCAAACACATCTTTCGCCTACACGGTATGCCAGACAAAATTGTTAGTGACCGGGGTCCCCAGTTTGCATCTCGATTCTGGAGAGAGCTTTGTCGTCTACTCAGTATTGAGTTGAATCTCTCTTTGGTATATCATCCCGAGACGAATGGGTTGGTATAGAGGGCCAACCAGACCTTGGTCACATATTTACGACATTTTGTCTCTGCCAGGCAGGATGACTGGGCATCCTTGCTACCGTGGCCAGAGTTTGCGCTTAACAACGCCGTAGCCGACTCCACTGGTCAGACTCCATTCCTCCTAAATTACGGCCAGCATCCGCGTGTCCCTGTGCCCATGCCTGTGTCTTCCGCCGATTCCAGGGTGGCAGACTGGGCTGTGGAGGCACGGGACATTTGGGACCGCACTCAGGATGCCATTCGGGCCTCCAAGGAGAGAATGAGGTCCTCCGCTCCGACCTTTGCTCCTGGCGACTTAGTGTGGCTCTCCGCTCGTAACATCAGGCTGCGTGTTGAGTCCACTAAATTTGCACCTCGCTACTTGGGTCCCTTCAAGGTCCTCGAACAGGTTAACCCTGTGGTCTACCGTCTGGCCCTTCCTCCACGCTTGGGTATCACCAACACCTTTCATGTGTCCCTCTTGAAACCCGTATACATGTCCCGGTTTTCCGAGTCATCTGCCGGGACATCGGGTTCGTCTACGGACGATTACGAGGTGAACGCTATTTTGGGGTGCAAGTTGGTACGTGGTAAAAAATTCTATTTGGTGGATTGGAAGGGTTATGGTCCAGAGGACAGGTCCTGGGAGCCTGCTGAACACATTCAAGCTCCACAGCTCATTGCTACCTTTGAGCATAGCGAGGTCCAAGGAGTGGGGCCCTAGGAGAGAGGGCAATGTTAGGTGTCGAGTTCCCACCTCTGCACAGGGGGAATCTCGAACCATCTCTGCTGCGGTCTCCCATTCTTCTCCAGCCGCAGTGGAGTCTGCTCAGTGGAGACGTCGTTCCCAGCGTCTTGCTCAGTCTCACTCTGTGCATAGGATTACTGCTGCTTTGCCTGCTTCTGCCATTGAAGCCAGTGCTGGGCAGCGGCGAGCAGACGCTTTTGGGATCTAAGTCCTGCTTTTTCCCTTCTGAGCATGCCCATGGTGAGATCTCCCATTGGAGATCGAGGGTCACATGCTCAGATGCTGCAGCGGTTCCCATTGGTCCTTTATTGGAAGGTCCTGAACATGCTGCAGCTATATAAGCTGCGCATGACCGCACGGCCATGCGCTAGTGTACATTTGTAAACGTGTGTGTGTTGTGAGTGAAAGTCATTCATTAAAATCCCCTCCCTATTGGATGACTGTTCGCGGAAGGCGTCCGACTTAGCTACCAGCACGTTATACACCATACAGCATCTAATTGCTGTGTCCGCCAGTGCGGCGCCGTGCGCTTTCACAGCGCTTTCCTGACCCAAGCCTGGGTGGTTAGTGGCGTCCGTCAGTGCGGCACCGCATGCACTCTCATGCATCTTTTAATATTACTTTGGTTACACTGACACCCCATTAGCGGTGTCGAGCACAAGTAGTCTAGTCGGACTTGGATCCCAAGTCTTGGGACTGAGCTTGGTGACTCCTTGCTTGCGCTCTTGTGTGCGGTACTGCGGCCATGTGACTTAACAGGGTTCGCTTCCTTCACACAGGGTGAAGTTAACCCGTGTGTGTATTCACATTGTACCGCCATATAGTCCGTCATTACTTGGCAGCAGGTTCCATCTCTGCACGGTGGACCCCGGGCTGCGAACGCACCTTAATCTATCTTATTATTTGGTGCGTTCCGCTAGCCCTAACAGTGATACTACGCTTGAAGGCAAGAAGGGATAACTGTAACCAGGTACCACAAACATGCAACACATTCACACTCCAGGACACCAGGGGTGCTTTTAATCCTATTTACTAGGTGACTCCCCATATATATATCTGGTCGTCTGTAGGGAAAGTCAGACAGTTCTTGCCAGGAGACAGACTGGATCTGTCTGAGGCAGAGGAGGGTTTACGGAGCTGTGTAGCCTGTTGTGAATTCCGTTCTTGGGCTCCCTCTTGTGGTTTCAAGTGGTATGGCTGCTCCTTGGAGTTAGCTGTCTTCAGCTGCTTCCACTGATCGCCTTTTCTGCTCGACTATTTATGCCTGGCTCGTTCCTTTAGCCAGTGCCACTTGTAAATGGTTCCTGGTTGGATTCACATCTCTTTGGATTTCCCTGTTATCCTGACCAGTTAAGCAAAGCTAAGTTTTTGCTTGCGTGTTTCTGTTCACAGATTGTGGACTTATCCGTTCTGTGCTTTCTATGTTTGTCCAGCGTTATCAGTATTAATTAATTCTGTCTTGCTGGAAGCTCTGGGAAGCAGATTTACCCTCCACACCTTTAGTCAGGTGTGGAGATTTTTAGTAAACTCTGTGTGGATTTTTGTAGTGTTTTATACTGACCGCACAGTATTCCATCCTGTCCTATCTATCAAGCTAGACTGGCCTCCTGTGCTCATCCTGGTTTCATTCTGTGTATGTCTTTTCCCTCTCCACTCACAGTCATTATTTGTGGGGGCTAATCTATCCTTTGGGGATTTTCTCTGAGGCAAGATAGTTTTCCTGCTTCTGTCTTTAGGGGTAGTTAGCACTTAGGCTGTGACGAGAGTTAGGAGCATTCCACGGCTACTTCTAGTGTTGTGTTGAGCTTAGGGACTGTGGTCAGTACAGTTACCACTTCCTTCAGAGCTCGTTCCATGTTGCTCCTAGACCATCGTATGATAACAGTTCAAGTGGCCAAAAATGAATTAAATGCATCTCAAAAGAAGGAAAAGAAAGTTCTGAACCATTTTTTTTCTGTACTCCGGATTGTCTTTTTTTTCCTCTTGATATCTGGGTGGTTCAGGATATATGCTTTGGCATGGATGTTCAGGGTTTGTTTTCTCGTGTGGATCAACTTGCTGCAAGAGTACAGAGTATCCAGGACTGTGTTGTCCAGACTTTAGAGCCTAGAATTCCTACCCCTGATTTGTTTTTTGGGGACAGATCCAAGTTTTTGAACTTTAAAAATAACTGCAAATTGTTTTTTGCTTTGAAACCCCGTTCTTCTGGTGATCCCATTCAGCAAGTAAAAATCATCATATCCTTGCTGCGTGGTGACCCTCAAGACTGGGCTTTTTCTCTTGAAACAGGGGATCCGGCATTATTGAATGTTGATGCATTTTTTCAAGCGCTCGGATTATTGTATGACGAACCTAATTCTGTGGATCATGCAGAAAAAACCCTGTTGGCCTTGTGTCAAGGTCAGGAAGCGGCAGATTTATACTGCCAGAAATTTAGAAAATGGTCTGTGCTCACTAAATGGAATGAAGAGGCTCTGGCTGCTATTTTCAGAAAAGGTCTTTCTGAAGCCCTTAAAGATGTTATGGTGGGCATTCCTACGCCTGCCGGTTTGAGCGAATCTATGCCGCTAGCCATTCAAATTGATCGGCGTCTGCGCGAGCGCAAAGCTGTGGACCATATGGCAGTATCCTCTGAGCAGAGTCCTGAACCTATGCAATGTGATAGGATTTTGACTAGAACAGAACGGCAGGAATTCAGACGTCAGAATAGGCTGTGTTTTTACTGTGGTGATTAGGCTCATGTTATCTCTGATTGCCCTAAGCGTACTAAGAGAGTCGCTAGGTCTGTTACCATTAGTACTATACAGCCTAAATTTCTCTTATCTGTGACCCTGATTTGCTCATTGTCGTCCTTTTCTGTCATGGCATTTGTGGATTCAGAATGGACTTAGAATTCGCCAGGCGCTGTGATTTTTCCTTGCAGCCTTTGCAGAGCCCTATTCCTTTGAGGGGTGTTGATGCTACACCCTTGGCCAAGGATAAACCTCAGTACTGGACACAGATGACTATGTACATGGCTCCTGCACATCAGGAAGATTGACGTTTTCTGGTGTTGCATAACCTGCATGATGATGATGTTGTACTGGGTTTTCCATGGTTACAGGAACATAATCCAGTGCTGGATTGGAAAACTATGTCGGTGACTAGTTGGGGTTGTCAGGGGGTACATAGTGACGTTCCTTTGATGTCAATTTCCTCTTCCCCCTCTTCTGAGGTCCCTGAGTTTTTGTTGGATTTCCAGGATGTATTTGATGAGCCCAAGTCCAGTTCCCTTCCTCCGCACAGGGACTGTGATTGTGCTATTAACTTGATTCCTGGTTGCAAGTTACCTAAGGGCCGACTTTTCAATCTGTCTGCCAGAGCATGCCGCCATGCGGAGTTATGTTAAGGAGTCTTTGGAGAAGGGGCATATTCGGCCCTCTTCGTCACCATTGGGAGCGGGTTTCTTTTTTGTTGCTAAGAAGGATGGCTCCTTGAGACCCTGTATTGATTATCGTCTTCTTAATAAGATCACGGTCAAATTCCAATACCCCTTGCCTTTGCTTACCGATTTGTTTGCTCAGATTAAGGGGGCTAGTTGGTTTACTAAGATTGACCTCCGAGGGGCATATAATCTTGTTCGTATTAAACAGCGTGACGAATGGAAAACTGCATTTAATACGCCCGAAGGCCATTTTGAATACCTTGTGATGCCATTTGCGCTCTCTAATGCTCCATCTGTGTTCCAGTCTTTCATGCATGATATTTTCCGCAATTATCTTGATAAATTCATGGTCGTATATTTGGATGATATTTTGATTTTTTCCGATGGTTGGGAGTCTCATGTGAAGCAGGTCAGGATGGTGTTCCAGATCCTTCGTGATAATGCTTTGTTTGTGAAGGGGTCTAAGTGCCTATTCGGAGTTCAGAAGGTCTCTTTTTTGGGTTTTATTTTTTCTCCCTCGTCTATAGAAATGGATCCTGTTAAGGTCCAAGCTATTCATGACTGGATCCAACCCACATCTGTGAAAGGCCTTCAAAAATTTTTGGGCTTTGCTAATTTCTATCGCCGTTTCATTGCCAACTTTTTCAGTGTGGTAAAGCCCCTTACTGATTTGACAAAGAAAGGCGCTGATGTGACGAATTGGTCCTCTGAGGCTGTTGAGGCCTTTCGGGAGCTTAAACGCTGATTTACTTCTGCCCCTGTGTTGCATCAGCCGGATGTTTCTCTTCCATGTCAGGTTGAGGTTGACGCGTCTGAGATTGGGGCAGGGGCCGTTTTGTCTCAGAGGGAGTCTGATGGTTCTTTGATGAAACCGTGTGCTTTTTTTTCCAGAAAGTTTTCGCCTGCGGAACGCAATTATGATGTCGGCAATCGGGAGTTGTTGGCTATGAAGTGGGCGTTTGAGGAGTGGCGACATTGGCTTGAGGGAGCTAAACACCGCATTGTGGTCCTGACCGATCATAAGAATCTGATTTACCTCGAGTCGGCCAAGTGGCTGAATCCTAGACAGGCTTGATGGTCCCTGTTTTTCTCCCATTTTGATTTTGTGGTCTCGTATCTTCCGGGATCTAAGAATGTTAAGGCTGATGCCCTCTCTAGGAGTTTTTCACCTGATTCTCCTGGAGTCCTTGAGCCGGTTGGCATTCTTAAGGAGGGGGTGATTCTTTCTGCTATCTCCCCTGATTTGCGGCAGGTACTTCAGGAATTTCAGGCTGATAGGTCTGACCGCTGTCCAGTGGGGAAGCTGTTTGTTCCTGATAGATGGACAAGTAAGGTAATTTCTGAGGTTCATTGTTCAGTGTTGGCTGGTCATCTGTTGTGAATTCCGCTCTTGGGCTCCCTCCGGTGGTTGTAAGTGGCACTTTTGTGAGTTCTGCTCTTGGGCTCCCTCTTGTGGTTTCTAGTGGTATGGCTGCTCCTTGGAGTTAGCTGTCCTCACCTGCCTCCACTTATCGCCTCTTCTGCTCCGCTATTTAAGTCTGGCTCTTTCTTCAGCCTGTGCCACTTGTCAATGTTCCTGGCTGGATTCACATCTCTGCTTGGATTCTCCTGGTTTCCTGACCAGTTCTGCAAAGATAAGTTCTGGCTTTGCCCATTTCAGTCCACATGTTGTGGACTTATTGTTCTGTGCATTCTTTATTTGTCCAGCTTGTCAGAATGGATTTTTTCTGTTAGCTGGAAGCTCTGGGAAGCAGATTTACCCTCCACACCTTTAGTCAGGTGTGGAGATTTTTTGTAAACTCTGTTATGAATAGGTAATTCAGAACCACAATGGACCTTGAACTTCAGAGCACACAAAATGACCTGACAATAACCAAAAAACATAGGACAAGCTCTGAGACGTGGGAACTCTGCTGACCGCAATCCCTAATCCTATCACACCACACTAGAGGTAGCCGTGGATTGTGCCTAACCCTCCCTATGCAACTCGGCACAGCCTGAGAAACTAACTAGCCCTGAAGATAGAAAAATAAGCCTACCTTGCCTCAGAAAAATTCCCCAAAGGAAAAGGCAGCCCCCCACATATAATGACTGTGAGTTAAGATGAAAATACAAACACAGAGATGAAATAGATTTAGCAAAGTGAGGCCCGACTTACTGAATAGACCGAGGATAGGAAAGATAGCTTTGCGGTCAACACAAAAACCTACAAACAACCACGCAGAGGGGCAAAAAGCCCCTCCGCACCGACTAACAGTACGAGGTGCTCCCTCTGCGTCTCAGAGCTTCCAGCAAGCAAGAAAAACCAAAATAGCAAGCTGGACAGAAAATATAGCAAACAAAAGTAACACAAGCAGAACTTAGCTTATGCTGAGCAGACAGGCCACAGGAACGATCCAGGAGGAAGCAAGACCAATACTAGAACATTGACTGGAGGCCAGGATCAAAGCACTAGGTGGAGTTAAATAGAGCAGCACCTAACGACTTAACCTCATCACCTGAGGAAGGAAACTCAGAAGCCGCAGTACCACTCACATCCACCAACGGAAGCCCATAGACAGAATCAGCTGAAGTACCACTTGTGACCACAGGAGGGAGCTCGACCACAGAATTCACAACAGTACCCCCCCCTTGATGAGGGGTCACCGAACCCTCACCAGAGCCCCCAGGCCGACCAGGATGAGCCATATGAAAGGCACGAACAAGATCGGCAGCATGGACATCAGAGGCAAAGACCCAGGAATTATCTTCCTGACCATAACCCTTCCACTTAACCAGATACTGGAGTTTCCGTCTCGAAACACAAGAATCCAAAATCTTCTCCACTATATACTCCAACTCCCCCTCCACCAAAACCGGGGCAGGAGGATCAAGAGATGGAACCATAGGTGCCACGTATCTCCGCAACAATGACCTATGGAATACGTTATGTATGGAAAAAGAATCTTGAAGGGTCAAACGAAAAGACACAGGATTAAGAAACTCAGAAATCCTGTACGGACCAATGAAACGAGGCTTAAACTTAGGAGAGGAAACCTTCATAGGAATATAACGAGATGACAACCAAACCAAATCCCCAACACGAAGTCGGGGACCCACAAAGCGTCTGCGATTAGCGAAACGTTGAGCCTTCTCCTGGGACAAGGTCAAATTGTCCACTACATGAGTCCAAATCCGCTGCAACCTGTCCACCACAGTATCCACACCAGGACAGTCCGAAGACTCAACCTGCCCTGAAGAAAAACGAGGATGGAACCCAGAATTGCAGAAAAACGGCGAAACCAAGGTAGCCGAGCTGGCCCGATTATTATGGGCGAACTCAACCAACGGCAAAAAGGACACCCAATCATCCTGATCAGCAGAAACAAAGCATCTCAGATACGTTTCCAAGGTCTGATTGGTTCGTTCAGTCTGGCCATTTGTCTGAGGATGGAAAGCCGAGGAAAAAGACAAATCAATGCCCATCCTAGCACAAAAGGCTCGCCAAAACCTCAAAACAAACTGGGAACCTCTGTCAGAAACGATGTTCTCTGGAATGCCATGTAAACGAACCACATGCTGGAAGAACAATGGCACCAAATCAGAGGAGGAAGGTAATTTAGACAAGAGTACCAAATGGATCATCTTAGAGAAGCGATCACAAACTACCCAAATGACCGACATTTTTTGAGAGACGGGGAGATCCGAAATAAAATCCATAGAGATATGTGTCCAAGGCCTCTTCGGGACCGGCAAGGGCAAAAGCAACCCACTGGCACGAGAACAGCAGGGCTAAGCCCGAGCACAAATCCCACAGGACTGCACAAAAGAACGCACATCCCGCGACAGAGACGGCCACCAAAAGGATCTAGCCACTAAATCTCTGGTACCAAAGATTCCAGGATGACCAGCCAACACCGAACAATGAACATCAGAGATAACTTTATTCGTCCACCTATCAGGGACAAACAGTTTCTCCGCTGGGCAACGATCAGGTTTATTAGCCTGAAATTTTTGCAGCACCCGCCGCAAATCAGGGGAGATGGCAGACACAATTACTCCCTCTTTGAGAATACCCGCCGGCTCAGGCAAACCCGGAGAGTCGGGCACAAAACTCCTAGACAGGGCATCCGCCTTCACATTTTTAGAGCCCGGAAGGTACGAAACCACAAAGTCAAAACGGGGGAAAAACAGCGACCAACGAGCCTGTCTAGGATTCAACCGTTTGGCAAACTCGAGATAAGTCAAGTTCTTGTGATCAGTCAAGACCACCACGCGATGCTTAGCTCCTTCAAGCCAATGACGCCACTCCTCGAATGCCCACTTCATGGCCAGCAACTCTCGATTGCCAACATCATAATTTCGCTCAGCAGGCGAAAACTTCCTGGAAAAGAAGGCGCATGGCTTCATCACCGAGCAATCAGAACCTCTTTGCGACAAAACAACCCCTGCTCCAATTTCAGAAGCATCAACCTCGACCTGGAACGGAAGCGAAACATCTGGTTGGCACAACACAGGGGCAGAAGAAAAACGACGCTTTAACTCTTGAAAAGCTTCCACAGCAGCAGAAGACCAATTGACCACATCAGCACCCTTCTTGGTCAAATCGGTCAATGGTTTAGCAATACTAGAAAAATTACAGATGAAGCGACGATAAAAATTAGCAAAGCCAAGGAACTTTTGCAGACTCTTCAGAGATGTCGGCTGAGTCCAATCATAAATGGCCTGGACCTTAACAGGGTCCATCTCGATAGTAGAAGGGGAAAAAATGAACCCCAAAAATGAAACCTTCTGAACACCAAAGAGACACTTTGATCCCTTCACAAATAAAGAATTAGCACGCAGGACCTGGAACATCATTCTGACCTGCTTCACATGAGACTCCCAATCATCCGAGAAGACCAAAATATCATCCAAGTATACAATCAGGAATTTATCCAGGTACTCTCGGAAGATGTCATGCATAAAGGACTGAAATACTGATGGAGCATTGGCAAGTCCGAATGGCATAACTAGGTACTCAAAATGGCCCTCGGGCGTATTAAATGCAGTTTTCCATTCATCGCCCCGTTTAATACGCACAAGATTATAAGCACCACGAAGATCTATCTTGGTGAACCAACTAGCCCCCTTAATCCGAGCAAACAAATCAGATAGCAGCGGCAAGGGGTACTGAAATTTGACCGTGATTTTATTTAGAAGGCGGTAATCAATACAAGGTCTCAGTGAACCATCCTTCTTGGCCACAAAAAAGAACCCTGCTCCCAATGGCGATGACGACGGGCGAATATGACCCTTCTCCAAGGATTCTTTTACGTAACTCCGCATAGTGGTGTGCTCAGGTACAGATAAATTAAACAGTCGACCCTTAGGAAACTTACTACCAGGAATCAAATCGATAGCACAATCACAATCCCTATGCGGAGGTAGGGCATTGGACTTGGGCTCATCGAATACATCCCGGTAATCAGACAAGAACTCTGGGACCTCAGAAGGGGTGGATGATGAGATAGACAGAAATGGAACATCACCATGTACCCCCTGACAACCCCAGCTGGACACAGACATAGATTTCCAATCTAATACTGGGTTATGGACTTGTAGCCATGGCAACCCCAACACGACCACATCATGCAGATTATGCAACACCAGAAAGCGAATATCCTCCTGGTGCGCAGGAGCCATGCACATGGTCAGCTGGGTCCAATACTGAGGCTTATTCTTGGCCAAAAGCGTAGCATCAATTCCTCTCAATGGAATAAGACACTACAAGGGCTCCAAGACAAACCCACAGCGCCTAGCAAACTCCAAGTCCATCAAATTCAGGGCAGCGCCTGAATCCACAAATGCCATGACAGAATAGGAAGACAAAGAGCAGATCAAAGTAAAGGACAAAAGAAATTTCGACTGTACCGTACCAGTGGTGGCAGACTTAGCGAACCGCTTAGTGCGCTTAGGACAATCGGAGATAGCATGAGTGGAATCACCACAGTAGAAACACAGCCCATTCTGACGTCTGTGTTCCTGCCTTTCAGCTGTGGTCAAAGTCCTATCGCACTGCATAGGCTCAGGTTTATGCTCAGATAATACCGCCAAATGGTGCACAGATTTACGCTCACGCAAGCGTCGACCGATCTGAATGGCCAAAGACATAGACTCATTCAGATCAGCAGGCATAGGAAATCCCACCATGACATCCTTAAGGGCTTCAGAGAGACCCTTTCTGAAAATAGCTGCCAGCGCACATTCATTCCATTGAGTGAGCACGGACCACTTTCTAAACTTCTGACAATAAATCTCTATCTCATCCTGACCCTGACACAGAGCCAGCAAATTTTTCTCTGCCTGATCCACTGAATTAGGTTCATCGTACAGTAATCCGAGCGCCAGAAAAAACGCATCAATATTACATAATGCAGGATCTCCTGGCGCAAGGGAAAATGCCCAATCTTGAGGGTCGCCACATAATAAAGAAATAATGATCTTAACTTGTTGAACAGGGTCACCAGAGGAGCAAGGTTTCAACGCCAGAAACAGTTTGCAATTATTTTTGAAACTCAGAAATTTAGCTCTATCTCCAGAAAACAAATCAGGAATAGGAATTCTTGGTTCTAACATAGAATTCTGAGCCACAAAGTCTTGAATATTTTGTACTCTTGCAGTGAGATGATCCACTCATGAAGACAGACCTTTAATGTCCATCACTACACCTGTGTCCTGAACCACCCAAATGTCTAGGGGAAAAAAAAGGCAAAACACAGTGCAAAGAAAAAAAAATGGTCTCAGAACTTCTTTTTTCCCTCTATTGAGAAGCATAGTACTTTTGGCCTCCAGTACTGTTATGAATAGGTAATTCAGAACCACAATGGACCTTGAACTTCAGAGCACACAAAATGACCTGACAATAACCAAAAAACATAGGACGAGCTCTGAGACGTGGGAACTCTGCTGACCGCAATCCCTAATCCTATCACACCACACTAGAGGTAGCCGTGGATTGCGCCTAACGCTCCCTATGCAACTCGGCACAGCCTGAGAAACTAACTAGCCCTGAAGATAGAAAAATAAGCCTACCTTGCCTCAGAGAAATTCCCCAAAGGAAAAGGCAGCCCCCCACATATAATGACTGTGAGTTAAGATGAAAATACAAACACAGAGATGAAATAGATTTAGCAAAGTGAGGCCCGACTTACTGAATAGACCGAGGATAGGAAAGATAGCTTTGCGGTCAACACAAAAACCTACAAACAACCACGCAGAGGGGCAAAAAGACCCTCCGCACCGACTAACGGTACGGAGGTGCTCCCTCTGCGTCTCAGAGCTTCCAGCAAGCAAGAAAAACCAAAATAGCAAGCTGGACAGAAAATATAGCAAACAAAAGTAACACAAGCAGAACTTACCTTATGCTGAGCAGACAGGCCACAGGAACGATCCAGGAGGAAGCAAGACCAATACTAGAACATTGACTGGAGGCCAGGATCAAAGCACTAGGTGGAGTTAAATAGAGCAGCACCTAACGACTTAACCTCATCACCTGAGGAAGGAAACTCAGAAGCTGCAGTACCACTCACATCCACCAACGGAAGCCCTTAGACAGAATCAGCCGAAGTACCACTTGTGACCACAGGAGGGAGCTCGACCACAGAATTCACAACAAAACTCTGCGTGGATTTTTGTAGTGTTTTATACTGACCGCACAGTATTCCATCCTGTCCTATCTATCAAGCTAGACTGGCCTCCTGTGATCATCCTGGTTTCATTCTGTGTATGTCTTTTCCCTCTCCACTCACAGTCATTATTTGTGGGGGGCTAATCTATCCTTTGGGGATTTTCTCTGAGGCAAGATAGTTTTCCTGCTTCTGTCTTTAGGGGTAATTAGCTCTTAGGCTGTGACGAGATGCCTAGGGAGAGTTAGGAGCATTCCACGGCTACTTCTAGTGTTGTGTTGAGCTTAGGGACTGCGGTCAGTACAGTTACCACTTCCTTCAGAGCTCGTTCCATGTTGCTCCTAGACCATCGTATCATAACAGTAGCCGCAGTGCAGCAGTTCCCGGAAAGAGACATTCAGAAAGCTGAATCAATTGCAGTGAATGTGCAGGAGAGCAAAGCACAGGAGAGGATATCAGGGAGAGACCAGCCCTGAGCAGGCTGCCTCCTTCTGAGGCGCAGAGACCGGTAGCCAGAACACCGAGGTTGTAAGGACCTCTATGACTTACATCAGAGACCGGCAGGACAGCTGAACTCCAAGTTACCTGTCCGACGTAATACCCAGGAGGCACGGTGACTCCCTTAGAGGCTGGGGCATGCTAGAGTCCCTTTAAACCGCCTCAAGTCACCAGTCATATGGGTTATATCCTATCTTATCTGGGGGACAGAGAGAGAGATAACATCTGTGAGAACCTTATGTGAAGCCATAAGCAGTGAGGAAGGCTTTGATTTCCACCTGGATAAGGGCTGGCCGGACCCTGCCTGCCCTGTGATCTGGTGCCCTGGACTGTGGCTGCCTGAAGTCGACAGTAAACAAGGTAAAGAGACTCCAACCTTGTCTTCTAGTTCTTTACTGCGCCATTTGTTATGAATAGGTAATTCAGAACCACAATGGACCTTGAAGTTCAGAGCACACAAAGTGACCTGACAATAACCAAAAACATAGGACGAGCTCTGAGACGTGGGAACTCTGCTGACCGCAATCCCTAATCCTATCACACCACACTACAGGTAGCCGTGGATTGCGCCTAACGCTCCCTATGCAACTCGGCACAGCCTGAGAAACTAACTAGCCCTGAAGATAGAAAAATAAGCCTACCTTGCCTCAGAGAAATTCCCCAAAGGAAAAGGCAGCCCCCCACATATAATGACTGTGAGTTAAGATGAAAATACAAACACAGAGATGAAATAGATTTAGCAAAGTGAGGCCCGACTTACTGAATAGACCGAGGATAGGAAAGATAGCTTTGCGGTCAACACAAAAACCTACAAACAACCACGCGCAGAGGGGCAAAAAGACCCTCCACACCGACTAACGGTACGGAGGTGCTCCCTCTGCGTCTCAGAGCTTCCAGCAAGCAAGAAAAACCAAAATAGCAAGCTGGACAGAAAATATAGCAAACAAAAGTAACACAAGCAGAACTTACCTTATGCTGAGCAGACAGGCCACAGGAACGATCCAGGAGGAAGCAAGACCAATACTAGAACATTGACTGGAGGCCAGGATCAAAGCACTAGGTGGAGTTAAATAGAGCAGCACCTAACGACTTAACCTCATCACCTGAGGAAGGAAACTCAGAAGCTGCAGTACCACTCACATCCACCAACGGAAGCCCTTAGACAGAATCAGCCGAAGTACCACTTGTGACCACAGGAGGGAGCTCGACCACAGAATTCACAACAAAACTCTGCGTGGATTTTTGTAGTGTTTTATACTGACCGCACAGTATTCCATCCTGTCCTATCTATCAAGCTAGACTGGCCTCCTGTAATCATCCTGGTTTCATTCTGTGTATGTCTTTTCCCTCTCCACTCACAGTCATTATTTGTGGGGGGCTAATCTATCCTTTGGGGATTTTCTCTGAGGCAAGATAGTTTTCCTGCTTCTGTCTTTAGGGGTGATTAGCTCTTAGGCTGTGACGAGATGCCTAGGGAGAGTTAGGAGCATTCCACGGCTACTTCTAGTGTTGTGTTGAGCTTAGGGACTGCGGTCAGTACAGTTACCACTTCCTTCAGAGCTCGTTCCATGTTGCTCCTAGACCATCGTATCATAACAGTAGCCGCAGTGCAGCAGTTCCCGGAAAGAGACATTCAGAAAGCTGAATCAATTGCAGTGAATGTGCAGGAGAGCAAAGCACAGGAGAGGATATCAGGGAGAGACCAGCCCTGAGCAGGCTGCCTCCTTCTGAGGCGCAGAGACCGGTAGCCAGAACACCGAGGTTGAAAGGACCTCTATGACTTACATCAGAGACCGGCAGGACAGCTGAACTCCAAGTTACCTGTCCGACGTAATACCCAGGAGGCACGGTGACTCCCTTAGAGGCTGGGGCATGCTAGAGTCCCTTTAAACCGCCTCAAGTCACCAGTCATATGGGTTATATCCTATCTTATCTGGGGGACAGAGAGAGAGATAACATCTGTGAGAACCTTATGTGAAGCCATAAGCAGTGAGGAAGGCTTTGATTTCCACCTGGATAAGGGCTGGCCGGACCCTGCCTGCCCTGTGATCTGGTGCCCTGGACTGTGGCTGCCTGAAGTCGACAGTAAACAAGGTAAAGAGACTCCAACCTTGTCTTCTAGTTCTTTACTGCGCCATTTGTTATGAATAGGTAATTCAGAACCACAATGGACCTTGAAGTTCAGAGCACACAAAGTGACCTGACAATAACCAAAAACATAGGACGAGCTCTGAGACGTGGGAACTCTGCTGACCGCAATCCCTAATCCTATCACACCACACTACAGGTAGCCGTGGATTGCGCCTAACGCTCCCTATGCAACTCGGCACAGCCTGAGAAACTAACTAGCCCTGAAGATAGAAAAATAAGCCTACCTTGCGTCAGAGAAATTCCCCAAAGGAAAAGGCAGCCCCCCACATATAATGACTGTGAGTAAAGATGAAAATACAAACACAGAGAGGAAATAGATTTAGCAAAGTGAGGCCCGACTTACTGAATAGACCGAGGATAGGAAAGATAGCTTTGCGGTCAACACAAAAACCTACAAACAACCACGCAGAGGGGCAAAAAGACCCTCCGCACCGACTAACATTACGAGGTGCTCCCTCTGCGTCTCAGAGCTTCCAGCAAGCAAGAAAAACCAAAATAGCAAGCTGGACAGAAAATATAGCAAACAAAAGTAACACAAGCAGAACTTAGCTTATGCTGAGCAGACAGGCCACAGGAACGATCCAGGAGGAAGCAAGACCAATACTAGAACATTGACTGGAGGCCAGGATCAAAGCACTAGGTGGAGTTAAATAGAGCAGCACCTAACGACTTAACCTCATCACCTGAGGAAGGAAACTCAGAAGCCGCAGTACCACTCACATCCACCAACGGAAGCCCATAGACAGAATCAGCCGAAGTACCACTTGTGACCACAGGAGGGAGCTCGACCACAGAATTCACAACAGTACCCCCCCCTTGAGGAGGGGTCACCGAACCCTCACCAGAGCCCCCAGGCCGACCAGGATGAGCCATATGAAAGGCACGAACAAGATCGGCAGCATGGACATCAGAGGCAAAGACCCAGGAATTATCTTCCTGACCATAACCCTTCCACTTAACCAGATACTGGAGTTTCCGTCTCGAAACACAAGAATCCAAAATCTTCTCCACTATATACTCCAACTCCCCCTCCACCAAAACCGGGGCAGGAGGATCAAGAGATGGAACCATAGGTGCCACGTATCTCCGCAACAATGACCTATGGAATACGTTATGTATGGAAAAAGAATCTTGAAGGGTCAAACGAAAAGACACAGGATTAAGAAACTCAGAAATCCTGTACGGACCAATGAAACGAGGCTTAAACTTAGGAGAGGAAACCTTCATAGGAATATAACGAGATGACAACCAAACCAAATCCCCAACACGAAGTCGGGGACCCACAAAGCGTCTGCGATTAGCGAAACGTTGAGCCTTCTCCTGGGACAAGGTCAAATTGTCCACTACATGAGTCCAAATCCGCTGCAACCTGTCCACCACAGTATCCACACCAGGACAGTCCGAAGACTCAACCTGCCCTGAAGAAAAACGAGGATGGAACCCAGAATTGCAGAAAAACGGCGAAACCAAGGTAGCCGAGCTGGCCCGATTATTATGGGCGAACTCAACCAACGGCAAAAAGGACACCCAATCATCCTGATCAGCAGAAACAAAGCATCTCAGATACGTTTCCAAGGTCTGATTGGTTCGTTCAGTCTGGCCATTTGTCTGAGGATGGAAAGCCGAGGAAAAAGACAAATCAATGCTCATCCTAGCACAAAAGGCTCGCCAAAACCTCAAAACAAACTGGGAACCTCTGTCAGAAACGATGTTCTCTGGAATGCCATGTAAACGAACCACATGCTGGAAGAACAATGGCACCAAATCAGAGGAGGAAGGTAATTTAGACAAGGGTACCAAATGGATCATCTTAGAGAAGCGATCACAAACTACCCAAATGACCGACATTTTTTGAGAGACGGGGAGATCCGAAATAAAATCCATAGAGATATGTGTCCAAGGCCTCTTCGGGACCGGCAAGGGCAAAAGCAACCCACTGGCACGAGAACAGCAGGGCTTAGCCCGAGCACAAATCCCACAGGACTGCACAAAAGAACGCACATCCCGCGACAGAGACGGCCACCAAAAGGATCTAGCCACTAAATCTCTGGTACCAAAGATTCCAGGATGACCAGCCAACACCGAACAATGAACATCAGAGATAACTTTATTCGTCCACCTATCAGGGACAAACAGTTTCTCCGCTGGGCAACGATCAGGTTTATTAGCCTGAAATTTTTACAGCACCCGCCGCAAATCAGGGGAGATGGCAGACACAATTACTCCCTCTTTGAGAATACCCGCCGGCTCAGGCAAACCCGGAGAGTCGGGCACAAAACTCCTAGACAGGGCATCCGCCTTCACATTTTTAGAGCCCGGAAGGTACGAAACCACAAAGTCAAAACGGGAGAAAAACAGCGACCAACGAGCCTGTCTAGGATTCAACTGTTTGGCAGACTCGAGATAAGTCAAGTTCTTGTGATCAGTCAAGACCACCACGCGATGCTTAGCTCCTTCAAGCCAATGACGCCACTCCTCGAATGCCCACTTCATGGCCAGCAACTCTCGATTGCCAACATCATAATTTCGCTCAGCAGGCGAAAACTTCCTGGAAAAGAAGGCGCATGGCTTCATCACCGAGCAATCAGAACCTATTTGCGACAAAACAACCCCTGCTCCAATTTTAGAAGCATCAACCTCGACCTGGAACGGAAGCGAAACATCTGGTTGGCACAACACAGGGGCAGAAGAAAAACGACGCTTTAACTCTTGAAAAGCTTCCACAGCAGCAGAAGACCAATTGACCACATCAGCACCCTTCTTGGTCAAATCGGTCAATGGTTTAGCAATACTAGAAAAATTACAGATGAAGCGACGATAAAAATTAGCAAAGCCAAGGAACTTTTGCAGACTCTTCAGAGATGTCGGCTGAGTCCAATCATAAATGGCCTGGACCTTAACAGGGTCCATCTCGATAGTAGAAGGGGAAAAAATGAACCCCAAAAATGAAACCTTCTGAACACCAAAGAGACACTTTGATCCCTTCACAAATAAAGAATTAGCACGCAGGACCTGGAACATCATTCTGACCTGCTTCACATGAGACTCCCAATCATCCGAGAAGACCAAAATATCATCCAAGTATACAATCAGGAATTTATCCAGGTACTCTCGGAAGATGTCATGCATAAAGGACTGAAATACTGATGGAGCATTGGCAAGTCCGAATGGCATAACTAGGTACTCAAAATGGCCCTCGGGCGTATTAAATGCAGTTTTCCATTCATCGCCCCGTTTAATACGCACAAGATTATAAGCACCACGAAGATCTATCTTGGTGAACCAACTAGCCCCCTTAATCCGAGCAAACAAATCAGATAGCAGCGGCAAGGGGTACTGAAATTTGACCGTGATTTTATTTAGAAGGCGGTAATCAATACAAGGTCTCAGCGAACCATCCTTCTTGGCCACAAAAAAGAACCCTGCTCCCAATGGCGATGACGACGGGCGAATATGACCCTTCTCCAAGGATTCTTTTACGTAACTCCGCATAGCGGTGTGCTCAGGTACAGATAAATTAAACAGTCGACCCTTAGGAAACTTACTACCAGGAATCAAATCGATAGCACAATCACAATCCCTATGCGGAGGTAGGGCATTGGACTTGGGCTCATCGAATACATCCCGGTAATCAGACAAGAACTCTGGGACCTCAGAAGGGGTGGATGATGAGATAGACAGAAATGGAACATCACCATGTACCCCCTGACAACCCCAGCTGGACACAGACATAGATTTCCAATCTAATACTGGGTTATGGACTTGTAGCCATGGCAACCCCAACACGACCACATCATGCAGATTATGCAACACCAGAAAGCGAATATTTTCCTGGTGCGCAGGAGCCATGCACATGGTCAGCTGGGTCCAATACTGAGGCTTATTCTTGGCCAAAAGCGTAGCATCAATTCCTCTCAATGGAATAAGACACTACAAGGGCTCCAAGACAAACCCACAGCGCCTAGCAAACTCCAAGTCCATCAAATTCAGGGCAGCGCCTGAATCCACAAATGCCATGACAGAATAGGAAGACAAAGAGCAGATCAAAGTAAAGGACAAAAGAAATTTCGACTGTACCGTACCAGTGGTGGCAGACTTAGCGAACCGCTTAGTGCGCTTAGGACAATCGGAGATAGCATGAGTGGAATCACCACAGTAGAAACACAGCCCATTCTGACGTCTGTGTTCCTGCCTTTCAGCTCTGGTCAAAGTCCTATCGCACTGCATAGGCTCAGGTTTATGCTCAGATAATACCGCCAAATGGTGCACAGATTTACGCTCACGCAAGCGTCGACCGATCTGAATGGCCAAAGACATAGACTCATTCAGATCAGCAGGCATAGGAAATCCCACCATGACATCCTTAAGGGCTTCAGAGAGACCCTTTCTGAAAATAGCTGCCAGCGCACATTCATTCCATTGAGTGAGCACGGACCACTTTCTAAACTTCTGACAATAAATCTCTATCTCATCCTGACCCTGACATAGAGCCAGCAAATTTTTCTCTGCCTGATCCACTGAATTAGGTTCATCGTACAGTAATCCGAGCGCCAGAAAAAACGCATCAATATTACATAATGCAGGATCTCCTGGCGCAAGGGAAAATGCCCAATCTTGAGGGTCGCCACATAATAAAGAAATAATGATCTTAACTTGTTGAACAGGGTCACCAGAGGAGCAAGGTTTCAACGCCAGAAACAGTTTGCAATTATTTTTGAAACTCAGAAATTTAGCTCTATCTCCAGAAAACAAATCAGGAATAGGAATTCTTGGTTCTAACATAGAATTCTGAGCCACAAAGTCTTGAATATTTTGTACTCTTGCAGTGAGATGATCCACTCATGAAGACAGACCTTTAATGTCCATCACTACACCTGTGTCCTGAACCACCCAAATGTCTAGGGGAAAAAAAAGGCAAAACACAGTGCAAAGAAAAAAAAATGGTCTCAGAACTTCTTTTTTCCCTCTATTGAGAAGCATAGTACTTTTGGCCTCCAGTACTGTTATGAATAGGTAATTCAGAACCACAATGGACCTTGAACTTCAGAGCACACAAAATGACCTGACAATAACCAAATAACATAGGACGAGCTCTGAGACGTGGGAACTCTGCTGACCGCAATCCCTAATCCTATCACACCACACTAGAGGTAGCCGTGGATTGTGCCTAACCCTCCCTATGCAACTCGGCACAGCCTGAGAAACTAACTAGCCCTGAAGATAGAAAAATAAGCCTACCTTGCCTCAGAGAAATTCCCCAAAGGAAAAGGCAGCCCCCCACATATAATGACTGTGAGTAAAGATGAAAATACAAACACAGAGATGAAATAGATTTAGCAAAGTGAGGCCCGACTTACTGAATAGACCGAGGATAGGAAAGATAGCTTTGCGGTAAACACAAAAACGTACAAACAACCACGCAGAGGAACAAAAAGACCCTCCGCACCGACTAACGGTACGGAGGTGCTCCCTCTGCGTCTCAGAGCTTCCAGCAAGCAAGAAAAACCAATATAGCAAGCTGGACAGAAAATATAGCAAACAAAAGTAACACAAGCAGAACTTAGCTTATGCAGGATAGACAGGCCACAGGAACGATCCAGGAGGAAGCAAGACCAATACTAGAACATTGACTGGAGGCCAGGATCAAAGCACCAGGTGGAGTTAAATAGAGCAGCACCTAACGACTTAACCTCATCACCTGAGGAAGGAAACTCAGAAGCCGCAGTACCACTCTCATCCACCAAAGGAAGCTCATAGACAGAACCAGCCGAAGTACCACTCACGACCACAGGAAGGAGCTTGGCCACAGAATTCACAACAGTACCCCCCCTTGAGGAGGGGTCACCGAACCCTCACCAGAGCCCCCAGGCCGACCAGGATGAGCCACATGAAAGGCACGAACCAGATCGGCAGCATGGACATCAGAGACAAAGACCCAGGAATTATCTTCCTGACCATAACCTTTCCACTTAACCAGATACTGGAGTTTCCGTCTCGAAACACGAGAATCCAAAATCTTCTCCACTATATACTCCAATTCCCCTTCAACCAAAACCGGAGCAGGAGGATCAATAGATGGAACCACAGGTGCCACGTATCTCCGCAACAATGACCTATGGAACACGTTATGGATGGAAAAAGAAGCTGGAAGAGTCAAACGAAAAGACACAGGATTAAGAACCTCAGAAATCCTATATGGACCAATGAAACGAGGCTCAAATTTAGGAGAGGAAACCTTCATAGGAATATAACGAGATGACAACCAAACCAAATCCCCAACACGAAGTCGGGGACCCACACAGCGCCTGCGGTTAGCGAAACGTTGAGCCTTCTCCTGGGACAAGGTCAAATTGTCCACTACATGAGTCCAAATCTGCTGCAACCTATCCACCACAGTATCCACACCAGGAGAGTCCGAAGACTCAACCTGCCCTGAAGAGAAACGAGGGTGGAACCCAGAATTGCAGAAAAACGGCGAAACCAAAGTAGCCGAGCTGGCCCGATTATTACTCAGCCAAAGGCAAAAAGGACACCCAATCATCCTGATCAGCAGAAACAAAACATCTCAGATATGTTTCCAAGGTCTGATTGGTTCGTTCAGTCTGGCCATTTGTCTGAGGATGGAAAGCCGAGGAAAAAGACAAATCAATGCCCATCCTAGCACAAAAGGCTCGCCAAAAGCTCGAAACAAACTGGGAACCTCTGTCAGAAACGATGTTCTCTGGAATGCCCTGTAAACGAACCACATGCTGGAAAAATAATGGCACCAAATCAGAGGAGGAAGGCAATTTAGACAAGGGCACCAAATGGACCATCTTAGAGAAGCGATCACAAACCACCCAAATGACCGACATTCTTTGAGAGACGGGGAGATCCGAAATAAAATCCATAGAGATATGTGTCCAAGGCCTCTTCGGGACCGGCAAGGGCAAAAGCAACCCACTGGCACGAGAACAGCAGGGCTCAGCCCGAGCACAAATCCCACAGGACTGCACAAAAAAACCCACATCCCGCGACAGAGACGGCCACCAAAAGGATCTAGCCATCAAATCTCTGGTACCAAAGATTCCAGGATGACCAGCCAACACCGAACAATGAACCTCAGAGATAACTTTATTCATCCACCTATCAGGGACAAACAGTTTCTCCGCTGGGCAAAGGTCAGGTCTATTAGCCTGAAATTTTTGCAGCACCCGCCGCAAATCAGGGGAGATGGCAGACAAAATTACCCCTTCTTTGAGAATACCCGCCGGCTCAGGCAAACCCGGAGAATCGGGCACAAAACTCCTAGACAGGGCATCCGCCTTCACATTTTTAGAGCCCGGAAGGTACAAAACCACAAAGTCAAAATGGGAGAAAAACGGCGACCAACGAGCCTGTCTAGGATTCAACCGTTTGGCAGACTCGAGATAAGTCAAATTTTTGTGATCAGTCAAGACCACCACGCGATGCTTAGCTCCTTCAAGCCAATGACGCCACTCCTCGAATGCCCACTTCATGGCTAGCAACTCTCGATTGCCAACATCATAATTTCGCTCAGCAGGTGAAAATTTCCTGGAAAAGAAGGCGCATGGTTTCATCACCGAGCAATCAGAACTTCTCTGCGACAAAACAGCCCCTGCTCCAATTTCAGAAGCATCAACCTCGACCTGGAACGGAAGCGAAACATCTGGTTGGCACAACACAGGGGCAGAAGAAAAACGACGCTTCAACTCCTGAAAAGCTTCCACAGCAGCAGAAGACCAATTGACCACATCATCACCCTTCTTGGTCAAATCAGTCAACGGTTTAGCAATACTAGAAAAATTATTGATGAAGCGACGATAAAAATTAGCAAAGCCCAGGAACTTCTGCAGACTCTTCAGGGACGTTGGCTGAGTCCAATCATAAATGGCCTGAACTTTAACAGGGTCCATCTCGATAGTAGAAGGAGAAAAAATGAACCCCAAAAATGAAACCTTCTGAACACCAAAGAGACACTTTGACCCCTTCACAAACAAAGAATTAGCACGCAGGACCTGGAACACCATTCTGACCTGCTTCACATGAGACTCCCAATCATCCGAGAAGACCAAAATATCATCCAACTATACAATCAGGAATTTATCCAGGTACTCTCGGAAGATGTCATGCATAAAGGACTGAAACACTGATGGAGCATTAGAAAGCCCGAATGGCATAACCAGGTACTCAAAATGGCCTTCGGGCGTATTAAATGCTGTTTTCCATTCATCGCCCCGTTTAATACGCACAAGATTATACGCACCACGAAGATCTATCTTGGTGAACCAACTAGACCCCTTAATCCGAGCAAACAAATCAGACAGCAGCGGCAAGGGGTACTGAAATTTGACCGTAATTTTATTTAGAAGGCGGTAATCAATACAAGGTCTCAGCGAACCATCCTTCTTGGCCACAAAAAAGAATCCCGCTCCCAATGGCGACGATGATGGGCGAATATGACCCTTCTCCAAAGACTCCTTCACGTAACTCCGCATAGCGGCATGCTCAGGTACAGATAAATTAAACAGTCGACCCTTAGGAAACTTACTACCAGGAATCAAATCGATAGCACAATCACAATCCCTATGCGGAGGTAGGGCATTGGACTTGGGCTCATCGAATACATCCCGGTAATCAGACAAGAACTCTGGGACCTCAGAAGGGGTGGATGATGAGATAGACAGAAATGGAACATCACCATGTACCCCCTGACAACCCCAGCTGGACACAGACATTGATTTCCAATCTAATACTGGGTTATGGACTTGTAGCCATGGCAACCCCAACACGACCACATCATGCAGATTATGCAACACCAGAAAGCGAATATCCTCCTGGTGCGCAGGAGCCATGCACATGGTCAGCTGGGTCCAATACTGAGGCTTATTCTTGGCCAAAGGCGTAGCATCAATTCCTCTCAATGGAATAAGACACTGCAAGGGCTTCAAGACAAACCCACAGCGCCTAGCAAACTCCAAGTCCATCAAATTCAGGGCAGCGCCTGAATCCACAAATGCCATGACAGAATAGGAAGACAAAGAGCAGATCAAAGTAATGGACAAAAGAAATTTCGACTGTACCGTACCAATGGTGGCGGACCTAGCGAACCGCTTAGTGCGCTTAGGACAATCGGAGATAGCATGAGTGGAATCACCACAGTAGAAACACAGCCCATTCTGACGTCTGTGTTCTTGCCTTTCAGCTCTGGTTAAAGTCCTATCGCACTGGATAGGCTCAGGTTTATGCTCAGATAATACCGCCAAATGGTGCACAGATTTACGCTCACGCAAGCGTCGACCGATCTGAATGGCCAAAGACATAGACTCATTCAGACCAGCAGGCATAGGAAATCCCACCATGACATCCTTAAGGGCTTCAGAGAGACCCTTTCTGAAAATAGCTGCCAGCGCACATTCATTCCATTGAGTAAGCACGGACCACTTTCTAAACTTCTGACAATAAATCTCTATCTCATCCTGACCCTGACACAGAGCCAGCAAATTTTTCTCTGCCTGATCCACTGAATTAGGTTCGTCGTACAGCAATCCGAGCGCCAGAAAAAACGCATCAATATTACATAATGCAGGATCTCCTGGCGCAAGGGAAAATGCCCAGTCTTGAGGGTCGCCACGTAATAAAGAAATAATGATCTTAGCTTGTTGAACTGGGTCACCAGAGGAGCGGGGTTTCAAAGCCAGAAATAGTTTACAATTATTTTTAAAATTCAAAAACTTAGCTCTATCTCCAGAAAATAACTCAGGAATAGGAATTTTAGGTTCTAACATAGGATTCTGAACCACTAAATCTTGAATGTTCTGTACTCTTATAGTGAGATTATCCATCAAAGAGGACAGATACTGAATGTCCATTGTTGTGAATTCTGTGGCAGAGCTCCCTCCTGTGGTCACAAGTGGTACTTCGGCTGATTCTCTCTGTGAGCTTCTGTTGGTGGAGGGAAGTGGTACTGCGGCTTCTGAGTTTCCTCCCTCAGGTGATCTGGTGAGGTCGTTAGGTGCTTCTCTACTTAACTCCACCTAATGCTTTGATCCTTGCTTCCTGTCAATGTTCCAGTGTTGGACTTGCTTTTCCCTGGATCATTCCTGTGGCCTGCTGCTCTGCATAGCTAAGTTCTTTTTTGCTATTTGTTTGCTATTTTTTCTGTCCAGCTTGTCTAATTTTTTGCTGGAAGCTCTGGGACGCAAAGGGTGTACCTCCGTGCCGTTAGTTCGGTACTGAGAGTCTTTTTGCCCCCTTTGCGTGGTTTTCTTTAGGGTTTTGTGTAGACCGCAAAGTTACCTTTTCTATCCTCGATCTGTTAAGAAAGTCGGGCCTCACTTTGCTGAATCTATTTCATCTCTACGTTTGTCTTTTCATCTTTACTCACAGTCATTATATGTGGGGGGCTGCCTTTTCCTTTGGGGTATTTCTCTGAGGTAAGGTAGGCTTATTTTCTATCTTCAGGCTAGTTAGTTTCTCAGGCTGTGCCGAGTTGCATAGGCAGAGTTAGGCGCAATCCACGGCTGCCTCTAGTGTTGTTTGGAGAGGATTAGGGATTGCTGTCTGCAGAGTTCCCACGTCTCAGAGCTCGTTCTATGATTTTGGGTTATTGTCAGATCACTGCATGTGCTCTGACCGCTATGTCCATTGTAGTACTGAATTGCTTTTCATAACAGTACAGGAAGCCAAAAGTACTAATGATTCTCAATAGAGGGAAAAAAGAAGTTCTGAGACCATTTTTTTTTCTTTGCACTGTGTTTTGCCTTTTTTTTCCCCTAGACATTTGGGTGGTTCAGTACACAGGTGTAGCGATGGACATTAGAAGTCTGTCTTCATTTGTGGATCAGCTCTCGGCAAGAGTACAAAAAATTCAAGACACTATTGATCAGAAAGCTATGTTGGAACCAAGAATTCCTATTCCTGATTTGTTTTTTGGAGATAGAACTAAGTTTCTGAGTTTCAAAAATAATTGTAAATTATTTCTGGCCTTGAAACCTCGCTCCTCTGGTGATCCAGTTCAACAGGTTTTGATTGTTATTTCTTTTTTGCGCGGCGACCCTCAGGACTGGGCATTTTCTCTTGCGCCAGGAGATCCTGCATTGAGTAATATCGATGCGTTTTTCCTGGCGCTCGGATTGCTGTATGATGAACCTAATTCAGTGGATCAGGCAGAGAAAAATTTGCTGGCTCTTTGTCAGGGTCAGGATGAGATAGAGGTATATTGTCATAAATTTAGAAAGTGGTCCGTGCTCACTCAATGGAATGAATCTGCGCTGGCAGCTATGTTCAGAAAGGGTCTCTCTGACGCCCTTAAGGATGTCATGGTGGGATTTCCTATGCCTGCTGGTTTGAATGAGTCTATGTCTTTGGCCATTCAGATCGGTCGACGTTTGCGTGAGCGTAAATCTGTGCACCATTTGGCGGTATTACCTGAGCTTAAACCTGAGCCTATGCAGTGCGATAGGACTTTGACCAGAGTTAAACGGCAAGAACACAGACGTCTGAATGGGCTGTGTTTCTACTGTGGTGATTCCACTCATGCTATCTCTGATTGTCCTAAGCGCACTAAGCAGTTCGCTAGGTCTGCCGCCATTGGTACGGTACAGTCAAAATTTCTTCTGTCCGTTACCTTGATCTGCTCTTTGTCATCGTATTCTGTCATGGCATTTGTGGATTCAGGCGCTGCCCTGAATTTGATGGACTTGGAGTATGCTAAGCGTTGTGGGTTTCTCTTAGAGCCCTTGCAGTGTCCTATTCCATTGAGAGGAATTGATGCCACGCCTTTGGCCAAGAATAAGCCTCAATACTGGACCCAGCCGACCATGTGCATGGCTGCTGCACATCAGGAGGTTATTCGCTTTCTGGTGTTGCATAATCTGCATGATGTGGTCGTGTTAGGGTTGCCATGGCTACAAGCCCATAATCCAGTATTAGATTGGAAATCCATGTCGGTGTCCAGCTGGGGTTGTCAGGGGGTACATGGTGATGTTCCATTTCTGTCAATTTCGTCATCCACCCCTTCTGAGGTTCCAGAGTTCTTGTCTGATTACCGGGATGTATTTGATGAGCCCAAGTCCGATGCCCTACCTCCGCATTGGGATTGTGATTGTGCTATCAATTTGATTCCTGGTAGTAAATTCCCAAAAGGTCGACTGTTTAATTTATCCGTGCCTGAGCACGCCGCTATGCGCAGTTATGTGAAGGAATCCCTGGAGAAGGGGCATATTCGCCCGTCATCGTCACCATTGGGAGCAGGGTTCTTTTTTGTAGCCAAGAAGGATGGTTCGCTGAGACCTTGTATAGATTACCGCCTTCTAAATAAGATCACTGTTAAATTTCAGTACCCCTTGCCATTGTTATCTGATTTGTTTGCTCGGATTAAGGGGGCTAGTTGGTTCACCAAGATAGATCTTCGTGGTGCGTGTAATCTGGTGCGAATCAGGCAAGGAGATGAATGGAAAACTGCATTTAATACGCCCGAGGGTCATTTTGAGTATCTAGTGATGCCATTCGGACTTGCCAATGCTCCATCAGTGTTTCAGTCCTTTATGCATGACATCTTCCGAGAGTACCTGGATAAATTCCTGATTGTGTACTTGGATGACATTTTGATCTTCTCGGATGATTGGGAGTCTCATGTGAAGCAGGTCAGAACAGTTTTTCAGGTCCTGCGTGCTAATTCTTTGTTTGTGAAGGGATCAAAGTGTCTCTTTGGTGTGCAGAAGATTTCATTTTTGGGGTTCATCTTTTCCCCTTCTACTATCGAGATGGATCCTGTTAAGGTCCAAGCCATCCATGATTGGACTCAGCCGACATCTCTGAAAAGTCTGCAAAAGTTCCTGGGCTTTGCTAATTTTTATCGTCGCTTCATCTGCAATTTTTCTAGTATTGCCAAACCATTGACCGATTTGACCAAGAAGGGTGCTGATTTGGTCAATTGGTCTTCTCTGCTGTGGAAGCTTTTCAAGACTTGAAGCGTCGTTTTTCTTCTGCCCCTGTGTTGTGTCAACCAGATGTTTCTCTTCCGTTCCAGGTCGAGGTTGATGCTTCTGAGATTGGAGCAGGGGCTGTTTTGTCGCAGAGAGGTTCTGATTGCTCAGTGATGAAACCATGCGCTTTTTTTTCCAGGAAGTTTTCGCCTGCTGAGCGAAATTATGATGTGGGCAACCGAGAGTTGCTGGCCATGAAGTGGGCATTCGAGGAGTTGCATCATTGGCTTGAAGGAGCTAAGCATCGCGTGGTGGTATTGACTGATCATAAGAACTTGACTTATCTTGAGTCTGCTAAGCGGTTGAATCCTAGACAGGCTCGTTGGTCGCTGTTTTTTGCCCGTTTTGACTTTGTGATTTCGTACCTTCCGGGCTCTAAAAATGTGAAGGCGGATGCTCTGTCTAGGAGTTTTGTGCCCGACTCTCCGGGTTTGTCTGAGCCGGCGGGTATCCTCAAGGAAGGAGTAATTGTGTCTGCCATCTCCCCTGATTTGCGGCGGGTGCTGCAAAAATTTCAGGCTAATAAACCTGATCGTTGTCCAGCGGAGGGACTGTTTGTCCCTGATAGGTGGACCAGTAAAGTTATCTCTGAGGTTCATTGATCGGTGTTGGCTGGTCATCCTGGAATCTTTGGTACCAGAGAGTTGGTGGCTAGATCCTTTTGGTGGCCGTCTCTGTCGCGGGATGTGCGTGTTTTTGTGCAGTCCTGTGGGATTTGTGCTCGGGCTAAGCCCTGCTGTTCTCGTGCCAGTGGGTTGCTTTTGCCTTTGCCGGTCCCGAATAGGCCTTGGACACATATCTCTATGGATTTTATTTCTGATCTTCCCGTTTCTCAAAAGATGTCAGTCATTTGGGTGGTCTGTGATCGCTTTTCTAAGATGGTCCATCTGGTACCCTTGTCTAAATTGCCTTCCTCCTCTGATTTGGTGCCATTGTTCTTCCAGCATGTGGTTCGTTTACATGGCATTCCAGAGAATATCGTTTCTGACAGAGGTTCCCAGTTTGTTTCAAGGTTTTGGCGAGCCTTTTGTGGTAGGATGGGCATTGACTTGTCTTTTTCCTCGGCTTTCCATCCTCAGACTAATGGCCAGACTGAACGAACCAATCAGACCTTGGAAACATATCTGAGATGCTTTGTTTCTGCTGACCAGGATGACTGGGTGTCCTTTTTGCCTTTGGCTGAGTTCGCCCTTAATAATCGGGCCAGCTCGGCTACCTTGGTTTCGCCATTTTTCTGAAATTCTGGGTTCCATCCTCGTTTCTCTTCAGGACAGGTTGAGTCTTCGGACTGTCCTGGTGTGGATACTGTGGTTGACAGGTTGCAGCAGATTTGGACTCATGTAGTGGACAATTTGACCTTGTCCCAGGAGAAGGCTCAACGTTTCGCTAATCGCAGACGCCGTGTGGGTCCCCGACTTCGTGTTGGGGATCTGGTTTGGTTATCTTCTCGTCATATTCCTATGAAGGTTTCCTCTCCTAAGTTTAAACCTCGTTTCATTGGTCCATATAGGATTTCTGAGGTTCTTAATCCTGTGTCTTTTCGTTTGACCCTTCAAGATTCTTTTTCCATACATAACGTATTCCATAGGTCATTGTTGCGGAGATACGTGGCACCTATGGTTCCATCTGTTAATCCTCCTGCCCCGGTTTTGGTGGAGGGGGAATTGGAGTATATTGTGGAGAAGATTTTGGATTCTCGTGTTTCTAGACGGAAACTCCAGTATCTGGTTAAATGGAAGGGTTATGCTCAGGAAGATAATTCCTGGGTTTTTGCCTCTGATGTCCATGCTCCCGATCTTGTTCGTGCCTTTCATGTGGCTCATCCTGGTCTGCCTGGGGGCTCTGGTGAGGGTTCGGTGACCCCTCCTCAAGGGGGGATACTGTTGTGAATTCTGTGGCAGAGCTCCCTCCTGTGGTCACAAGTGGTACTTCGGCTGATTCTCTCTGTGAGCTTCTGTTGGTGGAGGGAAGTGGTACTGTGGCTTCTGAGTTTCCTCCCTCAGGTGATCTGGTGAGGTCGTTAGGTGCTTCTCTACTTAACTCCACCTAATGCTTTGATCCTTGCTTCCTGTCAATGTTCCAGTGTTGGACTTGCTTTTCCCTGGATCATTCCTGTGGCCTGCTGCTCTGCATAGCTAAGTTCTTCTTTGCTATTTGTTTGCTATTTTTTCTGTCCAGATTGTCTAATTTTTTGCTGGAAGCTCTGGGACGCAAAGGGTGTACCTCCGTGCCGTTAGTTCGGTACGGAGGGTCTTTTTGCCCCCTTTGCATGGTTTTCTTTAGGGTTTTGTGTAGACCGCAAAGTTACCTTTTCTATCCTCGATCTGTTAAGAAAGTCGGGCCTCACTTTGCTGAATCTATTTCATCTCTACGTTTGTCTTTTCATCTTTACTCACAGTCATTATATGTGGGGGGCTGCCTTTTCCTTTGGGGTATTTCTCTGAGGCAAGGTAGGCTTATTTTCTATCTTTAGGCTAGTTAGTTTCTCAGGCTGTGCCGAGTTGCATAGGCAGAGTTAGGCGCAATCCACGGCTGCCTCTAGTGTTGTTTGGAGAGGATTAGGGATTGCGGTCTGCAGAGTTCCCACGTCTCAGAGCTCGTTCTATGATTTTGGGTTATTGTCAGATCACTGTATGTGCTCTGACCGCTATGTCCATTGTAGTACTGAATTGCCTTTCATAACAGTCCATGTCCACACCTGTGTTCTGAACCACCCTGATGTAAAGGGGAAAAGAAAGACAGAACACAGTGCAAAGAAAAAAAAATGGTCTCAGAACTTCTCTTTTCCCTCTATTGAGAAGCATTAGTACTTTGGGCCTCCAGTACTGTTATGAACAGGTAATTCAGAACCACAATGGACCTTGAAGTTCAGAGCACACAAAGTGACCTGACAATAACCAAAAACATAGGACGAGCTCTGAGACGTGGGAACTCTGCTGACCGCAATCCCTAATCCTATCACACCACACTAGAGGTAGCCGTGGATTGCGCCTATTGCTCCCTATGCAACTCGGCACAGCCTGAGAAACTAACTAGCCCTGAAGATAGAAAAATAAGCCTACCTTGCCTCAGAGAAATTCCCCAAAGGAAAAGGCAGCCCCCCACATATAATGACTGTGTGTAAAGATGAAAATACAAACACAGAGAGGAAATAGATTTAGCAAAGTGAGGCCCGACTTACTGAATAGACCGAGGATAGGAAAGATAGCTTTGCGGTCAACACAAAAACCTACAAACAACCACGCAGAGGGGCAAAAAGACCCTCCACACCGACTAACAGTACGGAGGTGCTCCCTCTGCGTCTCAGAGCTTCCAGCAAGCAAGAAAAACCAATATAGCAAGCTGGACAGAAAATATAGCAAACAAAAGTAACACAAGCAGAACTTAGCTTATGCAGGATAGACAGGCCACAGGAACGATCCAGGAGGAAGCAAGACCAATACTAGAACATTGACTGGAGGCCAGGATCAAAGCACCAGGTGGAGTTAAATAGAGCAGCACCTAACGACTTAACCTCATCACCTGAGGAAGGAAACTCAGAAGCCGCAGTACCACTCTCATCCACCAAAGGAAGCTCATAGACAGAACCAGCCGAAGTACCACTCACGACCACAGGAGGGAGCTTGGCCACAGAATTCACAACAGCCATTCACCATCTATCATCCACACAACGGGAGTCCTGGGGATATACTTCCCCTGTGGGAAGGTATACCATCTAGCTGCCATAACAACACCCCAGAGGACCCCTTAACCCCTTCCCGACCTTTGATGCACCGTATGCATCATGAAAACCTGTGCCATTCCGACCTGTGACGCAGCATATGCATCATGGCCGGATTGGGCTCCTGCAGGCCGGGTGAAAAGGTTAACTGTAATTTCACCCGGCCTGCAGGGACAGGAGGAGTTGTACTTTAGCCCAGGAAGGGTGGCTTCACACCCCGTGGCTACGATCGCTCTGATTGGCTGTTGAAAGTGAAACTGCCAATCAGAGCGATTTGTAATATTTCACCTAAAAAACTGGTGAAATATTACAATCCAGCCATGGCTGATGCTGCAATATCATCGGCCATGGCTGGAAACACTGATGTGCCCCCCCCTCCCCACCGATCGCCCCCCCAGCCCTCCAATCTGTGGTCCGCTCCCCTCCGTCCTGTGCTCCGCTCCCCCGTCCTCCTGTCTGCTCCCCCCGTGCTCCAATTCCACCCCCGTCCTCCAATCCCACCCCCCTGCAGTCCGATCCACCCCCCCGCACTCCGATCCACCCCCCCGCACTGCGATCCACCCCCCTGCACTGCGATCCACTCCCCCGCACAGCGATCCACCCCCCGCACTGCGATCCACCCCCCCGTACTGCGATCCACCCCCCAAGCTCCAATCCACCCCCCTGTGCTCCGCCCCACCCCATCATACTTACCGAGCCTCCCGGGGTCCATCCGTCTTCTTTCCTGGGCGCCGCCATCTTCCAAAATGGCGGGCGCATGCGCAGTGCGCCCGCCGAATCTGCCGGCCGGCAGATTTGTTTCAAGTGCATTTTGATCACAGTGATAAAACCTCACAGTGATCAAAATAAAAAAAATACTAAATGACCCCCCCCCCCCCTTTGTCACCCCATAGGTAGGGACAATAATAAAATAAAGAAAAAATTTTTTTCTTCCACTAAGGTTGGGATTAGGGTTAGGGTTAGGGTTAGGGCTAGGGTTAGGGTTAGGGTTAGGGCTAGGGTTAGGGTTAGGGTTAGGGCTATGGTTAGGGTTAGGGTTAGGGTTAGGGCTAGGGTTAGGGTTAGGGTTTCGGTATGTGCACACGTATTCTGGTCCTCTGCGGATTTTTCCACAGCGGATTTGATAAATCCGCAGTGCTAAATCGCTGCGGATTTATCGCGGATTTACTGCGGTTTTTCTGCGCATTTCACTGCGGTTTTACAACTGCGGTTTACTATTGGAGCAGTTGTAAAACCGCTGCGGAATCCGCAGAAAGAAGTGACATGCTGCGGAATGTAAACCGCTGCATTTTCGTGCAGTTTTTCTGCAGCATGTGTACAGCGATTTTTGTTTCCCATAGGTTTACATTGAACTGTAAACTCATGGGAAACTGCTGCGGATCCGCAGCATTTTCCGCAGCGTGTGCACATACCTTTAGAATTAGGCTATGTGCACACAGTGCGGATTTGGCTGCGGATCCGCAGCGGATTGGCCGCTGCGGATTCGCAGCAGAGTTCCATCAGGTTTACAGTACCAAGTAAACCTATGGAAAACCAAATTTGCTGTGCCTATGGTGCGGAAAATACAGCTCGGAAACACTGCGTTGTATTTTCCGCAGCATGTCAATTCTTTGTGCGGATTCCGCAGCTTTTTACACCTGTTCCTCAATAGGAATCAGCAAGTGAAATCCGCACAAAAAACACTGGAAATCCGCAGTAAATCCACAGGTAAAACGCAGTGCCTTTTAACCACGGATTTTTCAAAAATGGTGCGGAAAAATCTCACACGAATCCGCAACGTGGGCACATAGCCTTAGGGTTAGGGTTGGAATTAGGGTTGTGGTTAGGGTTGTGATTAGGGTTATGGCTACAGTTGGGATTAGGGTTAGGGGTGTGTTGGGGTTAGTGTTGGAGGTAGAATTGAGGGATTTCCACTGTTTAGGCACATCAGGGGTCTCCAAACGCAACATGGCGCCACCATGATTCCAGCCAATCTTGTATTCAAAAAGTCAAATGGTGCTCCCTCACTTCCGAGCCCCGACGTGCGCCCAAACAGTGGTTTACGCCCACATATGGGGTACCAGCATACTCAGGATAAACTGCGCAACAATTATTGGGGTCCAATTTCTCCTGTTACCCTTGTGAAAATAAAAAAATTGCTTGCTAAAACATCATTTTTGAGGAAAGAAAAATGATTTTTTATTTTCATGGCTCTGCGTTGTAAACGTCTTTGAAGCACTTGGGGGTTCAAAGTGCTCACCACATATCTAGATAAGTTCCTTGGGGGGCTAGTTTCCAAAATGGGTCACTTGTGGGGGGTTTCTACTGTTTAGGCACACCAGGGGCTCTGCAAACGCAACGTGACGCCCGCAGACCATTCCATCAAAGTCTGCATTTCAAAAGTCACTACTTCCCTTCTGAGCCCCGACGTGTGCCCAAACAGTGGTTTACCCCCACACTTGGGGTATCAGCGTACTCAGGAGAAACTGGACAACAACTTTTGGGGTCCAATTTCTCCTGTAACCCTTGGGAAAATAAAAAATTCTGGGCTAAAAAATTATTTTTGAGGAAAGAAAACGTATTTATTATTTTCACGGCTCTGCGTTATAAACTTCTGTGAAGCACTTGGGGGTTCAAGGTGCTCACCACACATCTAGATAAGTTCCTTTCGGGGACTAGTTTCTAAAATGGGGTCACTTGTGGGGGGTTTCTACTGTTTAGCCACATCAGGGACTCTGCAAACGCAACGTGACGCCCGCAGAGTATTCCATCAAAGTCTGCATTTCAAAACGTCACTACTTCACTTCCGAGCCCCGGCATGTGCCCAAACAGTGGTTTACCCCCACATATGGGGTATCACCGTACTCAGAAGAAACTGGACAACAACTATTGGGGTCAAATTTCTCCTGTTACCCTTGGGAAAATGAAAAAAATTCTGGGCTAAAAAATTATTGTTGAGAAAAGAAATTTTTTATTTTATTTTCATGGTTCTGCGTTATAAACTTCTGTGAAGCACTTGGGGGTTCAAAGTGCTCACCACACATCTAGGTTAGTTCCTTTGGGGGTCTAGTTTCCAAAATGGGGTCATTTGTGGGGGATCTGCAATGTTTAGGCACACAGGGGCTCTCCAAACGCGACATGGTGTCCGCTAATGATTGGAGCTAATTTTCCATTTAAAAAGCCAAATGGCGTGCCTTCCCTTCCGAGCCCTGCCGTGCGCCAAAACAGTGGTTTACCCCCACATATGGGGTATCAGCGTACTCAGGACAAACTGAACAACAACATTTGGGGTCTAATTTCTCCTTGGCAAAATAGGAAATTCCAGGCTAAAAAATAATTTTTGAGGAAAGAAAAATTATTTTTTATTTTCGTGGCTCTGCGTTATAAACTTCTGTGAAGCACCTGGGGGTTTAAAGTGCTCAATATGCATCTAGATAAGTTCCTTGGGGGGTCTAGTTTCCAAAATGGGGTCACTTGTGGGGGAGCTCCAATGTTTAAGCACACAGGGGCTCTCCAAACGCGACATGGTGTCCGCTAACAATTGGAGCTAATTTTCCATTCAAAAAGTCAAATGGCGCTCCTTCCCTTCCGAGCCTTGCCGTGTGCCCAAACAGTGGTTTACCCCCACATGTGAGGTATCGGCTTACTCGGGAGAAATTGCCCAACAAATTTTATGATCCATTTTATCCTATTGCCTATGTGAAAATGAAAAAATTGAGGTGAAAAGAAATTTTATGTGAAAAAAAAGGACTTTTTCATTTTTACAGATCAATTTGTGAAGCACCTGAGGGTTTAAAGTGCTCACTAGGCATCTAGATAAGTTCCTTGGGGGGTCCAGTTTCCAAAATGGGGTCACTTGTGGGGGAGCTCCAATGTTTAGGCACACAGGGGCTCTCCAAACGTGACATGGTGTCCGCTAACGATGGAGATAATTTTTCATTCAAAAAGTCAAATGGCGCTCCTTCCTTCTGAACCTTACCATGTGCCCAAACAGTGGTTTACCCCCACATGTGAGGTATTGGTGTACTCAGGAGAAATTGCCCAACAAATTTTAGGATCCATTTTATCCTGTTGCCCATGTGAAAATGAAAAAATTAAGGCTAAAAGAATTTTTTTGTGAAAAAAAGTACTTTTTCATTTTTACGGATCAATTTGTGAAGCACCTGAGGGTTTAAAGTGCTCACTATGCATCTAGATAAGTTCCTTGGGGCATCTAGTTTCCAAAATGGGGTCACCTGTGGGGGAGCTCCAATTTTTAGGCACACGGGGGCTCTCCAAACACGACATGGTGACCGCTAAAGAGTGCAGCCAATTTTTCATTCAAAAAGTCAAATGGCACTCCTTCCCTTCCAAGCCCTGCCGTGCGCCCAAACAGTGGTTTACCCCTACATATGAGGTATCAGCGTACTCAGGACAAATTGGCCAACAACTTTCGTGGTTCAGTTTCTCCTTTTACCATTGGGAAAATAAAAAAATTGTTGATAAAAATCATTTTTGTGACTACAAAGTTAAATGTTCATTTTTTCCTTCCATGTTGCTTCTGCTGCTGTGAAGCACCTGAAGGGTTAATAAACTTCTTGAATGTGGTTTTGTGCACCTTGAGGGGTGCAGTTTTTAGAATGGTGTCACTTTTGGGTATTTTCAGCCATATAGACCCCTCAAACTGACTTCAAATGTGAGGTGGTCCCTAAAAAAAATGGTTTTGTAAATTTCATTGTAAAAATGAGAAAACGCTGGTCAAATTTTAACCCTTATAACTTCCTAGCAAAAAAAAATTTTGTTTCCAAAATTGTGCTGATGTAAAGTAGACATGTGGGAAATGTTATTTATTAACTATTTTGTGTCACATAACTCTCTGGTTTAACAGAATAAAAATTCAAAATGTGAAAATTGTGAAATTTTAAAAATTTTCGCCAAATTTCCGTTTTTATCACAAATAAACGCAGAATTTATTGACCTAAATTTACCACTAACATGAAGCCCAATATGTCACGAAAAAACAATCTCAGAACCGCTAGGATCCGTTGAAGCGTTCCTGAGTTATTATCTCATAAAGGGACACTTGTCAGAATTGCAAAAAACGGCCAGGTTTTTAAGGTCAAAATAGGCTGGGTCATGAAGGGGTTAAAGCAGCATCGGTCCCCACTGACCAAATACCACAGGTGGCATAAACTTTATTCCCTTTAAAGACCTTTCCCTTTTACATGAGCGCCCAGGGCCACGGACCGGGTTGCAGCCACCGTAATATCCCCCTGTGAAACGCCGGATCCAATACTGTGTACCCCATGACCCTGGCAGGGTGACTCATCTTGGCGTCACGAACAGGATGGACTGACCCAACAAATCGGGTCATCTGCACCTAAAAGACTGTGCCTGAACTGTGCTTTATTGAGAGACTATGATTTGCTGCCAAAAATTGCCACCAAAATTGCTGCCATTACAGCACCATGTGGTGTGCAGGAGGAGTGGAGCATGTTGTCATGGGCGGAGCTTTGAAAAACGGCTCAACAGTAGTAGCCGCCCCCTACAGATACTATTATGTCTGCAAGATATGCCCATCAACAAAAGAGATCCGCCTCCTAGTCTGGGATGGAGGGGGATGGAGCAGAGATCGCCCAGAACAGGAAGATGCCGAAGCAAACCTGGTTGGCAAGATGGTGAGCGGAGGTCGCTCGGAGGAGGGGGAGGAAGCCTGTGGCTATTTCGACCAATTGAAGGAGCAAAGGACCCCGCTGTCACCGATGGACCCGGAGGTTCTTGGCACAGAGGTGGAGGAGCTATGCCGTCAGCTCCGGCGTTCTTGGTACCGCGCAGCCACAAACATCAGCGAGCAGCAGCGCAGCCGACCCCAGGAGCCCAGCCTGCAGCAGAAGAGACTGGCACCGGAGACACCACGAACACCAACCCTGCCCTGGTTGCCGAAGAAACCCTACTAGTGCCCATAGAAGCTCCTTCACCACCACCACCTGGCCGTGTGTGTAACCTCTTAGAGTGGGAACGGCCCTGGGAGACTTTAAGGACTCCTGATGCCCTACTGCAGCCAACGAAGAAGACCCTAGACATCCAGAGAGAATGGATAACCTTCCGGTGGAAGCACACCAGTACTGACCTGATCGGGTTTTCCGGGGAGGCCCAAGCGGAAGGGGAGCAGGTGGAGATTAGAGTTGAGCGACCTTGACCTTTTTAGAGTCGAGCCGGGTTTCGCGAAACCCGACTATCTCAAAAGTCGGGTCGAGTGAAATCGCCCGATTATGACGTAAAGTCGGGATCGACCGAAACACGAAACCCAATGCAAGTCAATGGGGCAGCATAGTCGGCAGTGAGTGGGGGCCAGGAAAACACCTAGAGTGCCCATTTTAATGTCAAAACCATCCATTCTTCTTAATGAAGCTTGTCAAGCGTAATTTACCTTATAATAATTGGAAGGCATTTGAAATTGGGGGTCATTTGGCTAAAGTTGTGGTGGGTAGGGCTGGTTCAAGTAATTAGTGGGCCCAGGAAATCTGGACCACGTCACGGCAGTGGAGCAGGGAGAGGTAAGTATTTCAACTTTGCAAGTGCTGTGAACCTGAGCAAGCAGGGGGGGCCCACTCGTTGGCATTGGCACTGGCACAGGGCCCCTCAAAGTACAGCGGTGTGTTTGCACGGCGGGGGCACCTCCCACCGGCAGCAACACTTTTGCGTACCATGAGAGGCCCTGTGCCAGTGACGTCGCCAACTAGTATTCCTCCCCCCACCTGATGAAGGAACCTGCACTTTCATCTGCACCTTCCTGTTTGTCCCCGTGTAAGGTGGTATGGTATGCGGGAAGGGGGACCTGACTTTCAGCAGGGTCACAATCTTGCAGTGTAGCGTGCACGGGAAATGTTGCGTTATGGGTCAATGTACCAGCAGACTCATCTATCACTGGCTGGGCAATGGGCAGGATGAGGAGGAAACACAGATATAGGCCCAAAGAATAAAGTGGGCAAAATGCAGTTCAAAATTGGTAACACAGGACTAATCAGGGGGCATTGCAGTGGAGGACAACTGGAATGAGAGGCTGACACAGAGAGTAGGCCCAAATCAGTAAGTAGTCGAAATGCAGTTCAAAATTGGCAACAGTAGTAAACAGGCGGCACAGCTTTGTTCAGTGGAGGAGAACAGCAAGGAGTGGCAGACACCGATAGTAGGCCCCAACCCAACTAGTAGGCCAAATGCAGTCTAACATTAACAACTACTTAACGAGCGCCTGAAAACGGAATTTCAGGACAGGAAACCAGGAGAACAGCAAGGAGCGGCAGACACCGATAGTAGGCCCCAAACCAACTAGTACGCCAAATGCAGTTGTTCCGTTTAACCACAATTTAATGAGAGCCTGAAGATAGAAGTTCAGGAAAGGCAACCTGGAGAACACCTTGGAGTGGAACACACCATCTCTCTACACCCCATACCCAATTTGTAGGCCTAATGCAGTGTAGTTTCCAACAACTACTAAACGAGAGCATGATGATCGAAGCATTGGCGAGGAAACCTGGGGAACACCTTGGAGTGGAACACACCATCTCTCTACAGTGGAACACACCATCTCTCTACACCCCATACCCAATTTGTAGGCCTAATGCAGCGTAGTTTCCAACAACTACTAAACGAGAGCCGGAAGATCGAAGCAATGGAGAGGAAACCTGGGGAACACCTTGGAGTGTAACACACCATCTCTCTACACCCCATACCCAATTTGTAGGCCTAATGCAGGGTAGTTTCCAACAACTACTAAACGAGAGCCGGAAGATCGAAGCAATGGAGAGGAAACCTGGGGAACACCTTGGAGTGGAACACACCATCTCTCTACAGTGGAACACACCATCTCTCTACACCCCATACCCAATTTGTAGGCCTAATGCAGCGTAGTTTCCAACAACTACTAAACGAGAGCCGGAAGATCGAAGCTCAGGAAAGGCAACCTGGGGAACACCTTGGAGTGGAACACACCATCTCTCTACACCCCATACCCAATTTGTAGGCCCAATGCAGCGTAGTTTCCAACAACTACTAAACGAGAGCCGGAAGATCGAAGCTCAGGAAAGGCAACCTGGGGAACACCTTGGAGTGTAACAAACCCTCTCTCTACACCACGGAAGGGCTGATTCTTAGAAAGGAAGGCTGTCGGAAAGAAGCAGGGCGCGTCCGAGGGTGATTATATTCTTATTAGGTATATACTCACCCTCGGACGCGCCCTGCTTCTTTATTTGTAATGAATGTTTATTTGCAATGTGGTTTTGACTTACTCTATTTTTTTGGTAAATAATGATTTTATTATTTTCATTGTTTTGCATCTTCTTGGCAATAATATAAAGAAGACGCGACAGGACAACACTCGGTGGATGCCATATCTGTGTTTAAAATTGAAAAAACCTTTCAGTTAACTACTTGCAGGAGAAAGTTATTGTAGCTGGTGGCCATTTTTAGTACTGTACCAGATTTTTGTTGTATGTGTTTGTTTTAAATGTTAAAATGTCTGCATTTGATATCTCTCCAGTATTTTCTTTTTTATAAGCAAAATACTTATTTTTATATTTTCGGATGTTGGTTCCAGGGGTACACGGGCAGCAGTGGTGTGGTCAGTGGAGGCCTAGTGGAAGGAGTGACCGCAGACAGGCATCGAAGGCCTAAAATAATAACACATGGCTGTAGGCAATTTTAAATTGGTTACAGGGGTACACGGGCAGCAGTGGTGTGGTCAGTGGAGGCCTAGTGGAAGGAGTGACCGCAGACAGGCATCGAAGGCCTAAAATAATAACACATGGCTGTAGGCAATTTCAAATTGGTTCCAGGGGTACACGGGCAGCAGTGGTGTGGTCAGTGGAGGCCTAGTGGAAGGAGTGACCACAGACAGGCATCGAAGGCCTAAAATAATAACACATGGCTGTAGGCAATTTTAAATTGGTTACAGGGGTACACGGGCAGCAGTGGTGTGGTCAGTGGAGGCCTAGTGGAAGGAGTGACCGCAGACAGGCATCGAAGGCCTAAAATAATAACACATGGCTGTAGGCAATTTTAAATTGGTTCCAGGGGTACACGGGCAGCAGTGGTGTGGTCAGTGGAGGCCTAGTGGAAGGAGTGACCGCAGACAGGCATCGAAGGCCTAAAATAATAACACATGGCTGTAGGCAATTTTAAATTGGTTCCAGGGGTACACGGGCAGCAGTGGTGTGGTCAGTGGAGGCCTAGTGGAAGGAGTCACCGCAGACAGGCATCGAAGGCCTAAAATAATAACACATGGCTGTAGGCAATTTTAAATTGGTTACAGGGGTACACGGGCAGCAGTGGTGTGGTCAGTGGAGGCCTAGTGGAAGGAGTGACCGCAGACAGGCATCGAAGGCCTAAAATAATAACACATGGCTGTAGGCAATTTTAAATTGGTTACAGGGGTACACGGGCAGCAGTGGTGTGGTCAGTGGAGGCCTAGTGGAAGGAGTCACCGCAGACAGGCATCGAAGGCCTAAAATAATAACACATGGCTGTAGGCAATTTTAAATTGGTTACAGGGGTACACGGGCAGCAGTGGTGTGGTCAGTGGAGGCCTAGTGGAAGGAGTCACCGCAGACAGGCATCGAAGGCCTAAAATAATAACACATGGCTGTAGGCAATTTTAAATTGGTTACAGGGGTACACGGGCAGCAGTGGTGTGGTCAGTGGAGGCCTAGTGGAAGGAGTCACCGCAGACAGGCATCGAAGGCCTAAAATAATAACACATGGCTGTAGGCAATTTTAAATTGGTTCCAGGGGTACACGGGCAGCAGTGGTGTGGTCAGTGGAGGCCTAGTGGAAGGAGTCACCGCAGACAGGTATCGAAGGCCTAAAATAATAACACATGGCTGTAGGCAATTTTAAATTGGTTCCAGGGGTACACGGGCAGCAGTGGTGTGGTCAGTGGAGGCCTAGTGGAAGGAGTCACCGCAGACAGGCATCGAAGGCCTAAAATAAGAACACATGGCTATAGGCAATTTTAAATTGGTTCCAGGGGTACACGGGCAGCAGTGGTGTGGTCAGTGGAGGCCTAGTGGAAGGAGTCACCACAGACAGGCATCGAAGGCCTAAAATAATAACACATGGCTGTAGGCAATTTTAAATTGGTTCCAGGGGTACACGGGCAGAAGTGGTGTGGTCAGTGGAGGCCTAGTGGAAGGAGTCACCGCAGACAGGCATCGAAGGCCTAAAATAATAACACATGGCTGTAGGCAATTTTAAATTGGTTCCAGGGGTACACGGGCAGCAGTGGTGTGGTCAGTGGAGGCCTAGTGGAAGGAGTCACCGCAGACAGGCATCGAAGGCCTAAAATAATAACACATGGCTGTAGGCAATTTTAAATTGGTTCCAGGGGTACATGGGCAGCAGTGGTGTGGTCAGTGGAGGCCTAGTGGAAGGAGTGACCACAGACAGGCATCGAAGGCCTAAAATAATAACACATGGCTGTAGGCAATTTTAAATTGGTTCCAGGGGTACATGGGCAGCAGTGGTGTGGTCAGTGGAGGCCTAGTGGAAGGAGTGACCACAGACAGGCATCGAAGGCCTAAAATAATAACACATGGCTGTAGGCAATTTTAAATTGGTTCCAGGGGTACACGGGCAGCAGTGGTGTGGTCAGTGGAGGCCTAGTGGAAGGAGTGACCGCAGACAGGCATCGAAGGCCTAAAATAATAACACATGGCTGTAGGCAATTTTAAATTGGTTCCAGGGGTACACGGGCAGCAGTGGTGTGGTCAGTGGAGGCCTAGTGGAAGGAGTGACCGCAGACAGGCATCGAAGGCCTAAAATAATAACACATGGCTGTAGGCAATTTTAAATTGGTTCCAGGAGTACACGGGCAGCAGTGGTGTGGTCAGTGGAGGCCTAGTGGAAGGAGTGACCGCAGACAGGCATCGAAGGCCTAAAATAATAACACATGGCTGTAGGCAATTTTAAATTGGTTCCAGGAGTACACGGGCAGCAGTGGTGTGGTCAGTGGAGGCCTAGTGGAAGGAGTCACCGCAGACAGGCATCGAAGGCCTAAAATAATAACACATGGCTGTAGGCAATTTTAAATTGGTTCCAGGGGTACACGGGCAGCAGTGGTGTGGTCAGTGGAGGCCTAGTGGAAGGAGTCACCGCAGACAGGCATCGAAGGCCTAAAATAATAACACATGGCTGTAGGCAATTTTAAATTGGTTCCAGGGGTACACGGGCAGCAGTGGTGTGGTCAGTGGAGGCCTAGTGGAAGGAGTGATCGCAGACAGGCATCGAAGGCCTAAAATAATAACACATGGCTGTAGGCAATTTTAAATTGGTTCCAGGGGTACACGGGCAGCAGTGGTGTGGTCAGTGGAGGCCTAGTGGAAGGAGTCACCGCAGACAGGCATCGAAGGCCTAAAATAATAACACATGGCTGTAGGCAATTTTAAATTGGTTACAGGGGTACACGGGCAGCAGTGGTGTGGTCAGTGGAGGCCTAGTGGAAGGAGTGACCGCAGACAGGCATCGAAGGCCTAAAATAATAACACATGGCTGTAGGCAATTTTAAATTGGTTCCAGGGGTACACGGGCAGCAGTGGTGTGGTCAGTGGAGGCCTAGTGGAAGGAGTCACCGCAGACAGGTATCGAAGGCCTAAAATAATAACACATGGCTGTAGGCAATTTTAAATTGGTTACAGGGGTACACAGGCAGCAGTGGTGTGGTCAGTGGAGGCCTAGTGGAAGGAGTGACCGCATACAGGCATCGAAGGCCTAAAATAATAACACATGGCTGTAGGCAATTTTAAATTGGTTACAGGGGTACACGGGCAGCAGTGGTGTGGTCAGTGGAGGCCTAGTGGAAGGAGTCACCGCAGACAGGTATCGAAGGCCTAAAATAATAACACATGGCTGTAGGCAATTTTAAATTGGTTCCAGGGGTACACGGGCAGCAGTGGTGTGGTCAGTGGAGGCCTAGTGGAAGGAGTCACCGCAGACAGGCATCGAAGGCCTAAAATAATAACACATGGCTGTAGGCAATTTTAAATTGGTTCCAGGGGTACACGGGCAGCAGTGGTGTGGTCAGTGGAGGCCTAGTGGAAGGAGTCACCGCAGACAGGCATCGAAGGCCTAAAATAATAACACATGGCTGTAGGCAATTTTAAATTGGTTACAGGGGTACACGGGCAGCAGTGGTGTGGTCAGTGGAGGCCTAGTGGAAGGAGTCACCGCAGACAGGTATCGAAGGCCTAAAATAATAACACATGGCTGTAGGCAATTTTAAATTGGTTCCAGGGGTACACGGGCAGCAGTGGTGTGGTCAGTGGAGGCCTAGTGGAAGGAGTCACCGCAGACAGGCATCGAAGGCCTAAAATAATAACACATGGCTGTAGGCAATTTTAAATTGGTTCCAGGGGTACACGGGCAGCAGTGGTGTGGTCAGTGGAGGCCTAGTGGAAGGAGTCACCGCAGACAGGCATCGAAGGCCTAAAATAATAACACATGGCTGTAGGCAATTTTAAATTGGTTACAGGGGTACACGGGCAGCAGTGGTGTGGTCAGTGGAGGCCTAGTGGAAGGAGTGACCACAGACAGGCATCGAAGGCCTAACATAACAAAAATGTCAATACAATGGTATTGTCAGTGGCAGGCATTGAAGGATGTCAGCGCATAGACTAAACATTGGTGGAGCTGTGAGATAATTTTGCAAGTGGTAGAGCACTGTTTGAGCTGGGGTGGGGGGAAACTGTCTTGTGGCCGGCGGTACAGGCCCAGGGCCCCTCATATTACAACGGTGTGTCTGACGTTGGGTGCGCACCACCACCGCCAGAGACACTTTATTGTACTAGGAGGGACCCAGTGGCAGTGCCGTCGACCAAAAGCGGGCTCACCCACCTCTTCAGACAAACTGCACTCTCACGGGTGCTGTCGCCAAGTGTCGATACCACGGCCCCGTGTGGGGAGTTTGGCCATTTAGTGAGGTGTAAACATGTCGTATGCTGGACAATCAGGTGCAGAAAATTACGAGATTGGAAAAGGCATTCAGAATAGTCCACAGGCAAGACCTTTTCATAGGAAAGCTAGGTATCAGCCGGGCAAGGTGGGGCAAAAGATTTCGAAATCCAGTTGTGGTTCATTTTAATGAAGGTTAGATCATCTACATTTTGGGTAGCCAGACGAGTCCTTTTTTCTGTTAGTATTGAACCTGCAGCACTGAATACTCTTTCTGATAGGACACTAGCTGCCGGGCAAGCAAGCTCCTGCAATGCATATTCTGCCAATTCTGGCCAGGTGTCTAATTTTGATGCCCAGTAATCAAATGGGAATGACGGTTGAGGGAGAACATCGATAAGGGATGAAAAATAGTTTGTAACCATACTGGACAAATGTTGTCTCCTGTCACTTTGAATTGATGCTGCAGTACCTGTCCTGTCTGCGGTCATAGCAAAATCACTCCACAACCTGGTCAGAAAACCCCTCTGGCCAACGCCACTTCTGATTTCTGCCCCTCTAACTCCTCTGGTCTGCTGGCCCCTGCAGCTCGTGTGAGAACGATCACGGGCGCTGTGTGCAGGGAATGCCAGAAGCAAACGGTCAACAAGAGTTGATTGTTTGGTTGCTAATATTAGTTCCAAGTTCTCATGTGGCATTATATTGTGCAATTTGCCTTTATAGCGAGGATCAAGGAGGCAGGCCAACCAGTAATCGTCATCATTCATCATTTTAGTTATGCGTGTGTCCCTTTTGAGGATACGTAAGGCATAATCCGCCATGTGGGCCAAAGTTCCAGTTCTCAAATCTGCGGTTGTGCTTGGTTGAGGGGCAGTTTCAGGCAAATCCACGTCACTTGTGTCCCTCAAAAAACCAGAACCCGGCCTTGCCGCGCCACCAATTTCCAGTGGCCCCGGAAAAGCTTCCTCATTAAAAATATAATCATCCCCATCATCCTCCTCGTCCTCCTCCTCCTGTTCGCCCGCTACCTCGTCCTGTACACTGCCCTGGCCAGACAATGGCTGACTGTCATCAAGGCTTTCCTCTTCCTCAGCTGCAGACGCCTGATCCTTTATGTGCGTCAAACTTTGCATCAGCAGACGCATTAGGGGGATGCTCATGCTTATTATGGCGTTGTCTGCACTAACCAGCCGTGTGCATTCCTCAAAACACTGAAGGACTTGACATGTCTTGAATCTTCGACCACTGCACACCTGACAACTCCACGTCTGCCATCCTACTGCCTGCCCGTGTATGTGTATCCTCCCACAAAAACATAACAGCCCGCCTCTGTTCACACAGTCTCTGAAGCATGTGCAGTGTTGAGTTCCACCTTGTTGCAACGTCTATGATTAGGCGATGCTGGGGAAGGTTCAAAGAACGCTGATAGGTCTGCATACGGCTGGAGTGTACGGGCGAACGGCGGATATGTGAGCAAAGTCCACGCACTTTGAGGAGCAGGTCGGATAACCCCGGATAACTTTTCAGGAAGCACTGCACCACCAGGTTTAAGGTGTGAGCCAGGCAAGGAATGTGTTTCAGTTGGGAAAGGGAGATGGCAGCCATGAAATTCCTTCCGTTATCACTCACTACCTTGCCTGCCTCAAGATCTACAGTGCCCAGCCACGACTGCGTTTCTTTCTGCAAGAACTCGGACAGAACTTCCGCTGTGTGTCTGTTGTCGCCCAAACACTTCATAGCCAATACAGCCTGCTGACGTTTGCCAGTAGCTGCCCCATAATGGGAGACCTGGTGTGCAACAGTGGCAGCTGCGGATGGAGTGGTTGTGCGACTGCGGTCTGTGGACGAGCTCTCGCTTCTGCAGGAGGACGAAGAGGAGGAGGAGGGGGTGCGAACGGCTACAGCCAATTGTTTCCTAGACCGTGGGCTAGGCAGAACTGTCCCAAACTTGCTGTCCCCTGTGGACCCTGCATCCACCACATTTACCCAGTGTGCCGTGATGGACACGTAACGTCCCTGGCCATGCCTACTGGTCCATGCATCTGTTGTCAGGTGCACCTTTGTGCTCACAGATTGCCTGAGTGCATGGACGATGCGCTCTTTAACATGCTGGTGGAGGGCTGGGATGGCTTTTCTGGAAAAAAAGTGTCGACTGGGTAGCTCGTAGCGTGGTACAGCGTAGTCCATCAGGGCTTTGAAAGCTTCGCTTTCAACTAACCGGTAGGGCATCATCTCTAACGAGATTAGTCTAGCTATGTGTGCGTTCAAACCCTGTGTACGCGGATGCGAGGCTAAGTACTTCCTTTTTCTAACCATAGTCTCATGTAGGGTGAGCTGGACTGGAGAGCTGGAGATCGTGGAACTAGCGGGGGTGCCGGTGGACATGGCAGACTGAGAGACGGTGGGAGATGGTATTGTTGCCACCGGTGCCCTAGATGCAGTGTTTCCTACTACGAAACTGGTGATTCCCTGACCCTGATGGCTTTGGCCTGGCAAAGAAACCTGCACAGATACTGCAGGTGGTGCGAAAAATGGTGGCCCTACACTGCCGGAAGGGATGTTGCGTTGCTGACTAGCTTGATTGGCCGAGGGTGCTACAACCTTAAGGGACGTTTGGTAGTTAGTCCAGGCTTGCAAATGCATGGTGGTTAAATGTCTATGCATGCAACTTGTATTGAGACTTTTCAGATTCTGTCCTCTGCTTAAGGTAGTTGAACATTTTTGACAGATGACTTTGCGCTGATCAATTGGATGTTGTTTAAAAAAATGCCAGACTGCACTCTTTCTAGCATCGGATACCTTTTCAGGCATTGCAGACTGAGCTTTAACCGGATGGCCACGCTGTCCTCCAACAGGTTTTAGCTTTGCCACGCGTTTTGGGCAAGATACGGGCCCGGCAGATGGAACCTGTTGCGATGTTGATGCCTGCTGCGGCCCCTCCTCCTCCGCTTCAGAACTGCTGCCGCCTGCACCCTGTTCCCCCAATGGCTGCCAATCGGGGTCAAGAACTGGGTCATCTATTACCTCTTCTTGTAGCTCGTGTGCAACTTCGTCTGTGTCACCGTGTCGGTCGGTGGTATAGCGTTCGTGATGGTGCAACATAGTCTCATCAGGGTCTGATTCTTGATCAGCACCCTGCGAGGGCAATGTTGTGGTCTGAGTCAAAGGACCAGCATAGTAGTCTGGCTGTGGCTGTGCATCAGTGCACTCCATGTCAGATTCAACTTGTAATGGGCATGGACTGTTAACTGCTTCACTTTCTAAGCCAGGGACGGTATGTGTAAAGAGCTCCATGGAGTAACCCGTTGTGTCGCCTGCTGCATTCTTCTCTGTTGTTGTTTTTGCTGAAGAGGACAAGGAAGCGACTTGTCCCTGACCGTGAACATCCACTAACGACGCGCTGCTTTGACATTTACCAGTTTCACGAGAGGAGGCAAAAGAGCTAGAGGCTGAGTCAGCAAGATAAGCCAAAACTTGCTCTTGCTGCTCCGGCTTTAAAAGCGGTTTTCCTACTCCCAGAAAAGGGAGCGTTCGAGGCCTTGTGTAGCCAGACGACGAACCTGGCTCCACAGCTCCAGACTTAGGTGCAATATTTTTTTTCCCACGACCAGCTGATGCTCCACCACTACCACTACCCTCATTACCAGCTGACAATGAACGCCCCCGGCCACGACCTCTTCCACCATACTTCCTCATTGTTTTAAAAACGTAAACAAACTAACGGTATTTGTTGCTGTCACACAAATTACACGGTGAGCTATAACTTCAGTATGATTTAGCTACCCCTTTACAGGTGAGTGAGACCACAACGAAAATCAGGCACAATGTTACACACTCTGTTGTTGGTGGCAACAAATGAGAGAGATGCCACACACGCAGGACTGTCACTGAAGCACAAATGTAAATATTAATCTCCCACTGATTTGATTTTTTTTTTTTTTTTCAGGGAGACTTTAGGAAAAAAAAAAAATAGAATAAAATGATTTTTTCAGGAAGAATTTAGAAACCAAATAAAATAAAATGATTTTTTCAGGGAGAATTTAGAAAACAAATAAAACAAAAAAAGGCTTTCTATGGCCCACTGAGTGAGAGATGACGCACACAGGAGTCAGGAGTGGCACACAAGCCCAGAGGCCAATATTTATCTCCCACTGATTGATGTAGTGATTTTTTCAGGTAGATTTTGGAACCCAAATCAAGCTAAAAAAATAATAGGCTTTCTATGGCCCACAATTGGAGAGAGAGAGAGAGATGGCACACCCAGGAGTCAAGACTGGCACACAAGCAGAAAGGGCAATATTAATCTCCCACTGATTTGTTTTTTTTTGTTTTTTTTTCAGGGAGACTTTAGGAAAAAAAAAATAGAATAAAATGATTTTTTCAGGAAGAATTTAGAAACCAAATAAAATAAAATGATTTTTTCAGGGAGAATTTAGAAAACAAATAAAACAAAAAAAGGCTTTCTATGGCCCACTGAGTGAGAGATGACGCACACAGGAGTCAGGAGTGGCACACAAGCCCAGAGGCCAATATTTATCTCCCACTGATTGATGTAGTGATTTTTTCAGGTAGATTTTGGAACCCAAATCAAGCTAAAAAAAATAATAGGCTTTCTATGGCCCACAATTGGAGAGAGAGAGAGAGAGATGGCACACCCAGGAGTCAAGACTGGCACACAAGCAGAAAGGGCAATATTAATCTCCCACTGATTTGTTGTTTTTTTTTTTTTTTTCAGGGAGACTTTAGGAAAAAAAAAATAGAATAAAATGATTTTTTCAGGAAGAATTTAGAAACCAAATAAAATAAAATGATTTTTTCAGGGAGAATTTAGAAAACAAATAAAACAAAAAAAGGCTTTCTATGGCCCACTGAGTGAGAGATGACGCACACAGGAGTCAGGAGTGGCACACAAGCCCAGAGGCCAATATTTATCTCCCACTGATTGATGTAGTGATTTTTTCAGGTAGATTTTGGAACCCAAATCAAGCTAAAAAAATAATAGGCTTTCTATGGCCCACAATTGGAGAGAGAGAGAGAGATGGCACACCCAGGAGTCAAGACTGGCACACAAGCAGAAAGGGCAATATTAATCTCCCACTGATTTGTTTTTGTTTGTTTTTTTTCAGGGAGACTTTAGGAAAAAAAAATAGAATAAAATGATTTTTTCAGGAAGAATTTAGAAACCAAATAAAATAAAATGATTTTTTCAGGGAGAATTTAGAAAACAAATAAAACAAAAAAAGGCTTTCTATGGCCCACTGAGTGAGAGATGACGCACACAGGAGTCAGGAGTGGCACACAAGCCCAGAAGCCAATATTTATCTCCCACTTTTTTTTTTTTGTTCCAGGGAAAATTTATAAACCCAATAAAAAAAATAATAAATAGGTTTTCTATGGCCCACTATCTGAGAGACAGAGAGAGATGGCACGCTTAGGACTGGCACACAAGCCCAAAGGCCAATATTAATCTCCCTTTTTTTTTTAAGGGAGAATTTATAAAACCAAAAAAAAATAAATAAATAGGCTTTCTATGGCCCACTATTTGTGAGAGAGATGGCACGCTCAGGACTGGCACACAAGCCCAGAGGCCAATATTAATCTCCCACTTTTTTTTTTTTTTCCAGGGAAAATTTATAAACCCAATAAAAAAAAAAATAAATAAATAGGCTTTCTATGGCCCACTATCTGAGAGAGAGAGATGGCACGCTTAGGACTGGCACACAAGCCCAAAGGCCAATATTAATCTCCCACTGATTGATTTATTGATTTTTTCAGGTAGAATTTAGAACCCAAATAAAGCAAAAAAAAAAAAATGGGCTTTCTATGGCCCACTGAGTGAGTGATGATGCACACAGGAGTCAGGAGTGGCACACAAGCCCTGAGGCCAATATTTTTCTCCCACTGATTGATGTAGTGATTTTTTCAGGTAGATTTTAGAACCAAAATCAAGCAAAAAAATAAATAGGCTTTCTATGGCCCACTGAGTGAGTGATGATGCACACAGGAGTCAAGAGTGGCACACAAGCCCTGAGGCCAATATTTTTCTCCCACTGATTGATGTAGTGATTTTTTCAGGTAGATTTTATAACCCAAATCAAGCAAAAAAATAAATAGGCTTTCTATGGCCCACTGAGTGAGAGATGACACAGACAGGGATGGCACTCTAGCAGAAATGTCAATCTTAATCTCCCACAAAAAAAAACAAAAAACAGGGAGTGTCCTTCAATTACTATCTCCCTGCAGTAATCTCAGCCAGGTATGGCAGGCAGCAATAAGGAGTGGACTGATGCACAAATTAAATAAAAAGTGTGTACAAACCAAAAAGATAGCTGTGCAGAAAGGAAGGAACAAGAGGATTTGTGCTTTGAAAAAAGCAGTTGGTTTGCACAGCGGCGTACACACAGCAATGCAGCTATCAGGGAGCCTTCTAGGGCAGCCCAATGAGCTACAGCGCTGAGGGAAAAAAAATGTAGCTTCCACTGTCCCTGCACACCGAAGGTGGTGTTGGGCAGTGGAAATCGCTACAGCACAAGCGGTTTGGTGGTTAATGGACCCTGCCTAACGCTATCCCTGCTTCTGACGAAGCGGCAGCAACCTCTCCCTAAGCTCAGATCAGCAGCAGTAACATGGCGGTCGACGGGAACGCCCCTTTATAGCCCCTGTGACGCCGCAGACAGCAAGCCAATCACTGCAATGCCCTTCTCTAAGATGGTGGGGACCAGGACCTATGTCATCACGCTGCCCACACTCTGCGTTTACCTTCATTGGCTGAGAAATGGCGCTTTTTGCGTCATTGAAACGCGACTTTGACGCGAAAGTCGCGTACGGCATGGCCAACCCCGCACAGGGGTCGGATCGGGTTTCATGAAACCCGACTTTGCCAAAAGTCGGCGACTTTTGAAAATGAACGACCCATTTCGCTCAACCCTAGTGGAGATCATAAGTCAGGAGGAGTATCGTCGGCAGCAGGCGCTCCAACGAGACCAGAAAGAAAGAGAGGAGGACCTCTGACGCCAGGCCGCAAAGGAAAAAGACTTGCAGGCTAAGGCCTGGGCCAGGAAGGGAAGTTATGAGGACAGGGACCCGCGGAGACAAGGTACCATGGTGATATTCCACCTTAAATCTGGATGGGGGTTTATCAAGGAACCTGACCTGTACCCAGAGATATTTGTTACCAGATGGGATGTGGAGGCTCACCTAATAGAAGGACACGTGACAGTGACCTCTACCCCGGTGACCGTGTCACCTATACCAGACACCAGGGAGACAAAGGGTGGTACGCCCTACACGTTTGTTAACTTTTCAGGAATTAAGGTACAAGTATAAAATAAAATTACACTTTTTTACTACAAAAGAGAAAACACCAAAAAAATAGGCAAAGATGCTTACCTGTCTAGGCCTAAAATCAAATGACTATTATGGTGCAGCGGGCCCGAGTAAAGATGGCAACTACACAGGTGCGGTAATACCAATGAGACAGCCAGCCTTCAATCAGAGATTGGCCGTTTGGCACCCAGAGCAAACAGAGAATCTGCATGTGGCAGTGTTCACACAGAGAATGCAAGAAATCTGGATCATATCCTATTAATAATCGCTCTGTGGCGGCTGTCAAGTGCTAACAGCACTGCGTCTTGTGTGAACAGAGGCCACAATTTACAAAGCCATCAGGGCCCAACTGCATGTCAAAAAGTAAAAATAAATAAAGTGCACAAGAACATATCAAAATATGTAAGGTATTAGTTAATATTATGGCCACAGTACATAAGCTGGCAACCCACGTCAAGGGTCCTCACACGTGACAGTCCTACTCTAACAGCAAAAGCCACCAAAAGAGGGGGGGAAAAGGAGGAAAAAAACTCCACTGTTCTAGAGAAAACATAAAAAAGGCAAAAATGGAAACTACTAGGCATTTCTTTAGACAAGCTCTCAGATAAATAAATACATTTGTTTTCACAATCTACAATATCATCCTGGTGCTGGTCAACAATAGGGTTATGTTTACGCAACCAATACATGCAAAAGACCATAACTGTGGATAAGCTTTCAAGAAAAAAAAATGAAATGAAATCAAAATGTAAGGTACCAACAGGCATACTTCAGAAAAACCTCAAACAATCCCCATTTTAAAAACTGCACCCTTAAAGGTATTCAAAACTGCATTCAAAATGTTTGTTAACTTTTCAGGAATTAAGGTGCAAGTCAGTAACCTAGTTACCAGGGGGGTAGAGGGGGCCATTGCCCTGGGCCCTCACTCTGAGGTGGCCCACCCGGAACTACGCTACTATCGGCGTGTACACAGCACACCGATACAATTACATTCTGTGGCAGAGCAGGGAGAATCAATCTCCCTGCTCTTCCACGCAGCCAATATGGGGCCCCGGAGCAGGCGGGGGTCTAGGGCCAGCAGTGGGCCCCCCGCCTGTCATTGCAGGGTCACCTGTATCGGCTGGATACCGATACAGCTGACCGCATTGATCAGAGGTGCGTTTACACTCCCTCTCCCATCATCTCCCTGTCAGCATTTGACACTGACACTGACAGAAGGCACGATGATGTCACTCCCTGGCGCCCACTGTCCGGAGATGTGCGGGCGCTCGGAGCCGCAGAGGACCTAGGAAAAAGAGAGGTGAGTATTTATTTATATTCATGGACCGCTTCCTGCACTTTACCCCCGGAACTCTGCGATCAAGCAAGATCGCAGCGTTCCAATGGCATAGAGAAGCATAGCGCAGGGAGGAGGCTCCCTGCGTGCTTCCCTCAGACCCTCAGAACAATGAGATGTGATAGCGTTGTTCTGAGGTTCTCCTTACCTGCAGACCCCCAGAGCCAAGATGGCCACACGGTTCTTCCGGGTGCTGCAGGGAGGTGGCTTGTCTGTGTCTGCTGAGAACAGGATCCGAGAAGCCTCCTTCACTGACTGCCAGATCGCTGATCTGACACAGTGCTGTGCAAAGTTTCAGATCAGCGATCAGACTTTATACAGTGATGCCCCATCCTGGGACAACGTAAAAAATTAAACTAAAATATTATACTGTGTAAAAATAGTTTTTTAAATTCCTAAATAAAGAAAAAATAAATATTGTTCCAATAAATACATTTCTTTATGTAAATTAAAAAAAAAGTACCCATATTTAGTATCACCACGTCCGTAACGACCCGACCTATAAAACTGTCCCATTAGTTAACCCCTTCAGTGAACACCGTAAAAAAAATTTAAAAAAAGAGGCAAAAAACAATGCTTTATCATCATACCACCGAACAAAAAGTGGAATAACACGCGATCAAAAAGTCAGATATAAGTAAACATGGCACTGCTGAAAACATCATCTTGTCCCGCATAAAACAAGCTGCCATACAGCATCATCAGCAGCAAAATAAAAAAGTTCTAGCTCTCAGAATAAAGCGATGCAAAAACAATTATTTTGTATATAAAATAGTTTTTATTGCATAAAAGCGTCAAAACATAAAAAAATGATTAAAATGAGGTATCGCTGTCATCATACTGACCCGAATAATAAAATTGCTTTATCACTTTTACAACACGCGGAATGGTATAAATGCCTCACCCAAAAAAAAATTCATAAATTGATGGTTTTTGTTCATTCTGCCTTCCAAAAATCGTAATAAAAAGCGATCAAAAAATGTCAGGTGCCCGAAAATGGTACCAATAAAAATGTCAACTCGTCCAGCAAAAAATAAGAACTCACATGACTCTGTGGGCCAAAATATGGAAAAATTATAGTTCTCAAAATGTGGTGATGCAAAAATAATTTTTTTGCAATAAATAGCGTCTTTTAGCATGTGATAGCTGCCAAACATAAAAATCGGATATAAAAAACCCGCTATAAATAGTAAATCAATCCCCTTTTATCCCCCCCTTAGTTAGGAAAAAATAATAAAATAAAAAAAGGTATCTATTTCCATTTTCCCATTATGGTTAGGGTTAGGGCTAAAGTTAGGGTAATGGTTGGGACTAAAGTTAGGGTTTCGATTGGGGCTAAAGTTAGGGTTAGGGTTGGGGCTAAATTTAGGGTTAGGATTGGGGCTAAAGTTAGAGTTAGGGTTGGGACTAAAGTTAGGATTAGGGTTGGGGCTAAAGTTAGGCTTCGGATTGTGGTTAGGGTTGTGATTAGGGTTAGGGGTGTGTTCGGGTTACAGGTGTGGTTAGGGTTATGGTTAGGGTTGGGATTAGGGTTAGGGGTGTGTTTGGGTTAGGGTTGGAGTTAGAATTGGAGGGTTTCCACTATTTAGGCACATCAGGGGCTCTCCAAAGGCGACATGGCATCCGATCTCAATTCCAGCCAATTCTGCGTTGAAAAAGTCAAAGGCCATGTTCACACAGTGCGTTTTTTTCTGCGGAACCGCAGCGTTTTTGCCGCTGCGGTTCCGCAGCTGTTTTCCATGCAGGGTACAGTACACTGTACCCTATGGAAAACAGGAACCACTGTGCACATGATGCGGGAATCGGGAAAAAAAGCCGCGCTGAATAGCCGCGGTAAAAAAGAAGTACCATGTCACTTCTTTTTTCGGAGCCGCAGCGGTTCTGCACCCATAGACCTCCATTGTGAGGTCAAACCCGCAGTAAAACCCGCAGATCAAAAATATATCTGCGGGTTTTATTGCGGTTTGTGGTGCCGAACCGCTGCAGCAGGAAGTGCGGGGAAGCGGGCGGAAGTGCGTGGGTGGAGTGTGGCTGCCCCGATCCCATTCCCCCGTGCTCCGATGCCCCCCCGTGCTCCGATGCCACCCCCCCGTGCTCCGATGCCCCCCCCCGTGCCCTAATCTCCCCCCCTTATACTTACCCGGCCTCCCGGTGTCCGTCCGACCGTCTTCTCCCTGGGCGCCGCCATCTTGCAAAATGGCGGGCGCATGCGCAGTGCACCCGCCGAATCTGCCGGCCGGCAGATTCGTTCCAAAGTGCATTTTGATCACTGAGATATAACCTATCTCAGTGATCAAAATAAAAAAAATAGTGGAATGACACCCCCCCCCCTTTGTCACCCCCATAGGTAGGGACAATAAAAAAATTAAGAATTTTTTTTTTCCACTAAGGTTAGAATAGGGTTAGGGTTAGGGGTAGGGTTAAGGGTAGGGTTAGGGGTAGGGTTAGGGGTAGGGTTAGGGTTAGGGGTAGGGTTAGGGGTAGGGTTAGGGGTAGGGTTAGGGTTAGGGTTAGGGGTAGGGTTAGGGTTAGGGGTAGGGTTAGGGTTAGGGGTAGGGTTAGGGGTAGGGGTAGGGTTAGGGTATTTTCAGCCATTTTAACCCTAAAAAACTTCCTAGAAAACACACAGACTCTGCATAGAAAACTGCATAAAAAAGCATCAAAAAACGCATCAAAAAACGCATCAAAAAACGCACCAAAAAAGCACCAAAAAAAGGACCTGCGTTTTCTGCAAAGAGCTGCGGTTTCAGTCCTGAAAAAAAAAGGATGGAAATCAGGAACGTGTGAACATACCCAAACGGTGCTCCTTCTCTTCCGAGCTCTGCCGTGCGCCCAGTGGTTTACCCCCACATATGGGGTATCAGCGTATTTAGGACAACAACTTTTGAAGTACAATTTCTCCTGTTACCCTTGTGAGAATAAAAATTTGGGGATAAAATATCATTTTTGTGGGAAAAAAATATATTTTTTTATTTTCACAGCTCTGCGTTATAAACTTTAGTGAAACACTTGGGGGTTTAAAGTTTTCACAACTAATCTAGGTAAGTTCCTTGGGGGTCTAGTTTCCAAAATGATGTCACTTGTGGGGGGATTCTACTGTTTAGGCACGTCAGTGGCTCTGCTCTGGCTCTGCAAACGCAACATGATGCCTGCAGACCATTCCATCAAAGTCTGCATTCCAAAACGTCACTACTTCATTTCCAAGCCCGATGTGTGCCCAAGCAATAGTTTTCTCCCACATATGGTATACCAGCGTACTCAGAACAAATTGCACAACTTTTGGGGTCCAATTTCTTCTGGTACCCTTGTGAAAATACAAAATTGGGGCTAAAAAATCATTTTTGTGGAAAAAAAAGATTTTATATTTTCACCGCTCTGTGTTATAAACTTTAGTGAAACACTTGGGGGTTCAAAGATCTCACAACACATCTAGATAAGTTCCTTGGGGGGGTCTAGTTTCCAATATGGGGTTACTTGTTGGGGTTTCTACTGTTTAGGTACATCAGGGGCTCTGCAAACGCAATGTGACACCCACAGACCATTCGATCAAAATCTGCATTCCAAAATGGCGCTCCTTCCCTTCCGAGCTCTGCCATGCACCCAAACAGTGGTTCCCCCCTACACCTTTGGGGAATCAGCGTACTCAGGAAAAATTGCACAACAACCTTTGGGGTCCAATTTCTGCGGATACCCTTGGGAAAATAAAAAATTGCGGACTAAAAGATCATTTTTGCTGGAAAAAAAAAATGATTCTTTTATTTTCACGGCTCTACATCATATACTTCTGTGAAACAATTGGGGGTTCAAAATGCTCAGTCACACACATCTAGATAAGTTCCTTTAGTGGTCTAGTTTCCAAAATGGGGTCACTTCTAGGGGGTTTCCACTGTTTAGGCACATCAGTGGCTCTCCAAACGTGACATGGTGTCTGGTCTCAATTCCAGCCAATTCTGCGTTGAAAAAGTCAAACGGTGCTCCTTCCCTTCCGAGCTCTGCCATGCACCCAAACAGTGGTTTACTCCCACATATGGGGTATCAGCATACTCAGGACGAATTGCACAATAACTTTTGGGATCCAATTTCTCCTGTTACCTTTGGGAAAATTAAAAATTGGGGACGAAAAGATCATTTTTGTGAAAAAAATATGATTTTTTTTTTTTACAGCTCTACATTATATACTTCTGTTAAGCACATTACCCATGCTCACTTTCCTCAGAAGGGAAGTGAGAAACACTTTGCAAAATATAAAAATGCAGCGCCCCAGAGTCCTGGTCATTGCAGTAATGTCGCTCTGCCGCTAAGGGGAGTGATGTTATGTCTGATTGCACTAAAGGAGTTCACCTGACCAGGTATCACAAGCACACATTACACTTCACACTCTGGCCACTAGGGGGAGCAAAAGGCACTATGTATTAGGCCACTCCTCACACTGGTAAAACTAGGGGTCGGATAGGAAGTTAGGACAGAATGCAGCCTGGGAGAATCCAGGGAGGACCTGTCAGGGGTGGGTTCCTGACAGGGGCCTAGCAGAACGAATAGAAAGCAACAGAACCGCGCCTGCACTACCTTGCGGCGGTATCCTAAGAAAGGACACGAAGAGAAGGATATTGTGGAAAGTGAGAAACGAGATCAAAGCACAAAGGAGAGCCAGTAGGAGTCGTGCCCCGAGAACGGCAACATCCTACTAAGGCGCGTAGCCGGTGACCAGAACACCGAGGAAGTAACTGACTCTATGCCTTACTTCAAATACCGCAGGACAGTTGATTATAGGTTGGCTGTCTACCATACATCACCTAAGCAGACATAGGGGGCAAGCGTGGAGAGGGGCGTCTCTAGGGTCCCAGAATAGCTCCGAGCCTTCCCGTCAAACGGGTGCGTCCTATCCAGATAAACTTGGGGGATGGGGAGAGAGAGAGAGAGAAAGAACGAACACGAGCATTGTGAGGACTATCCCGAATGCTCAGCAGGGAAGAACTACAACGCACGGGCGCTAGTGGTAGGCACTGATTTCCACCTGCAAAGGGAACTCTGGATGTGCCTTCGGACCGGCCGGTCTCAGACAGCCCTGTTAACAGTGCTCTGGATTGCGGATCCCGAAGCCTTCAGTAAAAGGTATAGAGACTGCAACCCTGTGTCCTCGTTATTGACTGCACCTCACACCATCGCCACCTACACTACTGGGAAGCCCTGGGTATATACTTCACCTGTGGGAAGGTAAACCATCTAGCTGCCATCACATCACCCCAGTGGACCCCGAGCAGCGTCGGTCGACCTGACCGAATACCACAGGTGGTGTCACGAAACTTTAGCCGACTTTCATCACCTCTTTTATTGTACGCTCCTTAGCAGGGTCACGGACCGGGTCCAGCCACCGTCGCAACCTTAGAACTGAGACAGAGAGGACCGGTATCGAGTAACCCATGGCCCTGCGTATGGGGGCGCTCCAACTTGGCGTCACGAACAGGGTGTACTTAAGCCTGAAGAATCAGATCATGTGTGCCTTGGAACTGTGTTAGAATTGTGCTTCAACTGTGATTTATTGCAAAGACTGTGTATTGCTATTTGCCGCCAAGATTCCCGCCAAAATTGCTGCCATTACAGCGCCACGAGGAGCGCAGGAGAAGAAGAAGGGCGTGGAGTTGTTGGCGTGAGCGAACTGAGAAGCGCAAAGAGCAATGGCCGCCCAGTCTAAATATTTCTGTACCTTGAGGACTTGTCCGTCAGCAGCCGAGATCCGCCTCCTGATCCTCAATGGCGGGTGGAGACAAAGAAAACGAAACCGACCACGGAGGTGAGAGCGGGAAATGGACGAGGGAGAAGAAGTGAGCCACGTGGGAGATGCCATGGCCAGCCGACCGGGATCGGAGCGGGGGGTCGGAGCAGGAGACTCCCCCAGCTATCCAGAGAGATACCTCGGCCAAGCGACACCTGTGGGCCCCGACTTCCTGCAGCCGGAGTGGTCGAGCTCAGCGATCAACTCCGGCGGACACAGCTGAGCACTGAGGCCGGGTGGAAGGAGACCGTCACCGGGGGCCTCACCCGACGTCTGTCGGCGGCCTTGTCTGGTCCGGAGCAAGAAAGAAGTTCCAGCGCTCCGAAGCCAGAAAGCAAGGCCCTGCCGGAAAGCGAGATACTGCAAACAGAGATAACAACGCCACAGCGCAAGGCCCCGCAGTCAGCGTTCCAGAGCCCGCCGTCGGCAGAGTCGGCTGACCCCGAGGACACCGTGGTGGCAGGTAAGGACGCCGATCCTGCCCCAGTGACAGAAGACCTACTGGTAGGCCCCGTAGCAGAGCCACCTGCTGCCATGACTAAGACTAACTCTGAACTGACAAATCTTAATACTACTACCACAGTGGGCATTATTGCCGCTACTGAACCTACTGCCAAAATTGGCATTCGAATCCAGATTATACCTGAAAAACCGATTAGTGACATTGATACCGCATCGGATGAGAAGTCGAACACAGATCTTCCCCGGTCAGGAAGTGGTCACTACCGGCTGATGTCTTGTCACCTATTATAGAAATAAACCTTGAAAACCTGACACATGTATATAGTTGACTGCCCCTGCTCCTTTTGCTACTTAAACCCGTCTAGGGTTAATCCTTAAAGGGGTCCCTTTGTTTTCCCGGGATCCCAATTGTTTTATATTTTCTCTTTTGCACAAGTTCATCACTGTTTAAAAAGACTGCCGAATCATGGATAGTGAATGGTTCACAAACTGTGTTCTAAATAGTTTGCACCTTCTTAAGGGTGCTCTCCACTGGTTTTACAAGGAAAGAAGACTTTGCGAAGAAACAATTTCTGATGACGACGTGGAAGTTTCTTGAGTCTTGCAGTTCCTTAGTGACTTGATGATTGTTTGCATTACCTCAGAGAAGACTGATTTCCCCTCTTAAAGGGAATGTTATTTGTTGCCTTTTGATAATGATGCATAAAGTAGTAAGATAGTGATAATGTTTGCATAGTAGATGCCATGTAGCTAGAGAGCTAGAAAGTGAACCCGTAGGGGTTAGTGAGTCTGAGAACCATAGAGAGATGGTTGCTGTGAACCAAGAAGAAGAGAGGCAGTAGGCCCGGACAAATATCCAGGCGGTCCTGCATCTGTGTAAAGTTAGAAGAAATTAAAAAAAAGTTAGATTTGTACTGTAGCGTTGTATAGTAAGCCTTTAGTGGGTTCAGCTTATACGCCCTTAAAGGAGAAATTAAATTATTGTTCAAAGATTTGCACTTAGTAGAATACGCGGCTGAGTAATAGAACTTATTGATAGTAGAAGAATAGAATGTTATTTAAAATATTTAAACATGTTCCTGTTTGTAACGTTCAAGAGTCCTCACCTCCCATAAAGGGAAGCATTGTTATATTTACTTGTTTAAAGCATTCCAAAATTTTGTATGTCTTTTTTTTCTAACATGTATTGTTGTTCTTCTTTTCCCAGTCCGGGAGTACTGGATTTAACCGGGGGGAGTGCAGCGCCCCAGAGTCCTGGTCGTTGCAGTAATGTTGCTCTGCCGCTAAGGGGAGTGATATTATGTCTGATTGCACTAAAGGAGTTCACCTGACCAGGTATCACAAGCACACATTACACTTCACACTCTGGCCACTAGGGGGAGCAAAAGGCACTATGTATTAGGCCACTCCTCACACTGGTAAAACTAGGGGTCGGATAGGAAGTTAGGACAGAATGCAGCCTGGGAGAGTCCAGGGAGGACCTGTCAGGGGTGGGTTCCTGACAGGGGCCTAGCAGAACGAATAGAAAGCAACGGAACCGCGCCTGCACTACCTTGCAGCGGTATCCTAAGAAAGGACACGAAGAGAAGGATATTGTGGAAAGTGAGAAACGAGATCAAAGCACAAAGGAGAGCCAGTAGGAGTCGTGCCCCGAGAACGGCAACATCCTACTGAGGCGCGTAGCCGGTGACCGGAACACCGAGGAAGTAACTGACTCTATGCCTTACTTCAAATACCGCAGGACAGTTGATTATAGGTTGGCTGTCTACCATACATCACCTAAGCAGACATAGGGGGCAAGCGTGGAGAGGGGCGTCTCTAGGGTCCCAGAATAGCTCTGAGCCTTCCCTTCAAACGGGTGCATCCTATCCAGATAAACTTGGGGGACGGAGAGAGAGAGAGAGAGAAAGAATGAACACGAGAGTTGTGAGGACTATCCCGAATGCTCAGCAGGGAAGAACTACAACGCACAGGCGCTAGTGGTAGGCACTGATTTCCACCTGCAAAGGGAACTCTGGATGTGCCTTCGGACCGGCCGGTCTCAGACAGCCCTGTTAACAGTGCTCTGGATTGCGGATCCCGAAGTCTTCAGTAAAAGGTAAAGAGACTGCAACCCTGTATCCTCGTTATTGACTGAACCTCACACCATCGCCACCTACACTGCTGGGAAGCCCTGGGGATATACTTCACCTGTGGGAAGGTAAACCATCTAACTGCCGTCACATCACCCCAGTGGACCCCGAGCAGCGTCAGTCGACCTGACCGAATACCACAGGTGGCGTCACGAAACTTTAGCCAACTTTCATCACCTCTTTTATTGGACGCCCCTTAGCAGGGTCACAGACCGGGTCCAGCCACCGTAACAACCTTAGAACTGAGACAGAGAGGACCGATATCGAGTAACCGGCGGCCCTGCGTCTGGGGAAGCTCCAAAAACATACTGATCCCATAGCAGATGAGTTACCTGTGGATCAAAAAGTGTTGTATGAATAAAGATTAAAAAAATTATTTTATTTAAACAATATTAAAATGTACACAAACAATTCTTAAAAACAGGGTGCCTCAAACTGTAGAACACATATACATAGGGAGATTAAACTGGAGCAGTATGCATTAATACACAGGAACACATGTCAGAGCAAATACATATATCCTGTATCATCTGTCGACATCAATATACACAGATTAGCAGATGTGGAATGCTAACTATACAAATGATAAGAAAGGCACATCAAAGAAATTTGTAACTACATTGATACCGCTCTGATTATCAAACATGAACCAGTACGGCAATACATTAGCAATAGCATGACCTGCAATGTTAAGATACATGTGCAGCTAATAAATCACTATAAAGCCATATAATGGCACACGCCAGAGCTGCATATGTACCTATAATAGAATGTATTTTGTAACATGGTGTAGAACAATGCCGTGTGCCTAACACGTTACCTGGGTCTGCGCTGTCTCCACACATAAGATGCCAAGTGCCACGCTACGACTCCCAACTCAAAGTTTTAGGGAGTCGTAGCGTGTCACTGGGCATCTTATGTGTGGAGACAGCGCAAACCCAGGTAACATGTATTAGGCACAGGGCATTGTTCTACACCATTTTACAAAATACGTTCTATTATAGGTACATATGCAGCTCTGGCGTGTGCCATTAAAAACTCTTTTGTGGAAAAAAAAATTTTTTTTTATTTTCACGGCTCTGCATTAGAAACTTTAGTGAAACACTTGGGGGTTTAAAGTTCTCACACCACATCTAGATAAGTTCCTTGGGGGGTGTAGTTTCCAATATGGGGTTATTTCTAAGGGGTTTCTACTGTTTAGGTATATCAGGGGCTCTGCAAACATTCCATCAAAGTCTGCATTCCAAAACGGAGCTCCTTCCCTTTCGCGCTCTGCCATGCGCCCAAACGGTGGTTCTCCCCCACATTTGGGGTATCAGCATACTCAAGACAAATTGCACAATAACTTTTGGGGTCCAATTTCTCCAGATATCCTTGGAAAATAAAAACCTGCGGGCTAAAAGATCAATTTTGGGAAAAAAATATGTTTTTATTTTTGCAGCTCTACATTATATACTTCTGTGAAGCATTTGGGGGTTCAAAGTGCTCACCACACATCTAGATAAGTTCCTTAGGGGGTCTACTTTCCAAAATGGTGTCAATTGTGTGAGGTTTCCACTGTTTAGGCACATCAGGTGCTCTCCAAACGTGACATTACGTCCGATCTCAATTCCAGCCAATTTTGCATTGAAAAGTCAAACGACGCTCCTTCCCTTCTGAGCTCTGTCATGCGCCTAAACAGTGGTTTACCTCCACATATGGGGTATCAGCATACTCAGGACAAATTTCTCAACAACTTTTGGTGTCCAATTTCTCCTGTTCTCTTGGTAAAATAAAACAAATTGGATCTGAACTAAATTTTATGTGGAAAAAAGTTAAATGTTCATTTTTTTTAAACATTACCAAAATTCCTGTGAAGCACCTGAAGTCTTTATAAACTTCCTGAAGGTGGTTTTGAGCACCTTAAGTGGTGCAGTTTTTAGAATGGTGTCAATTTAGGGTATTTTCTATCATATAGACCCCTCAAAGTGACTTCAAATGTGATGTGGTCCTTAAAAAAAATGATGTTGTAAAAATGAGAAATCGCTGGTTAACTTTTAACCCATATAGCAAAATTGTGCTGAGGTAAAGTAGACATGTGGGAAATGTTAATATTAAGTATTTTGTGTGGCATATCTGTGTGATTAAGGGCATGAAAATTCAAAGTTGGAAAATTGCAACATTTTCCAAATTTTTGCCAAATTTCCATTTTTTTCACAAATAAACGCAAGTATTATCAAATAAATTTTACAACTCTCATGAAGTACAATATTTCACAAGAAAACAGTGTCAAAATCACCCAGATCTGTTGCAGCGTTCCAGAGTTATAACCTCATAAAGGGACAGTGGTCAAAATTGTAAAAATTGGCCTGGTCATTAACATGCAAACCATCCCTGGGCGTAAAAGGGGTTAAAAGAGGCATAGATGCTCATGAGGAGAACATAATTTTACCTCTATACAAGTCACTAGTTCGACCACACTTAGAATACTGTGTACAGTTCTAGTCTCCGGTGTATAAGAAAGACATAGCTGAACTGGAGCGGATGCAGAGAAGAGCGACCAAGGTTATTAGAGGACTGGGGGGTCTGCAATACCAAGATAGGTTATTACACTTGGGGCTATTTAGTTTGGAAAAACGAAGGCTAAGGGGTGATCTTATTGCAATGTATAAATATATGAGGGGACAGTACAAAGACCTTTCTAATGATCTTTTTACTCTTAGACCTGAGACAGGGACAAGGGGCATCCTCTATCTCTGGAGGAGAGAAGGTTTAATCATTATAACAGACGCAGATTCTTTACTGTAAGAGCAGTGAGACTATGGAACTCTCTGCCGTATGATGTTGTAATGAGTGATTCACTGCTAAAATTTAAGAAGGGACTGGATGCCTTTCTTGAAAAGTATAATGTTACAGGGTATATATACTAGATTCCTTGATAGGGCGTTGATCCAGGGAACTAGTCTGATTGCCGAATGTGGAGTCGGGAAGGAATTTTTTTCCCTAATGTGGAGCTTAGTTTTTGCCACATGGTTTTTTTTTGCCTTCCTCTGTATTAACATGTTAGGCTAGTTTCTCACTAGCGTTCTCCTGATGTGTGGCGGGCTGCGGACTTCCTCCATGAAGCCCCTCCCTCGGCCGCACCTCCCCGCATGCGACCTGCGTACCTATATTTAATATTAGGTACGCAGGTCGTGCAGCTGTATGCGGATGGTGCAACATGCGTCGTTTTGACGATGCGGCGACCAGCGGAGACGCAGCCATGTAGCTTTTTTTTCGCATTGTCAAAACTACGCATGCGGCACCATCTGCATACAGCCGCACGACCTGCGTACCTAATGTTACATATAGGTACGCAGGTCGCATGCGGGCCGCATACAGATGTAGGCGGAGATAACAGCGGAGGTGCGGCCGAGGGCGGGGCTTCACGGAGGAAGTCCGCAGCCCGCCGCACATCAAGGGAACGCAAGTGTGAAACCGGCCTTAGGCTATGGGTTGAACTAGATGGACTTAAAGTGATCCTTCAGCCTTAAATGCTATGTTACTATGTTACTCAACATCTTACTCACCACTGTTCCACTGCTGCGTCCCCAGTTCTTCCTGCAGCCTAACAAAGCTGCAAAAGTCATGTTATGTGTACCCCAATCACTGAAGTCGGAGGTGTATGTTAAAAGGCAATGATAGGCTGCAATGATCACGTGAAAAATACCAGTTTTAATGTCTGTTAGCTCACATAACTTATCTGGTTGGGACAGTAGGGAATAGATATTATGTACCTTATTTTACATTCATTGCTGCCTATGTGCAGCTATTTATTACCACGCAAAAGTAGATCCACTTGTTTTATTGGTGCCCTCTCTGTGTTTAATGTTCTTCACGTTCTATTTCAAAAACTTTTATACAAGCTTAGAAAAACCATAGACAATCTCATACATAGCACATATTCTCTCTCCTTCTTAAAGTGCTATACGATGTATAAGTACCAGAAGTGCTTTATAGAATACAACATCTTTTTTATACTTGTAAAAGAAAGCAACGATACATCACAAGGAATCCAAATGTAATTTATTTTGGCATGTGCTTCACTAAAAAAAAAAAACTTGGCCTGGTTAATGATAAAAAAACAGTATTCTTAAGCAAAAATAGAAAACTATTAAAGCCCTTAGTACTGGAAGATTGCAAACATTTACTTCCTAGCAAGCAAAACCTTACATTTTCATTTCAACTGAATTTAAATAAAATGAACAAACATTTTACATGTTAATTAACAGCATATGCAAGTTCCTTTTATTTGTTAAAAAGGCACAGTATGCTTTACAAAGAACAATGCTTTGGGGCCCAATCAACATTTAATTTACAAAATTGTATGGCCCACAGTACTGAAGAATGTAGTTTTACATTTCAGTAACCTCCTGTTAGCATGATTAAAAATAAATGCCTCAGAGGGACGGCTACCTGATGTGTCATATAAAGCAAGGTTCTGGCTACTATGGGATTTCTATATATAAGCTTGGAATTGGCTATGAAGCAGCTATTAACTAAAAGAAATAGCTATTTATAAGCAATTCAGGTGTTTTTTTTTTGTTTGTTTTTGTTTTGTATTTTCTTTAACATTTTACTTTCTAGAAATCTTCAAATTTCTATACTAATAACAGATAACTGAATAATAAAACACCTTTTTATGAAAAGAATATATATTTGTAAATATGTATACAATTAAAATATGCAATAAATTAATATCAAGTTGTAGAATGCATGACAAGGACACACAACTAACTACATATTGTGTCTTATAAGGTCAAAATACAGCAATATTTCTATATGTAAGTAACAAATGAGCATCAGGCAAAATTCTAATTTGCCTTCTTGATTCTAATAACTTTTCCGCAAATACAATGTCCCTTGATATGCATTGCAGGAAAAGGCAAATTCTCCAGAGATGAAAAGAGAGGTATGTAAAACTTCCCATTTTATTGATTCTTAAAAAATAGGTACTCATGGCAAGTAATGGATGATACAGAAAAACCAACAAGTTTCGGCATTATGTCTTAATCATTGTATGTTCTAGTGATACTATACCATCCATAACTCCCTCACAATCCAGGCCACATGTACACATGTCAGCTACTCACAAAATCCCATTGATTACCATAAATACAATAATATAAGGTAAAAATAAGACCAGTGAATTACACCGCTAAAGCATACTGAGTGTATTGTAGAATTAGGTCTTGTCCGACATTCAGTCACAACAGAGCTCTTGATTGTATTCTGAAAATCCAATAAGATTCTCTATTGAGAATTGTTTCCAAAACCCCCCTCCCCCCTCTGACTGGTTTGTAAAATGTTTAAATACCCACAAATTTTAGTGTTGAGACACCCCCTTTATGCTTATAGAAGAAATGGGTAAAAACTGCTGAGGTCTTAAAAGATGCTGGATTCGCCATATCAGACATGTGCCTCCTGATGCGTTTTTAGAGGACCTATCATACACCACACCTATTAGATTCTACAGTGAGTATGTTCTATCAAATATACAACTCCAGTTGTATTACAATTTTATACATTTTTAATGAAAAAATGCTGACCTGTTTTATATTACATTTTTAACATGGTCACAAGAAATACATTGCAAATCACCACATTAAAAAATAAATCTTTTAGGGAAACCTATGTTTGTCTGTTTTCTTCATTTTCAATAAAAAGGCTCGATGATAAGATTATTCTCAATGCAGGTGCTTTTTCCCAAACAAACGTAATTGCACTGTTGCTTACATATCTGATAATTCCCCATCTTGATTCAAGAATAGTAAGTATTTCTTAACTAGAGCTACAATGTCATGATATTGTGGACTGTACTGGGTTGAAAAAGTGATACATTTTTTATTGTTGGTCTTATTTTTATTATATTTATTTTTGTTGATATCAGTCATTAATTCATTCCTGTCAATTCCTGCAATTAGAGTATTCGCCCTTTTCAGGGTCAAATTCAGATTTCCCCCATCTTTTGAACCTTAATAAAAGGTGATATTAAGGTTCAAAAGATGGGGGAAATCTGAATTTGACCTTTTCAAATTCTGCAGTAAAATAGTTTCCATATCAATACCCCTACTGGAATGTTTTTATCATATTTGAGCGATGAAACGATTGTGCTTTTAATATGGAATTACTATCTGTGGGCTTTCTATATGGAGAGATCCAAATTGTTTCATCCTTGGAATTTCCTGTCAAGGCAATAACCAGATAGTTAATTTGTTTTATGACCAAAAAATGGCTGAATTTAAGGTTGGTTGGATTGGAATTAATGTAAGTAATAAAATATTTTGCCATCTGCATGCATGCCCTTCCATTTAGTCATCCATAACAAAATATAAAATTGTATTTGGTGATGAAATTACTTTAAATCACTAAAAGGGAATTTTTCTGCCCAAACTGCTGCCAATATACTGATAAAGAAGATGAGAATTTACCCCACAAACTCACTCTGCTTTTGTGAGAAAAAAAAATTTCAAAAGAAAAATAGTTGCGATTCAAAGGAAATGATACCACCAAAATAAAAAATTCTTGTATATGTTTGTTGTATGTGCTATACTTTTATAGAAATATGACAGACTATTAATGGCAGTTTCATGTGAAATGGGGGGATACAAACTGACGACATCACAACCAAGCCATTTATAGGTAGAGTGCCATGGATATTTGTGAAATGATGATGTTAATGCTTTGGAATCTTTAAGAAGATTTCATTGGAGATGATGGTTTTGATCAAAGAGCATTATTATTATTACACTAGTCTACAAAAAAAAAATTCTGGCATGGACTTTAAGAACAGTTTTAGACTAATTTGAGGGTGCTGAATTCAAATCTGATCTTATAATTTCTCTATCACATCACGTTTTTGCGCCACAGGTATATAGCCCATTTTCAAGAATTCCATGATAAATATAAGTAGTGTATGGTAAATGCCGGTTTATACGGTTCACTAAGGTAAATTTAGTTTTCATTTAGTCTCCCAATAAATGTGAGAATATCTTTGTTTTCTTTGAACATGCATAATTCCCATTTGTTATGATAACACCCTTGTTTTCTGAGCTACTGGGACAGTAGAGCTACAGCAGAGCATTTGGTGAAAAATGAATGGCCTCAGCGACAGAGTTTGGCATCTGGCGATAAGAATGTCATCCATGATCCTCTAGTGGATAGGAAGGACTTTCCTCCCTTTACACATAAAACTTGGATTAATGAAGCAGTTCGACAAAGCTCTCAATCACAGTGGAGAATGCTTTAACTATATATGTTCAACTTTTCCTGGTCTTAGTGAAGAGAAGAAAAAGGCTGGAATATTTGATGGACCTCAAATAAGAACACTTATTAGAGACCCAAATTTTATCACATCAATGCATGAGACAGAAGAAAGAGCTTGGAATGCATTTTGTAATGTGGTGCAGAATTTTCTAGGGAATAAGAAAGCAGACAACTCTGAAGAGATTGTGGATTCACTATTTACACAGCCATTTGGACTTTTTTCCAGAGAACCTTGGGGATGTGAGCGAGGAACAAGGGGAGCGTTTTCATCAGGACATTAAAACAATGGAAGAACGGTATCAAGGCCGGTGGGACTCACATATGATGGCTGACTATTGCTGGAGCTTGATGAGAGACAACCCAGAAGCTGTACATCACAGATCAGCCAAGAAAAAAAAGTTCAAATAACTGCCATTTGCCATTCATCTGTGTGCCATATATATGTGTTTTTATATTTTGTAGTTTAATTTTGTAAGTATATTTGATTTGATTTACATAGACTTTGTAATCTTTGTTATTTCTTGATTAAAAATATACAAAATGTAGTACCGAAAATCATGTGTTTTTATCATAAAACATTAGGAGTAATTTTCATCAAAAATTGAAGATATCTCGAAATCCTGATGTGATAGCCAAAAACGGAGTTCATATTCGTAATCAGCAGCCAAAATTGACTTAAAATGTTTTAAAACCTTTTGCCAGAAAAATTGCGTTGACCAGTGTTATTATTATTATTATTATTATTAATAAGCTACGTGTTTCAGAGTTGTACAAATCCACGAAGTATCATTTCTCCTTGCAGAGAATGACACGTTAAGCATGTCGAGGTGAGGAGACTTAAAGCCACAATGCTCCTCTGTGAAATTTAAGGCTTTACGTCTCCTCACCTCGACATGCTTATTCTCCGCAAGGAGACACGATACTTCTCGGATCTCGGTCAGACGCCTCTCAATCAGCCAAACCAGATCTCCATATTGCACTGACGGGGGGAGGTACCCCGAAACAGTGTTTGCAAATTGAGATCTGGTTTGGCTCTTATCCTAAGTCATGTGACAAGGCTCGTTAAAGGGTCGACATTGACTGTTAGGATTGCTACTTCCAATAGGTGGCACAAGAATTCTAGCACTCTTCCTCTCTGGAGACAATTTGCAGAGTTGTACAAACTCCTTCATCAGGAAAAAAATGCTATAAACATTGTATTTTACTCCTGATGAAGGAGGTTGTTTAACTCTGAAACACATAGATTAATAAAACTGCTCTTTGTTTAACACCATTATCTCCATTGGATATCTTCTCGACCAGCAGCACAGCAGAGATAGCCCTATATCCCTTTTTACTATTGCATTAGAAAATATTTGAAACACTCTGAGCTCAACCTATCCAACTAGTGGAAAAAAGATGGTAATCAGTGGTAACCAAACCACCCACCTATTTATCAACACAGAGCACTACAGACTTGTTAGGCTACTCAAATTATAAAAATGGCCCAAAATTATCTATTTTGGGGAGTAAATGTCTGCCTTATTGGTGTTTATACACACAAGCATTGCAAATGGAAGCAGCCATGACTTTTTCAAAAGGGGTGGTGAAAGTGTATGAAAATCTGCTTGTAAGTACGTTGAATGCTTGCCAATGCAAGGCAAGTGGATTGACCTACCTCTCAAAAAGCCACCATTCCCTGTTGGACTGATGGATGGTACAATTTGTCTAGTTTAGTTACACCAAATGTCTTAATGGATTCCCTTTAAATCAGATCTGTCTACAGTAGAGATGAGCAAATCTTTTCCAATTTGAATTCACCAGCTTTTACAAATTTCCTCTTAAAAACCTCAATATTGCAAAGCCAATAGTTGCCTTGAAACAACTTGTATAAATTTGAGGTCTCCTCTGACTGTATTGACTGTTTGAGCTAATAAATGCAAACACAACTGTAGTATTGTTCAAATGTGAAAGTATACAAGGTGAAAAAGTAACCAGCTCACCCATGTACGTTTATCCAAACAACAGGGAAGCTCAAAATCAATCTATTACACAGCATCCATACAACATGTTGAGGAGGAGAGATAATTCAGCTTCCACCTGCCAACTCACACATTGATGTTCTCCGCCTGTCAACTCATACATTTATATCTTTAATACGTATGCATTTTAAGGATTTTCAATAAAAGCTTTTATTTATTATTAAACCATTTTTGTGAGGAAAATGTGATTTATTTTCACGGCTCAGCATTATAAACTTCTATGAAGCACCTGGGGGTTCAAGCTGTTCACCACACATCTAGATAAGTTCCCTGAGGGGTTTTGTTTCCAAAATGGGGTCACTTTTGGGAGGTCTCTACTCTTTAACAACAACAATAGCACTCATGGGATTAACGTAGGAGTGTTGCTTCCTGCAAAAGTCCCTCTAAATTCTGCTTTTGTGATAAGAAACCTCCCATAATATGAGTGAACTCTAGGAATGAAGCCAACTATTGGCTTCATTAATGATATATAACAACAACAATAGAGTTTATGGTATCAGCGTAGGATACCAATAACATTATTTACAAATTGCCTGAGGCAAATAATTCCTAACTAAAGATCCCTTGAATAAAATTTAATTTTTATTAATTCAAATAATATGTAAGGTATGTGCTCTATTAAAACCACATATAGTGTTAGGTCCTTAAATTGGCTATTTCATTGCAGTAGAATGACTATTTTATAACGGTGATCTTGATCAAGATCTTATATGTGATCATTCCATTTCAAGGTATAGCTAGCTACATTGTTAGCCTTAGCATATGAAAAAACCCCTGTACTATAAGGGGGTGACATTCACTATATAGTACAAGTAAAGTTTTATAGTTATGGCCTAAATGGAATTCCGCTGTATTAGAATCAGAGTGGCAATGGCTGCGACCACAGCTGACTATTAGGTAATTTATAAGGCGATGAACTTTCTGTATAATAGCTGTACTATTGCAACTGTCCTCACTGACTTGAGATGTATGGTCAGATACACCTAAATCTCTCTCATTGTAATTATTGTGAATTTCATTGGCCCCGGACCACACATTATAACTTAGTGCCTATTGACCTATACTATATTGCATATGTCGTAGCTGTTTTTCGTTCTGACCCAATGTCAGCTGACAGATCACCAGTGAGGCCAAATTGTGGAATTACGCCCGTCATTTTACAAGCGTGCTTGAAGACAAAAAGACACCTCACACATTCTGTGAGCAAGTCACTTTTATCTGAAGTAATAGAGCAAGAAGCAATATTTTATACCATTTACAACAAATGTAACTCTCAATGTAATTCATGTAGCCACCACCATCACCCAGGGTCATACTGACCTTTATTCTCTCACGTACCCGGAGCATGTTGTGACTGACTATTGAGAACATATATGATAAGAAGTGTAGTCTCCTTGAAGTAGAGACCACGAGACAACTGCATCAACAGATTCTAGTAATTCTAGCAATTAAAGGCAAAAGGCACTTAAAGGCAAACTATTAACCCTTCTATATCACATATTTAAAACAAAAAGTAGCAGTCTCCCCAACATGGTTCACCATTGCTGACATCATCAGGGGTAATGAGGCTATAATGGATGTGAGCAGAATCCTTGATCTTATAAAGAGTAGGATTGTGATGTCACAAGGGTCATCTTATCAATATACGTCTTGTAATCCATCAGTCCTCCAGTTTGTTTCTGTCCATGACAATGTCACTGATAAGGCTCGACTTTTCAGTATCTATGATAGATATAAAGAATTTGTATGTTAGAACTTACCTATCCAATAAGAGATATAATTTTTATACAGTCCTCTTCCTACCTAAAAGGAATGACCTGCAATTGTCAGCAAATTAGGCTTAATTGCTCCAAAACTAGGGGCCAGTAATAAGATTCTTCCAGTTCAAACATGTGGGTAATTCTATATCTGTACATATCTATAATATAACGCTGGGAGCGTCACTCTGTCCGAAGCCTTTATAGACTGCGCAAGCGCAAGCGCCGGCACAGTCTGGCCCCCACAGAGTGACGCTCCCAGGAGATCGCGGTATGCGTAAACACTGAACGCACACCGCAATCTCCCCCGGAGAGGCAGGGACCGTGGACGCGCCAGGAGGGTGAGTATATTCACCTGTCCCCTGTTCCAGCGCTGCGTGCGGCTCCAGCTCCCGGGTCCTCTGCTGTGACGTTCACAGTTCAGAGGGCGCGATGACGCGCTTAATGCGCGCCGGCGCCGCCCTCTGACTGACCAGTCACAGCCAGAGGAGCCGGAAGATGGCGGCGCGCAGCGCTGGAATGGGGGACAGGTGAATATAGCGAGTGCTGGGAGGCCTGAGCTAGGGGCGATACCGGCACCCGACCCCCACAGCGCGCCGGTTTCCCCGCCTGCTCAGGCCCCCCAGCACTCGGCGCCCAGCGACGATAGGTGAGTATGGTATATTTTTTTTTATATATCGCAGCAGCATACGGGCCATATACAATGGAGCATCTTATGGGGGCCATCAACCATAATGGAGCAGTGTACGGAGGCATATACTATGGAGCATCTTATTGGGGCCATAAACCATAATGGAGCAGTGTACAAGGGCATACACACTGGAGCGTCTTATGGGGGCCATAAACCTTTATGGAGCAGTGTACGGGGGCATACACACTAGAGCGTCTTATGGGGGCCATAAACCTTTATGGAGCAGTGTACGGGGGCATACACACTGGAGCGTCTTAAGGGGGCCATAAACATTTATGGAGCAGTGTACGGGGGCATACACACTGGAGCGTCTTATGGGGGCCATAAACCATTATGGAGCAGTGTATGGGGGCATACACACTGGAGCGTCTTATGGGGGCCATAAACCTTTATGGAGCAGTGTACGGGGGCATACACACTGGAGCGTCTTAAGGGGGCCATAAACCTTTATGGAGCAGTGTACGGGGCATACACACTGGAGCGTCTTATGGGGGCCATAAAACTTTATGGGGCAGTGTACGGGGGCATACACACTGGAGCGTCTTATGGGGGCCATAAACCTTTATGGAGCAGTGTACGGGGGCATACACACTGGAGCGTCTTATGGGGGCCATAAACCTTTATGGAGCAGTGTATGGGGGCATACACTATGGAGCATCTTATGGGGGCCATAAACGTTTATGGAGCAGTGTACGGGGGGCATACACTATGGAGCATCATCTTATGGGGGCCATAAACCATAATGGAGCAGTGTACGGGGGCATATACTATGGAGCATCTTATGGGGGCCATCAACCATAATGGAGCAGCGTATGGGGCATATGGATGGGAGAAGCAAATTAAAGAATGGTGGTGCAAGATGGGAGCAGCACATGACAGAACGGGGGCGCAGGATGGGAGCAGCACATGACAAAATAGGGCAGCACATGACAGAACGGGGGTGCAAGATGGAAGCAGCACATGACAGAACGGGCGCAGGATGGGAGCAGCACATGACAGAACGGGCGTAGGATAGGAGCAGCACATGACAGAACAGGGGAGCAGGATGGAAGCAGCACATGACAGAACGGGCGCAGGATGGGAGCAGCACATGACAGAACAGGGGCACAGGATGGGAGCAGCACATGACAGAACAGGGGCACAGGATGGGAGCAGCACATGACAGAACAGGGGCGCAGGATGGGAGCAGCACATGACAGAACGGGGGCACAGGATGGGAGCAGCACATGACAGGATGGGGGCGCAGGATGGGAGCAGCAAATGACAGAATGGAGGCGCAGGATGGCTGCAGAACATGTCAGAATGGAGGCGCAGGATGGGTGCAGCACATGTCAGAATGGGGGCGCAGGATGGGAGCAGCACATGTCACAATGGGGGCGCAGGATGGGAGCAGCACATGACAGAATGGGGGCGCAGGATGGGTGCAACGCATGACAGAATGGGGGCGCAAGATGGGTGCAACACATGGCAGGATGGGGGCACAGGATGGGTGCAGCACATGACAGGATGGGGACGCAGGATGGAGCAGCTCATGACAGGATGGGGACGCAGGATGGAGCAGCACATGACAGGATGGGGATGCATGATGGAGCAGCACATACCAGGATGGAGACCATATACCAATATAAATGCTCGCCACCCGGGCGTAGAACGGGTTCAATAGCTAGTATGGTATAAGCATTGATGGTTAATGGTACTCACAGGATCTTCTGTTAATTTAAGAAAATTACTTTTTCGGCTTCAAAACTAAAAAAATATTGTTTGCAATCAATGGCCCTCATTTGTGGGAGTATTTTCTAGTATGGTATCCCACAGAAAATGTTGATTCTGAAAGGGAACTAAAGATCATAAGCACTTATCCTTGTTTTGATGAATCCCAAAACTTAATTTGCCTTGACAGCATCTACATGGCAGTGGTAGCAAGTCAAAGGTACTGTCCACTCATATCCCCATCAATGGCTGTTTTGCAAAGTGTTTGACTATTTAATACATGTTTATGTAATTTGCTTTCTCAGCCCAAGTACATGACCTTAAATTTATCACCATTAAATTTAATATGACATTTCTCCACCCAAGTGTTCAAATTCCTCAAATTCCTCAGTAGTTAAGCTGCAGTGTTAATTTCTTTAAAGAGTTTAATACTATTTGCAAAATCTAATATTATATTGCATATGTCCCTTAGCTGTGCATGAAAAAAAATGTTATTATAGTGGCACAATGGATAATGTGCCAAACTGAGCGTAAGTAATCAAGCAACAGTTGGACCTGTGTAGTAAACCACAAAATGCAACACAACCCTGTAACAATGCATCTCAGGCGGCAGTATGTGGGGGAGCTGCTAATACTAAATGGTGACCCGTTCCACCATTAGATATTAAATAATGTTAAGAATTGAATTATTCTGTTCATACCAATTAAAAGTAGCAGAAGTACATATAGATGGCAAATCAATTCAGATATGTTACTAGCACATAAATTCATGGAATCTTCAGTAAGATGCAATAATAGCTAAAATATGTAGCCTAGCCTTTTCAGTTGTGTCACGGGCAGACACAGACAGAAGAGGGCCCCTTGCAAGAAGAGTACATGAGCCATTTGCAGTTCAATAATGTGTCTGTAGCAGAAGCTGCTTGCTGCTTTTGAGGCTGCACAGGTTGCAATAATGGTATGTCCACCCTAGAGTGGATCTGATGCAAGTTCCAAATTATTTAGTCAGTCTATTTTTGAAAGAATTCTTATCTCACAGTTAGATGTAAGTCTCAGTTAATATGTCTCTGTGGGCAAAATAAAATTTTTACCAGTGGCTTAATGTATTAAAAAATAACAAATGAGGCTATATTCACCTACCAGCAATTACCCAATTACCTGGATATAGGGAAGGCCACTTAATGGTCTGCATTTACACAGGAAGGAAGATATCACCATTCAAGACCAAATTGGGAGAAGACAAGAAGGGAATTTTATGGGGGAACAAGACAGAATGTGGTCACCTCTACTGCAGGTGTCAGAATATCTCAGCGATTGGCTACACGCACACAGGCACTGGTTAGATATGCTTTGCTTTCCAGTTATCTTCAGATTTCCCTTGTTCTGTTGTTGCAATGGTTAAACACTCCTACTTGTCTCCTAAATCTTTCCATCCTCAGTTATCTCTGCTGTTCTGATTTATCCATTCTCCTGTGGTATAAAGGTACCGTCACACTCAGCAACTTTGCAAAGAGAACGACAACAATCCGTGACGTTGCAGCATCCTGGATAGCGATCTTGTTGAGTTTGACACGCAGCAGCGATCTGGATCCCGCTGTGCCATCGCTGGTTGGAGCTAGAAGTCCAGAACTTTATTTCGTCGCCAGGTCGGCATGTATCATCATGTTTGACATCAAAAGCAATGACGCCAGCAATGAGCATAGGGCCCCTAGATGTGTGTCGGATCTGTACACTCCGGCTGTTTGACATGGAGCTAACAACCAGCGAGAACGAGAAGTGAGTCGCCGTTACGTCACTGGATCGCTCCTGCATCGTTCTGGAGTTGCTGTGTTTGACGTCACTACAGCGACCTAAACAGCGAAGCGATCTAGTTTAGGTCGGCTCGTTGTCTATATCGCTGCAGCTTCGCTGAGTGTGACGGTACCTTAAGCACTAACCACTTAACTTGGGTAATTGCCAGTGATAGCTTGCTATATCTTGGATTGGTTTGGAGCTGTGAGATGTATATATATATATATATATATATATATATATATATATTTATACAATTGTGCTCAAAAGTTTACATGTCCTGGCAGAATTTTTGCTTCCTTGACCTTTTTTCTGCGAATATGAATGATAACACCAAAACTTTTTCTCCACTCATGATTAGTGGTTGGATGAAGCCATTTATTGTCAAACTACTGTTTGTTTTTAAATAATAACAACCCAAAACATCCAAATGATCCTGATCAAAAGTTTACATACTCCATTTCTTAATACAGTGTATTGTCCCCCTAACATCAATGACAGCTTGAAGTCTTTTGTGGTAGTTGTGGTTGAGAATCTTTATTTTCTCAGATGGTAAAGCTGCCCACTGTTCTTGGCAAAAAGCCTCCAGTTCCTGTAAATTGCTGGACTGTCTAGCATGAACTGCGCTCTTGAGATCTCCCCAGAGTGGCTCAATGATATTGAGGTCAGGAGACTGAGATGGCCACTCCAGAACCTTCACTCTGTTCCGCTGTAGCCAATGACAGGTCAACATGGCCTTGTGTTTTGGATCGTTGTCATGTTGGAACATTCAAGTACATCCCATGCACAGCTTACTGACTGATGAGTGCAAATTTGCCTCCAGTATTTGCTGATAACGTGCTGCATTCATCTTTCCTACAACTTTGACCAAGTTTCTTGTGCCTTTGAAGCTCACATAACCCCAAAACATCAGCAACCCACCTCCGTGCTTTACAGTAGTAATGGTGTTCCTTGCATCATAGGCCTTGTTGACCTCTCTCCAAATGTAACATTTATGGTTGTGGCCAAAAAGTTCAATTTTGGTCTCCTTACTACAAAATACCTCGTTCTAGAAGCTTAGAGGCTTGTCTCTGTGCTGTTTTGCATATTGTAGGCGAGATACTTTGTGGCATTTGCGCACTAATGGCTTTCTTCTGGCGACTCGACCATGCAGCCCATTTTTCTTCAAGTACCTCCTTATTATGCATCTTGAAACAGCCATACCGCTTGTTGTCAGAGAGTCCAGTATTTCAGCTGATGTTATTTGTGTGGTTTTATTTGCATCCCGAACAATTTTCCTGGCAGTTGTGGATGACATTTTTGTTGGTCTACCTGACCGTGGTTTTGTTTTTACAGAGCCCTTGATTTTCCATGTGTCAATCACAGTTTGAACGCTGCTGACTGGCATTATCAAATCCTTGGATATCTTTTTGCATCACATTCCTGTTTTATACAGTTCAACTACCTTTTCCCGTAGATCCGCTGACAATTCTTTTGCTTTCCCCATGACTCACAATCCAGAAACGTCAGTGGCTGGATGAAAGATGCAAGAGTCTGTCTGGATCCCAGAAACTCACTCAGCTTTTATTCAGCAAACAGATAACAGGTGAGTATGTTACCTTTAGTGCATTCAAACCCATTTGTGTCAACTTCTATGCATGTTATCAGTTCAAAATCACCAGGGTATGTGAACTTTTGACAGGGTCATTTGGATGATTTGGGTTGTCATTATTATTTAAAAAGAGAAAACAGAGTAGTTTGACAATGAATGCCATCACCCAACCACTAACCATGAGTGGAGAAAATGTTTTGGTGTTGTCATTCATATTCTCTGAAAAAAGGCCAAGAAAGCAAAAATTCTGCTGGGGTATATAAACATTTGAGCACAACAGTATATATACACTGCTCAAAAAAATAAAGGGAACACTTAAACAGAATATAACTCAAAGTGAATCAAACTTCTGTGAAATCAAACTGTCCACTTAAGAAGCAACACTGTTTGACAATCAATTTCACATGCTGTTGTGCAAATGGAATAGACAACAGATGAAAATTATTGGCAATTATCAAGACACACTCAATAAAGGAGTAGTTCAGCAGGTGGGGACCACAGACCACATCAGACCAATGCAGTCTGGCTGATGTTTTGGTCACTTTTAAATATTGGTTGTGCTTTCACACTCGTGGTAGCATGAGACGGACTCTACAACCCACACAAGTGGCTCAGGTAGTGCAGCTCATCCAGGATGGCACATCAATGCGAGCTTTGGCAATAAGGTTTGCTGTGTCTGTCAGCGTAGTGTCCAGATGCTAGAGGTGCTACCAGGAGATAGGCCAGTACACCAAGAGACATGGAGGGGCCATAGGAGAGCAACAACCCAGCAGCAGGATTGCTACCTCAGCCTTTGTGCAAGGAGGAACAGGAGGAGTACTGCCAAAGCCCTGCAAAATTACCTCCAGCAGGCCACAAATGTGCATGTGTCTGCACAAACGGTTAGAAACCGACTTCATGAGGATGGTCTGAGTTCCCGACGTCCACAGATGGGGGTTGTGCTCACAGCCCAACACCGTGCAGGAAGCTTGGCATTTGCCACAGAACACCAGGATTGGCAAATTCACCACTGGCATCCTGTGCTCTTCACAGATGAAAGCAGGTTCACACTGAGCACATTTGACAGACGTGACAGAGTCAGGAGACACCATGGAGAGCGATCTGCTGCCTGCAACATCCTTCAGCATGACATGTTTGGCAGTGGGTCAGTAATGGTGTGGGGTGGCATTTTTTTGAAGGGCCACACAGCCCTCCATGTGCTCACCAGAGGTAGCCTGACTGCCATTAGGTACTGAGATGAGATCCTCAGACCCCTTGTGAGACCATATGCTGGTGCAGTTGGCCCTGGGTTCCTCCTAATGTAGGACATTGCCAGACCTAATATGGCTATAGTGTGTCAGCAGTTCCTGCAAGATGAAAGCATTGAAGGTATGTACTGGCCCATTCATTCCCAAGACCTGAATAGGATTGAACACATCTGGTACATCATGTCTCGCACCATCCACCAACGTCACGTTGCACCACAGAGAGTCTAAGTGTTGGCAGATGCTTTAGTCCAGGTCTGGGATGAGATCCCTCAGGAGCCCATCCGCTGCCTCATCCGTAGCATGCCCAGGCATTGTAGGGAGGTCATAAAGGCACGTGGAGGCCACACACACTACTGAGCATCATTTCTTTGTCTTAAGGCATTTCCACTGAAGTTGGATCAGCCTGTAACTTTATTTTCCACTTTGATTTTGAGAATCATTCCAACTCCAGACCTTTGCGGGATGTTAGTTGTGATTTACGTTGATTATTTTTAGGTTTTATTGTTCTCAACACATTCCACTATGTAATGAATAAAGATTTACATTTGGAATATTTCAGTCAGTGATATCTAGCATGTGGGATTTTAGTGTTCCCTTAATTTTTTTGCGCAGTATATGCATATACGTATATAAACAGCTCTAACAAAATTTATGAGACCACTGCCAAATTTTCAGTTTGTCTGATTTTTCTCTTTATAGGTATATTTTTGAGTACCGTATATACTCGAGTATAAGCCGACCCCAACCCGAGTATAAGCCGAGGCCCCTAATTTTGCCACAGAAAACTGGGAAAACTTAACGACTCGAGTATAAGCCTAGGGTGGGAAATGCAGCAGCTACTTGTAAATTTCAAAAATAAAAACAGATACCAATAAAAGTAAAATTAATTGATACATCAGTAGATTAAGTGTTTTTGAATACCCATATTGAATCAGGAGCCCCATATAATGTTCCATAAAGTTCATGATGGGCCCTATAAGATGCTCCATAATAAAATATGCATCATATAATGCTCAACAAAGTTTATGATGGGCCCCATAAGATGCTCCACAGAAACATTTGCCCCATACAACCCTGCATAAAGGTTGATTATGGCCCCATAAGATGCTCCATAGAAAATGTGCCACATACAATCCTGCATAGGTCGATTATGGCCCCATAAGATGCTCCATAGAAACATTTGCCCCATACAATGCTGCTGCGATTAAAAAAAAATGACATACTCACCTTTTGTCCTGAGCAGGAGGGGACACTGGCACTTACGATATTCACCTGTCCCCATTCCACCGCTCCGCGCCAATCCGTCTTCCGCATCCTAAACACGTCATCGTGCCCTCTGACCTGAATGTCACAGCCAGAGGATGTGGAAGACGTAGCGGCGCGCAGTGATGGAATGGGGATAAGTGAATATCAGAATGCTCACCCTCCCCATTATACTCACCTGCTCCCGGCGCGGTCCCTTGCAGCTTCTCACTGACAGATGGTCTCCTGGTGTTGGCAGCTTCTGCCTATGTTCAGCGGTCACATGGTACCACTCATTAAAGTAATGAATATGCGTCCATATTCATTACTTTAATGAGCGGTACCATGTGACCGCTGAACACAGGAAGAGCTCCGGAGAAGCAGGGACATGCAGAGACGCGCCGGGAGCAGGTAAGTATGATTTGACAGCTGCCGCTCCCCCTCCCCCGCCGACCCCCTGGCTCAATGACTCGAGTATAGGCCGAGAGGGGCACTTTTAGCCTAAAAAATATGGGCTGAAAATCTCGGCTTATACTCGACTATATAGGGTAAAATGTAAATTGTTCTTTTATTCTATAAACTACTGACAACATGTCTCCGAAGTTCCAAGCAATAATTTTAGTTTTTATTTTCTGAAAATGAGAACTGGTCAAAATAACAAAAAAGTGCCTTGGTTGTAGACCTCAAATAGTGCAAAAAACAAGTTCATAATCATTTAAAAACAATAATACTAATGCTTTAAGTCAGGAACAATTCAGAAATCAATATTTTGTGGAATAACCAAGATTTTTAATCACAGCTTTCATGTGTCTTGGCATACTTTCCACCAGTCTTTCACACTGCTTTTGGATGACCTTATGCCACTCCTGTAACAAAAATTTAAGCAGTTCTTCTTTGTTTGATGCCTTGTATCTATTCATCTTCCTCTTGATTACACTCCAGAGGTTTTCAATAGAGTTCAGGTCTGGAGATTGGTCTGGCCATGACAGGGATTTGATGTGGTGGTCCTTCATCCACACCTTGATTGACCTAGCTGTGTGGCATTGCACATTGTCCTGCTGGAAAAACCAGTCCTCAGAGTTGGGGAACATTGCCTGAGCAGAAGGAATCAACGGTTTTTCCAGGATGACCTTGTATCTGGCTTGATTCATACATCCTTTGCAAAGAACAACCTGCCCAATACCAGCCTTGCTGAAGCATTCCCAGATCATCACCGATCCTCCACAAAATCTCATAGTCGGTGCAAGACACTGTGGTTTGTACGCCTCTCCTTGTCTCGGTCTAACCATTAGACGACCAGGTGTTGGGCAAAGCTAAAAATTAGACTCATCAGAGAAGATTACTGTCGTGATTCCAATGGCAGGGAATCACAAAAGGACAAGCACCAACGAGCTCTGGGGTGATGGAACCTGAGCTGACCGCGACCCTAAACCTGAACACACAAATAACAATAGCCGGGGAACGTGCCTACGTTGATCCTAGACGTCTCGCACCAGCCGAAGATCTAACTTCCCCTATTAGAAGAAACACAGACCTCTCTTGCCTCCAGAGAAATACCCCACAGAAATAGCAGCCCCCCACATATAATGACGGTGAAATGAGAGGAAGGCACATACACAGTATGAAATCAGATTCAGCAAAATGAGGCCCGCTAAAACTAGATAGCAGAGGATACAAAAGTAAACTGCGCGGTCAGCAAAAAACCCTTCAAAAAACCATCCTGTAATTACTTGAACTCATGTTCCAACTCATGGAACATGAGGAGCAATTACAGCCCGCTAGAGCAACCAGCAGCAAAGAAACAATTATATGCAAGCTGGACAAGACAAAAATAAATCAAAACGTGGAACAAGAAAATCAAAAACTTAGCTTGTCCTGAAGATTACTGAAGCCAGAAGCTGAGGTAACAAAACACTCTGATAACCTTGATAGCCGGCGGGGAAATGACAAGAAAGCCCGGTTAAATAGGAAACTACCAAATCCTAATAGAACAGGTGGACACCAGAGACAGCAGAACACAAATCACCCAATACTATCAGTAACCACCAGAGGGAGCCCAAAAACAGAACTCACAACAGTACCCCCCCCTTGAGGAGGGGTCACCGAACCCTCACGAGAACCACCAGGGCGACCAGGATGAGCCCTATGAAAAGCGCCGACCAAATCATCAGCATGAACATCAGAGGCAACCACCCAAGAATTATCCTCCTGACCATAACCCTTCCACTTGACCAAATACTGGAGTTTCCGTCTGGAAACACGAGAATCCAAGATCTTCTCCACAACATACTCCAATTCTCCCTCCACCAGCACCGGAGCAGGAGGCTCAGGCGAAGGAACAACAGGTACCTCATACCTCCGCAACAACGACCGATGGAACACATTATGAATAGCAAACGATGCCGGGAGATCCAAACGAAACGACACAGGGTTAAGAACTTCCAAGATCCTATAAGGACCGATGAACCGAGGCCTGAACTTAGGAGAAGAGACCTTCATAGGAACAAAACGAGAAGACAACCACACCAAGTCCCCAACACGAAGTCGAGGACCCACGCGGCAACGGCGATTAGCAAACTGCTGAGCCTTCTCCTGGGACAACTTCAAATTGTCCACCACATGACTCCAAATCTGATGCAACCTATCCACCACCATGTCCACTCCAGGACAATCAGAAGGCTCCACCTGACCAGAGGAAAAACGAGGATAAAACCTCGAATTACAAAAGAAAGGAAAAACCAAGGTAGCAGAACTAGCCCGATTATTAAGGGCAAACTCGGCCAGCGGCAAAAAGGTAACCCAGTCATCCTGATCAGCAGAAACAAAACACCTCAAATAAGTTTCCAAGGTCTGATTAGTTCGCTCCATCTGGCCATTCGTCTGAGGGTGGAATGCAGACGAAAAGGACAAATCAATGCCCATCTTAGCACAGAACGTCCGCCAAAATCTAGACACAAACTGGGATCCCCTGTCAGAAACGATGTTCTCCGGAATCCCATGCAAACGAACCACGTTCTGGAAAAACAGAGGGACCAACTCAGAGGAGGAAGGCAACTTAGGCAAGGGTACAAGATGAACCATTTTAGAAAAGCGGTCACACACAACCCAGATGACGGACATTTTTTGAGAGACAGGGAGATCCGAAATAAAGTCCATGGAAATGTGCGTCCAAGGCCTCTTCGTGATAGGCAAAGGTGACAACAATCCACTGGCTCGAGAACAGCAAGGCTTAGCCCGAGCACAAACCTCACAAGACTGCACAAAAGAACGCACATCCCTAGACAAGGAAGGCCACCAAAAAGACCTGGCCACCAAGTCTCTAGTACCAAATATTCCAGGATGACCTGCCAACGCAGAAGAATGGACCTCAGAGATGACTCTACTGGTCCAGCTATCCGGAACAAACAGTCTCTCAGGCTGACAACGATCAGGTTTACCCGCCTGAAACTCCTGCAAAGCACGTCGCAAGTCTGGGAAGACGGCCGACAAAATCACCCCATCCCTAAGGATACCAGTGGGCTCAGAATTTCCAGGGGAGTCAGGCACAAAACTCCTAGAAAGAGCATCCACCTTCACATTCTTTGAACCTGGCAGGTATGAAACCACAAAATTGAAACGAGAGAAAAACAGTGACCAACGAGCCTGTCTAGGATTCAGACGCCTGGCAGACTCAAGGTAAATCAGATTTTTGTGATCAGTCAAGACCACCACACGATGTCTAGCACCCTCCAGCCAATGACGCCACTCCTCAAATGCCCACTTCATGGCCAAAAGTTCCCGATTACCCACATCATAATTCCGCTCAGCGGGCGAAAATTTTCTAGAAAAGAACGCACATGGCTTCATCACCGAGCAATCGGAGCTTCTCTGTGACAAAACCGCCCCCGCTCCAATCTCGGAAGCATCAACCTCAACCTGGAAAGGAAGCGAAACATCAGGCTGACGCAACACAGGAGCAGAAGAAAACCGGCGTTTAAGTTCCTGAAAGGCCTCCACAGCCGCAGGAGACCAATCAGCAACATCAGCACCCTTCTTAGTCAAATCCGTCAAAGGCTTAACAACACTAGAAAAATTAGCTATAAAACGACGATAGAAATTAGCAAAGCCCAAGAACTTCTGCAAACTCTTAAGAGATGCAGGCTGCGTCCAGTCACAAATAGCCCGAACCTTGACGGGATCCATCTCAATAGTAGAAGGGGAAAAAATATACCCCAAGAAAGAAATCTTCTGGACTCCAAAGAGACACTTTGAGCCCTTTACAAACAAGGAATTAGCCCGCAGGACCTGAAACACCTTCCTGACCTGCTGAACATGAGACTCCCAGTCATCAGAAAAAAACAAAATATCATCCAAATACACAATCATAAATTTATCCAGATATTCACGGAAAATATCGTGCATAAAGGACTGGAAGACTGAAGGAGCATTAGAAAGTCCGAAAGGCATTACCAAATACTCAAAATGGCCCTCAGGCGTATTAAATGCGGTTTTCCACTCATCACCTTGCTTTATTCGTATAAGATTATACGCACCCCGGAGATCAATCTTAGTGAACCATTTAGCCCCCTTAATGCGAGCAAACAAATCAGTCAACAAAGGCAAAGGATACTGATATTTTACGGTAATCTTATTCAAAAGACGATAATCTATACAAGGTCTCAAGGACCCATCTTTCTTGGCCATGAAAAAAAAACCTGCTCCCAAAGGGGACGAAGATGGACGGATATGTCCCTTTTCCAAGGACTCCTTAACATAATCCCGCATAGCAGTATGCTCTGGCACTGACAGATTGAACAAACGACCTTTAGGAAATTTACTACCAGGAATTAAATCTATAGCACAATCGCAATCCCTGTGAGGAGGAAGCGAACTGAGCTTAGGCTCCTCAAAAACATCCCGATAATCCGACAAAAATACAGGAACCTCAGAAGGAGTAGATGAAGCGATAGAAATCGGAGGTGCATCATCATGAACCCCCTGACATCCCCAGCTTAACACAGACATTGTTTTCCAGTCAAGGACTGGATTATGAGTTTGTAACCATGGCAGACCAAGTACTAGAACATCATGTAAATTATACAACACCAGGAAGCGCATCACCTCCTGATGAACGGGAGTCATACGCATGGTCACTTGTGTCCAGTACTGAGGTTTATTCATAGCCAAAGGTGTAGAGTCAATTCCCTTCAAAGGAATAGGGACTTCCAGAGGCTCAAGACTAAACCCACATCGCTTGGCAAATGACCAATCCATAAGACTCAGGGCAGCGCCTGAATCTACATAGGCATCGACGGAAATGGATGATAATGAGCAAATCAGAGTCACAGACAGAATGAACTTAGACTGTAACGTACTAATGGCAACAGACTTATCAACCTTTTTTGTGCGTTTAGAGCATGCTGATATAACATGAGCTGAATCACCACAATAAAAGCACAACCCATTTTTCCGCCTATAGTTTTGCCGTTCACTTCTAGACTGAACTCTATCACATTGCATTGTCTCAAGTGCCTGTTCAGAAGACACCGCCAAATGGTGCACAGGTTTGCGCTCCCGTAAACGCCGATCAATCTGAATAGCCATAGTCATAGACTCATTCAGACCCGTAGGCGCAGGGAACCCCACCATAACATCTTTAATGGCCTCAGAAAGGCCATCTCTGAACTTTGCAGCCAGGGCGCACTCATTCCACTGAGTAAGCACTGACCATTTCCGAAATTTTTGACAATATATTTCTGCTTCATCTTGCCCCTGAGAGAGAGCTAATAAAGCTTTTTCAGCCTGAATCTCTTGGTTAGGTTCCTCATAGAGCAAACCCAATGCCAGAAAAAATGCATCCACATGAAGCAACGCAGGATCCCCTAGTGCCAATGCAAATGCCCAATTTTGAGGGTCACCCCGCAGGAAAGATATAATAATTTAACCTGCTGAGCAGGGTCTCCAGAAGAGCGAGATTTCAAAGAAAGGAACAGCTTGCAATTGTTCCTAAAATTCAGAAAACTAGATCTATCTCCAGCAAAGAACTCTGGAATAGGAATTCTAGGTTCAGACATAGGAGCATGTACAACAAAATCTTGTATATTTTGAACCTTAGCAGCAAGATTATTCAAGCTGGAAGCTAAACTCTGGACGTCCATGATAAACAGCTAAGGTCAGAGCCATTCAAGGATTAAGAGGAGGAAAAAATAAAAAAAATTAGCCAGGCTGCAATTAGGGCTAGGCAGCAACCTCAGAGGAGAAAAAAAAAAAAAAAACTTCCTCAGACTACTTTTCCTCCTACTTCAGCCCAAACATTTTGGCCGGCTATACTGTCGTGATTCCAATGGCAGGGAATCACAAAAGGACAAGCACCAACGAGCTCTGGGGTGATGGAACCTGAGCTGACCGCGACCCTAAACCTGAACACACAAATAACAATAGCCGGGGAACGTGCCTACGTTGATCCTAGACGTCTCGCACCAGCCGAAGATCTAACTTCCCCTATTAGAAGAAACACAGACCTCTCTTGCCTCCAGAGAAATACCCCACAGAAATAGCAGCCCCCCACATATAATGACGGTGAAATGAGAGGAAGGCACATGCACAGTATGAAATCAGATTCAGCAAAATGAGGCCCGCTAAAACTAGATAGCAGAGGATACAAAAGTAAACTGCGCGGTCAGCAAAAAACCCTTCAAAAAACCATCCTGTAATTACTTGAACTCATGTTCCAACTCATGGAACATGAGGAGCAATTACAGCCCACTAGAGCAACCAGCAGCAAAGAAACAATTATATGCAAGCTGGACAAGACAAAAATAAATCAAAACGTGGAACAAGAAAATCAAAAACTTAGCTTGTCCTGAAGATTACTGAAGCCAGAAGCTGAGGTAACAAAACACTCTGATAACCTTGATAGCCGGCGGGGAAATGACAAGAAAGCCCGGTTAAATAGGAAACTCCCAAATCCTAATAGAACAGGTGGACACCAGAGACAGCAGAACACAAATCACCCAGTACCATCAGTAACCACCAGAGGGAGCCCAAAAACAGAACTCAAAACAGATTACCATACTCCAGTCCTCTATGGTCCAATCCTTATGGTCTTTGGCAAACGTCAACCTGGCTCTCCTTTGCTTCTCATTGATAAAAGGCTTTTTTCCAGCTTTACATGACTTGAGTCCTGCCTCTAGGAGCCTGTTACGAATTGTTCTTGCCGTGCACTTCACCCCAGCTGCCATTTGCCATTCCTTTTGTAGGTCACTTGATGTCATCCTGCAATTGCTGAGTGATATTCGAATAAGATGACGGTCATCCCAGTCAGTGGAGAGACATTTTCACCATCTGCCAGTTTGTAGCTTTGTTGTCCCCAATGTCTGCTGTTTTACTCTGTGTTTGGAGGTTCTGAGGGTGAGGGGTGCTACTTGGTCTAGGGTGCTTCTAAGAGTGTCATTGTAGTGATGTACCGCCAGATCAGGACAGGGAAAAGAGGAGATTGAAGACAGTGATGAGTGTAAGGAGTCTGAAAGTGTATGAGGGTAAATGGCTTGTAGATTTCTGACTGAATGGTGGGTAGGATTGTACTGGGGTGAGCGAGGATTTGTGAGCATGAAGGAGAGAATGTTGTGGTCGGAGAGGGGAAGCGGTGAGTTATTTAGGTAGGAGATTGAACACAGCTGGACAAAGACCAGGTCAAGGGTGTTACCTTCCTTGTGTGTCTCAAAGGTTGAGAGCTGTGAGAGGCCGAGCGAAGTGGTTAGTGATAGAAGCTGGGATGCAGATGTAGAAGTGGGGCTGTTTATGGGGATGTTGAAGTCTCCCAGGATAAGGGTTGGGAGTTCTGAGGACATGAAGTGCGGCAGCCAGGCAGAGAAATGGTTCAGGAAGTGGGTGGGTGAGCCTGGGGGCCGGTATATGACCGCTACTCTGAGGGAGAGGGGACAGAAGAGCCTGATGGTGTGGACCTCAAAAGAAGGGAATGAGAGTGATGGAGTTGGTGGGTTGACCTGGAAGGTGCATTGTGGGGAGAGGAGTCTGTTTGTGGGTCTCGGGGAATGGGAGAATTGTAGGCCACCATGGGAAATGGCAGCAGGGGAGACCGTGTCAGAATCCTGGATCCAGGTTTCAGTGAGGGCCAATAGATTTAGAGAGTTGTTCAGAAAGTAGTTGTGCAGGAAAGGAAGCTTGTTACATACAGACCGTGGATTCCAAAGGGCACAATTAAAAGAAGGAGATGAGGGAGTGCAAGTAATATTAATAAGGTTAGAATGGTTTTGATGTGAGGCAGGGTAGCAGTTGAGGTTGTGGTATGGTGGCCAGGGTTGGGGGAGATGTCTCCCGAAATCAGTAGGGGTAGGAAGATAAAAAGCAAGAAGTTTTTGGAATTGTAATACTTTTTTTGTGCAGTGTGTTTTGGAAAGACGGACTGAGGTTTTTCAGGAAGGTGAAAAGTGCATGGGAGCTGTACATAGGAGAGGGAATAAGAGAGGAGCTGATGTATATGAGTCGTGATGGAAGGGAGATTGGGTGGTGGATGTGGATTGCAAGGGAAAATAGGAGTATAGGAATATAGGACATGGATAGAAGGGAGAGCAGTGTTTGGATTACCTGACTCCTGCTCTGACTAACTGCCATGGAATAACTGCTATAACTTGATGCTTAGCTAATGTGATGCTTTGCTGAATGCGTGCAACCCCACACATGCGTGCACCCCTAAGAATGAATCTAAATTTATAGGCCCCCAGTGCAAGGAGAGGACAGCCGGATTATGGGAGCTGGTTAGTTATAAATTAGGGACAGCTGCTCAACACATCCTGGTGTGGATAGATGATCAAAGATGCAGTCCTGATAACATCTCCATACTAATACCCCTTCTGTGATAAGCATCTACAGAGCCCCCCCCCCCCAGATCTACAACAGTGAGTACTGAAAACCATGCAACTGATGATGATGAATTCTACGTTACTGAAGGAAATAAAGATAGTAGGACTTACACAGAGACATGGGACAGGGTCTGTTGCCTTGAATCTGTCTCATTTAACCTTTAACTTGACCCCTTACATCATTATTTCCACATTACCTACATTTAGGATGTGGAATTAGGCTTAGTTAAGGGTTACAACCTTTGCACTTAAGATCCTTTTTAAGATTATTATGGTTATCTCAGAGATTCTTTTGGGCCCCTATGCCATGAAGAACTGAACTCCTTGTCAAACAATACCATTAATGTTACTCACCAGTTTCTCGGCAACAGTGCCGAGCTTGGCTCTCTTGTGTTATGGTCACCTCCCTTGGCAAGAGTCCATGCTGGGTTAACCCAGCAAACTCCTCTGACATAATCACCCAATCCCTTTTAAAGCGGGTGGGAATTTGATGCTACTTCTCTTGGACTAACATAAATAAACTCTTTACAGACATACACTTTATTGAAATATTTGTTTGAAAAAATTCCTCAAAAGGAAAATATAATAATGTTTTCCTGATGAGATTCGCACCCTAAATTGTAATGCAAATGGCAACCTCGCTCAATAGTGTCCCTCCCTATTACACCCTAGACAGTCCTACATCAATTCCAAATATTTAAGGGACTCTCTCTGGAGAGCCTTACAGCCCTTGCTTTTATATATGGAATAATAAAGTACCAAGATTTATTCAAGCGTTTGGAGCTGGAACAAAGTTTTTTTCGTTTTCTCTGTTGCAACTACGTGGATTAGCGTGGAAGTTCCGTGCACCTGTTGCGGCTGCCTGGTGAGCTGGCTTTTTCTTTGTTTTTCATGTTTCTTACTATTGTTTTATATACGGTACATAATGCTGTGACTGATATTCAAGGACTACAGCTATATAAAGTGCATAAGGCTGTAACTGATATCCAGCATCAATAGTAAGGGTGTAGGCTCTACAGTCAGGTATGTAAATTAAGTTATCCTAATATATGGAGCGCCCCCAGATGCAGGGCCGCGGGGTATTCGGTACCGGTCCTCTCTGTCTCGGTTCTGAGGTTGTCACGGTGGCTGGACCCAGTCCGTGACCCTGCTAAGGGGCGTCCAATGAAAGGTGATGAAAGTCGGCCAAGGTTTCGTGACGCCACCTGTGGTATTCAATCAGGGTAATCGACGCTGCTTGGGGCCCACTGGGGTGATGTGATGGCAGCTAGATGGTATACCTTCCCACAGGTGAAGTATATCCCCAGGGCTTCCCAGTAGTGTAGGTAGTAATGATGTGAGGCGCTGTTAATAACGAGGACACAGGGTTGCAGTCTCTTTACCTTTTACTGAAGACTTTGGGATCCTCAATCCAGAGCACTGCTAACTGGGATGGCTGAGACCGGCCAGTCCGAAGGCACATCCAGAGTTCCCTTTGCAGGTGGAAATCAGTGCCTACCACTAGCGCCTGTGTGTTGTAGTTCTTCCCTGCTGAAAATTCAGGATAGTCCTCACAACTTTCTTGTTCGTTCTTTCTCTCTCTCTCTCCGTCCCCCAAGTTTATCTGGATAGGACGCACCCGTTTGACGGGAAGGCTCAGAGCTATTCTGGGACCATAGAGACGCCCCTCTCCACGCTTGCCCCCTATGTTTTCTTAGGTGATGTATGGTAGACAGCCAACCTATAATCAACTGTCCTGCCGTTATTTGAAGTAATGCTTGGAGTCAGTTACTTCCTTGGTGTTCCGGCCACCGGCTACGTGCCTCAGTAGGATGTTGCCGTTCTCGGGGCACGACTCCTACTGGCTCTCCTTTGTGCTTTGATCTCGTTTCTCACTTCTCCACAAAATCTTTCTCTTTGTGTCCTTTCTTAGGATGCCGCCGCAAGGTAGTGCAGGCGCGGCTCCGTCACTTTCTACTCTTTCTGCTAGGTATCTGCCAGGAACCCACCCCTGACAGGTCCTCCCTGGAGCTCTCCCAGGCCGCGTTCTGTTCTAACTTCCTATCCGACCCCCAGTTTTACCAGTGTGAGGAGTGGCCTAATACATAGTGCCTTTTGCTCCCCCTGGTGGCCGAAGTGTGAAGTGTACTGTGTGACTGTGATACCTGGTCAGGTGAACTCCTTTAGTGCAATCAGACATAACATCACTCCCCTTAGTGGCAGAGCGACATTACTACAACGACCAGGACTCTGGGGTGCTGCATATATATATATATATATATATATATATATATATATATATATATATATACACATTTCAAAAAAGCAGGCAGCACTCCATATTAGCTGAAAAATCTGTGCAGGATTTATTGAACCCACATGTCTGGGCAATGTTTCGGCTCCAAATGAGCCTTTCTCAAGCTTGAGAAAGGCTCATTTGGAGCCGAAACGTTGCCCAGACATGTGGGTTCAATAAATCCTGCACAGATTTTTCAGCTAATATGGAGTGCTGCCTGCTTTTTTGAAATTTGTATACTTTGGACAATCCATGGACAGAGTGCCTGGGGGCCTTGCACCTGAAGATAAGTAAATGAGCTGTGTGCTGTTCCTGTTTTTTACTAATATACAGTACAGACCAAAAGTTTGGATACACCTTCTCATTTAAAGATTTTTCTGTATTTTCATGACTATGAAAATTGTACATTCACACTGAAGGCATCAAAACTATGAATTAACACATGTGGAATTATATACTTAACAAAAAAGTGTGAAGCAACTGAAATTATGTCTTAAATTCTAGGTTCTTCAAAGCAGCAACCTTTTGCTTTGATGACTGCTTTGCACACTTTTGGCATTCTCTTGATGAGCTTCAAGAGGTAGTCACCGGTAATGGTCTTCCAACAATCTTGAAGGAGTTCCCAGAGATGTGTAGCACTTGTTGGCCCTTTTGCCTTCACTCTGCGGTCCAGCTCACCCAAAACCATCTTGATTGGGTTCAGGTCTGGTGACTGTGGGGGCCAGGTCTTCTGGCATAGCACCCCATCACTCTCCTTCTTGGTCAAATAGCCCTTACACAGCCTGGAGGTGTGTTTGGGGTCATTGTCCTGTTGAAAAATAAATGATGGTCCAACCAAAAGCAAACCAGATGGAATAGCATACCGCTGCAAGATGCTGTGGTAGCCATGCTGGTTCAGTATGCCTTCAATTTTGAATAAATCCCCAACAGTGTCACCAGCAAAGCACCATCACACCTCCTCCTCCATGCTTCACGGTGGGAACCAGGCATGTAGAGTCCATCCGTTCACCTTTTCTGCGTTGCACAAAGACATGGTGGTTGGAACCAAAGATCTCAAATTTGGACTCATGAGACCAAAGCACAGATTTCCACTGGTCTAATGTCTATTCCTTGTGTTCTTTAGCCCAAACAAGTCTCTTCTGCTTGTTGCCTGTCCTTAGCAGTGGTTTCCTAGCAGCTTTTTTACCATGAAGGCCTGCTGCACAAAATCTCCTCTTAATAGTTGTTGTAGAGATGTGTCTGCTGCTAGAACTCTGTGTAGCATTGACCTGGTCTAATCTGAGCTGCTGTTAACCTGATATTTCTGAGGCTGGTAACTCGGATAAACTTATCCTCAGAAGCAGAGGTGACTCTTGGTCTTCATTTCCTGGGGTGGTCCTCATGTGAGCCAGTTTCTTTGTAGAGCTTGATGGTTTTTTCCACTGCACTTGGGGACACTTTCAAAGTTTTCCCAATTTTTCGCACTAACTGACCTTTATTTCTCAAAGTAATGATGGCCACTCATTTTCTTAACTTAGCTGCTTTTTTCTTGCCATAATACAAATTCTAACAGTTTATTCAGTAGGACTATCAGCTGTGTATCCACCAGACTTCTGCACAACACAACTGATGTTCCCAACACCATTTATAAGGCAAGAAATCCCACTTATTAAACCTGACAGGGAACACCTGTGAAGTGAAAACCATTCCCGGTGACTACCTCTTGAAGCTCATCAAGAGAATGCCAAGAGTGTGCAAAGCAGTCATCAAATCAAAAGGTGGCTACTTTGAAAAACCTAGAATATCAGACATATTTTCATCTGTTTCACACTTTTTTGTTAAGTATATAATTCCACATGTGTTGATTCATAGTTTTGATGCCTTCAGTGTGAATGTACAGAAAAATCTTTAAATGAGAAGGTGTGTCCAAACTTTTGGTCTGTACTGTATATATATATATATATATATATATATATATATATATATATATATATATATATATATATACAACTCTAGCAAAAATTATGAGACTACTGTACAGTTTTATAAAAATCAGCTTCTCTACATGCCTGTCAGCCATTCCATTCCTGTGTCAGTTGAATTCCAACCAGAGTACACCTCAATTTACTTAATGTGCTTCTGATTAGATGATCACCTGAACCAAATCTTATTTAATGAGGGAAATTATAAAAAAAATACTGCTGTGGTGTTCACAATTTTCTTGCAATAGGACAAGCTGGATGGCAAAACAAGTGCTAGTAATATCCCAAAAGTAATAGGAATGAAAAAATAACTTATAACCATGCCAAAGGAGTTGAAAAGAAAAATCTTGAGTGAGGAAAAGGAGGGCTCAATGCTGGCTTTACTAGCAGAAGGACACAGTGAGTGTCATATTGCCTCCACCCTTAAAATTTCTAAGACGGCAGTCAATTACAACAAGGTCAAGCCCTGGCTCACTCTCCGCATTTGATCCCATCACCGAAGAAGTCTCCAGGCTCCTCTCTTCTTCTCGTCGGACTACATGTACTACCGACCCTATTCCATCTCATCTCCTCCAGTCTCTCTCTCCAGTCATCACTACTCACCTAACTACAATCTTTAATCTCTCACTCTCCTCAGGCATTTTCACATCCTCCTTCAAACACTCTATCATTACTCCATTACTAAAGAAACCCACCCTCGACCCATCCTGCACAAACAACTACAGACCTGTCTCCAATCTCCCCTTCATATCTAAACTCTTGATTAGAGCCTAGTCTACTCCCGCCTTACCCGTTACCTCTCCATTCACTCCCTCCTAGACCCTTCACAGTCTGGCTTCCGCCCCCTACGCTCGACAGAAACTGCACTCATCAAAGTGACCAACGACCTCCTGACAGCAAAATGTAACGGGGACCACTCTCTGCTCATTCTTCTCGATCTTTCTGCAGCTTTTGACACTGTTGACCACCCTCTCTTACTCTATAGGCTCCAGTCACTTGGCATTAAGGACACTGCTCTCTCCTGGTTTTCCTCCTATCTTTCGGACCGCTCCTTCAGTGTTCTGTTCTCTGGCTCCACTTCATCTTCTCTTCCTCTCACTGTCGGGGTACCTCAGGGCTCAGTCCTTGGCCCCCTTCTCTTCTCCCTCTACACAGCCCCAATTGGACAGACCATCAGCAGATTTGGCTTTCAGTACCATCTTTATGCCGACGACACACAACTATACACATCATCCCCTGGCCTTACTCCTGCTGTACTACAGAACACTACTGACTGTCTGTCCGTAGTCTACGACATCATGTCCGCTCTCTATCTGAAACTCAACCTCTCCAAAACTGAACTTCTTCTGCTCCCACCATCTACTAACCTCCCTAAACCTCCGTAAACCTGATGTTTCCCTCTCCGTGGGTGGCATCATAATAACACCCCAGCAGCAGGCGCACTGTCTGGGTGTTATGTTTGACTCCAATCTCTCCTCCACATCCCATATACAATCTCTTGCCCGCTCATGCCACTTACACTTAAAGAACATCTCTAGAATCCACCCTTTTCTCACTATAGAAACAACAAAAACTCTCACTGTTGCCCTGATCCACTCCCGCCTGGACTACTGCAACGATCTATTAATTGGCCTCCCCCTCACTCGACTTTCCCCTCTCCAGTCAATCCTTAATGCAGCAGCCAGGGTCGTCTATCTAGCTAATCGCTACTCAAACGCGTCCGCTCTTCACCAGTCATTACACTGGCTGCCCTTTCATTACAGGATACAATTCACTGTACTTGTTCTCACCCACAAAGCTCTTCACAGTGTGGCACCCCCTTACACCTCCTCCCTCATTTCTGTCTATTGGCCTAACCGACCTCTGTGCTCGGCAAATGACTTTCGACTAACCTAATCCGTATCTCCCACTCCCGACTCCAAGACTTTTCCCGTGCTGCGCCAATCCTCTGGAATGCTCTACCCTAAGAAATTAGGACCATCCACAATTTGCATAGTTTTAGGTGCTCCCTCAAGACACATTTGTTCAGAGCGGTCTATCATGTTCCCTAATCAGTTATTTTGACATATTTGTTACTGACCCTTTAGCAAATAGTAATTGCCACAATACCAAGCAAAATATCAAACAAAATATCATATGCATCTGCCAGGGAAAACCAAAGAATGATGTGAAATTTAAGTGTAATAATCCCACGTGGGACATCACAAAAGTGCATAGAACACGTAATAAAAACTTTATAAAAAAATATTCTAATATAACAAATGAGCATACTGATCATATCCAGAGAGATGAAGTTTGTCAAATTGTCTGCTTTCTAGAAAAAGGGCCACACTAATTGCTGTCAAACTGGCAGCTTTCACAGGGGTCCACGTGGCAGTCTTTATTCATAAAATGCCCCACATTCTCTTGATATTTTTGACAGATTTCTATATTTTGGCTAATATTGTGTCGATTATTACAGTCTTGGTGTGCATTTCTTATCGACCCCATGTTCCTTTTCTGTGTTTTTAATGATGTTCGTGTACAAGTATGTATCGGTTTGTAGTTTTTAAAATAGGGTCACTTGAAAGTCACATGCGTCTCCCTTTATTCTGGACCTCACTGTGTATCTAGTAAGGTCATAAGGATTACATTGGTGATATTTCGGAACACAGGAGAAACAGCACAATTTGGGTTCAGGTCTGTGATTTCCTTTGCCTTCTACAAGCAAATCTATAATAGAAATTAAATATTTGTGAAAAAAAGGCAATTTAATTTTTTTAATTTGCTTTCAATCAAATTAATTAAAAAAATGGTCAAATGCTTACTATATCCTTAGATAAATATCCAAATGGGTGCAATTTTAACCCCTTTCTGCCATTAGACGTACTATTGCGTCCATGTGGGGTGGGCTTTACTTCCCAAGGACGCAATAGTACGTCATATGCGATCGGCAGCGCTCACGGGGGGAGCGCCGCCGATCGCGGCCGGGTGTCAGCTGTTTATCGCAGCTGACATCCGGCACTATGTGCCAGGAGCGGTCACGGACCGCCCCCGGCACATTAACCCCCGGCACACCGCGATCAAAGATGATCGCGATGTGCCGGCGGTGCAGGGAAGCACCGCGCAGGGAGGGGGCTCCCTGCGGGCTTCCCTGAGCCCCCCGCAGCAACGCGATGTGATCGCGTTGCTGCGAGGGTCTCACCTCCCTCCCTGCTCCCTCCAGCCCCGGATCCAAGATGGCCGCGGATCCGGGTCCTGCAGGGAGGGAGGTGGCTTCACAGAGCCTGCTCAGAGCAGGCACTGTGAAGCAGCCTGCACTCCTATCAGATCAGTGATCTGACAGAGTGCTGTGCAAACTGTCAGATCACTGATCTGTGATGTCCCCCCCTGGGACAAAGTAAAAAAGTAAAAAAAAAAAATTTCAAATGTGTAAAAAAAAATAAAAAAAAATATTCCAAAATAATGAAAAAAAAAAAAAATATTATTCCCATAAATACATTTCTTTATCTAAATAAAAAAAAAATACAATAAAAGTACACATATTTAGTATCGCCGCGTCCGTAACGGCCCGACCTATAAAACTGGCCCACTAGTTAACCCCTTCAGTAAACACCGTAAGAAAAAAAAAAAAAAAACGAGGCAAAAAACAACGCTTTATTATCATACCGCCGAACAAAAAGTGGAATAACACGCGATCAAAAAGACAGATATAAATAACCATGGTACCGCTGAAAACGTCATCTTGTCCCGCAAAAAACGAGCTGCCATACAGCATCATCAGCAAAAAATTAAAAAAGTTATAGTCCTGAGAATAAAGCGATGCAAAAATAATTATTTTTTCTATAAAATAGTTTTTATCGTATAAAAGCGCCAAAACATAAAAAAATGATATAAATGAGGTGTCGCTGTAATCGTACTGACCCGAAGAATAAAACTGCTTCATCAATTTTACCAAACGCGGAACGGTATAAACGCCTCCCCCAAAAGAAATTCATGAATAGCTGGTTTTTGGTCATTCTGCCTCACAAAAATCGGACTAAAAAGCGATCAAAAAATGTCACGTGCCCGAAAATGTTACCAATAAAAACATCAACTCGTCCCGCAAAAAACAAGACCTCACATGACTCTGTGGACCAAAATATAGAAAAATTATAGCTCTCAAAATGTGGTAACGCAAAAAATATTTTTTGCAATAAAAAGCGTCTTTCAGTGTGTGACGGCTGCCAATCATAAAAATCCGCTAAAAAACCCGCTATAAAAGTAAATCAAACCCCCCTTCATCACCCCCTTAGTTAGGGAAAAATTAAAAAAATGTATTTATTTCCATTTTCCCATTAGGGCTAGGGTTAGAGTTAGGGTTAGGGCTAGGGTTAGGGTTAGGGCTAGGGTTAGGGCTAGGGTTAGGGTTAGGGCTAGGGTTAGGGCTAGGGTTAGGGTTAGGGCTAGGGTTAGGGCTAGGGTTAGGGCTAGGGTTAGGGCTAGGGTTAGGGTTAGGGCTAGGGTTAGGGCTAGGGTTAGGGCTAGGGTTAGGGCTAGGGCTAGGGTTAGGGTTAGGGTTAGGGCTAGGGTTAGGGCTAGGGTTAGGATTAGGGTTAGGGCTAGGGTTAGGGCTAGGGCTACAGTTTGGGTTGGGGCTAAAGTTACAGTTAGGGTTTAGATTACATTTACGGTTGGGAATAGGGTTGGGATTAGGGTTAGGGGTGTGTCAGGGTTAGAGGTGTGGTTAGGGTTACTGTTAGGATTAGGGTTAGGGATGTGTTTGGATTAGGGTTTCAGTTATAATTGGGGGGTTTCCACTGTTTAGGCACATCAGGGGCTCTCCAAACGCGACATGGCGTCCGATCTCAATTCCAGCCAATTCTGCGTTGAAAAAGTAAAACAGTGCTTCTTCCCTTCCGAGCTCTCCCGTGTGCCCAAACAGGGGTTTACCCCAACATATGGGGTATCAGCGTACTCAGGACAAATAGGACAACAACTTTTGGGGTCCAATTTCTCCTGCTACCCTTGGGAAAATACAAAACTCGGGGCTAAAACATTTTTTGTGGGAAAAAAAAAGATTTTTTATTTTCACGGCTCTGCGTTATAAACTGTAGTGAAACACTTGGGGGTTCAAAGTTCTCACAACACATCTAGATTAGTTCCCTGGGGGGTCTAGTTTCCAATATGGGGTCACTTGTGGGGGGTTTCTACTGTTTAGGTACATTAGGGGTTCTGCAAACGCAATGTGACGTCTGCAGACCATTCCATCTAAGTCTGCATTCCAAATGGCGCTCCTTCCCTTCCGAGCTCTGCCATGCGCTCAAACGTTGGTTTCCCCCAACATACGGGGTATCAGCGTACTCAGGACAAATTGGACAACAACTTTTGGGGTCGAATTTCTCCTCTTACCCTCGGGAAAATACAAAACTGGGGGCTAAAAAATAATTTTGGGGGGAAAGATTTTTTTTTTTAATTTTCACGGCTCTGCGTTACAAACTGTAATGAAAAACTTGGGGGTTCAAAGCTATCACAACACATCTAGATGAGTTCCTTAGGGGGTCTAGTTTTCAAAATGGTGTCACTTGTGGGGGGTTTCTACTGTTTAGGTACATTAGGAGCTCTGCAAACGCAATGTGACACCTGCAGACCATTCCATCTAAGTCTGCATTCAAATGGCACTCCTTCCCTTCTGAGCCCTCCCATGTGCCCAAACAGTGGTTCCCCCCACATATGGTGTATCATCGCACTCAGGACAAATTGGGCAACAAATTTTGGGGTCCAATTTCTCCTGTTACCCTCAGGAAAATACAAAACTGGGGGCTAAAAAAATAATTTTTGTGGGAAAAATATTTTGTTTTATTTTTACGGCTCTGCATTATAAACTTCTGTGAAGCACTTGGTGGGTCAAAGTGCTCACCACACCTCTAGATAAGTTCCTTAGGGGGTCTACTTTCCAAAATGGTGTCATTTGTGGGGGGTTTCAATGTTTAGGCACATCAGTGGCTCTTCAAACGCAACATGGCGTCCCATCTCAATTCCTGTCAATTTTGCTTTGAAAAGTCAAACGGCGCTCCTTCCCTTCCGAGCTCTCCCATCCACCCAAACAGTGGTTTACCCCCACATATGGGGTATCAGCGTACTCAGGACAAATTGTACAACAACTTTTGGGGTCCAATTTCTTCTCTTACCCTTGGGAAAATAAAAAATTGGGGGCGAAAAGATAATTTTTGTGAAAAAATATGATTTTTTATTTTTACGGTTCTACATTATAAACTTCTGTGAAGCACTTGTTGGGTCAAAGTGCTCACCACACCTCTAGATAAGTTCCTTAGGGGGTCTACTTTCCAAAATGGTGTCACTTGTGGGGGGTTTCAATGTTTAGGCACATCAGTGGCTCTCCAAACGCAACATGGCGTCCCATCTCAATTCCTGTCAATTTTGCATTGAAAAGTCAAACGGCGCTCCTTCCCTTCCGAGCTCTCCCATCCGCCCAAACAGTGGTTTACCCCCACATATGGGCTATCAGCGTACTCAGGACAAATTGTACAACAACTTTTGGGGTCCAATTTCTTCTCTTACCCTTGGGAAAATAAAAAATTGGGGGCGAAAAGATAATTTTTGTGAAAAAATATGATTTTTTATTTTTACGGTTCTACATTATAAACTTCTGTGAAGCACTTGTTGGGTCAAAGTGCTCACCACACCTCTAGATAAGTTCCTTAGGGGGTCTACTTTCCAAAATGGTGTCACTTGTGGGGGGTTTCAATGTTTAGGCACATCAGGGGCTCTCCAAACGAAACATGGCGTCCCATCTCAATTCCAGTCAATTTTGCATTGAAAAGTCAAATGGCACTCCTTCGCTTCCGAGCTCTGCCATGCGCCCAAACAGTGGTTTACCCCCACATGTGGGGTATTGGCATACTCAGGACAAATTGTACAACAATGTTTGGGGTCCATTTTCTCCTGTTACCCTTGGTAAAATAAAACAAATTGGAGCTGAATTAAATTTTTTGTGAAAAAAAGTTAAATGTTCATTTTTATTTAAACATTCAAAAAATTCCTGTGAAGCACCAGAAGGGTTAATAAACTTCTTGAATATGGTTTTGAGCACCTTGAGGGGTGTAGTTTTTAGAATGGTGTCACACTTGGGTATTTTCTATCATATAGACCCCTCAAAATGACTTCAAATGAGATGTGGTCCCTAAAATAAAATGGTGTTGTAGAAATGAGAAATTGCTGGTCAACTTTTAACCCTTATAAATCCCTAACAAAAAAAAATTTTGGTTCCAAAATTGTGCTGATGTAAAGTAGACATGTGGAAAATGTTACTTATTAAGTATTTTGTGTGACATATCTCTGTGATTTAATTGCATAAAAATTCAAAGTTGGAAAATTGCGAAATTTTCATAATTTTCGCCAAATTTCCGTTTTTTTCACAAATAAACGCAGGTACTATCAAATAATTTTTACCATTGTCATGAAGTACAATATGTCACGAGAAAACAATGTCAGAATCACCAGGATCCATTGAAGCGTTCCAGAGTTATAACCTCATAAAGGGACAGTGGTCAGAATTGTAAAAATTGGCCCGGTCATTAACGTGCAAACCACCCTTGGGGGTAAAGGGGTTAAAAATGAGGTCCTTAATTGGGTGTTTCTAACAACCTTTTTAGACTATGCAAACTTGGCAAACTGAAAAAGAAATCAAAAATTTGGAGCAACGTTTTAAAATTACTGGTATATTTATAAGCCTTGAAATATGCTCAGAATGTAATAAAAATGCAAAATAATTGAGGTAAAAATGAAATAAAATTCACATTTATTACCAGGTTTTTATAGAGTATACCCACATATTTAACATACAGCAATTAAAATCAAGAAAAGACACAATTGATATATTTTTTTTTTTTAATTTCTTGATTTTTCAAAAATAGGCACAAAACGTGTTTACCTCCATTTATCTCCAAAAGAAAGTACAACTTTTTACAAGAACAGTCATGTACCAAAACTGCTTTGATACATAAAAGATCTCAAGATTTATTCCCTGAATTATTCACACATACCAGTTTTCCTAAAACTGACAAGGTGATTAAGGGGTTACATCAACAATAGGGAAACTAAAAATATGTATTTTGTCTAACACTTGTAACATTAAGATTTATTGAATGCTTTTAGAATAATCTTATCAATTATTTAATATTAGTGAAAAATAATATATTTTTAGAAATGAATAATACTTAATCAATATTTTCAGCCATCAAACAATGCATTGTATAATATTGTTATTACTAGCGACATTACAATTAGTATCTACAATTTATATATTAAATTATCTATACATATAAACTACCTAATCGTATTTTACGAAAATGTTAAGGTTTCATCAATGTATGATGAGAAATAATTTACCTGTCAGATCGAAATAATCTAAAAACTGAAAGTTACAATATTTATTTACAGTACATGGGAATAAATGACTGAAAAATAAGAAGTTAATACTTTGCAAAATTCATAATTGTAAAATGCATCTTTTTTAAGCTTTGTAAATCACGTATTGGCATGCTAGTGGGAAGGCTATTTGCGGTGTTCATTAGATAAACCATCTGAAACTTCTCCTTTATTCTGTACTCCACTTTTCACAATATAGTTTGTTTGCTGAATTTAATAACTGGAATAAAAAAAATCATTGGAGCATTCACAATGAATTGAGGTCAGCGGCCACTGTAGTCCAGAAGTATGGACAAGAAGTGAAACAGAAGATGCGGCAAATGGAGTCACAGTATGACAGAACTGGTAGGTGATTTGAAAGATTAAAGCTTGTGCATGCACTAACCGTCCCGGCTCATACCACGCTGTGAAATGACATCAGGCACACCTGTAACCTTTGGCTGGCCAAAGGGAGCAGATGCTAAGTTCACCAGAGATTTTCATATTACATATTAGTTAGTATTTAAAAGTGAAAATTAAAAGTATTGCCCACTGTCTGTTGACTCAGACTGTTGCTAACATCTGTTGGGCCATCTGCATTATGAGTTTATTTACCTGCATTCAAGAACTGAAAAAAAATCTAAGAGCGACCACAACAACACGGGAACACAAAGGTTTTCTGTTTGGCGAGAGTTTTCTGCACACAGTACAATATATAAAGAAAACAGCATCAGCATCTCTGTGGGAAATTCTCTGATAATGCCGTTAGTCTCTCAAATAGTAGTTAACGTTTCCCACAATAAACACATTATAGCTACTCTTAAAAGCTTAATGAGTTTGTTTCAGCATCCAAGCTGGAGAAAAAAATGAACCATTAATCAGTCCTTAATTCTCTCCCACAGCTGGATATAGCTCAGTAACTCCAAATTGGTTTGTGTCCATTATACCTAACCACGTAATTGTTGATGTGTAATTGTTCAAACTTGTAATATGTTGGATTTAAATAACTTAAAAAAATACGTGAAAATTCAATTTTTTAGGTATTAAATGTATTTTGCGAAGCGATGAAGATTAGAAAAATGCGGTTTTTGTTCTTTATTTTCTTGTTTGTTTTATTTGCCTATAGGTGGTACCAAGCACTGCAGCCCATTAATTTAAAGGTAACCTATCAGGTCAAAAAGTGCTGTTAAGCTGCAGATATGGGGTTAAAATGCAGATTAATAGCGTTCTAAAGCTGCACAGCTGCTGCATTGAAAGCCCAGCTACCGAGAGGAATTGAACTTTATTCTTCCTGGCAACCTCCGGCATTCAGTCACAGAGGCACGACTGGTGCAGCTTCAGTCACCACTCAGCTGTAAGCACACTCCAGCACTGACTGACAGCTGGTTCTGTACTGATGTACTGCTGAGCAGCCTGTCACTCAGTCATTGTTGGGGTGTGGTTACAGTCGTCGCTTGCTGTATACTGAGCGCTGACTGAAACCACATCAGCCACACCTTTATGACTGAAAGCTGGAGGCTGCCAGGAGTTATAGAGTTAATTCCCCCTGGTAGTCAGGCTTTCAGTGTTGCAGTCAAACAGCATAGGGAACACTACTAACCTGCATATTAACCCAATACCTGCATTGTAATAGCATTTGGGAACACGACAGGTTACCTTTAAAGAGGACCTGACTCCAGGTCAAAAGTGGTCACTTGTTGCTATTATTTTAAAACTGCTGCTCCCCTGAGCATTCTGGGGATTTTTTGTTTGCTTGTTTCTCTTTCTGCCATATTATTCATAAGATATGGGCCTTTTCATTTATTAATACTTTTTATGGTCTTTACCAATGAGACACTGCTCACAGAGTAGTCACTCTCAAGATACCAAGGGAGCATTGCTCACAGGATTAAAGACAATTAGCCCTAAATGAAAAGTATCGTATCTCAGGAACAGTATGGTAAAATTAAAAAAAGGAACACTCAAAGGAGAAGCAGGAGTAAAGTAAGCGAAAAATGTGGACATTTTTAACCAGGTTGGGCTGAAATTTTATGCACAGATCATGGAGGGAAATCTAAAGCACAACTACAATCATAGATAGATTATGTTTTAAGTCAATGCAAATCCTTAAATCCTTCTTCTTTAAAGGGAATCTGTCAGCAGGTTTTTGCTAACTCATCTGAGAACAGCCTGATCCAGGCAAAGTTACGCTGAATATAACTATATCACTCAGTTTACTGAGTGCAGCCGTTCTGACACAATCAGAGTTTTTAGATTTAGAATGAAGCACAGCTGAGAAAGCTAACCCTGCCCCCAGTAGGCTCTGTATGTAAAAGTCCATAGACAGTAAGCTGCCTATCACAGGAGGAGGCCTGTTGGATTAGGGCTCACAGATTATTATCTAATTACAGCAATGATAAGCTCCTGGTGCTAAAACAATCATTGTAAGCAAACAAAACAAGGGAGCTTGAAATGAGAGGCATAGCTGAAATCTGTTTTAACCACTTCAGCATGTGGTCTTCAGATTACAGAGCTAAAACCTGCTGACAGATTCCCTTAAAAAATTTATGGATAAATACAGATAATATAATCAACTCGTTGAAACATGAAAGCCTTGAAAACCCTAAACTTTCTGACCACCTTATTGAGAAGTTTCACATTGACATTATATTGATGAAGACAATGTACACAATTCTTAATATTTAGCATCCAGTATGAAAATTACTTAAAATTTGCAGTCTATGATATAGCATGATGATAGCGAAATTCAAAGTAAAAGTTTTAAACTGTCTTGTGTCACCAGTTTTTTAGTACCCCCAACAAATGCCACCACCCTTTTCTGCTGTTGTTTTGCAGTTCACAAATTATTACATTGCCTCCTGACTTCCCCTGTACACGTCAAAATGACCTTGCTGCATTTAAATGAGGCTTGTCTGGTCCAATGGATGTCTTCTTTGCGGTGTTCTTTGCTCTTCTCTGCTAGTAAAAGCCATCCACTGGCTCTGATTGCTGTGCATGACGTGTCGTGCGTCATCCACATAGCTGAACAACGTCTCGCTCCTGCGCAGTAGCATCGCCAGCCGCGCAGGTGCACTTTGCTCTGCCCTACTGCGGCAGAGCAAAGGACATCAGTGCGCATGCAGGAGTCAGGAGGGAATGTAATCGTTTGTGAAATGCATAACAACCGCAGAAAAAGGAGGTCTCATTTGTTGGGGTACTAAAAAACTAGTGACAGGTTCTCTTTAACTATTTTAGATTTTTATTTTCTTTCCATTAACTCAATAACAAATCATTACAAAATTTAAATGTATATAAAAAGTTAATTTACATTACTTTTATATATATAAAACTTAGATGCTTTTTAAATAATTCATTTATATTTTTTATTTGATTCTATTTAATTTTAAACCACATGTAGAAGATCTTAAAATATTTCTAAGCTATATTACATTTACTTATAGATACAGTAACAGATGTAAACCTGCTACAGAGATATGGTAACTACCAGAACCAAGCCTAATATAGTATAGAAATAGTAACTGAATCAAACGTACTATTCAGGAACAATGACAGAACTAAGCATGATACATAGGTTTGGTAACAGAACCAAGTGTGCTACATAGATATGGTAAGAGAACCATGCTAACTGCATAGATACGGTAACAGAATGAAGTGTGCCATACAATTCAGGAAACAGAACAAAATTTACTTCACGGTAATACAGACTGGTAATACAGTCAAGAGTACTGCATAGCTACAGTAATACAACCAAGCTTACTATAGAGATATGATAAAAAGAACCAAGCATGTAATAGAGATACAATAACAGGAACATTCATACTACATAGATGCAATAACAGGGCCAAGTCTACTGCGTATATATGATAGCAGAATCAAGCTTACTATATACATACTATATACAGAGCTACCTGTGCTATGTAGCCATGGTAACAAAATTACTTACTGCAACAATACGGTGCTAGAAGAAAACTCACTGCATAAAAAAAGTACAATAATCAATCCTCATACATTTATACAGTAACAGAACCAGGATTACTATATAAATACGGTAAGAAAAAGCTTACTAAATAGAGATGATAATGATAACCTGACAGAGTCTGTAGGTTACTAAGCAAAATCCTGTTGACAGGTTCACTTTAATGCATAGAAATGGGGAAAGAACCAAACCCAGTGAAAAGATATAGTATCTGCAAAATGTTGTGAAAAAGAGTGTGTGGCTTGCAAATTGACAACCTAATAAAACAATATGCACTTTGTTATACCTTTTTTTTTTAAAGGTGCCTGTTAAATGAAAAAACGTTATTAACCTGTAGATGTCAGGTTAATCTGCAGGTTAATAGCATTCTGAACCTGCCCAGCGCCTGCATTTACAGTCCCACTGCTGGGAGAAAATTAACTTTATTACCCCATGGCAGAGTTCAGTGTTCACTCATAGGAGTGGTGCATGTGCGTTTTCAGTTACCGCTGTGTTTATAGAAGCGTCTGTGACCATGCCCCCAACACTGACCCCTCCTACTCAAAAGATTTTTTTTAAGAAGGGGGGAATAAGATTTCTGCTGTGGGATCCCATAATTCCTATGCATGCATCTGCCTAATATCTCTGCATCTGTCGATAGATGGTGGCATGATTTCATTCCAGACAGCACAAGTTGACATGAGCAATTCTTTTGAGTGATTTATTGAACTTGTGGTGCCATCTAGTGTGACGACACAGCATTTATTCTTAGTTAGGCCAGTCGTATTTTTCTTCAGTGGTTTCAGAGACTTAGCCCATTGTTCATATGAGCCTAAACGTTGACTCTTGAATTGATGACTCAATCAATGTGCATAATTTATCCTTCAATGTTTACATGTCAACAAATTGCATGGATTGTACCAATCAACATATTAGCAAACATCATTTGTTTAATTACCCAGTGTTCCTGTCCTCCAAGTATAGCAATGCAATAATCAATTCAAGAGTCACCGTTTAGGCTTATATGAACAATGGCCTATGTCTCTTGATCCACCAAAGAAAAGCACATAATAATGAATAGTAATTATTTTATTTATATAGCGCCAACATATTCCACAGCGCACATCAATTCAATAGTCAACACTCATATGAACAATAGCCTTTAGATTTCAACCGGTCATTACGATTATTTTGCTAGCTTTTTCCACCAGCCAGCAGTCACTCTATAGATGTAACCCAAGTGCACCTGCATAAGTCAAGATCCCTGTGCCGAGGTTAAAAGGTGAAAGATGGGTTCCCATGGGACTTGCAAAGTGGAGTGGCTTTTGCAAAGCCTGTCTGTGTGTTAGCACCATTGTGGATCCTTGCTCTGACAGACAGGATCTCCAGCGTGTCAATTCACTTACCCGTGCTGCGGTCAGTGCTTCCCTTCCCCATGCTCTGCATGCTTCCAGCAGAGCTTACAGCTATATCCTTAGCGCACTGTGCACATGTGCTCCCGCCCTCTTAAGGGTCAGCGTGTGCACTTGCCATTTCCTCCCCAGCCAATGGCTGTGGGGCATTATGTGTATATTGTTTTCTCCTCATTGGGGAGGTGCCTGAGCAACCTTCCTCTTCTGCATTCTAAGTTGTGTAAGGTTGAGTACCAGTCCTTGCTGCACTCTGGTGCAGATCCTACCTGCTGCACTCTAACATATACTCTGCCTGCTGCAGATCCTCAACTTATCATCGAACCGTCCAAGGTGGTTACTGTTGCTCCAGTCAGCCTATCGCAAATTACCCCAGGAAAAACCCTTGTGGCTGAGTCTGAGAAGAAGTGAGGTCATCCGTCCAAGGTGGCTGGTTACGCGGGACAAAGGAAGACACTACAATTGATTTCTCGCCACCACTGGCGGCCATCTATGAGGAGGGAGATCTATGCTTACGTGGCTGCCTGTCCGATTTGTGCCCACAATAAGTTTCCCAGACGACTTCCTACCAGTTCTCTCCTGCTGTTACATGTGCAGCCTGATCTATGGCAGCACACAGCCATGGACTTCATTACAGATTTGCCCACCGTCATGTGGGTAGTTGTGGATGGCTTTTCTAAAATGGCACATTTTACCCCATTGTCTGCTCTTCTATCTGCTCCTGATCTGGCTGACAGCTTCATCAAATCATATTTTACGCCTGCACAGATTTCCTAGTCACATAATATCCAATTGAGGTTTGCAGTTCACTTCCAGATTCTGGCGAGCTCTTTGAAAACATCTGGATATCGTCTTGGACTTCTCCTCGCCCTATCACCCTCAGTGAAATGGGCAAGTGGAGCGTGTCAACCAGGTCCTGGGCAACTACTTGCGACACTTCATTAATACCCACCACAATGATTGGGTGAAATTACTTCCTTGGACTAAGTTCTCATACAACTATCATGTTGGTGAAGAATTGGGAGAGTTTTCTTTTCAACATTGTGTTCAGTCGGCAACACGAGGTTCCCCTCTCAGGTGACTGCTCCTTCTGATGTTCCTGTGGCAGATGTTCTCTCCAAGGATTTTGTAAAGTTGTGGGAGGACACCAAAGCCACTTTAGAAGCATCCTCCGCCCATATGAAGAGACATGCAGACAAAAGGTTCCTGGACCCTATATGCTTCCGCCCCAGCGACAAGGTATGGCTCTCTTCCAGGTACGTCCGATTGAGGGTTCCCTCTTACAAGTTGGGTCCTCATTTTATCAGGCCTTTGGAGGTGCTGAATCGGATCAACGAGGTCTCCGATAAACTGAACTTGCCTCCTTCATTACGGATTCTAAATTCATTCCATGTAGCTCTGCTGAAGCTGATCATCCTGAGTCCCTTCTTCAAGGATCCCAGTACCACACCTATGCCAACTGCCTCAGATGATGTTTTTGAGGTGGAGAACATCTTGGCCATAAAGTGGGTGAGAGGCAAGACCTTCTTCCTTGTCGACTGGAAGGGATTTGGTCCAGAGGAAAGATCCTGGGAGCCTAAGGAGAACATTCACGCTCCAATTCTCAGCCTGAACTTCCTCAATGGCCTGAAGAGGAGGGGGCATATAGGGGGGTACTGTTAGCACCAAGCCAGATCCCTGCTCTGACGGGCAGGATCTCTGGCATGTCAATTCCTTCACCAGCTCTGCAGTCAGTGCTTCCCTTCCCCATGCTCTGCATGCTTCCAGCCATGTCCTTCAAGCGCACATGCGCACGCTCCCATACTTTTAAAGGGTTAATGAATGCACTTGCTATTTCCTCCCCAGCCAATGGCTGTGGGGCATTATGTATATATTGCTTCCTCCTCACTGGGGAGGTGCCTGAGCAACGTTCCTTCTCTGCATTCTAAGTTGTGTAAGATTGTGTATTAGTCCTTGCTGTACTCTGGTGCAGATCCTGCCTGCTGCACTCTGACACTCACTCTGCCTGCTGCACTCTGGTGCAGATCCTGCCTGCTGCACTCTAGTGCAGATTCTTCCTGCTGCACTCTGATATGTATTCTGCCTGCTGCACTCTTATTCAAACTCTGACTGCTGCACCATCCAGTCTGACTTTCTGGGTCCAGCTGCCGAGGGTTCATTGGCCTGTCCTGGAGTAGCACCTGGCGTTCATCGGGAACTAAGTCTAAACTCACCATCAGAGGCTCTAGTGAACAGTCTGATGCTCGCTTAGTCACGCTCCTCCAGGCTCTCCACATTCTGAAGCACAGTGGTTCCATAAACCACGTCCGTGACACTGTGGAAGCCCTATTAAAAGCCCTCCTCAGACAGTGCACTTTTAAATCTATTGGATATTAATCTCAACCCTGACATGCACAATAGAGCTTGATACCATAAAACCTCGACCATGTACAGTTTATTTTGTATATTGGGAAAGTCATTGGATCCAAACTTAGCGTAAGTAAATCTATTATTTCTATACTGACATATCTTTAGTTTGCTGAAATAATGATCTTGTTATATTTTTTACTTCATATATTTATCTGGAATTTCAGATCTTTTGATTTCTAAGATGGGTGACAAGCTTGAGTGCTGCACATACCAAAATCCGGCTGCAAAGAATGGCTTTATACTACATTTGAGCTGTCACCTTCCGCAGTGATTGTTTTATGTACTATTAAGTTAATATAGGTTTCTAAAATGCAATTGTGTGAGAGATAGCAAATTTGAGGAAAAGGCAGACAAACTGACTCAACAATTCAGAGACAGGCAATATACAGAATCCACTTTACAGACTGCTCTTAGATATTTAGTTAGTCTTTTTGTCTTTTCCCACAATACAAATAGACAAGATAAAACACAACATTAAGATAGTTTAGATAGTTTAAGTACTAAACTATTCTCACATTTCAACACATAATTTATTTAGGCAAGTTAATAAGAATATTCAAAATTGTTGGTATTTAATATCAGACATAGGCCCAAATTCATGGCAGCACATTTGAAGGTTTTCCTAGGAATGCTCTTTTTACAATAATCGTGCAGTCTAAACAGCTTGATGATCATGAGACGATAGTAAAGCGCTCATTCGTCAGGAGAAATAATCTTTTGTGCTGCAAAAGAACGATGGAAGCCTATGCGCACTGGAAGAGCTATTACATTTGAAGCTGGATCAGCAGAAAATACAGTACATAGTAGCATCCACATTTTGAAAGTAGTAAACATATATAAACAGTTGTTTTTTTTTTACTAAAGTGTTACAATTGCCAAAATAGAAGAACCATGAGTCAAAAACTAGCCAATAGATAGTACAGAACTAATATAAACTTTATTTAATACATAAAATATTACAATTACCATGTAAATATAAAGTGACACATAGTGACTTAATCCAGGTACAGAAAAGACCGTATATCACAGACCAATGCAGGTAATCCCCATGTATGCAGTAGGTATACTACCAATACATACACATCACAGTATTGCCTAATTACCAATTGATCAGATATATTTAGTATATAACTATAAATAAGTACTGTGGCAATGATCGTACATCTAAATGCCTGCAAAAGGGAAAAGTACAACGCAAGTTAGTTACCCATGTGGGATGAAGTAGTAGTCCCGTCCGGATGCCGGTCAGTAACCCCAACGCGCGTTTCGCGTTTGAACGTTATCGCTTCCTCAGGGGGCGTGGTTTAATCAGGTTTCCTGTCCCATTAAATAGTGATCACATCCACCCATGTGATCAAGTGCTAATAGCGCATGCGCACTGGTGAACCGCACGCCGAGACAAATGCATGCGTCCCAAGCCTCACATCAGCGCAGAGGACACCGGTCACGTGAGCGGGCAGGCGCCACACCCCCAACACGTGACACCGGGCCGCTGCAGAAGATCGGACCCAGGACACACGCATGCTCCGCGTGTCAGGTATATTTGAAGTGATAATAAAGTGACAGTGCAATGAAAGTGCGATAATAGGCTGTTCAGATGATGACAGCTGAATGCTAAAACACAGTGCACATGCTAAATACTGATAATCAATAAATCCCCACTATATTACCTCCGCAACCCCACAGAAGACCAAAACGGAACCCACACCCTCCGATGAAGTCCAAAGGGGGAGAAGAGGCAAATTGGGGAACATTAAAAGAATAGTGTGCTTATAACAATTGAAGTGCTGATAAAATACATGGTAAATGCATATAAAACAAACCAAAAATAAGCACAAAAATAATGAATAATAAATTGATTATAATCACATCCCAGCTTTGGCCATGATGTATCCCCGAAACAAAAGTACTCCTAAAGATGTCATATATAGTATAAAGTCATGGAATCATAACAGTAATATGTCCCCCGAAATTACACATTTAGGTTGACAGTATAATAACTGTGCCTAGATATCAAAAGTCCGTCCCAATGATCCAATTAGTGATCCGATTCTTGTAATACTCCACTTGTGAGATGACATCATAGGATCCTCAGTTCCATTCAAATCGGACCTTGATATACGTAGTATCAGATGTCACAGACAACATGGTCAGGGCCAGGATGCTACACACACTACAAATAATATGAGACAAAAAACATAATTAAAATTTGATCGGAAATGGCAGAGACATCACGTGGAACTATTCCAAAAATATGTCTCCTTCAAAGATAAGAGGAGAAACCATGAGCTTCGTTGAGGCCAGTGGGCGTCATAGTGCCAAGTGTTGCAATCCAGCGACATTCCCTCTGTGCCAAAATGCGCTTTTTCCCCCACTAATAAATTTAATCTCTTCACAGCCACCAAGGACCTATACTTGTTCTCAAGAAAATTAATCCTTAAAAAATTATTTGAAAAAGATGGGCAAAAACAAACAGGCGAGGATGCTGAGAGAGAGGCGTTGATGGCACTGGAGGATCTCCTGGATGAACAAATGTCTGGTGGGGTAGGTACCTTCCCACGTGATTGTCGGCCGAGGTCGACTAGGTTTCCCCCCTTGTCTGTCTGCCCGGCTGTGGAAATTTTTACTAAAATGGTCCTCTGTGATTTTCAAAATATCTCGACAAGACGTAGGAATGACAACTTAACATTTAAACAAAGACAAGCTCTGGATCAACTACGAGCATATGAGGACATAGTTATTAAGCCGGCAGACAAGGGGGGAAATGTGGTACTCTGGCCCAGTGTACTCTATGAGAGGGAGGCGTTTAAACACCTTAGGGACAAAGAGACCTATAGGAAGCTTGATCATTATCCAACTGATGCTTTTTCCCGTGAATTGGAGGGTATTTTGGTTGATGCCCATGATAGGGGCATCATTCCGAAACAGGTGCTGGATGGACTTCTCACTCGGTTCCCTAGGGTCCCGACATTATACTTTATCCCCAAGATCCACAAAAATCCCGTTGACCCACCAGGCCGTCCGATAGTCTCTGGCATTGGAGGGTTGAGTGATCCCATATGTAAATTTGTGGATTATTACTTGAAACCATTAGTTGAGTCGCTCCCTTCCTATGCCAGGGACACGTCAGACGTCCTTCGTCGGATCAACGGGATTCAATTAGAAGATGATATGTGCCTTGTCACTGCTGATGTACAATCACTATATACCTGCATTGGCCATGAGGATGGGTTGGAGGCGGTCCGCTTCTTCCTGGGTGCCAGCAACTGGGATGGTGCTATTTGTGAACTGGTCATTGATCTTTTGACATTTATTTTGACAAAAAATTTTTTTGTCTTTAAAGACAATTTTTATTTGCAGCAACGTGGCACTGCCATGGGTGCGGCCTGTGCGCCCTCTTTCGCCAATCTCTTCTTGGGGTATTGGGAGAGAGAGGTCTTTGGCGGGGGAGGGCCGCAGGCCGCTGACCATGTGCAGTGCTAGCTGCGTTATATTGATGACCTGTTCATCATATGGCAAGGACCTGAGGAAACATTACATGAATTTATGCATCAACTCAATGATAATGCATACAATATTAAATTGACGTATTGTATGAGTAGGACCATGGTGGACTTTCTGGACATTAAAATTGAGGTTGACAAAGATCATTATTTACAAACAGATGTCTTTAGAAAGTCCACGTCGGTCAACTCACTTCTTCATGCTGAATCAGGACATCCGTACAGCACTATTAAAGCCATCCCAGTTGGTCAGCACCTCAGGATGAAGCGGATCTGCTCCTCCGCCCCCAAATTTGAGGCCCAAGCAGCAGATCTTAAAATCAGATTTAAAGACAGGGGATATAGTAATAGAAGCATCAGGAAGGGGTATTTAAGAGCAAAATATGCTCCCCGAGACGAACTGCTGAATTCTTTTAACATCAGTAAGAAAGTGACAGAACAAAATAACGTGGTGAGGTTTATATCCACCTATAATGGTGAATGGTCAACTATGAGAGAGTGTCTCCAGAAACATTGGGGCATTCTCCAAAGTGATCCATTGTTGGCCAAGTGTCTCACAAATTGGCCCCTGATGACTGCAAGACGCAGTAAAAATCTTAAAGATTTATTGGTGTCCAGCCATTATGTCCCCAAAGTTAGTACATATGATTTTGGGTCTTGTGGGCCACCTCGTGGTTGCTTTCCATGTGGTGACTGTGTCTCCTGCCAAAACATCTGTCGTATTGCCAAATTTGACTCAGCTGATGGCAAGAAAACCTTTTCTATCAACTACCACATAACGTGTAATACAACTCAGGTTGTATATTATGCGGTATGCAGCTGTCCAAAAATCTATATTGGGTTAACATCTCGTCGTTTGGGCACACGCACTAGAGAGCATGTGCGCGACATCATGGCAGCTAAAAATGAGACAGATGTGACACAATTGAAAACCATACCACGTCATTTCCGACAATTTCATGGATGTAATCCTAAGTCCTTTTTGATACGCGGAATTGACGTGGTCCAATGTGGCATCAGAGGTGGCAATATCAAGCGCATTTTGGCACAGAGGGAATGTCGCTGGATTGCAACACTTGGCACTATGACGCCCACTGGCCTCAACGAAGCTCATGGTTTCTCCTCTTATCTTTGAAGGAGACATATTTTTGGAATAGTTCCACGTGATGTCTCTGCCATTTCCGATCAAATTTTAATTATGTTTTTTGTCTCATATTATTTGTAGTGTGTGTAGCATCCTGGCCCTGACCATGTTGTCTGTGACATCTGATACTACGTATATCAAGGTCCGATTTGAATGGAACTGAGGATCCTATGATGTCATCTCACAAGTGGAGTATTACAAGAATCGGATCACTAATTGGATCATTGGGACGGACTTTTGATATCTAGGCACAGTTATTATACTGTCAACCTAAATGTGTAATTTCGGGGGACATATTACTGTTATGATTCCATGACTTTATACTATATATGACATCTTTAGGAGTACTTTTGTTTCGGGGATACATCATGGCCAAAGCTGGGATGTGATTATAATCAATTTATTATTCATTATTTTTGTGCTTATTTTTGGTTTGTTTTATATGCATTTACCATGTATTTTATCAGCACTTCAATTGTTATAAGCACACTATTCTTTTAATGTTCCCCAATTTGCCTCTTCTCCCCCTTTGGACTTCATCGGAGGGTGTGGGTTCCGTTTTGGTCTTCTGTGGGGTTGCGGAGGTAATATAGTGGGGATTTATTGATTATCAGTATTTAGCATGTGCACTGTGTTTTAGCATTCAGCTGTCATCATCTGAACAGCCTATTATCGCACTTTCATTGCACTGTCACTTTATTATCACTTCAAATATACCTGACACGCGGAGCATGCGTGTGTCCTGGGTCCGATCTTCTGCAGCGGCCCGGTGTCACGTGTTGGGGGTGTGGCGCCTGCCCGCTCACGTGACCGGTGTCCTCTGCGCTGATGTGAGGCTTGGGACGCATGCGTTTGTCTCGGCGTGCGGTTCACCAGTGCGCATGCGCTATTAGCACTTGATCACATGGGTGGATGTGATCACTATTTAATGGGACAGGAAACCTGATTAAACCACGCCCCCTGAGGAAGCGATAACGTTCAAACGCGAAACGCGCGTTGGGGTTACTGACCGGCATCCGGACGGGACTACTACTTCATCCCACATGGGTAACTAACTTGCGTTGTACTTTTCCCTTTTGCAGGCATTTAGATGTACGATCATTGCCACAGTACTTATTTATAGTTATATACTAAATATATCTGATCAATTGGTAATTAGGCAATACTGTGATGTGTATGTATTGGTAGTATACCTACTGCATACATGGGGATTACCTGCATTGGTCTGTGATATACGGTCTTTTCTGTACCTGGATTAAGTCACTATGTGTCACTTTATATTTACATGGTAATTGTAATATTTTATGTATTAAATAAAGTTTATATTAGTTCTGTACTATCTATTGGCTAGTTTTTGACTCATGGTTCTTCTATTTTGGCTATTTGGTTGAGTCGCCTTTCTTTGAAGTTATTTAGGCTGATGTTTATTTATATAAAGTGTTACAATTGTCTATTAGCAGCTGTATTTGTTTATTAGGAGACTTGAATATTGTTTTACAGACTTTGCAACTAGGTTATGTCCACGTACTCACGCTTCGTCAGGGGGCTGATGCGAAACGCGCGTTGGGGCCACGGCGTGGATTATCTTGGCTGCCATCATCTGGGTAAGGATTAGTGTGGGTTCACCCTCCCTTTTGTTGATTACCGATCTGACCTTTGGTTTTTGAGCCTGTGCGCAGGGCTCAGTGTACCTGATCACATGGATTGACTATGACTTATGGAGATATTATAAAGCCTGGTCCTATGCCCATTCACCATTTGCACTATGCACTTTAGAAAGATATAAATGGCATTAAGATTATCTACACCGTGCTTTTTCCATCTTTGCTACCTCCACCCTCTTTTTTGCTTGTAACTAACTGTTATTGGATTATGAATTGTGTATATATTGCTATGGTTGTTATTTGTGTAACCAATAAAATTTGCTAATTTTTATGGACATTAACTCTGCTTTTTCTTCTATGTTACTGTTTGTGGGAGTGTCCTTTTGGTCATTGTGAGAGATTATCTCCCCGGTAAGCTTCCCCACTGGAGTTGTGAGCATGGTGGAGAAACTTGGAAAAATACTTTTCAATTTGGGCCTTTTTTGTTATGGTGTGCGGAGGTGGTACGGCGGCAACCGGTGGTCCTACGGTGGTGGTACGGCAACGAGCGAAGGTGGTGCGGCGGCAAGCGGTAGCCCTAAGGTGGCGGCATATGGCAGCCGCCATTCTTCTTCCGGGGTCCAGCTTATGGCTTTTAACTCGGCGCAGATGGAGGAAAGCTCTCCTCACCTGCAATGTCTCTAGGAAAATGGCCGGTGATGCGGCGCAGATGGAGATCTCGGCACCAAGATCTCCATCTGCGAATGCGCCGCAGCGGCAGCCATTTTCCCAGAGTCCACCGCATAGTAAACAGTGCAGGGGCTCTGGGCTTTCACAAAATGTCGGCGGAGCCCCCATACCACCGGACACCCACAGCGCCACTCTTGCCTCCTCCAGCAGCAACCCTAGGACCCTGCTCCTCTGCGACCTGCACTACCGAACACCAGCAGTGACCCTGAGACCCTGCTCCACTGTGGCCTGCACCACCGAACACCAGCAGCGTCCCTGAGACCCTGCTCCACTATGGTCTGCACCGCTGAACACCAGCAGGGACCCTGGGACCCCACTTCACTGCAGCCACCACCCCCGATAAGCAATAAGATGCCTGGATTGTAAAAATCACTACCATTTTATTAAAAAAAAAAAAAATTTCCTATTTTTCTCCTCAAAATTTTTGTAGTGCGTCTTATAATCTGGTGCGTCTTATAAACCGTAAAATATATTATTTGTAGTAAGTTAAATCGTATTTAACCTAAAGATGGATACAAAGTATTCATAAACCACTCACACAAAAAATAAAATCAATAAAGTTTATTGAACATAAATTTAAAGCCATATATTGCAGGAATAGAGGACATATGCATGAGGTTTATAAAGAGGATGTGTCAAGTGTGGAAAGATGCAGCGGTGATGAGTCAAAAATGTAATATAAGCCAATGGTGCCACATCAGACCAAAGTACAGATCAGATCATCCAAAAAACAATATAATTGCTGGTGAACATTTCAAGAATGTATCTCTAGTGTATTGCAAGGATAGACCAATCGGGTCATGCTAGTGACAATGTTAAAAGCTCGGTGCTTACCCATGGTATGAAATGCCAGGTCACATACAATACAATATAGTTACTCCTGTATCGGCCAGTAACTGCAGCTCATGCAAAGCTGCCCCCATGTCCCAGGTGCATCGATTCCAGCACTCATCTCCGGCGTGTGTCAGAGAAGAGAATGTCTCCATGATGTCATCAACACGCGTCGGTAGTAAGAAGAGGCCTTCATCGATGCGGGGATTATGAGTTGGGTGTGCATGCGCATACCAGCACCATCTTAGTGAAGTCCTATGGATGTCGCCATGTTTCCTTTTCCCATTGAGGGCATAAGACAAGTTTTCCATATAATGTGATATGCAGGAGAAATCATTACACTGCGGATATTCTCATAGTGTAACAATTGTGTCAAAAAGCTTATTGGTGCATATAGTATTATATAATTATCAAGAAAATGTATTATAAAGTGCATTATGCTAAGAAATATATAAGGGATAAAGGCGGGAACCTGTATCCCAAAGGAGATATGATGAAATCTAATAATATTATCTTGCAATATAAAGGGAGAGCGCATAATGCCACTATATGCTCCGTGCCATAAGGGATATAATGACGAGTGAAAAAAACTAACTAGGAAATCTCAAAAAGAGAATACAGAGTCACATTATAACTACATATCCTGCAGTACATCATATGTGGTATATTAGGCCCCTGCCTATGCTCTACAATTTACGTAGGGTTGACATCTAGGGAGCTACGTGAAAGGACAAGGGAACATCTGAGGGACATTATTGTGGCAGGAGAGGTGGATGACCTTTCGGTACTAAAACGATATCCAAACATTTGAGGTTATATCATAACTCTGACTGACGGGGTTTCAAAGTCAGGGGCATAGAAAGTGTTTATTGCTGTATTCGAGGAGGGAATTCAAAACAGATCATAGCGCAACTCGAGTCTAGGTAGATTGTGGACTTGGGAGCATTGTCCCCAGAAGGACTAAACAAAAATATAAGTTTGGTTCCGTTTTGTAATACTCTGCTTTTTATATTCTGTGTGTATTATGCATTTTTAATTCCTTTTTCTGTCTTATTATTAGTAACTAGATGGCAGCCCGATTCTAAAGAATCGGGAGTCTAGAATCCATATATACTTTGTTTATTCAAATGTAAGAATAATACAATTAATAAATAATAGTAAGAAAGAACAAAAAATGGCTGCACTCACCAGCTCTTGACAATTCTTGTTATTTAAGGTACAGTTACACAGGATCCATGAACATGCTTATGAGGGGAGGGATGAAAGACATCAGACGACAACTTTGCGTGCTGTGGCAAATGCCACAACAACGGTTCTTTGCTTAAGAACAATAATGTAAATAATAAATAATATGTATCAATAACTATGTATATTGGTATGTTCTATGACATTTTAAAATATTTAATTATTATGTGGAAAGGCTCTTAGTACCCATACTGGCGCATACTTGTGTGCCCATCAGGTATTAAATAGGCAGTTTATATTGCAGAGAAATTGCTGGGCAATAATGGACAATGTCCTTATGTGGCAAATAATAGAGCAATATACCCAATGTGGCAAAGAAGAGGTTAATAAACGGCAGTCTCTCAGTATAACAGTCAGTGAATAATAGGCAGTATATGGAGAAAACACCAAACAAAAGTTCAAAATTGGTGTGAAAATATCACTGAACCACTTCACAACTAAATATATATAGTTTTGGTAAATGGTATTATCATTTTTTTGACGAAATTCGGCAGGAGCTTGAAGAGCAACGTCACTGGGCCCGCCTCCACGCAGTAGAAACTTGCTGTGAGGTAAAAATTCAAAAATCACACCAAAATGGCGGGCGGAGTGTGTCACAGTATGGCACGTTTCTGATTGGTCGCTCGCAGCAGGCGGCAACCAATCAGACACTGGACACTGTTGACGTCACTTATCTCCGGACATTAGCTCCGGACATTAGCTCCGGACATTAGCTCCGGACAGGAAGTTGGCACAAATTGCAGGAAGTAGTATTCTAGGCAATTATATATTAGATGTATCATATCCATGATTTCATGTGATGTCCCAGATGTCCTACTTCCCTTTGAGAAAAGTTAACACCCAAGAAAAAGACATTGGAGATGAGTGGAATAAATAATCATGATGCATATTGAAGGACCTTTGAAATATCAACACCATAATATATATGAAGAAGATATCATCTTGGCAACACTTTTGTACAATACATCTATGACTTTTAATAAAAATTATGTACATTCATACATCATTTGTAACTCTATATTGTGGGACACTTTCTGATGTTCTTTTCCCGGTACTTCTCTCTTCTCTCCTTTTCCTCCTCATACCCCTTCCCTTCTTTCCCTCTCTTTTACCCTTCCTTGTTTTTTCTATCACTGTGATGTTCTCATTTAAAAACAGGGGAATCAAAATCATGATATTCCTTATGGCACTTTGCACTTTTGGCACTTGCTTCTTTTTGTACACAACAGTAATGGGATTTTCACTGGTTATCCCAATCTCTCCATGAAAAATATGATATGGGCTCCTGCATAAGTTTTCCACCTTTTTCCATTTGTGAGGGATTGACAACATTATAATGTGACTCCATATTCTCTTTTTTGAGATTTTCCTAGTTAGTTTTTTTCACTCACCAGCGTATCCTTTATGGCATATAATGACATTATGCTCTATCCCTTTATATTGGTTGATCATATTATTGGATTTCATCATATCCCCTTTGGGATATAGATCCCCCCCTTTATCCCTTATGCATTTCTTATCATAATGCACATTACAATAAATCTTCTTGATAATTTTATAATGCTATATGCACTAATAACTTTTTGACATAATTGTTACACTATGAGAATATCGGCAATGTAATGATTTCACCTGCATTTCACATTATATGGATACCTTGTCTTATGCCCTCAATGGGCCAAGAAAACATGGCGACATCCATAAGACTTCACTAAGATGGCCCTGGTATGCCCTTTGCACTCAATCCATAATCCCCGCATCGATGAAGGCCTCTTCTTACTACTGACACGTGTCAATGACGTCATGGAGACATTCTCTTCTCTGAGACTCGTCGGAGATGAGTGCCAGAATCAATACACCTGGGACATGAGGGCGGCTTTGCATGCACTGCGGATACTGGCCCATACGTGAATAATTGTATATGTAGCCTGAATGGTAAACTTATCATTCATTCTCTCAACTGAAACACCCTGCATGTCTATTGCTCCAGTCCCTGACAGCAAGAAGCCTGAATGGTATCTGATTCATTCCATCTTTGGCATTGAATTCTGCATGTTTCTAGCTTTGGTAGTCATCTTAGTAAGCATTTGTTTTTGTATATAGATATAGAACTCACTTATGCTTGTCCTTAGGTCCCATAACTATTTTCAAAGGAGTTTATGATCCTTCTAGGCCTGGACATTTGTTTATCTGTTCTCTACATTTATTGCTTCCTGCTGTCTCAAGTTAGTTTGATTGATTGCTGTAACAACTCTGTTGGCATCACGGCATGGCCTCTCATCTCTCACACTATCTTACCTACTGCTCCAGGTCATGATGTGGCTTCTGTTTCTTGCCAGCTCTATATTCTGTGCCTCTGCTCTTTGCATGCTTCCTGGCTGTGTGCATAGGGGGGCGGCGCCTAAACTCTCTGGTTCTTATAGGAATCAGGTGCACCTGTCTAATCTGTTCCTGACCAATTTGTTATGATCTGGTGGCCTTGGAGCAGCATGAGACGTACTCTGGAGAAGGTGGAACCTGTACTGACCGCAAACCCTGAACTTAACAGCACAACTAGAAGTAGCCGTGGGGGGTACCTAACACTCCCTAGACCCCTCGACACAGCCTAAGAGCTAACTACCCCTAAAGACAGAAACAGGAAACCTATCTTGCCTCAGAGAAAATCTCCAAAGGAAAGACAGCCCCCCACAAATATTGACTGTGAGAGGAGAGGGAAATAACATACGCAGAAATGAAATCAGGATTTAGCATAGGAGGCCATACTAGCTAAAAAGAAAGAATAGAACAGAGTACTATGCGGTCAGTATTAAAACACTAGAAAATATCCACCACAAAGCATCTCAAATAAGTTTCCAAAGTCTGATTAGTTCGCTCGGTCTGGCCATTTGTCTGAGGATGAAATGCGGAAGAAAAAGACAAATCAATGCCCAGCCTAGCACAAAAGGCCCGCCAAAACCTAGAAACAAACTGGGAACCTCTATCGAACACAATATTCTCCGGAATGCCATGCAAACGAACCACATGCTGAAAACACAACGGAACCAAATCAGAAGAGGAAGGCAATTTAGGCAAAGGTACCAAATGAACCATCTTAGAAAACCGGTCACAAACTACCCAGATAACCGACATCCTCTGGGAAACCGGAAGATCTGAAATAAAATCCATAGAAATATGCGTCCAAGGTCTCTCAGGGACCGGCAAAGGCAAAAGCAACCCACTAGCGCGGGAACAGCCCGCGCACAAATCCCACAGGACTGCACAAAAGATCGCACATGCCACAACAAAGAAGGCCACCAAAAGGACCTACCAACCAAATCTCTGGTACCAAAAATCCCAGGATGACCAGCCAACACAGAACAATGAACCTCAGAAATCACTTTACTAGTCCATCTATCAGGAACAAATAGTTTCCCCACTGGACAACGGTCAGGTTTATCAGCCTGAAACTCCTGAAGAACCCGTTGTAAATCAGGGGAGATGGCAGAAAGAATCACCCCTTCCTTCAGAATGCCGACCGGCTCAAGAACCCCAGGGGAATCAGGAAAAAAACTCCTAGAGAGGGCATCCGCCTTAACATTCTTAGTACCAGGAGTGTACAAGACCACAAAATCAAAACGGGAGAAAAACAGTGACCATCGAGCCTGTCTAGGATTCAGCCGTTTGGCAGACTCGAGGTAAATCAGATTCTTATGATCAGTCAGGACCACAATATGGTGCTTGGCCCCCTCAAGCCAATGTCGCCACTCCTCAAATGCCCACTTCATAGCCAACAACTCCCGATTGCCGACATCATAATTGCGTTCCGCAGGTGAAAACTTCCGAGAAAAGAAGGCACACGGTTTCATCAAGGAACCATCAGAATTCCTCTGAGACAAAACGGCCCCTGCCGCAATCTCAGACGTGTCAACCTCAACCTGAAATGGAAGAGAAACATCCGGCTGACGCAACACAGGGGCAGAAGTAAATCGGCGTTTAAGCTCCTGAAAGGCAGAAACAGCCGCAGAGGACCAATTCGTCACATCAGCGCCTTTCTTTGTCAAATCGGTCAGAGGTTTAACCACACTGGAGAAGTTGGCAATGAAACGACGATAAAAATTAGCAAAGCCCAAGAATTTCTGAAGGCTCTTCACAGATGTGGGCTGAATCCAATCATGAATGGCCTGAATCTTAACCGAATCCATTTCTATAAATGCGGAAGAAAAAATGAAGCCCAAAAAAGAAACCTTCTGCACTCCAAAGAGGCACTTTGACCCCTTCACAAATAAAGCACTATTACAGAGGATCTGAAATACCATCCTGACCTGTTTCACGTGAGACTCCCAATCATCGGAAAAAATCAAAATATCATCCAAATATACAACCATGAATTTATCAAGATAACTCCGAAAGATATCATGCATGAAGGATTGGAACACAGATGGAGCCCGAATGGCATCACAAGGTATTCAAAATGGCCTTCGGGCGTATTAAATGCAGTTTTCCATTCGTCACCCTGCTTAATACGAATAAGATTATATGCCCCACAAAGGTCAATATTAGTAAACCAGCTAGCCCCCTTAATCCTAGCAAACAAATCGGTAAGCAAAGGCAACGGGTATTGAAATTTGACCGTGATCTTATTCAAGAGGCGATAATCAATACAGGGTCTCAAGGAGCCATCCTTCTTGGCAACAAAAAAAAAACCTGCTCCCAATGGTGAAGAAGATGGCCGAATATGCCCCTTCTCCAAAGACTCCTTAATATAGCTCCGCATGGCGGCATGTTCTGGCACAGACAGGTTGAAAAGTCGGCCCTTAGGGAACTTACAACCTGGAATCAAGTCAATAGCACAATCACAGTCCCTATGTGGTGGAAGGGAACTGGATTTGGGCTCATCAAATACATCCTGGAAATCTGACAAAAACTCAGGAATTTCAGAAGAGGGGGAAGAGGAAATTGACATCAAAGGAACGTGACCATGAACCCCCTGACAACCCTAACTAGTCACAGACATAGATTTCCAATCTAACACCGGATTATGTAGCTGTAACCATGGAAAACCCAGCACAATATCATCATGCAAATTATGCAACACCAGAAAACGACAATCTTCCTGATGGGCTGGCGCCATGTGCATGGTCAGCTGTGTCCAAAACTGAGGTTTATTTTTAGCCAACGGTGTAGCATCAATGACCCTTAAAGGAATAGGGTTCTGCAAAGGCTGCAAGGGGAAACCACAACGTCTGGCAAATTCTAAGTCCATTAAGTTCAGAGCGGCGCCTGAATCCACAAATGCCATAACAGAAAATGATGATAATGAGCAGATCAAGGTCACAGATAACAGAAATTTAGGTTGTACAGTACTGATGGTAACAGAACTAGCGATTCTCTTTGTACGCTTAGGGCAATCAGAAATAATATGAGCAGAATCACCGCAGTAAAAACACAACCTATTCTGACGCCTGAATCTTTGACGTTCAGCTTTAGACAAAATCCTATCACACTGCGTAGGCTCAGGGCTCCGCTCAGAGGACAACGCCACAGTGTGCACAACTCTGCGCTCGCGCAAGCGCCGATCAATCTGAATGGCCAGAGACATAGAATCACTCAGACCAGCAGGCGTGGGGAACCCCACCATAACATCTTTAACGGATTCAGAAAGACCCTTTCTGAAAATTGCCGCCAAGGCATCCTCATTCCATTTAGTCAGTAAAGACCATTTTCTAAATTTCTGGCAATACGATTCTGCTGCTTCTTGACCTTGACACGGGTCCAGAAAGATTTTCTCAGCTTGATCCACAGAATTAGGCTCATCATACAATAACCCCAATGCTTGAAAGAAAGAATCAAAATTAAGCAAAGCAGGATTGCCAGTTTCCAGGGAAAATGCCCAATCCTGTGGGTCACCACGCAGCAGGGATATGATGATTTTAACCTGCTGAATGGGATCACCAGAAGACCGGGGTCTCAATGCAAAAAACAGTTTACAGTTATTTTTGAAACTCAAAAATTTGGATCTGTCACCAAAGAATAAATCAGGAGTGGGAATCCTAGGTTCTAAGGCAGGAGTCTGAACAATATAATCTGAAATACCCTGTACCCTAGCAGCAAGCTGATCCACATGAGAAACTAACTCCTGAACACTCATGTTATTACTAGGTTCCGCAGCCACCCAGAGATTAAGAGGGAGGAACAGACCAAACAGGCTAAGGAAAAAAAAATGGCTCAAAATCTTTCCTCCCTTCTTCTGAGATGCAATTAACTCATTGTTGGCCAGTTGTACTGTTATGATCTAGTGGCCTTGGAGCAGCATGAGACGTACTCTGGAGAAGGTGGAACCTGTACTGACCGCAAACCCTGAACTTAACAGCGCAACTAGAAGTAGCCGTGGGGGGTACCTAACACTCCCTAGACCCCTCGACACAGCCTAAGAGCTAACTACCTCTAAAGACAGAAACAGGAAACCTATCTTGCCTCATAGAAAATCCCCAAAGGAAAGACAGCCCCCCACAAATATTGACTGTGAGAGGAGAGGGAAATAACATACGCAGAAATGAAATCAGGATTTAGCATAGGAGGCCATACTAGCTAAAAAGAAAGAATAGAACAGAGTACTATGCGGTCAGTATTAAAACACTAGAAAATATCCACCACAGAAAATACAAAACACCACATCTGACTAAAGACATGGAGGGTATATCTGCATCTCCAGAGAAATAGCTAGGCTGCAAAAAATCCTTCACAGACTAAGCCGGACAAGACAAAAACATGAAAATGCACAGAACTATAAGGTCCACAGCAGGTGGACAGCAAAAACAAAGCCAGGACTTATCTTTGAAGAAAAGCACAGCAAACAGGAGAGACCAGAAGGGATGTGAATCCTCCAAAAACAATAGACAACTGGCACTGACTAAAGGATCAAGCAAGGCTATATAGCCCAGCCCAAATTGCAAAAAATAGATACACCTGATAAATGCTGCGATCCAACTACCGCAGCACTACCACTCATAACCACCGGAGGGAGCCCAAGAGCAGAATTCACAACACCAATTACCAAGAGGCCTCCAATATTTAGGACAGCTCCACCCTGTGCACTGGGCCTGTGCAAACTGTCATGCTCACATCCTGACTGATGGGCATGAGCCAAGGGGTTTGTGGCCCCACTTTGCCACGAACCAGACTACCCTGGAAGGGGTGTGACTATGGCAGCTGCCTTAGTCTTCACAGAAGCTTCTGATGGTGAGGTCAGGCTTGTGCAGCAGGCAGCTGCCAGGTGCTACTCCAGGGTGGTGTCTTGCTGTGGCTGCTGATCCCACTTGGGAAACAGGGACACCAGGATTGGTGCGGGCATCAGACAGGACTAGCAAATGAGCACAGATGAAACTCAGATGAGTAGGCTGGCACGGATGAGACACAGAGCTGGCAGAGACACAGGACTGGCAGGAACAACAGTGACACAGGGCTGGCAGGTACGGCAGAGTCACAGGACTGGCAGGCACGGCAGAGACACAGGGCTGGCAGGCACGGCAGAGACACAGGGCTGGCAGGCACGGCAGAGACACAGGGCTGGCAGGCACAGCAGAGACACAGGACTGGCAGGCACAGCAGAGACACAGGGCTGGCAGGCACGGCAGAGACACAGGGCTGGCAGGAACGGCAGGGACGCAGGGCTGTCAGGAATGGCAGAGACACAGAGCTGGCAGAGACACAGGACTGGCAGGAATGACAGAGACACAGGGCTGGCAGGTACGGCAGAGACACAGGGCTGGCAGGCATGGCAGAGACACAGGGCTGGCAGGCATGGCAGAGACACAGGGTTGGCAGGCACGACAGAGACACAGGGTTGGCAAGCACGGCAGAGACACAGGGCTGGCAGGTGCAGCAGAGACACAGAGCTGGCAGGAACAGCAGAGTCACAGGGTTGGCAGGAACGGCAGAGACACAGGGCTGGCAGGAACAGCAGAGACACAGGGCTGGCAGGAACAGCAGAGACACAGGGCTGGTTGGTGTGGTGTATGAAGGAACAGGTAGGGACCTGTTCACACGGGAGGTGCAGGTACGGATATGTAGTATGAAGGAACAGGTAGGGGCCTGTTCACACTGGAGGTGCAAGTAAGGATATGATGTATGAAGGAACAAGTTGCAACCTGTTCACACAGGAGGTGAAGGTAAGGAAACAAGTGGGAAGGAATGGAGTGTGAAGGAACAAGTTGGGACCTGTTCACACAGGAAGAGAAGTGCAAGGCTGCAGATAGGAGAGGAAGAGCAGCAAGAGATAGCGCAGCAACAAAAGCTAAGCAGAGCGGAGCCACAAGGAATGTGGAGAGGAGCTGCAGCAAGAGCTCCTGCAACAGGAGCAGAGCAGAGTAGAGCGGAGCAGAAGCGCAGGAGTGCGGAGCAGAGGTAAAGCTGCAAGAGAGCGGAGCACAGGCAAAGTCACAAGAGCCGCAAGAGTGCAGAGCATAAGCAAACAGAAAGGACCCCAGGAAAGACACAGCAGGGAAGGAAGCCACAGACAAGGAAACAGAGGTAGGACAAAGTTCAGACAAGGTAATGGCACAAGACACAAAGACCGACACAGGGACCAGGATATTCTGCCTCCTGGAGGGCGGACAACAAGATCAAGGCAAGAAGACAGCAAAAGACCACAAGAGAGGGAGTAACACAGAGCAAGGCCTGGCAAACTCAGAAGCTAAACACAAACTGTAACACATTGCACAGGCCCAATCCACTGGGTGGAGATGCACTAAATACTGGAGGCCTCTTGGTAATTGGTCAGGAACAGATTAGACAGGTGCACCTGATTCCTATAAGAACCAGAGAGTTCAGATGCCACCCCCCTATACACACAGCCAGGAAGCATGCAGAGAGCAGAGGAACATAATATGGAGCTGGCAAGAAACAGAAACCACATCATGACCTGGAGCAGTGGGTAAGATAGTGTGAGAGATGAGAGGCCATGCCATGATGCCAGCAGAGTTGTTACAGTAGTGAAGACCAAGGCAGCTGTCATAGTCACGCCCCTTCCAGGGTAGTCTGGTTCGTGGCACAGTGGGGCCACAAACCCCCTTGGCTCACACCCATCAGTCAGGGCGTGAGCGTGACAGTTTGCACAGGCCATGGCCTCCGCTGTATCCCATGTCCTACCGCTCGCAGAGCATGATGAACTTTCTCTCTACCCATGTGAGCAACCTGAAAAATTTGTTCCACCAAGGGTGGTTCAGATTGGGTAGACTTCTGACCCAATCATTGTCTCTAATGCTCTTTTCAAGCAACTTCAGGCCTATGAGGAGCACGACCCAGCTGACCTACTTATGTTCTATGGGAATCCTGAAGAATGCCAAGGGTTCCTGAAGTAGTGCTTGCAATACATCCTGCAGAATGCAGCTTGTTTCCCCTCTGACCGGGTCAAGCTCATCATGTCCTACCTGGCCGAAGATGCTCTAATATGGATCACTCCCCTCTGGGAAGCAGGGGATCCTATTGTCATGAACCTAGGGGCCTTCCTGGTGGCCTTCCGTAGTGTCTTTGACATACCTCGTCCTGCTGCTCCTGTGAAGTCTTCCCCATCTAGATCCGAGAGGCACTCCAGATGGGCGAAAGCCTTGAAGAAACCTCCACGTCAAGCCATGATCGTCTGTGATTCTCCAGTTCCTCTAGTCATTAAAGCAGCTACCCGAGTGAAGCCTAGAAGGTTGATGAGAGTGGGCTGGCAAAGCAGCAGCCTGAAATCAGCCATAAGAAGGGCATATGGTGTTGCTGCAGTTGTGAGTAACACCTGGATGACCTCTGTCCAGGGGATCTAAAGCTCCAAAACCTTGGGTCAGTAGGAGAGGCTGCCCTTGGTGAAAATAACTCGCTTCCGTTCAAGTCTGTGTTTTTTCCGGTGCCTTGTGAGAGCTTCGGCCCTGCAGATGTATTCAAGCTGCTAACCAGACGGAGTCTAAGTGTGGTTCCTGTTCCACTGCTCCAGAATCCTGTGAGGGTGTTTGGTGATTGCCGAGTCCTACTTATGAACAGTCTAGTGTCGAAGGGACAACTACAGCTCCAAATTGGAGCATTATATTCAAAGAAATTTCTTTTCCACTTGTTGACCAGTCTGCCCATCGGTCGTTCTGAGCCGAATACTCTGCTGCCAGTTCCGGTCTGAAGACCCAGCGTGGTTCTGCGTTTGGAACTGTCAAGTCTCCGGAGTATTCTTGTTCCTGAACTGCAAGGTCAATCTACAGTGTTGACATTCTCTCCACCTAATCAGCTGGCTATTGAGCCACAGTGTGCAGACCTTACTGAAGTAAAGGAAGCAGTGGCACCCTCTCCGCACACCTCCAGTGACAATACCATTGAACAGTTCCCAGGAACATCCCTGTGGCTTAAAAATTGTATCTGAACTATGGGCAGAAGATGCTTCCTGTAAAGATGCCTTCACACTCAATGTGGCAGGTGGATGAAGAAGTTGAAGCAGAAGCTCTTGTATCTCTGTTCTTCACCAATCCTGAGGAAGAGATAGTCTAGTTTTGTCAGAGTAACAGGCTGATGGGGCTTCCTGAATGTATACCTTCTGCTTCCAAGTGGCTACTTCATACTAAGACAAAGACTTACTCATCCTCTAATCTGCAAGTGGAGGTCCAGTTTTTTCAGGGTTCCAGGCTGAAGATGTTTCCTGTATGTATGCCTCCAGCTTCCATCTGGCTATTGGGTGAAGATCCCAAGACAGAAGTGTTCTCATCTCTGCTTTCCACCAGTCTAAATGAGGAGGTTCAATTTTCTTGTGATGATGGGCTTAAGTTGGATCCAGTGAAGGCGTCTTCGGTTTCCAAAGAATCAGATTATGTTGAGGTCAAATCAGAAGCTTCCAAGTCCCTGCTTTCAGTCAACCAGGTGAAAGAAGTCCTGGCCCTTGTATCTTCAGTGTGGGAAGCTGATCTTGCTGGACTCAAAGAGACTTGGCAACCTGAGATCTCTAATGTCTCATCTATCTCATTCTACAAGAGGAATGTTGTGATGGCTCTGACTATGTGTGCTATGTGTAGAATCTATATCCTGGCTGCTGCATTCACTCACATTCACCGCCCTTGCATTAACTCTTTTCACTCCATCTATATCGGCCCCTCTGTCCTTTCCACTCCTATGTATAGCACTCACTCTCTGTTCACATTGGTTAACAGCGCAGATCCATTCAGTTTCACTATCCAACAGAAGAGACGCTCTCACAAATCACTTAACCATCTACTCACTCTTTCTATCCTCCTTCTCATAGTCGCTGGAGACATCTTTCCCAACCCCGGCCCCCCATGTTATAGTATGTCTAACCTCCCAACTGCTACACTCAGAAACCCCTTTAACCTTATTAATATCCCATGCATGCCTTCTGCCTCTTTCAATTGTGCCCTTTAGAATTCTCGCTCTGTGTGTAATAAACTCCCTTTCATCCATGACTTCTTCCTTTCGAATTCTCTTAACTGACTGACACAAAGAAAAAAAACATTTTCAAAGGAGTCAAAAAGACAAATGTAAATAAATATGGTATTGATTGATCAGCTTGTCCCACAAAAAAAATTCCACAATACAGCTCTGCCAGATGAAAAATAAAAAAGTTATAGCTCTCAGAATAAAGCAATGCAAAAATAATTATTTTTCTATAAAATAGTTTTTATTGTGTAAAAGTGCCCAAACTATATAAATGTGGTATCTAGAGTTGAGCGACCTTGACCTTTTTAGAGTCGAGCCGGGTTTTGCGAAACCCGACTATGTCCAAAGTCGGGTCGAGTGAAATCGGCCGATTATGACGTAAAGTCGGGATCGACCGAAACACGAAACCCAATGCAAGTCAATGGGGCAGCATAGTCGGCAGTGAGTGGGGGCCAGGAAAACACCTAGAGTGGCCATTTTAATGTCAAAACCATCCATTCTTCTTAATGAAGCTTGTCAAGCGTAATTTACCTTATAATAATTGGAAGGCATTTGAAATTGGGGGTCATTTGGCTAAAGTTGTGGGGGGTAGGGCTGGTTCAAGTAATTAGTGGGCCCAGGAAATCTGGACCACGTCACGGCAGTGGAGCAGGGAGAGGTAAGTATTTCAACTTTGCAAGTGCTGTGAACCTGAGCAAGCAGGGGGGGCCCACTCGTTGGCATTGGCACTGGCACAGGGCCCCTCAAAGTACAGCGGTGTGTTTGCACGGCGGGGGCGCCTCCCACCGGCAGCAACACTTTTGCGTACTATGAGAGGCCCTGTGCCAGTGACGTCGCCAACTAGTATTCCTCCCCCCACCTGATGAAGGAACCTGCACTTTCATCTGCACCTTCCTCTTTGTCCCCGTGTAAGGTGGTATGGTATGCGGGAAGAGCAACCTGACTTTCAGCAGGGTCACAATGTTGTTGTGTAGCGTGCACGGGGAATGTTGCGTTATGGGTCAATGTACCAGCAGACTCATCTATCACTGGCTGGGCAATGGGCACGATGAAGTGGAAACACAGATATAGGCCCAAAGAAGAAAGTGGGCTAAATGCAGTTCAAAATTGGTAACACAGGAATAACCAGGGGGCATTGCAGTGGAGGACAACTGGAATGAGAGGCTGACACAGAGAGTAGGGCCAAATCAGTAAGTAGTCGAAATGCAGTTCAAAATTGGCAACCGTAGTAAACAGGCGGCACAGCTTTGTTCAGTGGAGGAGAACAGCAAGGAGTGGCAGACACCGATAGTAGGCCCCAAACCAACTAGTACGCCAAATGCAGTTGTTCCATTTAACCACAATTTAATGAGAGCCTGAAGATAGAAGCTCAGGAAAGGCAACCTGGGGAACACCTTGGAGTGTAACACACCATCTCTCTCCACCCCATACCCATTTTGTATGGCCTAATGCAGTGTACTTTTCTACAACTACTAAACGAGAGTCGGAAGACCGAAGCAATGGCAAGGAAACCTGGGGAACACCTTAGAGTGTAACACACCCTCTCTCTACACCCCATACCCAATTTGAAGGCCTAATGCAGTGTAGTTTCCAAGAACTACTAAACGAGAGCCGGAAGATCGAAGCTCAGGAAAGGCAACCTGGGGAACACCTTGGAGTGTAACACACCCTCTCGCTACACCCCATACCCAATTTGAAGGCCTAATGCAGCGTAGTTTCCAACAACTACTAAACGAGAGCCGGAAGATCGAAGCTCAGGAAAGGCAACCTGGGGAACACCTTGGAGTGTAACACACCCTCTCTCTACACCCCATACCCAATTTGAAGGCCTAATGCAGTGTAGTTTCCAAGAACTACTAAACGAGAGCCGGAAGATCGAAGCTCAGGAAAGGCAACCTGGGGAACACCTTGGAGTGTAACACACCCTCTCGCTACACCCCATACCCAATTTGAAGGCCTAATGCAGCGTAGTTTCCAACAACTACTAAACGAGAGCCGGAAGATCGAAGCTCAGGAAAGGCAACCTGGGGAACACCTTGGAGTGGAACACACCATCTCTCTACACCCCATACCCAATTTGAAGGCCTAATGCAGAGTAGTTTCCAAGAACTACTAAACGAGAGCCGGAAGATCGAAGCTCAGGAAAGGCAACCTGGGGAACACCTTGGAGTGTAACACAACGTCTCTCTACACGACGGAAGGGCTGATTCTTAGGAAGGAAGGCTGTTGGAAATAAGCATTGCGCGTCCGAGGGTGATTATATTCTTATTAGGTATATACTCACCCTCGGACGCGCCCTGCTTCTTTATTTGGAATGAATGTTTATTTGCAATGTGGTGTTGACTTTCTCTATTATTTTGGTAATTAATGATTTTATTATTTTCATTATTTTGCATCTTCTCGGCAATAATATAAAGAAGACGCGACAGGACAACACTCGGTGGATGCCATATGTGTGTTTTCAATTTAAAAAAACTTTCAGTTAACTACTTGCAGGAGAAAGTAATTGTAGCTGGTGGCCATTTTTAGTACTGTACCAGATTAGAGTTGTGTGTTTGTTTTTAATGTTAAAATGTCTGCATTTGATATCTCACCAGTATTTTCTTTTTTATAAGCAAAATACTTATTTTTATATTTTCTGATGTTGGTTCCAGGGGTACACGGCCAGCAGTGCCCTGGTCAGTGTAGTAGTAGTTGAAAGAATGGACCGCAGACAGGCATCGAAGGCCTAAAATAATAACACATGGCTGTAGGCAATTTTAAATTGGTTCCAGGGGTACACGGACAGCAGTGGTGTGGTCAGTGGAGGCCTAGTGGAAGGAGTGACCGCAGACAGGCATCGAAGGCCTAAAATAATAACACATGGCTGTAGGCAATTTTAAATTGGTTCCAGGGGTACACGGACAGCAGTGGTGTGGTCAGTGGAGGCCTAGTGGAAGGAGTGACCGCAGACAGGCATCGAAGGCCTAAAATAATAACACATGGCTGTAGGCAATTTTAAATTGGTTCCAGGGGTACACGGGCAGCAGTGACCTGGTCAGTGTAGTAGTAGTTGAAAGAATGGACCGCAGACAGGCATCGAAGGCCTAAAATAAAAAAATTGGGCTGGCTGTAGGCAATTTTAAATTGGTTCCAGGGGTACACGGGCAGCAGTGACCTGGTCAGTGTAGTAGTAGTTGAAAGAATGGACCGCAGACAGGCATCGAAGGCCTAAAATAAAAAAATTGGGCTGGCTGTAGGCAATTTTAAATTGGTTCCAGGGGTACACGGGCAGCAGTGACCTGGTCAGTGTAGTAGTAGTTGAAAGAATGGACCGCAGACAGGCATCGAAGGCCTAAAATAAAAAAATTGGGCTGGCTGTAGGCAATTTTAAATTGGTTCCAGGGGTACACGGGCAGCAGTGACCTGGTCAGTGTAGTAGTAGTTGAAAGAATGGACCGCAGACAGGCATCGAAGGCCTAAAATAAAAAAATTGGGCTGGCTGTAGGCAATTTTAAATTGGTTCCAGGGGTACACGGGCAGCAGTGGTGTGGTCAGTGGAGGCCTAGTGGAAGGAGTGACCGCAGACAGGCATCGAAGGCCTAAAATAATAACACATGGCTGTAGGCACTTTTAAATTGGTTCCAGGGGTACACGGGCAGCAGTGGTCTGGTCAGTGGAAGTCTAGTGGAAGGAGTGACCGCAGACAGGCTTCGAAGGCCTAACATAACAAAATTGGGCTGGCTGTAGGCACTTTAAATTGGTTCCAGGGGTACATGGGCAGCAGTGTATGGTCAGTGGAAGTCTAGTGGAAGGAGTGACGGCAGACAGTCTTCGAAGGCCTAACATAACAAAATTGGGCTGACTGTAGGCACTTTTAAATTGGTTCCAGGGTAACACGGCCAGCAGTGGCCTGGTCAGTGTAGTAGTTGTAGAAAGAAGGGACCGCAGACAGGCTTCGAAGGCCTAACATAACAAAAATGTCAAAACAATGGTATTGTCAGTGCCAGGCATTGAAGGATGTCAGCGGCTAGACTACACATTGGTGAAGCTGTGAGAGATAATTTTGCTAGTGGTAGAGCACTGTTTGAGCTGGGGGGGGGAACTGTCTTGTGGCCGGCGGTACAGGCACAGGGCCCCTCATATTACAACGGTGTGTCTGACGTTGGGTGCGCACCACCACCGCCAGAGACACTTTATTGTACTATGAGGGACCCAGTGGCAGTGCCGTCGACCAAAAGCGGCCACACCCACCTCTTCAGACAAACAGCACTCTCAAGGGTCCAAGCGCAAAGTGGCGATAGCACGGCCCCGTGTGGGGAGTTTGGCCATTTCGTGAGGTGGAAACATGTCGTATGCTGGACAATCAGGTGAAGAAAATTACGAGATTGGAAAAGTCATTCAGAATAGTCCACAGGCAAGACCTTTTCATAGGAAAGCTAGGTGTCAGCCGGGCAGGGTGGGGCAAAAGATTTTGAAATCCAGTTGTGGTTCATTTTAATGAAGGTTAGATCATCTACATTTTGGGTAGCCAGACGAGTCCTTTTTTCTGTTAGTATTGAACCTGCAGCACTGAATACTCTTTCTGATAGGACACTAGCTGCCGGGCAAGCAAGCTCCTGCAATGCATATTCTGCCAATTCTGGCCAGGTGTCTAATTTGGATGCCCAGTAATCAAATGGGAATGACGGTTGAGGGAGAACGTCGATAAGGGATGAAAAATAGTTTGTAACCATACTGGACAAATGTTGTCTCCTGTCACTTTGAATTGATGCTGCAGTACCTGTCCTGTCTGCGGTCATAGAAAAATCACTCCACAACCTGGTCAGAAAACCCCTCTGTCCAACGCCACTTCTGATTTCTGCCCCTCTAACACCTCTGGTCTGCTGGCCCCTGGAGCTCGTGTGAGAACGATCACGGGCGCTGTGTGCAGGGAATGCCAGAAGCAAACGGTCAACAAGAGTTGATTGTTTTGTTGCTAATATTAGTTCCAAGTTCTCATGTGGCATAATATTTTGCAATTTGCCTTTATAGCGAGGATCAAGGAGGCAGGCCAACCAGTAATCGTCATCGTTCATCATTTTTGTAATGCGTGTGTCCCTTTTGAGGATACGCAAGGCATAATCCGCCATGTGGGCCAAAGTTCCCGTTGTCAAATCTGCGGTTGTGCTTGGTTGAGGGGCAGTTGCAGGCAAATCTACGTCACTTGTGTCCCTCAAAAAACCAGAACCCGGCCTTGCCACGCCACCAATTTCCCGTGCCCCCGGGAAAGCTTCCTCATTAAAAATATACTCATCCCCATCATCCTCCTCATCCTCCACCTCCTCTTCGCCCGGTACCTCGTCATGTACACTGCCCTGACCAGACAATCGCTGACTGTCATCAAGGCTTTCCTCTTCCTCTGGTGCAGACGCCTGATCCTTTATGTGCGTCAAACTTTGCATCAGCAGACGCATTAGGGGGATGCTCATGCTTATTATGGCGTTGTCTGCACTAACCAGCCGTGTGCATTCCTCAAAACACTGAAGGACTTGACACATGTCTTGAATCTTCGACCACTGCACACCTGACAACTCCATGTCTGCCATCCTACTGCCTGCCCGTGTATGTGTATCCTCCCACAAAAACATAACAGCCCGCCTCTGTTCGCACAGTCTCTGAAGCATGTGCAGTGTTGAGTTCCACCTTGTTGCAACGTCTATGATTAGGCGATGCTGGGGAAGGTTCAAAGAACGCTGATAGGTCTGCATACGGCTGGAGTGTACAGGCGAACGGCGGATATGTGCGCAAAGTCCACGCACTTTGAGGAGCAGGTCGGATAACCCCGGATAACTTTTCAGGAAGCACTGCACCACCAGGTTTAAGGTGTGAGCCAGGCAAGGAATGTGTTTCAGTTGGGAAAGGGAGATGGCAGCCATGAAATTCCTTCCGTTATCACTCACTACCTTGCCTGCCTCAAGATCTACAGTGCCCAGCCACGACTGCGTTTCTTGCTGCAAGAACTCGGACAGAACTTCCGCGGTGTGTCTATTGTCGCCCAAACACTTCATAGCCAATACAGCCTGCTGACGTATGCCAGTAGCTGCCCCATAATGGGAGACCTGGTGTGCAACAGTGGCAGGTGCGGATGGAGTGTTTGTGCGACTGCGGTCTGTGGACGAGCTCTTGCTTCTGCAGGAGGACGAGGAGGAGGAGGAGGAGGGGGTGCGAACGGCTACAGACAACTGTTTACTAGACCGTGGGCTAGGCAGAACTGTCCCAAACTTGCTGTCCCCTGTGGACCCTGAATCCACCACATTTACCCAGTGTGCCGTGATGGACACGTAACGTCCCTGGCCATGCCTACTGGTCCATGCATCTGTTGTCAGGTGCACCTTTGTGCTCACAGATTGCCTGAGTGCATGGACGATGCGCTCTTTAACATGCTGGTGGAGGGCTGGGATGGCTTTTCTGGAAAAAAAGTGTCGACTGGGTAGCTCGTAGCGTGGTACAGCGTAGTCCATCAGGTCTTTGAAAGCTTCGCTTTCAACTAACCGGTAGGGCATCATCTCTAACGAGATTAGTCTAGCTATGTGGGCGTTCAAACCCTGTGTACGCGGATGCGAGGCTAAGTATTTCCTTTTTCTAACCATAGTCTCATGTAGGGTGAGCTGGACTGGAGAGCTGGAGATCGTGGAACTAGCGGGGGTGCCGGTGGACATGGCAGACTGAGAGACGGTGGGAGATGGTATTGTTGCCGCCGGTGCCCTAGATGCAGTGTTTCCTACTACGAAACTGGTGATTCCCTGACCCTGACTGCTTTGGCCTGGCAAAGATACCTGCACAGATACAGCAGGTGGTGCGCTAAATGGTGGTCCTACACTGCCGGAAGGGATGTTGCGTTGATGACTAGCTTCATTGGCCGAGGGTGCAACAACCTTAAGGGACGTTTGGTAGTTAGTCCAAGCTTTCAAATGCATGGTGGTTAAATGTCTATGCATGCAACTAGTATTGAGACTTTTCAGATTCTGACCTCTGCTTAAGGAAGTAGAACATTTTTGACAGATGACTTTGCGCTGATCAATTGGATGTTGTTTAAAAAAATGCCAGACTGCACTCTTTCTAGCATCGGATACCTTTTCAGGCATTGCAGACTGAGCTTTAACCGGATGGCCACGCTGTCCTCCACCAGGTTTTGGCTTTGCCACGCGTTTTGGGCAAGATACGGGCCCGGCAGATGGAACCTGTGGCGATGTTGATGCCTGCTGCGGCCCCTCCTCCTCCTCTGCTTCAGAACTGCTGCCGCCTGCACCCTGTTCCCCCAATGGCTGCCAATCGGGGTCAAGAACTGGGTCATCTAATAACTCTTCTTGTACCTCCTGCGCAACTTCGTCTGTGTCACCGTGTCGTTCGGTGGTATAGCGTTCGTGATGGGGCAACATAGTCTCATCAGGGTCTGATTCTTGATCAGCACCCTGCGAGGGCAATGTTGTGGTCTGAGTCAAAGGACCAGCATAGTAGTCTGGCTGTGGCTGTGCGTCAGTGCACTCCATGTCAGATTCAATTTGTAATGGGCATGGACTGTTAACTGCTTCACTTTCTAAGCCAGGGACGGTATGTGTAAAGAGCTCCATGGAGTAACCCGTTGTGTCGCCTGCTGCATTCTTCTCTGTTGTTGTTTTTGCTGAAGAGGACAAGGAAGTGACTTGTCCCTGACCGTGAACATCCACTAACGACGCGCTGCTTTTACTTTTACCAGTTTCACGAGATGAGGCAAAAGAGCTAGAGGCTGAGTCAGCAAGATAAGCCAAAACTTGCTCTTGCTGCTCCGGCTTTAAAAGCGGTTTTCCTAATCCCAGAAAAGGGAGCGTTCGAGGCCTTGTGTAGCCGGACGACGAACCTGGCTCCACAGCTCCAGACTTAGGTGCAATATTTTTTCCCCCACGACCACCTGATGCTCCACCACTACCACTACCCTCATTACCAGCTGACAATGAACGCCCCCGGCCACGACCTCTTCCACTAGACTTCCTCATTGTTTTAAAAACGTAACCAAACTAACGTTATTTGTTGCAGTCACACAACTTACACGGTGAGCTATAACTTCTGTATGATTTAGCTACCCCTTTACAGGTTGGTGAGACCACAGCGAAAATCAGGCCCAATGTTACACACTCTTTTTTTGGTGGCTGCAAATTAGAGAGATGCCCCACACGCAGGACTGTCACTGAAGCACAAATGTTAATATTAATGTCACACTATTATTTTTTTTTTATTTTTATTTTTTTCAGGAACACTTTAGAAACCCCCCAAAAAAAAAAAAATAGATTTTTGCAGGGAGAATTTAGAAAACAAATGTAACAAACTATATGCTTTCTATGGGCCACTGAGTGAGAGATGACGCACACAGGAATCAGGAGTGGCACACAAGCCCAGAGGCCAATATTTTTCTACCAATGATTGATGGAGTTATTTTCTCTGGTAGATTTTGGAACCCAAATCAAGGAAAAAAAATGTAGGCTTTCTATGGACCACAATTGGAGAGAGAGAGAGAGAGAGATGGCACACCCAGGAGTCAAGACTGGCACACAAGCAGAAAGGCCAATATTAATCTCCCACTGTTTTTTTTGGTTGTTTTTTTTTTTTTTTTTTTCAGGGAGACTTTAGAAAAAAAAATAATAAAAAAAATATGATTTTATCAGGAAGAATTTAGAAACCAAATAAAATAAAATGATTTTTTCAGGGAGAATTTAGAAAACAAATAAAACCAAAAATAGGCGTTCTATGGCCCACTGACTGAGAGATGACGCACCCAGGAGTCAAGACTGGCACACAAGCAGAAAGGCCAATATTAATCTCCCACTGTTTTTTTTGGTTGTTTTTTTTTTTTTTTTTTTCAGGGAGACTTTAGAAAAAAAAATAATAAAAAAAATATGATTTTATCAGGAAGAATTTAGAAACCAAATAAAATAAAATGATTTTTTCAGGGAGAATTTAGAAAACAAATAAAACCAAAAATAGGCGTTCTATGGCCCACTGACTGAGAGATGACGCACCCAGGAGTCAAGACTGGCACACAAGCAGAAAGGCCAATATTAATCTCCCACTGTTTTTTTTGGTTGTTTTTTTTTTTTTTTTTTCAGGGAGACTTTAGAAAAAAAAATAATAAAAAAAATATGATTTTATCAGGAAGAATTTAGAAACCAAATAAAATAAAATGATTTTTTCAGGGAGAATTTATAAAACAAATAAAACCAAAAATAGGCGTTCTATGGCCCACTGACTGAGAGATGACGCACCCAGGAGTCAAGACTGGCACACAAGCAGAAAGGCCAATATTAATCTCCCACTGTTTTTTTTTTTTTTTTTCAGGGAGACTTTAGAAAAAAAAATAATAAAAAAAATATGATTTTATCAGGAAGAATTTAGAAACCAAATAAAATAAAATAATTTTTTCAGGGAGAATTTAGAAAACAAATAAAACCAAAAATAGGCGTTCTATGGCCCACTGACTGAGAGATGACGCACACAGGAGTCAGGAGTGGCACACAAACCCAGAGGCCAATATTTTTCTACCAATGATTGATGTAGTTATTTTCTCTGGTAGATTTTAGAACCCAAATCAAGGAAAAAAAATATAGGCTTTCTATGGACCACAATTGGAGAGAGAGAGAGAGAGAGAGAGAGAGAGAGAGAGAGAGAGAGAGATGGCACACCCAGGAGTCAAGACTGGCACACAAGCAGAAAGGCCAATATTAATCTCCCACTGTTTTTTTGGTTGTTTTTTTTTTTTTTTTTTTTCAGGGAGACTTTAGAAATAAAAATAATAAAAAAAATATGATTTTATCAGGAAGAATTTAGAAACCAAATAAAATAAAATGATTTTTTCAGGGAGAATTTAGAAAACAAATAAAACCAAAAATATGCGTTCTATGGCCCACTGACTGAGAGAGAGAGAGAGATGGAACGCTTAGTACTGGCACACAAGCCCAAAGGGCAATATTAATCTCCCTTTTTTTTTCCAGGGAGAATTTCTGAAACCCAAAAAAAAAATAAAATAGGCTTTCTATGGCCCACTATTTGTGAGAGAGATGGGACGCTCAGGACTGGCACAGATGGCACGCTCAGGACTGGCACAGAAGCCCAGAGGCCAATATTAATCTCCCTTTTTTTCTGGGAGAATTTATAAAACCAAAAAAATATTTAAATAGGCTTTCTATGGCCCACTATTTGTGAGAGAGATGGCACGCTCAGGACTGGCACAGATGGCACGCTCACAACTGGCACAGAAGCCCAGAGGCCAATATTAATCTCCCTTTTTTTCTGGGAGAATTTATAAAACCAAAAAAATATTTAAATAGGCTTTCTATGGCCCACTATTTGTGAGAGAGATGGCACGCTCAGGACTGGCACAGATGGCACGCTCACAACTGGCACACAAGCCCAGAGGCCAATATTAATCTCCCTTTTTTCAGGGAAAATTTATAAAACCAAAAAAAAAATTAAATAGGCTTTCTATGGCCCACTATTTGTGAGAGAGATGGCACGCTCAGGACTGGCACAGATGGCACGCTCACAACTGGCACACAAGCCCAGAGGCCAATATTAATCTCCCTTTTTTCAGGGAAAATTTATAAAACCAAAAAAAAAATTAAATAGGCTTTCTATGGCCCACTATTTGTGAGAGAGATGGGACGCTCAGGACTGGCACAGATGGCACGCTCAGGACTGGCACAGAAGCCCAGAGGCCAATATTAATCTCCCTTTTTTTCAGGGAGAATTTATAAAACCCAAAAAAAAATAAAATAGGCTTTCTATGGCCCACTATTTGTGAGAGAGATGGCACACTCAGGACTGGCACACAAGCCCAAAGGCCAATATTAATCTCCCACTGTATTTTTATCAGGGAGAATTTATACACCCCACAAAAAAAAATACAGAAAAATGAAAAGGCTTTCTATGGCCCACTATGTGAGAGAGATGGCACACACAGGGATGGCACTCTAGCAGAAATGCCAAATTGCCAATCTTAATCTCCCACCAAAAAAAAAAAAAAAAAAAAAACAGGGAATGTCCTACAATTACTATCTCCCTGCCTGCAGTAATCTCAGCCAGGTATGGCAGGCAGCTACTATCTCCCTGCCTGCAGTAATCTCAGCCAGGTATGGCAGGCAGCAATAAGGAGTGGACTGATGCACAAATGAAATAAAAAGTGTGGACAAACAAAAAAGATAGCTGTGCAGAAAGGAAGGAACAAGAGGATTTGTGCTTTGAAAAAAGCAGTTGGTTTGCACAGCGGCGTACACACAGCAATGCAGCTATCAGGGAGCCTTCTAGGGCAGCCCAATGAGCTACAGCGCTGAGGGGAAAAAAAAAAAAAAAAAAAATTCCACTGTCCCTGCACACCGAGGGTGGTGTTGGACAGTGCAAATCGCTGCAGCACAAGCGGTTTTGTGGTTAATGGACCCTGCCTAACGCTATCCCTGCTTCTGACAAAGCGGCAGCAACCTCTCCCTAAGCTCAGATCAGCAGCAGTAAGATGGCGGTCGGCGGGAACGCCTCTTTATAGCCCCTGTGACGTCGCAGACAGCAAGCCAATCACTGCAATGCCCTTCTCTAAGATGGTGGGGACCAGGACCTATGTCATCACGCTGCCCACACTCTGCGTTTACCTTCATTGGCTGAGAAATGGCGCTTTTCGCGTCATTGAAACGCGACTTTGGCGCGAAAGTCGCGTACCGCATGGCCGACCCCGCACAGGGGTCGGATCGGGTTTCATGAAACCCCGACTTAGCCAAAAGTCGGCGACTTTTGAAAATGTTCGACCCGTTTCGCTCAACCCTAGTGGTATCGCTGTAATCGTACTGACCCAAAGAATAAAACTGCCTTATCAATTTTATTGCAAGAAAAAAACAATTCCTGACTTGCTGGTTTTTGTTCATTCTGTCTTCCTAAAATAGGAGTAGAAAGCGATCAAAAAGCGTTATGTGCCCAAAAATGGTACCAATAAAAATTACAACTTGTCCCACAAAAAAACAAATCCTCACATGACCGTCAGCCAAAATATAGGAAAATTATAGCTTAAAAAAAAGCATCTTTTAGTGTGTGACAGCAAACATAAAAAAAACTATATAAATCTGGTATCGCTGTAATCGCGCCAACCCAAAGAATAAAGCTGTCTTATCACTTATACCACATGATGAGCGGCATAAAAAATAAAACCAATTCTTGAACTGCTATTGATTTATTCAATATGCATCCTAAAGATATCAGTAAGGCTTGGCTCAAAATTATTCTGTGCTCTACACTGAGCACTTACATTGTTCAGAGCACAGTCTAAGAAGCTTCTTTCAGTGAAGCAATGCTTCTGGTGCATTGCAATTGATTATACCAGCAATTAAACCAATAAAAGATCATAGAGGCACTAAGTAAAAAAGTTTTTAAAAACATAAATAAATGTATATATTTTTTAAATCATAAAATAAATAAACAAAATATTAAAAGAATATTAACCCCTTAGTGATGGAGCCAATTTGCAGCTTAACCCCTCTCTGACCTTAGATGTACTATCCCGTCGAGGTGCCCTGGGCCTATCTGACCCTTGACGGGATAGTACGTCATAGTGATCGGCCACGCTCATGGGGGGAGCGCGGCCGATCGTGGCCGGGTGTCAGCTGCCTATCGCAGCTGACATCCGGCACAATGTGCCAGGAGCAGTCACGGACTGCCCCCGGCACATTAACCCCCAGCACACCGCGATCAAACATGATCGCGGTGTGCCGGCGGTATAGGGAAGTGTCGCGCAGGGAGGAGGCTCCCTGCGTGCTTCCCTGAGCCCCCCGCAGCAACGCGATGTGATCGCGTTGTTGCGAGGGTCTCCCTACCTCCCTCCCTGCTCCAGGCCCGGATCCAAGATGGCCGCGGCATCCGGGTCCTGCAGGGAGGGAGGTGGCTTACCAAGTGCCTGCTCAGAGCAGGCACTTGGTAAGCCTGCAGCACTGTAAGTCAGATCGTTGATCTGACAGAGTGCTGTGCAAACTGTCAGATCACCGATCTGTGATGTCCCCCCCTGGGACAAAGTAAAAAAGTTTTTAAAAAAATTTCCAATTGTGTAAAAAAAAATAAATAAAAAAAAAAAAATCCTAAATAATGAAAAAAAAATATATATATTATTCCCATAAATATATTTCTTTATCTACATAAAAAAACAATAAAAGTACACACATTTAGTATCGCCGCGTCCGTAACGACCCCACCTATAAAACTATATCACTAGTTAGCCCCTTCAGTGAGCACCGTAAAAAAAAAAAAAAAAAAAAAACCGGGGCAAAAAACAACGCTTTATTATCATACCGCCGAACAAAAAGTGAAATAACACGCGATCAAAAAGACAGATATAAATAACCATGGTACCGCTGAAAACGTCATCTTGTCCCACAAAAAACAAGCCACGATACAGCATCATCAGTGAAAAAATAAAAAAGTTATAGTCCTCAGAATAAAGGGATGCAAAAATAATTATTTTTTCTGTAAAATAGTTTTTATCGTATAAAAGCGCCAAAACAGTAAAAAATGATATAAATGAGGTATCGCTGTAATCGTACTAACCCGAAGTATAAAACTGCTTTATCCATTTTACCAAACGCAGAATGGTATAAATGCCTCCCCCAAAAGAAGTTCATGAATAGCTGGTTTTCGGTCATTCTGCCTCACAAAAATCAGAATAAAAAGCGATCAAAAAATGTCATGTGCCCAAAAATGTTACCAATAAAAATGTCAACTCGTCCTGCAAAAAACAAGCCCTCACATAACTCGGTGGACTCAAATATGGAAAAATTATAGCTCTCAAAATGTGGTAATGCAAAAAATATTTTTTGCAATAAAAAGCGTCTTTCAGTGTGTGACGGCTGCCAATCATAAAAATCCGCTAAAAAACCCCCGCTATAAAAGTAAATCAAACTCCCCTTCATCACCCCCTTAGTTAGGGAAAAATTAAAAAATGTAAAAAATGTATTTATTTCCATTTTCCCATTAGGGTTAGGGCTAGGGTTAGGGCTGGGGTTAAGGTTAGAGCTAGGGTTAGGGCTAGGGTTAGGGCTAGAGTTAGGGCTAGGGTTAGGGCTAGGGTTAAGGCTACAGTTAGGGTTGGGGCTAAAGTTAGGGTTAGGGTTGGGGCTAAAGTTAGGGTTAGGAATACATTTACGGTTGGGAATAGGGTTGGGATTAGGGTTAGGGGTGTGTCTGGGTTAGAGGTGTGGTTAGGGTTACCGTTGGGATTAGGGTTAGGGGTGTGTTTGGATTAGGGTTTCAGTTATTATTGGGGGGTTTCCACTTTTTAGGCACATCAGGGGCTCTCCAAACGCGACATGGCATCTGATCTCAATTCCAGCCAATTCTGCGTTGAAAAAGACAAAAACAGTGCTCCTTCCCTTCCAAGCTCTCCCGTGTGCCCAAACAGGCGTTTACCCCAACATATGGGGTATCAGCGTACTCAGGACAAATTGGACAACAACGTTTGGGGTCCAATTTCTCATGTTACCCTTGGGAAAATACAAAAATGGGGGCTAAAAAATAATTTTTGTGGGGAAAAAAAGGATTTTTTATTTTCTCGGCTCTGCGTTATAAACTGTACTGAAACACTTGGGGGTTCAAAGTTCTCACAACACATCTAGATAAGTTCCTTGGGGGGTCTAGTTTCCAATATGGGGTCACTTGTGAGGGGTTTCTACGGTTTAGGTACATTAGGGGCTCTGCAAACGCAATGTGACGCCTGCAGACCAATCCATCTAAGTCTGCATTCCAAATAATGCTCCTTCCCTTCCGAGCTCTGCCATGCGCTCAAACGGTGGTTCCCCCCCACATATGGGGTATCAGCGTACTCAGAACAAATTGGACAACAACTTTTGGTGTCCAATTTCACCTGATAACCTCGGGAAAATACAAAACTGGGCGCTAAAAAATAATTTTTGTGGGAAAAAAATTTTGTTTTATGTTTACGGCTCTGCATTATAAACTTCTGTGAAGCCCTTGGTGGGTCAAAGTGCTCACCACACATCCAGATAAGTTCCTTCGGGGGTCTACTTTCAAAAACGGTGTCACTTGTGGAGGGTTTCTACTGTTTAGGTACATTATGGACTCTGCAAACGCAATGTGATGCCTGCAGACCATTCCATCTAAGTCTGCATTCCAAATGGCGCTCCTTCCCTTCCGAGCCCTCCCATGTGCCCAAACGGTGGTTCCCCCCCCACATATGGGGTATCAGCGTACTCAGGACAAATTGGACAACAACTTTTGGGGTCCAATTTCTCCTGTTACCCTCGGGAAAATACAAAACTGGGGGCTAAAAAATAATTTATGTGGGAAAAAAATTTTGTTTTATTTTTATGGCTCTGCATTATAAACTTCTATGAAGCCCTTGGTGGGTTAAAGTGCTCACAACACATCCAGATAAATTCCTTAGGGGGTCTACTTTCCAAAATGGTGTTACTTGTGGGGGTTTCAATGTTTAGGCACATCAGTGGCTCTCCAAATGCAACATGGCATCCCATCTCAATTCCTGTCAATTTTGCATTGAAAAGTCAAACGGCGCACTTTCCCTTCCGAGCTATCCCATGCGCCCAAACAGTGGTTTACCGCCTCATATGGGGTATCAGCGTACTCAGGACAAATTGTACAACAACTTTTGGGGTCCAATTTCTTCTCTTACCCTTGGGAAAATAAAAAATTGGGGGCAAAAAGATGATTTTTGTGAAAAAATATGATTTTTTTTTACGGTTCTGCATTATAAACTTCTGTGAAGCACTTGGTGGGTCAATGTGCTCACCACACCTCTAGATAAGTTCCTTACGGGGTCTACTTTCCAAAATGGTGTCACTTGTGGGGGTTTCAATGTTTAGGCACATCAGTGGCTCTCCAAACGCAACATGGCGTCCCGTCTCAATTCCTGTCAATTTTGCATTGAAAAGTCAAATTGCCCTCCTTCGCTTCCAAGCTCTGTCATGCGCCCAAACAGTGGTTTACCCCCACATATCGGGTATCAGCGTACTCAGGAGAAATTGTACAACAACTTTTGGGGTCCATTTTCTCCTGTTACCCTTGGTAAAATAAAACAAATTGGAGCTGAAGTAAATTTTTTGTGAAAAAAAGTTAAATGTGCATTTTTATTTAAACATTCCAAAAATTCCTGTGAAACACCTGAAGGGTTAATAAACTTCTTGAATGTGGTTTTGAGCACCTTGAGGGGTGCAGTTTTTAGAATGGTGTCACACTTGGGTATTTTCTATCATACAGATCCCTCAAAATGACTTCAAATGAGATGTGGTCCCTAAAAAAAATGGTGTTGTAAAAATGAGAAATTGCTGGTCAACTTTTAACCCTTATAACTCCCTAACAAAAAAAATTTTGGTTCCAAAATTGTGCTGATGTAAAATAGACATGTGGGTTATGTTACTTATTAAGTATTTTGTGTGACATATCTCTGTGATTTAATTGCATAAAAATTCAAAGTTGGAAAATTGCAAAATTTTCCAAATTTTTGCCAAATTTCCATTTTTTTCACAAATAAACACAGGTAATATCAAAGAAATTTTACCAATATCATGAAGTACAATATGTCACGAGAAAAATTGTCAGAATCACTGGGATCCGTTGAAGCTTTCCAGAGTTATAACCTCATAAAGGGACAGTGGTCAGAATTGTAAAAATTGGCCTGGTGATTGACGTGCAAACCACCCTTGGGGGTAAAGGGGTTAATGACCAGGCCAATTTTTACAATTCTGACCATTGTCATTTTATGAGGCTATAACTCTGGAACGCTTTAACGAATCCCACTGATTCTGAGAATGTTTTTTCATAACATATTGCATTTCATGTTAGTGGTAACATTTCTTTGATTTGACTTGCATTTATTTATGAAAAAAATGGAAATATGGCAAAAAAATTAAAATTTTGCAATTTTCAAACTTTGAATTTTTATGCACTTAAATCAAAAAGATATGTAAAAGAAATCTTAACATGTCCCACATGTCTACTTTACATCAGCACAATCTTGGAAAAAAATATTTTTTTGTTAGGATTAGAAAGTTATAAGGGTTAAAAGTTGACCAGAGGTTTCTCATTTTTACAACACCATTATTTTAGGGACCACATCACATTTGAAATCACTTTGAGGGGTGTAAGTGACAAAATACCCAAAAGTTACATCATTTTAAAAACTACTCCCCTCAAGGTGCTCAAAACCACATTCAAGAAGCTAATTAACCCTTTATGTGCTTCACAGGAACTGATGAAATGTGGAAGAAAAAATGAACACTTAACTTTTTTTCGCAAACATTTTATTTCACAACCAGTTTTTTTTATTTTCACAAATGTAAAAAGAGAAAATGAATCACTAAATTTGTTGAGCAATTTCTCCTGAACATGCCGTATGTGGTGGTAAACCACTGTTTGGGCGCACAGCAGAGCTTAAAAAGGAAAGAAAGGAAGTAGCATCGTTTGACTTTTTCAATGCCGAATTTTCTGGAATTGAGATTGGCCGCCATGTCGCGTTTGGAGAGCCCCTGATGTGCCTAAACAGAGGAAACCCCACACAAGTGACACCATTTTGGAAACTAGACCCCCCAAGAAACTTATCTAGATGCTTAGATGCCAAGGAGCCTATCTAGATGTGTTGAGCACTTTGAACCCCAAAGTGTTTCACTAAAGTTTATAATGCAAAGCCGTGAAAATAAAAAAATCTTATTTTTTCCACAAAAATGATTTTTTCACCCCCAAAATTTTATTTTGCCAAGGGTAACAGAAGAAATTAGACCCCCAAACTTGTTGTGCAATTTATCCTGAATATGCCTATACCCCATATCTAAGGGTAAACCACTGTTTGGGTGCATGGCAGAGCTCGGAAGGGAAGAAGCACCGTTTGACCTTGTAGAATTGGCTGGAATTGATATCGGATGAAATGTCGCATTTGGAGAGCCCCTGATGTGCTAAACAGTGGAAACCCCCAAAAGTGACCCAATTTTGGAAACTTGACCACCCAAGGAACTTATCTAGATGTGTGGTGAGCACTTTGAACCCCCAATTGTTTCACTAAAGTTTATAATGTAGAGCCGTGAAAATAAAAGATATTTTTTCCCACAAAAATGACCTTTTAGCCCGCAATTTTTATTTTCCCAAGGGTAACAGGAGAAATCTGACCCCAAACTTGTTGGCCAATTTGTCTTGAGTACGCTGATACCCCATATGTGGGGGTAAAACACTGTTTGGGCGCACGGTAGAGCTTGGAAGGGAAGGAGCACGATTTGACTTTTTCAACGCAGAATTGAGATTGGACGCGATGTCACATTTGGGGAGCCCCGATGTGCCTAAACACTGGAAACCCCCTAATTCTAACTCCAACCCTAACCACATTCCTAACCCCAACACACCTCTAACCCCAACACACCCCTAACCATAACCCTAATCCCAATCCTAACCCTAATCCCAACTCTAACCCTAATCCCAACCCTAACACTAATCCCAACTGTAAACGTAATCCAAACCCTAACTCTAATGCCAACTCTAGCCCCAACCCTAACCCTAACTTTAGCCCCAACCCTAACCCTAACTTTAGCCCCAGCACTAACCCTAACTTTAGCCCCAACACTAGCTTTAGCCCCAACCCTAACCCTAACTTTAGAACCAACCCTAACCCTAGCCGCAACCCTATATTTAGCCCAATCGGGGGACCCTATTCCTCTCTCCTCTGGTGTGCGATCACATCAGAGGAGAGAGAAATTAAATTGCAAATCGGACTTTTTTTGAGGTAGCCGTTATATGGTTAGTAACGGCGATCACAACACCCCAGGCAGCCGAGATCCCGGAGAAAATCAGACTCTGAGGGGTGCTACACACTTTTTCCACAGCGCCGTTAATTAACGGTGCTGTGGTTTACGTATCCTTAACTACCGCCGTTAAAAGGCGTATTGGTGGTCGTTAGGGAGTTAAACCAATAAATTGTCAAATTGTTTACTTCTTGTTTGTTGGTTTGATTTAAAAGCTTAGATTTTTGCCACATTTTTTATTTTATTTGTTGAATCTGCCACACTAAAGTGTGACTACTCTTAATTGTCTGTGGCCAAATTTTATCTCAGAGAGACAACAAAGGACATGGACAGTGAAGCTGGCTTTATTGGTTGAGAAGTACAGTGTTTATAGAGAGAAATAAGGTGTTTTCCCATATAATACCTCATTGCCTTATTTCATAATTATTGCAAGTCATTGCTGATTTCTGTATATCTTCATAATCAAATATCAAATACATATCCTTAACACATTTTTTTATGTTGTTCACTGAAGAACAGTGAACTAGTTCACTAGTGTGACAGTTTTATAGGTCATGTCGTTCTGGAAGCGACAATGCCAATAATTGTACTTTTTTTTTATATTTTCTTTTTACATACCGTAAGTATGTGTATTTTTTCATTTTTATTGATCTTTATTTTGTTCTGTCACAAGGTTGTCATGTCGGGTAATGAGTCGCAGGTCTTCTTTAGAGATGGTGTGATTTGTGTCAAATATTAAATGGATTTATTTTCGAGGTCAGCAACCCGTTGTATACTGGTCAGAAACATGCAGCTCCATTTCAGCTGCTTCTGATCTGGTCATTATCTCTTCCTCTATAAACTGATCATACGTTCTTGTTCTTGCCGGTGAAAGATTCATCTTCCTGTGCTTTGTGCTAAAGCTAAATGTTTGCAGTAGAGTTGTTGTCTAAGGGTACCGTCACACAGTGGCACTTTGATCGCTAGGACGGCACGATCCATGACGTTCCAGCGATATCCTTACGATCTCGCTGTGTCTGACACGCTACTGCGATCAGGGACCCCGCTGAGAATCGTACGTCATAGCAGATCGTCTGAAACTTTATTTCATCGCTGGATCTCCCGCTGACATCGCTGAATCGGCGTGTGTGACGCCAATTCAGCGATGTCTTCACTGGTAACCAGGGTAAACATCGGGTTACTAAGCGCAGGGCCGCGTTTAGTAACCCGATGTTTACCCTGGTTACCAGCGTAAACGTAAAAAAACAAACATTACATATTTACCTTCAGCTGTCTGTCCTCGGTGCTGTGCTTCTCTGCACTCCTCCTGCATCCTGTGTCAGCGCCGGCCAGCCAGAAAGCACAGCGGTGACGTCACCGCTCTGCTTTACGGCTGACCGGCGCTGACAGTGCAGAGGAAAGCACAGCGCCGGAGGACAGACACGGAATGTAAGTATGTAATGTTTGGTTTTTTTTTACGTTTACGCTGGTAACCAGGGTAAACATCGAGTTACTAAGCACGGCCCTGCACTTAGTAAGCCAATGTTTACCCTGGTTACCCGGGGACTTCGGCATCGTTGGTCGCTGGAGAGCTGTCTGCGTGACAGCTCTCCAGCGACCAAACAGCGACGCTGCAGCGATCGACATCGTTGTCGTATATCTGCAGCGTCGTTTCAGTGTGACGGTACCCTTGGTGTTCTGTGATTTGCTGTAATACTTGTGTGTTTATCTCCTGTCCTTATTACTGTTTAGTTTATTTCTCCCTTTCACTATCCTTCTCCCTAGTGTTGATTAGTGCTCTTGTGTGATAGAGGTTTTCTGTTATCCCTGTTTTGTCTTTTGTGTCAGATAACCAGGAGGATTGGTCATTTTTTATACCTTTAGCTGAGTTTGTCTTAAACAAGCAGTGCAGTGAGTCCACTGGTAAGACGCAATTTTTTGGTGCATATGACTTCCATCCTCACTTCAGTACCTTCAGTAAAGATGGGTTTTCAATGGTTCCTGGAGAGGAACGATTTTCTTCATCAGTCTTATCTGTATGGCAAGGGGTTCAGAACAAATTAAAGATCATGGGGGACAGATACAAAACAAGGCTGATAAGAAACGGTTGTCAGATCAGGACCTTGGTTTGAATGATTTAGTATGACTACCAGAAATATTAACCCCTTTCCCACTCTGGGCGTAATCGTGCACTAATGTCAGATTCCCTCCCTTTGATGTGGACTCCAGTGGTGAGCTCACATCTTTCCTGGTACAGGCCAGCTGTTTTGAACAGCTGACATGTGACTGGAATAGCAGCGGGTGGAATCGCGATCCACCCGCAGCTATTAACCCATTAAATGCCACTGTCAAACGCTGATAGTGGCATTTAACTCGCGCTTCCGGCCATCTGGCAGGAAACCCACCCACCGGTGACCCCCGACAGTGATTGTGGGTCACCGGATCATTGGCATGACAACCAGAGGTCTCCTGGAGACCTCTATGGTTGTCATTGCCGGATTGCTGTGAGCATCACCCAGTAGTCGGCGCTCATAGCAAGTGAGTAATTCTACTACATAGAGGCAATCTGATCATTGCCTCTATGTAGCAGAGCCGAACAGGTTGTGGCAGCTTCTAGTCTTCCATGGAGACTATTGAAGCATGTCAAATGTAAAAAAAAAATGTTTTTAAAAATATATATATATATAAGTTCAAATCACCCCCGTTGAAAATAAAACAATAAAAAAACAAACATACACATATTTGGTATCACCGCGTTCATAATCACCCAAACTATCAATAAAAAAAGATTAACCTGATCGCTAAACAGCGTAGCGATAAAAAACGCCTGAATTACAGTTAGGGCCAGAAATATTTGAACAGTGACACAAGTTTTGTTATTTTAGCTGTTTACAAAAACATGTTCAGAAATACAATTATATATATAATATGGGCTGAAAGTGCACACTCCCAGCTGCAATATGATAGTTTCCACATCCAAATCGGAGAAAGGGTTTAGGAATCATAGCTCTGTAATGCATAGCGTCCTCTTTTTCAAGGGACCAAAAGTAATTGGACAATGGACTCTAAGGGCTGCAATTAACTCTGAAGGCGTCTCCCTCGTTAACCTGTAATCAATGAAGTAGTTAAAAGGTCAGGGGTGGATTCCAGGTGTGTGGTTTTGCATTTGGAAGCTGTTGCTGTGAGCAGACAACATGCGGTCAAAGGAACTCTCAATTGAGGTGAAGCAGAACATCCTGAGGCTGAAAAAAAAGAAAAAATCCATCAGAGAGATAGCAGACATGCTTGGAGTAGCAAAATCAACAGTTGGGTACATTCTGAGAAAAAAGGAATTGACTGGTGAGCTTGGGAACTCAAAAAGGCCTGGGCGTCCACGGATGACAACAGTGGTGGATGATCGCCGCATACTTAATTTGGTGAAGAAGAACCCGTTCACAACATCAACTGAAGTCCAGAACACTCTCAGTGAAGTAGGTGTATCTGTCTCTAAGTCAACAGTAAAGAGAAGACTCCATGACAGTAAATACAAAGGGTTCACATCTAGATGCAAACCATTCATCAATACCAAAAATAGACAGGCCAGAGTTAAATTTGCAGAAAAACACCTCAAGAAGCCAGCTCAGTTCTGGAAAAGTATTCTATGGACAGATGAGACAAAGATCAACCTGTACCAGATTGATGGGAAGAAAAAAGTTTGGAGAAGAAAGGGAACGGCACATGATCCAAGGCACACCACATCCTCTGTAAAACATGGTGGAGGCAACGTGATGGCATGGGCATGCATGGCTTTCAATGGCACTGGGTCACTTGTGTTTATTGATGACATAAGAGCAGACAAGAGTAGCCGGATGAATTCTGAAGTGTACCGGGATATACTTTCAGCCCAGATTCAGCCAAATGCTGCAAAGTTGATTGGACGGCGCTTCATAGTACAGATGGACAATAACCCCAAGCATACAGCCAAAGCTACCCAGGAGTTCATGAGTGCCAAAAAGTGGAACATTCTGCAATGGCCAAGTCAATCTCCAGATCTAAACCCAATTGAGCATGCATTTCACTTGCTCAAATCCAGACTTAAGACGGAAAGACCCACAAACAAGCAAGACCTGAAGGCTGCGGCTGTAAAGGCCTGGCAAAGCATTAAGAAGGAGGAAACCCAGCGTTTGGTGATGTCCATGGGTTCCAGACTTAAGGCAGTGATTGCCTCCAAAGGATTTGCAACAAAATATTGAAAATAAAAATATTTTGTTTGGGTTATGTTTATTTGTCCAATTACTTTTGACCTCCTAAAATGTGGAGTGTTTGTAAAGAAATGTGTACAATTCCTACATTTTCTATCAGATATTTTTGTTCAACCCTTCAAATTAAACGTTACAATCTGCACTTGAATTCTGTTGTAGAGGTTTCATTTCCAATCCAATGTGGTGGCATGCAGAGCCCAACTCGCGAAAATTGTGTCACTGTCCAAATATTTCTGGCCCTAACTGTACATTTTTTGGTCACCACGACATTGCATTAAAATGCAATAACGGGCGATCAAAAGAACGTATCTGCACCAAAATGATATCATTAAAAACATCACCTCGGCACGCAAAAAATAAGCTCTCAGCCAACAAGAGATCACGGAAAATGGAAACGCTACGGGTATCGGAAAATGGCGCCATTTTTTTTTAGCAAAGTTTGAAATTTTTTTCACCACTTACATAAAAAAGAACTTAGACATATTTGGTTTCTATGAACTCATAATGACCTGGAGAATCTTAGTGGCAGGTCAATTTTAGCATTTAGTGAACCTAGTAAAAAGTCCAAACAGAAAACAAGTGTGTGATTGCACTTTTTTTGTAATTCACCGCACTTGGACTTTTTCCCATTTTCTAGTACACGACATGGTAAAACCAATGGTGTAGTTCAAAAGTACAACTCGTCCTGCAAAACAACAATGGCCATATTGACGAAAAAATAAAAAAGTTATGGCTCTGGGAAGAAAGGGAGCAAAAATGAAAATGCAAAACCAAAAATACCTCTGATCGTTAAGGGGATAAAACGGAAAATTCTTTCCTGGAAATTAGGTCCTAAGTCCATTGGTCTTTACAAAGAGGTTGCCATAATTAACCCTGTTGCTTTTCGTCTTAAGCTTCCTCTAATTCTTAAAATCCACAACATTTTCAACAAGTCATTGCTCAAAAAATATGGCGCCATCACTGATTATTGTTGATGGTAATTTGATGTTTCAGATGGCAAGAATTGTGGATTTTTGTATGGTTCTTGGTGCACTGGAAAGGGTATGGTCCTGAAGTTAGGACGTGGGTATTAGAATCTGAAGTTAATGCCAGTAAACTAATTTGGCCCTTCTATGCGGTTCATCTGGATAAACCGTTCCTGAGGGTCCAGTAGGTGGAGTACTGTCAGGAGGTTGTCACTAACTACAGAAAGACCTGGAGTTAGACGGTCATGTCACAAAATAAATTGCAGGTCTTCTTTAGAGATTATGTGATTTGTGTCCTATATTAAATGAATTTAGTTTCTTCCTGTGCTGAAAAGGTTAATGACCCATTGCATGCTGGTTAGAAACGTGTTAAGGCTAAGTGTTTGGAGTAGAGTTGTTGTAGAAGTGTTCTGTGGTTTGGTGTAGTAATTGTGTGCTTATCTCCTGGTCCCTGTTCTTATATAGTTAATTACTCCCTATCCCTATCCTTCTCCCTATTGTTAATTAGTGCTTTTGTATGTAGGAAGCTCTCCCAACCTTCTAAATTCTACGATCGGTATAATTTAGGAAGCTAAAATGCCCGGGACCGTGTGGGCAGCACTCTTGGCATTGACAGCTGGGTCCAATGTTTTAATGTAAACCAAGCTATAGGTGGGGATGCCTGTACAATCTCCTTAATGTACTCATACGTCAAAGGCTGTGAAGGAGTTAATAGACTAGAAAGAATATGGTCCTGGGGAGTTTTGCTGCGTACCCCAAAAAAGACATTTCATCAGTGTTGTTCAAGAGATTTCATTGCAGGCATCTTCTTTATTCTGTTACTGAGTTTTCTGGGAGGGACCATAAAAGGGGAGTACTGATGTGCACCTGTTTCATCTTCATTACCAAGCTCCACTTCCTTCCTTTATAGCTGTCACCCTTTTTTTGTCCACATCAAGTTTTACAAGTGGCCTGGCATTCAGCAGTGACATAATTTCCCAAGGCCTTTTAAGCCCACATGAACACATCCCTTTTTCTAAGTATTGAAACTGCAATGCATTTTGTTGCCATTGGTTTGCAGAATGCCATCATCCTGTTCATTCTGTTGTTATCATCTGTTCAGATTCCTGCGATTTTTTCTATTTGCATCTGCTGTTTCTGTGACCTGCTGGTTAACCTATTGTTTGATGTAAGCATCATGAACTATTATTAGCGTCTGTTAACATTACGTTTCAATCTGTAATAAATTATTTAACTTCCATCTGCTGTAGATTAACCTATCACTTGCTGTAAGTATCACAAATTGTTATTAGCGATTATTCACATTATGCTACAATCGGCTGAGCACTAACTTGTCATCAGCTTCCCAGACTACAAGAGCCGCTTATTACTAACCACCCGAAAAAAAACTGAACTGACAGAGATCTACAGAAAAAAAACACACACTCAGAAGCAGATTTTTACCAAAGCCCTAAGTAAACTATATTTTGTTAGGTATATCCAGCTTCCCTAATATTTCCTGGATGAGGAATATGCTTCTGAGATTCTAGTATACATTCGAGAAGAATCATGGGGAAATAAGTAAATCCCCAAACATTTGTCCTGTCACTATTTTACAGATCAAAGTTAATCCCTTTTAAAAAAAAGGTATTTTTAGGTTGTTTGTTGGGCTATTGCTACAAATAACAATGGCAATGTGAGAAGCATTGAACCACTCATTCCTCATCTTGTTTTGTAAATAAGAAAGATATTTACAACGAGTCTTAGTATTTAAATGTGCTGCTTAATTGTGTGACATTTTTGTGCCAAGCCTGGCATAAATAAGCACAGTCATGCAGTGAGAAGACAGCTTATCAGCAGCCTTGAATTCACCATTTATAGTTAAAAAGATAACTGTATCTCTTCTTCGAGTAAACTCCTTCTCATACCATAAGTCATAAAAAATCTATTCGGAGAGACCGGTTAGCAGAGGAATACTGAAATCTGCATTGAGATTGCATTTGACAATGACCTTTAGGTGCTTCAATTCTCAAAGTAAAAAACAGAAGCTAGTTGTAAACAAGGTTCACTTCTGACAGATGGATTGAATGACAGAAAGGTTGTGTGTGCCAGAATAGCCCTGGCAGAGGAGGAAATGTTCAATGGAATCCAACAGGAGAGGAGGTGTGAACAGGTGCGAGGCTGCTGTCGGAAGGGGAACCAGATGGAATGAGCCAGAGCCAGTTTATTTAAAGGAAAAAGCAGAAAACATTGATAAGCTATGGGATCAATGGCTAAAATGAGGTAGGTTAACAAAATAAAATGCCTAATTGGAACAATCTCAATGTCGTTATATATATTATTACACTTGCTCGAAAATTATTCTTGCCTTTTTACATTAATCTTTGCATCCGCACAATTATTTAGGTTTTGCACTATTTTAACAGCAGCATGCTATACAATTTGTTTGTTTTGAAATGAGACTTTTTTTTGCATTAAAGCAGTAGCACACATATTTGTCTAATTAAGCTTTCACTTTTGCATAATTTGTTTAATTTTTACAATAAAGCATATTCAAAACTAAAAATGTTAATATATTCAGCATAAACTATTTACTCAAAAATATACATATTTTACAAATCTATCAATATACTGTATATATATATTTAGATCAATAAACATAAATAATTTTTTTTTAATATTTCAAATTTTTATAAAAACTTGATTCCAGCTCATCCAGTTGCTCTATGCTCATCCACCTGATTTCTAATTTCTAATTAAATTTCAAATTTTTCATTTTTGTTTTTTTTTCATTTATATGTTAATCACTCTCAGTGAAAAAAATACATACCATCAGAAGGGAGTTTTTAGCTCAAAAAGTAGTGTTTCAGTGTAGAGCCTATGAACGTTGAGCTACACTATAGCATTCATGTTACATCTGCATGTTACCCTTAACGGCAATTTAAACTGGTCAATTCTTGTAAAAACTAATTTATTATGCTTGCTTACATAGCGCCAACATATTCCACAGCGCTTTACAGACAATGTGCTTCCTCCCCACTATCTGTAATGATTATCTGTCATATCGGTCAGATCTTTGCAAATCAAAACATTTTTAAGCAAATTTACTTACTAGCAATATTGTCCTGTATCTGAGATTATTATAAGGCATCATGATTAAACTGCACATTATGAATTCCTTACTTAAAGTCTCTACGATGTACAGTTAAGTCGCGCTGTAACTGGCAGACAAACTTCCGCTGTGACAGCTGTCATCTAATAGGCTTGACAGGGGGAGGGAGTTCCCTCCGGTTTCCTATCAGCGATACACTACACAAATATGGATTTCCAATGAGTTACCAAAGCAAAGGCCACCATGCCCACCATTGATTTAGGTCTAGTAGACCATGTGTCTTCTAAGCATTATGTATGTAATTAAATTAGCACTTCAAATTTACATTTTAATTAAAGTTATTTTATTGTTTCAAAATTCACTGTTTTAGGATACTATTGCTATTGTGTAGATCAACAGAATAAGGTTAACTTATTCCTCTTACTGAATGGGGCACATGGTAAAAAATAATAGATAACAGATTTGTTTTTTTTACTCCATTTTCTCCAAAAATTGTGTAAGAATAATTTCATATATTTATTACATGTGTATACTGCTATAAGCTTCAACTTCTCCAACATAAACAATTCTTCAAAAAGCTACATTAACAAAAAAAAGTAAGCAAATGTAGAAGGATTTGCAGTAGTAACCTGAGGCAGAACCTCAGATTTACATGACAGATTTGCTGGTTGCACTGTTAGAGCTCCTCCTGCAGATAACCCCCATTGAATGGGAAATTTGGGTGCCATTGCCTGCTTCAATTTTCATGTGGAATGTGTAAAAAAAAAAAAATAATAACACAATAAAACATGTCAACACATCTTTGGGAATTTGGCAATTGTTGGACATTGTTTTTATAGACATCTTTCTATTAATAACAAGAATTTGGAATAGGAGACACACCTACACTAAAGGCACCCTCCATCACCGAGAGTGCTGGCAGCAAATATGTAGAAGCAAAATAAATAGAATAACATAATTATTTTACACCTCTCAAAGTGTAATTAATCTGTTTGTTACAATAGCATACTACACCTAAAAGCTACCACCTGGTATAGACATAAACATATATAAAATATAATAAATACTATATGTAGCATAGGTCCGGCCAAGGAAAATTAGAAAGAAATAAAAGGTACATCAAAATAACAAACAATGTTTATGTATAACATTTCTATATATTTATATATAGTCCAGTCTCAGAAAAGATCATGCAATTGACTCAATTGGAGACACTATGACTTGTAGTTCCACAACAAACGGGAATAATTCATATATCTTAGCTGAAATTTGTGTTTTCTGTGCAATAACTCAATGAAAAAAACCTCTATGTAATCATATCCTTATGTGTCGTAGAATATCGTAAGGCGAATTGGCTATTTTCTATCAATTTTATTGTGTGAGACATACAATATAAAAACTAAAAGATACCGAACACGTAAAACGATACTTGTTTGAAATTGTTGTATTCATACTAACCCATGTGATCCAGAAAACATGTTTTTTATCGCACAGTAACAGCAGAAAAATATGCAATAAAGTGCCAGAATTGCTGAAGGTTTTTGTCTCCCACCATATTCCTTGAAAAAAAAATAGATAAAAGCTAATCAATAAATTATATGCAACAGTAGCTTAGCTGGCAGAATCGAAAAATCAAAAATGTATGGCTGATAGAAGTGTACTGTGTTTAGCACTTTAAGGGAAATGTTAATTAATCTAGAGAGTGCATGTTGCAACTGGTTGTCTCTAAACTTTATATATAATGAAATATTTGTAATTTAATTGCAATATATATCTGCATATCACACCAGGTTTAATAATAAACAAATAATATTGTTTTCTTGCAATCATTTTTGAGTTTTATCTTTTGTAGCCCCCAAAGCCCAGAGCTCTCCTCATTTGAAATATATATGCTTTCCCCACTGTAAATAAAGTTGTACATTGAATCTCATGTTAGGATTTATCTCAATGCTTCTGACATTTTATTAAAATAGCAGTTTTTATGTTTCATTTTACAAGTCAATCCCAGGCAGCATTTCTGTGATGACGATTTTCATGCATCTGTTCAATTTTGAAAGATTAAGATATTTTTAAACACGTGACTGTAATTGCTAATTTGTAAATAAAAATTATATAAAACCCTGAAAAATAAAAGTAATGTAGGAACGATAAGCTGGTGGAAAAATCAAAGAACGGAGGTGAAAAAGGGAATCATGTATGGAAGGTGAAATGTCAAATCTCCCATTACAACACAAAACAATTAGACCTATGAAGCCTAGGGAAAAAAAAATTCAATATTGATATATTTGTAAGGGTTTGTAAGATTTTGTCATAATTTTCATTAATAAAAGTCATAAGAACTGATTCATTAAGGTGTTTACACCATATTTCTGGAGTAAATGACTATAATAAGTCTTGAATTTTTTGCACAACTCGAAAATTACCCAACAATATTCCTTTTGGCGTCTTCACACCATTCCCACTCAAATATATCAAAAATGGTGACAGAAATGTACTCCAGCTCTCCACAGCCGACCCCATTAGAAAGGCAATGGGCATATGGTTCCCTTTAGACACTGGCACAGCTGGAGAATGTCAGGCTGCTGCAGTGCAGTACAGCGCAACCTCCAGCAGGGGGAGCCTGGTAGGGAAGCCAGACTGCACACACAGAGCAACTGAACAGATGCAACCTAGTGGCGAGAGCGAGGTCAGGATAGCCAAGTCAAAGCATAAGACAGCACAACAGTACAAACGGATTTAGACAGAATGGATAGTAAGAACGTAGCAAGGGATCAGTAAACCAGGACGGGCAAATACGGTACCATAGGGACAAACTGAAACAGAGTCAAAAGCCAAGCCAGAAGATCAGAACCAGGAAGTCAAGCAGAATGACAGACAAACAAAGAGACACTGGGAAAGGCTGGCAGGGGGAGATAACAGACACAGGACAAGTCAGGGTTCACAGTAGGACAAACCAAGGGCTTCCAGAGTCAGGTTCACACGCCAAAGACAGAGCTATAGCTGACACTGCCAGCAAGATTCATGGGAACTAAATAGCAAACCTGAAACCAGAATGAGGCAGAGCAAAGTTAACCCTTGACATGATCCATCCAGAAAAAAGGGCAGACACTAATAAACCCTGGAACGGATCATGACAGAGAATTTTCCCAGGTGAAGCCGCTTCAGGAAAACGATGGCGGTTGTGATTTTTCCATAGGTCTTGCTGTAGTTCATACGGCAGCAGAGCCACTTGCATCTTTCCCTGTTTCATGCATGACGTTGGTCTTAGTGAATTAGGGTCAAAACCATTACCATTAAGAGGGACACAGATGCACATTAGTCGGCCGAGAAAACCATTATCTGCTTGTTCAGCCGATGCCGATTTCCATCTAAATTATAGGTATTTCCAGTCATGTCTTAGGCAAGTTTCACATCGGGTTTCTAGGTTCCTTTGCAGATTCCTTGCTTTCCAGAGTTAAATGACAGAAACCATGAAATAAACATGACGGATAACATAAGTCAATGGGGTCCATCTGACACTGATAATGTTTGCCATGGGACATGAGTCTGTATGAGGTACAGAAAAAAAGGAAAGTGTAATGTCTATGAGAACCAGCCTTACCAATGGAAAGCTGAAAACCATTTATTTGGTGCATAGGAAATTATCTTTACTGTAGTGCTGTTTTTTTTTCAGATCATACAAAATCATTTCTGCATCTTACTGTAAAGAGACAAAGATGTGAATCTGACAGCATGTTAATACTCCTCCATCAACACCAGCTGGGACAACAAAGCAAGAAGCAGAAAAGACAACGTCGGGGTGCTTGTTGTAGAAAGCAGAGTGATAAAATACAATATCAACATGATAGCATCAAATGAACAGACTCTTTTCCTCAAGAGGAATTGTACCTACACATTTTTCTTGAAATGATGAGTATATCAGATGAATAAGAAAGTGTAGCTATAAGAAACTAACTGTCAAAATATCTAGCTATATAACTGATGGCCAGTGACATAACTAGAGTCTGATGGGTCCTAATGTAAGATTTGGACTGGGTCAACCCACCTGATATATATGCCCTCCATCTTGGTGTATACACACGTGGTCAAAATTGTTGGTACCCCTCGTTTAATGACAGAAAAACCCACAATAGTCACAGAAATAACTTGAATCTGACAACAAAAGTAATAATAAATACAATATCTATGAAAATGAACAAATGAAATTCAGACATTGCTTTTCAACCATGCTTCCACGAATTTGTAAAAAAAAGAAAACTCATGAAATAGGTCTGGACAGAAATGATGGCACCCTTAACCCCTTCATGACCCAGCCTATTTTGACCTTAATGACCTGGCTGTTTTTTGCAATTCTGACCAGTGTCCCTTTATGAGGTAATAACTCAGAAACGCTTCAACGGATTGTAACCGTTCTGAGACTGTTTTTTCGTGACATATTGGGCTTCATGTTAGTGGTAAATTTAGGTCAATAATTTTTGCGTTTATTGGTGAAAAAAATGGAAATTTGGCTAAAATTTTGAAAATTTTGCAATTTTCAAATTTTGAGTTTTTATTCTGTTAAACCAGAGTTATGTGACACAAAATAGTTAATAAATAACACTTCCCACATGTCTACTTTACATCAGCACAATTTTGGAAAAAAACATTTTTTTTTGCTAGGAAGTTATAAGGGTTAAAATTTGACCAATGATTTCTCATTTTTACAACGAAATTTACAAAACCATTTTTTTTAGGGACCACCTCACATTTGAAGTCAGTTTGAGGGGTCTGTATGGCTGAAAATACCCAAAAGTGACACCATTCTAAAAACTGCACCCCTCAAGGTACTCAAAACCACATTCAAGAAGTTTATTAACCCTTCAGGTACTTCACAGCAGCAGAAGCAACATGGAAGGAAAAAATGAACATTTAACTTTTTAGTCACAAAAATGATGTTTTAGCAACAATTTTTTTATTTTCCCAAGGGTAAAAAGAGAAACTGGACCCCAAACCTTATTGTACAATTTGTCCTGAGTACGCTGATACCTCACATGTGAGGGGGAAACCACTGTCTGGGCACACGACAGGGCTCTGAAGCGAAGGAGCGCCATTTGACTTTTTCAATTAAAAATTGACTCCAATCTTTAGCGGACACCATGCCGCATTTGGAGAGCCCCTGTGTGCCTAAACATTGGAGCTTCCTCACAAGTGACCTATTTTGGAAACTAGACCCCCTAAGGAGCTTATCTAGATGCATAGTGAGCACTTTGAACCCCCAGGTGCTTCACAAATTGATCCGTAAAAATGAAAAAGTACTTTTTTTTCACAAAAAAATTATTTTAACCTCAATTTTTTCATTTTCACATGGGCAACAGGATAAAATGGATCGTAAAATGTGTTGGACAATTTATCCTGATTACACTGATACCTCATATGTGGTCACAAACCACTGTTTGTGCACACGGCAAGGCTCGGAAGGGAAGGAGAGCCATTTGACTTTTGAATGAAAAATTAGCTCCAATCGTTAGCGGACACCATGTCGCGTTTGGAGAGCCCCTGTGTGCCTAAACATTGGAGCTCCCCACATGTAACCCCATTTTTGAAACTAGACCCCCAAAGAACTTATATAGATGCATAGTGAACACTTTGAACCCCCAGGTGCTTCACAAATTGATGCGAAAAAATCAAAAAGTACTTTTTTTCACAAAAAATTTCATTTAGCCTCAATTTGTTCATTTCCACATAGGCAACAGGATAAAATGGATCCTAAATTTTATTGGGCAATTTCTCCTGAGTACACTGATACCTCACATGTGGGGGTAAACCACTGTTTGGGCACGCGGCAGGGCTTGGAAGGGAAGGAGTGCCATTTGACTTTTTGAATGAAAAATTAGCTCCAATCGTTAGCGGACACCATGTCGCGTTTGGAGAGCCCCTGTGTGCCTAAACATTGGAGCTCCCCCACATGTGACCCCATTTTGGAAACTAGACCTCCCATGGAACTAATCTAGATGTGCGGTGACCACTTTACACCCCCAAGTGCTTCATAGAAGTTTATAACGCAGAGCCGTGAAAATAAAAAATAATTTTTCTTTCCTCAAAAATTATGTTTTAGCAAGCAATTTTTTATTTTCACAAGGGTAACAAAAGAAATTAGACCCCAGCTGTTGTTGCCCAGTTTGTCCTGAGTACACTGATACCCCATATGTGGGGGTAAACCACTGTTTGGGTACACGTCGGGGCTCGGAAGTGAAGTAGAGACTTTGGAAATGCAGACTTTGATGGAATGGTCTGCGGGAATCACATTATGTTTGCAGAGCCACTTGATGTGCCTAAACAGTAGAAACTCCCCACAAGTGACCACATTTTGGAAACTAGACCCCCCAAGGAACTTATCTAGATATGTGGTGAGCACTTTGAACCCCCAAGTGCTTCACAGAAGTTTACAACGCAGAGCCGTGAAAATAAAAAATCATTTTTCTTTCCTCAAAAAAGATGATTTAGCAAGCAATTTTTTATTTTCACAAGGGTAAAAGGAGAAATTGGACCCCAATATTTGTTGCCCAGTTTGTCATGAGTACGCTGATACCCCATATGTGGGGGTAAACCACTGTTTGGGCGCACGTCAGGGCTCGGAAGGGAAGTAGTGACATTTTGAAATGCAGACTTTGATGGAATGGTCTGCGGGCGTCAGGTTGTATTTGCAGAGCCCCTGATGTGCCTAAACAGTAGAAACCCCCCACAAGTGACCCCATTTTGGAAACTAGACCCCCAAAGGAACTTATCTAGATGTGTGGTGAGCACTTTCAACTCCCAAGTGCTTCACAGAAGTTTATAACGCAGAGCCGTGAAAATAAAAAATAATTTTTCTTTCCTCAAAAATTATGTTTTAGCAAGCAATTTTTTATTTTCGCAAGGGTAACAGGAGAAATTGGACCTCCAAAGTTGTTGCCCAGTTTGTCCTGAGTACGCTGGTACACCATATGTGGGGGTAAACCACTGTTTGGGCGCACGTCGGGGCTCGGAAGGGAGGGAGCACCATTTAACTTTTTGAACGCAAGATTGGCTGGAATCAATGGTGGCGCCATGTTGCGTTTGGAGACCCATGATGTTCCTAAACAGGGAAACCCCTCAATTCTAACTTCAACACTAACCCCAACACACCCCTAACCCTTATCCCAACTGTAGCCATAACCCTAATCACAACCCTAACCCCAACACACCCCTAACCACAACCCTAACCTCAACACATCCGTAACCCTAATCCCAACCCTAATCCCAACCCTAACCACAACTTTAACCCCAACACACCCCTAACCCTATCCATAACCCTAACCACAAGCCTAATCTTAACCCTATTTCCAACCCTAGCCCTAATTCCAACCCTAACTCTAATTCCAACCCTAACCCTAAGGCTATGTGCCCACGTTGCGGATTCGTGTGAGATTTTTCCGCACGATTTTTGAAAAATCAGCAGGTAAAAGGCACTGCGTTTTACCTGCGGATTTACCGTGGATTTCCAGTCTTTTTTTATGCAGATTTCACCTGTGGATTCCTATTGAGGAACATGTGTAAAATGCTGTGGAATCCGACCAAAATTGACATGCTGCGGAAAATACAATGCAGCGTTTCCGCACGGTATTTTCCGCACCATGGGCACAGCGGATTTGGTTTTCCATAGTTTACATGGTACTGTAAACCTGATGGAAAACTGCTACGCCAATCCGCTGCGGATCCGCGGCCAATCCGCTGCGGATCCTCGGCCAATCCGCTGCCAAATCCGCACCGTGTGCACATACCCTAACCCTAACCCTAGCCCTAACCCTAGTTCTAACCCTAACCCTAGTGGAAAAAAAATATATATATTTTCTTTATTTTATTATTTTCCCTACCTATGAGGGTGATAAAGGGGGGGTCATTTACTATTTTTTTTATTTTGATCACTGTGATAGGTTATATCACAGTGATCAAAATATACCTGGAATGAATCTGCCAGCCGGCAGATTCGGCGGGCGCACTGCGAATGCGCCCACCATTTTGGAAGATGGCGGCGCCCAGGGAGAAGACGGATGGACACCGGGAGGCCTGGTTAGTATGAGGGGGGAGATCTTAACATGAGGGGTGGATCGGAGGACGGGGGGGTGGCATCGGAGCACGGGGAGCGGGCAGGAGGACGGGGGAGCAGACAGGGTGACGGAGGGGAGCGGAGCACCGGACGGAGGACTGGGGAGGAGATGGGGGGGCAGTGGGGGGTACATCAGTGTTTCCAGCCATGGCCGATGATATTGCAGCATCGGCCATGGCTGGATTGTAATATTTCACCAGTTTTTTAGGTGAAATATTACAAATCGCTCTGATTGGCAGTTTCACTTTCAACAGCCAATCAAAGCGATCGTGAAGCCACCCACCCCCCCCCCCCACCCCCCCCGGGCTAAAGTACCACTCCCCCCGGGCTAAAGTACCACTCCCCCTGTCCCTGCAGATCGGGTGAAATTGGAGTTAACCCTCTCACCCGATCTGCAGGGACGCGATCTTTCCATGACGCCACATAGGCGTCACAGGTCGGATTGGCACCGACTTTCATGACGCCTATGTGGCGTCAAAGGTCGGGAAGGGGTTAACTTATTATTTTGTCGCACAACCTTTTGAGGCAATCAATGCAATTCCTGTAACTGTCAATGAGACTTCTGCACCTCTCGACAGGTATTTTGGCGCACTCCTCAAGATCAAACTGCTCTACTTGTCTCGTGTTTGAAGGTTGCTTTTTCCAGATGGCATATTTCAGCTCTTTCCATTATAAGTTAGTTGTAGTTTTGATGTAAAATCAAGGTGTGTCCACTAACTACAGTGCTGTGCAAATTAATTTTGACAAAGCATTTTTTAAGTTAAATCATAAGTTGGTTACCAGTCAGTGATTCAAACCAGTTTTATTATATAATAAATAAATCTTTGTCAAGTAGCCAGTGGAAAATGGTAATTTTCAGAATTAGTATGTAACAGTGCATTATAACATTTCATTTTTTGGCTTTGTTCCAAATTATTTGCACAGCACTGTAGCATCACAGGTTTCTATTATCTTGGAATCAGTGAGTGGGCCTGTATATAGGGCTTCAGATACTCACTGTGCTGTTTGGTGACATGGTGTGTATCATACTCAACATGGACCAGAGGAAGCGAAGGAAAGAATTGTCTCAGGAGATAAGAAAGAAAATTATGGACAAACATGTTAAAGGTAAAAGATATAAGACCATCTTCAAGCAGCTTGATGTTCCTGTGACTACAGTTGCACATATTATTCAGTAATTTAAAATCCATGGGATTGTAGCCAACCTCCCTAGACGTGGCCGCAGGAGGAAAATTGATGACAAATCAAAGAGATGGATAATATGAATGGTAGCAAAAGAACCCAGAAAAACTTCAAAACAGATTAAAGGTGAACTTCTAGCTCAAGGAACATCAGTGTCAGATCACACCATATGTCATTGTAAGAGCCAAAGTGGACTTCATGGGAGACCACCATGGAGGACACCATTGTTGAAATAAAAATCATAAAAAAGCCAGAATGGAATTTGCCAAACTACATGTTGACAAGACACAAAGCTTCTGGGAGAATGTCCTATGGACAGATGAGACAAAAATTGAACTTTTTGGCAAGGCACATCAGCTCTATGTTCACAGACGTGAATGAAGCATATCAAGAAAAGAACACTGTTCCTACTGTCAAACATGGAGGAGGCTCTGTTCTGGGTTCTGGGGCTGCTTTGCTGCATCTGGCACAGGGTGTCTAGAATCTGTGCAGGGTACAATGAAATCTCAAGACTATCGCGGGATTCTAGAGAGAAATGTGCTGCCCAGTGTCAGAAAGCTTGGTCTCAGTCGCAGGTCATGGTGTTATGAACTGGTGGTTCAGAAACACAATGGACCTGGTGGTTAAGAGCACACAAAGTGACCTGATAGTTACTAATAACATAGGACGAGCTCTGAGACGTGGGAACTCTGCTGACCGCAATCCCTAATCCTATCACACCACACTAGAGGCAGCCGTGGAGCGCTCCTGACCAGACCTAGGCGCCTCGGGCACAGCCTGAGAAACTAGCTAGCCCTGAAGATAGAAAAATAAGCCTACCTTACCTCAGAGAAATTCCCCAAAGGAAAAGGCAGCCCCCCACATATAATGACTGTGAGTGAAGATGAAAATACAAACACAGAGATGAAATAGATTTTAGCAAAGTGAGGCCCGACTTACTGAATAGACCGAGGATAGGAAAGATAGCTTTGCGGTCAGCACAAAAACCTACAAACAACCACGCAGAGGGCGCAAAAAGACCCTCCGCACCGACTAACGGTACGGAGGTGCTTCCTCTGCGTCCCAGAGCTTCCAGCAAGCAAGACAAACCAAAATAGCAAGCTGGACAGAAAAAATAGCAAACCAAGAAACACAAGCAGAACTTAGCTTATGCAGTGAAGTCAGGCCACAAGGACGATCCAGGAGAGAGCAAGACCAATACTGGAACATTGACTGGAGGCAAGGAACAAAGAACTAGGTGGAGTTAAATAGAGCAGCACCTAACGACTTAACCTCGTCACCTGAGGAAGGAAACTCAGAAGCCGCAGCCCCACTCACATCCACCAGAGGAAGCTCATAGACAGAACCAGCCGAAGTACCACTCATGACAACAGGAGGGAGCTTGACCACAGAATTCACAACAGTACCCCCCTTGAGGAGGGGTCACCGAACCCTCACCAGAGCCCCCAGGCCGACCAGGATGAGCCAAATGAAAGGCACGAACCAGATCAGCAGCATGAACATCAGAGGCAAAGACCCAGGAATTATCTTCCTGACCATAACCCTTCCACTTAACCAGGTACTGGAGTTTCCGTCTCGAAATACGAGAATCCAAAATCTTCTCCACTATATACTCCAACTCCCCCTCAACCAAAACCGGGGCAGGAGGATCAACGGATGGAACCACAGGTGCCACGTATCTCCGCAACAATGACCTATGGAATACATTATGGATGGAAAAAGAAGCTGGAAGGGTCAAACGAAAAGACACAGGATTAAGAACCTCAGAAATCCTATACGGACCAATGAAACGAGGCTTAAACTTAGGAGAGGAAACTTTCATAGGAATATAACAAGACGACAACCAAACCAAATCCCCAACACGAAGTCGGGGACCCACACAGCGCCTGCGGTTAGCGAAACGTTGAGCCTTCTCCTGGGACAATGTCAAAATGTCCACTACATGGGTCCAAATCTGCTGCAACTTATCCACCACAGTATCCACACCAGGACAGTCCGAAGACTCAACCTGCCCTGAAGAGAAACGAGGATGGAAACCAGAATTGCAGAAAAACGGCGAAACCAAAGTAGCCGAGCTGGCCCAATTATTAAGGGCGAACTCAGCCAAAGGCAAAAAGGATACCCAATCATCCTGATCAGCAGAAACAAAACATCTCAGATATGTTTCCAAGGTCTGATTGGTTCGTTCAGTTTGGCCATTTGTCTGAGGATGGAAAGCCGAGGAAAAATACAAATCAATGCCCATCCTAGCACAAAAGGCTCGCCAAAACTGGGAACCTCTGTCAGAAACGATGTTCTCCGGAATGCCATGTAAACTAACCACATGCTGGAAAAACAATGGCACCAAATCAGAGGAGGAAGGCAATTTAGACAAGGGTACCAAATGGACCATCTTAGAGAAGCGATCACAAACCACCCAAATGACCGACATCTTTTGAGAGACGGGGAGATCCGAAATAAAATCCATAGAGATATGTGTCCAGGGCATCTTCGGGACCGGCAAGAGCAAAAGCAACCCACTGGCATGAGAACAGCAGGGCTTAGCCCGAGCACAAATCCCACAGGACTGCACAAACGAACGCACATCCCGCGACAGAGACGGCCACCAAAAGGATCTAGCCACCAAATCTCTGGTACCAAAGATTCCAGGATGACCAGCCAACACCGAACAATGAACCTCAGAGATAACTCTACTCGTCCATTTATCAGGGACAAACAGTTTCTCCGCTGGGCAAAGGTCAGGTCTATTAGCCTGAAATTTTTGCAGCAGCCGCCGCAAATCAGGGGAGATGGCAGACAAAATTACCCCCTCTTTGAGAATACCCGCCGGCTCAGGCAAACCCGGAGAGTCGGGCACAAAACTCCTAGACAGGGCATCCGCCTTCACATTCTTAGAGCCGGAAGGTACGAAACCACCAAGTCAAAACGGGAGAAAAACAGCGACCAACGAGCCTGTCTAGGACTCAACCGCTTGGCAGACTCGAGATAAGTCAAGTTCTTGTGATCAGTCAAGACCACCACGCGATGCTTAGCTCCTTCAAGCCAATGACGCCACTCCTCGAATGCCCACTTCATGGCCAACAACTCTCGATTGCCAACATCATAATTACGCTCAGCAGGCAAAAACTTCCTGGAAAAGAAGGCACATGGTTTCATCACTGAGCCATCAGAACTTCTTTGCGACAAAACAGCCCCTGCTCCAATCTCAGAAGCATCAACCTCGACCTGGAACGGAAGCGAAACATCTGGCTGGCACAACACAGGGGCAGAAGAAAAACGACGCTTCAACTCCTGAAAAGCTTCTACAGCAGCAGAAGACCAATTGACCACATCAGCACCCTTCTTGGTCAAATCAGTCAACGGTTTAGCAATACTAGAAAAATTATTGATGAAGCGACGATAAAAATTAGCAAAGCCCAGGAACTTTTGCAGACTCTTCAGAGATGTCGGCTGAGTCCAATCATAAATGGCCTGAACTTTAACAGGGTCCATCTCGATAGTAGAAGGGGAAAAAATGAAACCCAAAAATGAAACCTTCTGAACACCAAAGAGACACTTTGACCCCTTCACAAACAAAGAATTCGCACGCAGGACCTGGAACACCATTCTAACCTGCTTCACGTGAGACTCCCAATCATCCGAGAAGACCAAAATATCATCCAAGTATACAATCAGGAATTTATCCAGGTACTCTCGGAAGATGTCATGCATAAAGGACTGAAATTCTGATGGAGCATTGGAAAGCCCGAATGGCATAACCAGGTACTCAAAATGGCCCTCGGGCGTATTAAATGCTGTTTTCCATTCATCGCCCTGTTTAATACGCACAAGATTATACGCACCACGAAGATCTATCTTGGTGAACCAACTAGCCCCCTTAATCCGAGCAAACAAATCAGACAGCAGCGGCAAGGGGTACTGAAATTTGACTGTGATTTTATTTAGAAGGCGGTAATCAATACAAGGTCTCAACGAACCATCCTTCTTGGCCACAAAAAAGAACCCTGCTCCCAATGGCGACGACGACGGGCGAATATGACCCTTCTCCAAGGATTCCTTTACGTAACTCCGCATAGCGGCGTGCTCAGGCACAGACAAATTAAACAGTCGACCCTTAGGAAACTTACTACCAGGAATCAAATCGATAGCACAATCGCAATCCCTATGCGGAGGTAGGGCACTGGACTTGGGCTCATCAAATACATCCCGGTAATCCGACAAGAACTCTGGGACCTCAGAAGGGGTGGATGATGAAATAGACAGAACTGGAACATCACCATGTACCCCCTGACAACCCCAGCTGGACACAGACATAGATTTCCAATCCAATACTGGGTTATGGACTTGTAGCCATGGCAACCCCAACACGACCACATCATGCAGATTATGCAACACCAAAAAGCGAATATCCTCCTGATGCGCAGGAGCCATGCACATGGTCAGTTGGGTCCAGTACTGAGGCTTATTCTTGGCCAAAGGCGTAGCATCAATTCCTCTCAATGGAATAGGATACTGCAAGGGCTCCAAGAAAAACCCACAGCACCTAGCAAAGTCCAAGTCCATCAAATTCAGGGCAGCGCCTGAATCCACAAATGCCAAGACAGAATAGGATGACAAAGAGCAGATCAAAGTAACGGACAAAAGAAATTTCGACTGTACCGTACCAATGGTGGCAGACCTAGCGAACCGCTTAGCGCGCTTAGGACAATCGGAGATAGCAAGAGTGGAATCACCACAATAAAAACACAGCCCATTCCGACGTCTGTGTTCTTGCCGTTCAGCTCTGGTCAAAGTCCTATCACACTGCATAGGCTCAGGTTTATGCTCAGATAATACCGCCAAATGGTGCACATTTTTACGCTCACGTAAGCGTCGATCGATCTGAATGGCCAAAGACATAGACTCATTCAGACCAGCAGGCATAGGAAATCCCACCATGACATCCTTAAGGGCTTCAGAGAGACCCTTTCTGAAAATTGCTGCCAGCGCACATTCATTCCATTGAGTGAGCACAGACCACTTCCCAAACTTCTGACAATATATCTCTACCTCATCCTGACCCTGACACAGAGCCAGCAAATTTTTCTCTGCCTGATCCACTGAATTAACATAGTAGCATAGTTAGTAAGGCCGAAAAAAGACATTTGTCCATCCAGTTCAGTCTATATTGCATCATAATAAATCCCCAGATCTACGTCCTTCTACAGAACCTAATAATTGTATGATACAATATTGTTCTGCTCCAGGAAGACATCCAGGCCTCTCTTGAACCCCTCGACTGAGTTCGCCATCACCACCTCCTCAGGCAAGCAATTCCAGATTCTCACTGCCCTAACAGTAAAGAATCCTCTTCTATGTTGGTGGAAAAACCTTCTCTCCTCCAGACGCAAAGAATGCCCCCTTGTGCCCGTCACCTTCCTTGGTATAAACAGATCCTCAGCGAGATATTTGTATTGTCCCCTTATATACTTATACATGGTTATTAGATCGCCCCTCAGTCGTCTTTTTTCTAGACTAAATAATCCTAATTTTGCTAATCTATCTGGGTATTGTAGTTCTCCCATCCCCTTTATTAATTTTGTTGCCCTCCTTTGTACTCTCTCTAGTTTCATTATATCCTTCCTGAGCACCGGTGCCCAAAACTGGACACAGTACTCCATGTGCGGTCTAACTAGGGATTTGTACAGAGGCAGTATAATGCTCTCATCATGTGTATCCAGACCTCTTTTAATGCACCCCATGATCCTGTTTGCCTTGGCAGCTGCTGCCTGGCACTGGCTGCTCCAGGTAAGTCTATCATTAACTAGGATCCCCAAGTCCTTCTCCCTGTCAGATTTACCCAGTGGTTTCCCATTCAGTGTGTAATGGTGATATTGATTCCTTCTTCCCATGTGTATAACCTTACATTTATCATTGTTAAACCTCATCTGCCACCTTTCAGCCCAAGTTTCCAACTTATCCAGATCCATCTGTAGCAGAATACTATCTTCTCTTGTATTAACTGCTTTACATAGTTTTGTATCATCTGCAAATATCGATATTTTACTGTGTAAACCTTCTACCAGATCATTAATGAATATGTTGAAGAGAACAGGTCCCAATACTGACCCCTGCGGTACCCCACTGGTCACAGCGACCCAGTTAGAGACTATACCATTTATAACCACCCTCTGCTTTCTATCACTAAGCCAGTTACTAACCCATTTACACACATTTTCCCCCAGACCAAGCATTCTCATTTTGTGTACCAACCTCTTGTGCGGCACGGTATCAAACGCTTTGGAAAAATCGAGATATACCACGTCCAATGACTCACCGTGGTCCAGCCTATAGCTTACCTCTTCATAAAAACTGATTAGATTGGTTTGACAGGAGCGATTTCTCATAAACCCATGCTGATATGGAGTTAAACAGTTATTCTCATTGAGATAATCCAGAATAACATCCCTCAGAAACCCTTCAAATATTTTACCAACAATAGAGGTTAGACTTACTGGCCTATAATTTCCAGGTTCACTTTTAGAGCCCTTTTTGAATATTGGCACCACATTTGCTATGCGCCAATCCTGCGGAACAGACCCCGTCGCTATAGAGTCCCTAAAAATAAGAAATAATGGTTTATCTATTATATTACTTAGTTCTCTTAGTACTCGTGGGTGTATGCCATCCGGACCCGGAGATTTATCTATTCTAATCTTATTTAGCCGGTTTCGCACCTCTTCTTGGGTTAGATTGGTGACCCTTAATATAGGGTTTTCATTGTTTCTTGGGATATCACCTAGCATTTCACTTTCCACCGTGAATACCGTGGAAAAGAAGGTGTTTAATATGATAGCTTTTTCCTCGTCATCTACAACCATTCTTTCCTCACTATTTTTTAAGGGGCCTACATTTTCAGTTTTTATTCTTTTACTATTGATATAGTTGAAGAACAGTTTGGGATTAGTTTTACTCTCCTTAGCAATGTGCTTCTCTGTTTCCTTTTTGGCAGCTTTAATTAGTTTTTTAGATAAAGTATTTTTCTCCCTATAGTTTTTTAGAGCTTCAATGGTGCCATCCTGCTTTAGTAGTGCAAATGCTTTCTTTTTACTGTTAATTGCCTGTCTTACTTCTTTGTTTAGCCACATTGGGTTTTTCCTATTTCTAGTCCTTTTATTCCCACAAGGTATAAACCGCTTACACTGCCTATTTAGGATGTTCTTAAACATTTCCCATTTATTATCTGTATTCTTATTTCTGAGGATATTGTCCCAGTCTACCAGATTAAGGGCATCTCTAAGCTGGTCAAACTTTGCCTTCCTAAAGTTCAGTGTTTTTGTGACTCCCTGACAAGTCCCCCTAGTGAAAGACAGGTGAAACTGTACAATATTGTGGTCGCTATTTCCTAGATGCCCGACCACCTGCAGATTTGTTATTCTGTCAGGTCTATTAGATAGTATAAGGTCTAAAAGTGCTGCTCCTCTGGTTGGATTCTGCACCAATTGTGAAAGATAATTTTTCTTGGTTATTAGCAGAAACCTGTTGCCTTTATGGGTTTCACAGGTTTCTGTTTCCCAGTTAATATCCGGGTAGTTAAAGTCCCCCATAACCAGGACCTCATTATGGGTTGCAGCTTCATCTATCTGCTTTAGAAGTAGACTTTCCATGGTTTCTGTTATATTTGGGGGTTTGTAACAGACCCCAATGAGAATTTTGTTACCATTTTTCCCTCCATGAATTTCGACCCATATGGACTCGACATCCTCATTTCCTTCGCTAATATCCTCCCTTAAAGTGGACTTTAGACAAGACTTTACATAGAGACAAACCCCTCCTCCTCTCCGATTTTTACGATCCTTTCTAAACAGACTGTAACCCTGTAAGTTAACTGTCCAGTCATAGCTTTCATCTAACCATGTCTCGGTTATTCCCACTATGTCAAAGTTACCTGTAGATATTTCTGCTTCTAGTTCTTCCATCTTGTTTGTCAGGCTTCTGGCGTTTGCGAGCATGCAGTTTAGAGGATTTTGTTTTGTTCCAATCTCCTCGCTGTGGATTGTTTTAGAAATGTTCTTACCTCCCTTCTGAGTATGTTTTCCTGGATCTTCTTTGTTCAAGTCTAATGTTTTTCTTCCCGTCCCCTCTTCTTCTAGTTTAACGCCCTCCTGATGAGTGTAGCGAGTCTTCTGGCGAATGTGTGTTTCCCAGGTTTGTTGAGGTGTAGTCCGTCTCTGGCGAGGAGTCCATCGTACAAGTAATTCACACCGTGGTCCAGGAATCCGAATCCTTGTTGTCTGCACCATCGTCTTAGCCAGTTGTTTGCATCAAATTAGGTTCATCATACAGCAATCCGAGCGCCAGAAAAAACGCATCAATATCGCATAATGCAGGATCTCCTGGCGCAAGGGAAAATGCCCAGTCTTGAGGGTCGCCATGTAATAAAGAAATAATGATCTTAACTTGTTGAACTGGGTCACCAGAGGAGCGGGGTTTCAAAGCCAGAAACAGTTTACAATTATTTTTGAAATTCAAAAACTTAGCTCTATCTCCAGAAAATAAGTCAGGAATAGGAATTCTAGGTTCTAACATATATTTCTGAACCACAATGTCTTGAATATTTTGTACTCTTGCAGTGAGATGATCCACACAAGAAAACAGACCTTTAATGTCCATCACTACACCTGTGTCCTGAACCACCTAAATGTCTAGGGGATAAGAAAGACAAAACACAGTGCAGAGAAAAAAAAATGGTCTCAGAACTTTTCTTTTCCCTCTATTGAGAAGCATTAGTACTTTGGGCCTCCAGTACTGTTATGAACTGGTGGTTCAGAAACACAATGGACCTGGTGGTTAAGAGCACACAAAGTGACCTGATAGTTACTAATAACATAGGACGAGCTCTGAGACGTGGGAACTCTGCTGACCGCAATCCCTAATCCTATCACACCACACTAGAGGTAGCCGTGGAGCGCTCCTGACCAGACCTAGGCGCCTCGGGCACGGCCTGAGAAACTAGCTAGCCCTGAAGATAGAAAAATAAGCCTACCTTGCCTCAGAGAAATTCCCCAAAGGAAAAGGCAGCCCCCCACATATAATGACTGTGAGTGAAGATGAAAATACAAACACAGAGATGAAATAGATTTTAGCAAAGTGAGGCCCGACTTACTGAATAGACCGAGGATAGGAAAGATAGCTTTGCGGTCAGCACAAAAACCTACAAACAACCACGCAGAGGGCGCAAAAAGACCCTCCGCACCGACTAACGGTACGGAGGTGCTTCCTCTGCGTCCCAGAGCTTCCAGCAAGCAAGACAAACCAAAATAGCAAGCTGGACAGAAAAAATAGCAAACCAAGAAGCACAAGCAGAACTTAGCTTATGCAGTGAAGTCAGGCCACAAGGACGATCCAGGAGAGAGCAAGACCAATACTGGAACATTGACTGGAGGCAAGGAACAAAGAACTAGGTGGAGTTAAATAGAGCAGCACCTAATGACTTAACCTCGTCACCTGAGGAAGGAAACTCAGAAGCCGCAGCCCCACTCACATCCACCAGAGGAAGCTCATAGACAGAACCAGCCGAAGTACCACTCATGACCACAGGAGGGAGCTTGACCACAGAATTCACAACATCATGGGTCTTGCAACAGGATAATGACCCAAAACACACAGCTAAAAACACCCAAGAATGTCTAAGATGAAAACATTGAGCATCTTTGGAAAGAGCTGAAACATGCCATCTGGAAAAGGCAACCTTCAAACACAAGACAACTGGAGCAGTTTGCTCTTGAGGAGTGGGCCAAAATACTTGTCAAGAGGTACAGAAGTCTCGTTGACAGTTACAGGAATCATTTGATTGTAGTGATTGCCTCAAAAGGTTGTGCAACAAAATATTAAGTTAAGGGTCCTATCATTTCTGTCCAGATCTATTTTGTGAGTTTTATTTTTACCTAAATTCTGTGGAAGCATGGTTGAAAAGCAATGTCTGACTTTCATTTGTTCATTTTCATAGATTTTTTATTTATTACTTTTGTCATATTCAAGTTATTTCTGTGGCCATTGTGGATTTTTCTGTCATTAAATGAAGGGTACTAACAATTTTGACCACGTGTGTATATTGCGGCACAGAAAGCCACTGACTTCCTGCACAGTAATAGTTAACAGCCGCCAGTCAATCAGAAGTCAGCAGTTGGCTAAAGGTACCGTCACAATAAACAATATCGCTAGCGATCCGTGACGTTGCAGTGTCCTGACTAGCGATATCGTTCAGTTTGACACGCAGCAGCGATCAGAATCCTGCTGTGATGTCGTTGGTCGCTGCAGAAAGTCCAGCACTTTATTTGGTCGCTGGACTCCCTGCAAACATTGCTGAATCGGCGTGTGTGACACCGATTCAGCGATGTCTTCACTGGTAACCAGGGTAAACATCGGGTTACTAAGCGCGGCCCTGCACTTAGTAACCCGATGTTTACCCTGGTTACCGGCATCGTTGGTCGCTGGAGAGCTGTCTGTGTGACAGCTCTCCAGCGACCAAACAGCGATGCTGCAGCGATCCGGATCGTTGTCGGTATCGCTGCAGCGTCGCTCAGTGTGACGGTACCTTTAGGCATGCAAGTTGCTGGCATATGATGTCACTGCCATGTGTCGGGCCATCCATGCCTCATATGAAGCAGGAAGAGGACATTGCTGGACTGCAGCCATGGAAGATGAAACATTTGTTTTTTACTGAAAAGCTGGGGAAAGCGAGGAGTCTCCCTCAGCAAGTAGATCGTTTACAGCCGGGACCAGCTGTTTGGAAAGCATCGCCGAACAACTGCGAGCAAATTTTTGCTTCTAGGACATTATTGCAAGAAAGCTTGGCTAATTGAATAGATTACACAAGTAGGAAGAAACACAGCAGATTACACAAGAAGCAAGACAAATAGCAAATCAGCAGGATCTAGGAGCAACATGGCAGATGTGACTACCTACATGATGAGCTGCAATATGTGCTACATGTTCACAGATCGACCACAAGAAGAATCCAACTTCAGCTGCCAGAAGTGTAGACTACTGGCCCTTTTAGAAGAAAAGGTGCGGGGTCTGGAAGAAAGAATTGCAACTTTGGAACTCATCAAAGAAAATGAAGACTTCCTAGACAGAACAAAAGCATCTCTACTGATCACAGAAGGTGAAGAAAGTGTCAGAGAACTTCCAGAAGCAGATGAGTGGGAGAATGTGGCCAAAAGAAGCAAGAAGACCATGGAGACATCACCAACCACACAACTGAAAAACCAATACCAAGGCTTTGTGGAGGATGAAGATGGAACAAATAAGGATGAGGCACTACCAGCAAGCAAAGAAGAAAAGGGCACATAGCAACACCCAGAAGTAACAACAAAAAGTACAGCCAAGAAGCGAAAAATAGTGGTAGTGGTGGGAGACTCACTACTCAGAGGCACAGAAGCAGCCATCCGCAGACCGGACATAACTGCAAGAGAAGTATGGTGCCTCCCAGGTGCGAACATCAAGGATGTGACCGATAGAATACCAAAGCTCATCTGTTCCAAGGATGTCCACCCATTTCTTCTGATACATTTTGGCACCAATGACACGGCAAGGAAGGACCTACCCACAATCTGCAAGGACTTTGAAGAGTTGGGGAAGAAAAGGTGGAACTGGATGCACAGGTAGTTTTTTCTTCTATCCTTCTAGGAGACGGGCATGGAACCAGGAGATGGAACAGGATCCTTGATGCGAACTACTGGCTAAGACAATGGTGCAGACAACAAGAATTTGGATTCCTGGACCACAGTGTGAATTACCTGTACGACGGACTCCTCGCCAGAGAGGGACTACACCTCAACAAACCTGGGAAACACACATTCGCCAGAAGACTCTCTACACTCATCAGGAGGGCGTTAAACTAGAAGAGGGGATGGGAAGAAAAATGTTAGACATGAACATGAAGCCAGAAAATATACTGATGAAGGATATGAGGTGCGGCAAAAAAGACCCAAGACAACATAATCGGAAGGAAAAATAGAAAAATAGAGCGCACTACTCATACCAACTAGAATAAACTATCAATCGGGGTGCAAACAAGCAGCCAAGGTATGGCAAACAAAAACAAGAGAAAAGAAGCTGCTCAATTGAATGCACACCCAAGATTAATAAAAAAGAATGCAGAAGCTATAACCACAAGAGTTTTTATTAACACACAACAACTTCAAACACATAAAACATAATTAAAAACAACAGTACAGAGTACATTTGGCACACATAAAACAATAACATGTTAGAAATACAAATGCAAGAAACAAGTCTGCAAACCTGGATATATATTACACAAGTAATAACCCTCTGGCTCATGGAGCTAATACCGAGAAAACGGGCAGACGTATATAGCCCTATAGCAGCAAAAGTATGCCTACCAAAACCAGGGGAAAGAATATATTTCAAAGGACCACCATAATGGCCAAGCCACTCGAATCTAGTGGATCAGACAGTGATAAGCCATGGGGTCCCAACGTACCACAAGCCCCTAATGAGGCAACCAAGACGTAACGTACCCAAAGTGGGAAAGAGAAGCACGCCGTCCCCAGGTGCAAACAAGTGTGAGCCAAAAAGAAACTGCCCAACGCGTATCGCCCTACTAGCGAGGGCTTCGTCAGGGTAGATGTTGTGTGTCAAATGCCCCCTGTATAAATAGTAGCCATATGGCTTACCTGATGAGGTGCAGGTGAACGAAAAATGCCGGCGCGACAGGAAGTGCGGCGCTCAGGGAGAACAGGACGCCCATCACAAGACAGGACATAGAGTGGACACGCCCCCCAACTAAGTCAGGGGCGCGCACGCGCGATCACACGGCTGAGAGGAGCCATGTCTCCTCCTGTAGCCGGAGACATGACCGGCCAGTGTAAGTGTCCACATAGAAAGTGCGCAGGCGCAAATAAGCAGCTAAGAGGAGCCCAGGTCCTCATCTGAATGAGAAGTGCGCCGCGCAATCGCGCAGCTGGGAGGAGTAAAACTCCTCCCGTAGCCGGAGATATAGCCGACCGGCAAGAGTGTCCATGCACAGAGTGCGCAAGCGCAAAATAAACAGCTGAGAGGAGCCCAGCTCCTCCTATCGCCGGAGATGTAACCGGCCAGTATGGATGACCACATAACACCACGTAAATCTAAGGGGCCCAAGGGCAAGGAGCGCCAGCCATCCAAAAGGCGCAAAATAGGGGAGTAAAAGCATAACGGTGTGTGTCTACAGGGATACTGCAGAAATAACTTTACCCGGCCGAATCCACAGGTGGAAGCCTATATGCATATCCCTTAAGACCATACATGAATAGTATAGTCCTAAAGCTGCAGGCATGAACCCTCCTATATACTACAAACCAAGTGCTACATAAGTGGGAGGACCTACAACGTGCCAAGCTCGAAGGACCATATGATAATGGCCAATCGCAGGGCATAATTAGGGTCCACCACACAATCGTGTATAAAGACCCCTATAGTCATATACAGGCACACATGCAGAACCCAGGCATACCACATCACACACAACCCCCGGGGGCACACTGCCACTCCTGTCCAACAGCACAAAGGCATTCAGGGCAAAGTAAAACAAAAAAAGGGGTAAAAAGAAGTTATTAGCATAGTAATATGAACCAAAAATATGAACAATTTTATTAAATACCACATTTTTACATATCATGGTGTAACCTGAAAATATTTCCCAAATTGCACAAAGCCCCAAATATGGCCTCTTTACAAAATCCTGGTAAAACCAAAAAGGCCCTGAAACCAAAGTGCTTGTAAGGCATGAGCCCAATGATAATTCAAGAGAAAAATCCTCCAATGGACTGCCTGATAGAAATCCAAAGAGAGGGAAATTGAACAGAGTGGCAAAAACCTACATCGCTCCATGAGCCATACGAGGGTGACATGCTGAATCTAATGGGTAAAACCCACCCAATCCCAAAAAGACCGCAAGAGACATAACCAATTCTTAAGAACAGTACGCAGAAACCCAAATAGGAATACAAAAAAAGAGAGAGACAGCATCACATATCTCAGTACAAAAAAAGAGACCAACAAATCCACAGGAGTCCCAGCCGATGGAAACAGCAGAACGAGAACATCGGATGAAGAGATCTCATAAGAGAATATACATTTCCCGACATTGCTCCAACAAGGATCCAGGCATTGCCCTCCAAATGTATATACGAAGGCGGGTAAAGAGCTCCCACGCAGAAATATATGGTACCAAATGTTGCTCCATCATGGATCCAGATGTTATCTTCCACGTGTGAATTGGAGGCGAGGAGGGGTTCCAAACTGTCATCTAGAACAGAGCCGGAGGATGGAGAACAAAAGAGGAGAAAAAGAAAAAGGATAAGTTAACCCAAAAAACCGGTAAAAAGCAACTCCTCATTAAGCCCCCCTGGGGCCACCGATCCTAAATTGAAAATCCACCGAGCCTCAGCCCTGAGGAGCTGAGGTTTAATAGGGCCACCCCTGTTGGTACGATGAATTCTCTCCAGCCCTATCACCTGCGTATTGGCAATACGCCCACCATGATGGGTCAGGAAATGAGAAGCAACTGGAGTAAGCATTTTACCCTTAGCCAGGTCACCAGGAGCCACATGGATAGTAGAAAAATGCTTCTGCATTCTACGTCGTAGTTCCTGTGTGGTTTGACCCACATATACTAGATGGCAAGGACAAATCAGGGCATAAATCACACAAGAGGTCCTGCAGTTGATATAGGAGAGTAATTTATGGCGTCTGCCATCCGGAGGATTAACAAAAAAATCCCTGGTCATGGTCATATGAGAGCAGACATTACAGTCTCCACAGGCGAAAGAGCCTAGGAGTCTAATACCCTGGCCTATACGAGTAGTCTGTCTATCATAATGACTCCTGGTGAGAATGTCCCTGAAGTTCGGGGCCCTTCTGGCAGTTATCAAGGGACGATCCCCCACAATAGTTGAAGTGCTAAGGTCCGTAGTGTTTACGCAGGATACTGCTGAGACCATCCCAATTGCCCCCAGTGTTTACGCAGGATACTGCTGAGACCATCCCAATTGTTCTTAAAGGTTGTAATAAACCTAGGTTTATTATCGCCTACCTTGGTCCTTGGAACACTGCTGGTTCCAAGGACCAAGGTAGGCGATAATAAACCTAGGTTTATTACAACCTTTAACAACAATTGGGATGGTCTCAGCAGTATCCTGCGTAAACACTGGGGGATTCTCACTACGGACCTTAGCACTTCAACTATTGTGGGGGATCGTCCCTTGATAACTGCCAGAAGGGCCCCGAACTTCAGGGACATTCTCACCAGGAGTCATTATGATAGACAGACTACTCGTATAGGCCAGGGTATTAGACTCCTAGGCTCTTTCGCCTGTGGAGACTGTAATGTCTGCTCTCATATGACCATGACCAGGGATTTTTTTGTTAATCCTCCGGATGGCAGACGCCTATATCAACTGCAGGACCTCTTGTGTGATTTATGCCCTGATTTGTCCTTGCCATCTAGTATATGTGGGTCAAACCACACAGGAACTACGACGTAGAATGCAGAAGCATTTTTTTACTATCCATGTGGCTCCTGGTGACCTGGCTAAGGGTAAAATGCTTACTCCAGTTGCTTCTCATTTCCTGACCCATCATGGTGGGCGTATTGCCAATACACAGGTGATAGGGCTGGAGAGAATTCATCGTACCAACAGGGGTGGCCCTATTAAACCTCAGCTCCTCAGGGCTGAGGCTCGGTGGATTTTCAATTTAGGATCGGTGGCCCCAGGGGGCTTAATGAGGAGTTGCTTTTTACCGGTTTTTTGGGTTAACTTATCCTTTTTCTTTTTCTCCTCTTTTGTTCTCCATCCTCCGGCTCTGTTCTAGATGACAGTTTGGAACCCCTCCTCGCCTCCAATTCACACGTGGAAGATAACATCTGGATCCATGATGGAGCAACATTTGGCACCATATATTTCTTCGTGGGAGCTCTTTACCCGCCTTCGTATATACATTTGGAGGGCAATGCCTGGATCCTTGTTGGAGCAATGTCGGGAAATGTATATTCTCTTATGAGATCTCTTCATCCGATGTTCTCGTTCTGCTGTTTCCATCGGCTGGGACTCCTGTGGATTTGTTGGTCTCTTTTTTTGTACTGAGATATTTGATGCTGTCTCTCTCTTTTTTTGTATTCCTATTTGGGTTTCTGCGTACTGTTCTTAAGAATTGGTTATGTCTCTTGCGGTCTTTTTGGGATTGGGTGGGTTTTACCCATTAGATTCAGCATGTCACCCTCGTATGGCTCATGGAGCGATGTAGGTTTTTGCCACTCTGTTCAATTTCCCTCTCTTTGGATTTCTATCAGGCAGTCCATTGGAGGATTTTTCTCTTGAATTATCATTGGGCTCATGCCTTACAAGCACTTTGGTTTCAGGGCCTTTTTGGTTTTACCAGGATTTTGTAAAGAGGCCATATTTGGGGCTTTGTGCAATTTGGGAAATATTTTCAGGTTACACCATGATATGTAAAAATGTGGTATTTAATAAAATTGTTCATATTTTTGGTTCATATTACTATGCTAATAACTTCTTTTTCCCCCTTTTTTTGTTTTACTTTGCCCTGAATGCCTTTGTGCTGTTGGACAGGAGTGGCAGTGTGCCCCCGGGGGTTGTGTGTGATGTGGTATGCCTGGGTTCTGCATGTGTGCCTGTATATGACTATAGGGGTCTTTATACACGATTGTGTGGTGGACCCTAATTATGCCCTGCGATTGGCCATTATCATATGGTCCTTCGAGCTTGGCATGTTGTAGGTCCTCCCACTTATGTAGCACTAGGTTTGTAGTATATAGGAGGGTTCATGCCTGCAGCTTTAGGACTATACTATTCATGTATGGTCTTAAGGGATATGCATATAGGCTTCCACCTGTGGATTCGGCCGGGTAAAGTTATTTCTGCAGTATCCCTGTAGACACACACCGTTATGCTTTTACTCCCCTATTTTGCGCCTTTTGGATGGCTGGCGCTCCTTGCCCTTGGGCCCCTTAGATTTACGTGGTGTTATGTGGTCATCCATACTGGCCGGTTACATCTCCGGCGATAGGAGGAGCTGGGCTCCTCTCAGCTGTTTATTTTGCGCTTGCGCACTCTGTGCATGGACACTCTTGCCGGTCGGCTATATCTCCGGCTACGGGAGGAGTTTTACTCCTCCCAGCTGCGCGATTGCGCATGCGCACTTCTCATTCAGATGAGGACCTGGGCTCCTCTTAGCTGCTTATTTGCGGCTGCGCACTTTCTATGTGGACACTTACACCGGCCGGTCATGTCTCCGGCTACAGGAGGAGACATGGCTCCTCCCAGCCGTGTGATCGCGCGTGCGCTCCCCTGACTTAGTTGGGGGGCGTGTCCACTCTATGTCCTGTCTTGTGATGGGCGTCCTGTTCTCCCTGAGCGCCGCACTTCCGGTCGCGCCTGCATTTTTCGTTCACCTGCACCTCATCAGGTAAGCCATATGGCTACTATTTATACAGGGGGCATTTGACACACAACATCTTCCCCTGACGAAGCCCTCGCTAGTAGGGCGATACGCGTTGGGCAGTTTCTTTTTGGCTCACACTTGTCTGCACCTGGGGACGGCGTGCTTCTCTTTCCCACTTTGGGTACGTTACGTCTTGGTTGCCTCATTAGTGGCTTGTGGTACGTTGGGACCCCATGGCTTATCACTGTCTGAGCCACTAGATTCGAGTGGCTTGGCCATTATGGTGGTCCTTTGAAATATATTCTTTCCCCTGGTTTTGGTAGGCATACTTTTGCTGCTATAGGGCTATATACGTCTGCCCGTTTTCTCGGTATTAGCTCCATGAGCCAGAGGGTTATTACTTGTGTAATATATATCCAGGTTTGCAGACTTGTTTCTTGCATTTGTATTTCTAACATGTTATTGTTTTATGTGTGCCAAATGTACTCTGTACTGTTGTTTTTAATTATGTTTTATGTGTTTGAAGTTGTTGTGTGTTAATAAGAACATAATCGGAAGGGACGTAAAAACATTTCTAAAACAATCCACAGGGAGGAGATTGGAACAAAACAAAATTCTGTAAACTGCATGCTCGCAAACTACAGAAGCTTGACAAACAAGATGGAAGAACTAGAAGCAGTAATATCTACAGCTAACTATGACATAGTGGGAATAACCAAGACATGGTTAGATGAAAGCTATGACTGGGCAGTTAACTTACAGGGTTACAGTCTGTTTAGAAAGGATCATAAAAATCGTAAAGTCTTCTCTAAAGTCCACTTTAAGGGAGGATGTTAGTGAAGTCCATATGGGTCGAAATACATGGAGGCAAAAATAGTAACAAAATTCTCATTGGGGTCTGTTACAAACCCCCAAACATAACATGAATCATGGAAAGTCTACTACTAAGGCAAATAGATGAAGCTGTAACCCTTAATGAGGTCCTTGTTATGGGGGACTTTACCCGGATATTAACTTTAAAAACAGAGACCTGCGAAACCCATAAAGGCAACAGGTTTCTGCTAATAACCAAGAAAAATTATCTTTCACAATTGGTGCAGAATCCAACCAGAGGAGCAGCACTTTTAGACCTAATACTATGTAATAGACCTGACAGAATAACAAATCTGCAGGTCGTTGGGCATCTAGGAAATAGCGACCACAATATTGTACAGTTTCACTCGTCTTCCGCTAAGGGGACTTGTCAGGGAGTCACAAAAACACTGAACTTTAGGAAGGCAAAATTTGACCAGCTTAGGCTTCTTTCACACTTGCGTCGTGTGACGTACGTCTCAATCCGTCGTTTTGGGAAAAAAACGGATCCAGCAAATATGCTGACAGGATGCATTTTTTCCCATAGACTTGTATTGCCGACGGATCGTGACGTATGGCCATACTCCCCGGACTTTAGAATGGGCAGCAGATGCATCGAAAAACTACATCCACTGCCCACATCGTGCATAATTTTCACAACGTGCGTCGGTATGTCGCGCCGACGCTTAGCGACAGGCCCGTACCGACGCAAGAGTGAAAGTAGCCTTAGAGATACGCTTAATCTGGTTGACTGGGACAATGTCCTCAGAAATAAGACTATAGATAGTAAATGCGAAATGTTTAAGAACATCCTAAATAGGCACTGTAAGCGGTTTATACCTTGTGGGAATAAAAGGTCAAGAAATAGGAAAAACCCAATGTGGCTAAACAAAGAAGTAAGAGGGGCAATTAACCGTAAAAAGAAAGCATTTAAACTACTAAAGCAGGATGGCACCGATGAAGCTCTAAAAAACTATAGGGACAAATATACTTTAGTTAAAAAACGAATTAAAGCTGCCAAAAAGGAAACAGAGAAGCACATTATAAGGAGAGTAAACCTGAAGTAAGTCTAACCTCTATTGTTGGTAAAATATTTTAAGGATTTCTGAGGGATGTTATTCTGGATTATCTCAATGAGAATAACTGTTTAACTCCATATCAGCATGAGTTTATGAGGAATCGCTCATGTCAAACCAATCTAATCAGTTTTTATGAAGAGGTAAGCTGTAGACTGGACCAAGGTGAGTCATTGGACGTGGTATATCTTGGTATATCTTTATTTTCCAAAGCGTTTGATACCGTGCCACACAAGAGGTTGGTACACAAAATGAGAACACTGGTTCTGGGGGAAAATTTGTTTAAATGGGTAAGTAACTGGCTTAGTGATAGAATGCAGAAGGTGGTTATCAATGGTATATTCTCTAACTGGGTCGCTGGGACCAGTGGGGTACCGCAGGGGTCAGTGTTGGGACCTATTCTTGTTAACATATTTATTAACAATCTGGTAGAAGGTTTACACAGTAAAATATCGATATTTGCAGATGATATAAAATTATGTAAAGCAGTCGAAACAAGAGAAGATAGTATTCTGCTATAGATGGATCTGGATAAGTTGGAAACTTGGGCCGAAAGGTGGTTGATGCGATTTAACAATGATAAATGTAAGGTTATACACATGGGAAGAAGGAATCAATATCACCATTACACACTGAACGGGAAACCACTGGGTAAATCTGACATCGAGAAGGATTGGGGAGCCTAGTTAATGATAAACTTACCTGGAGCAGCCAGTGCCAGGCAGCGGCTGCCAAGGTAAACAGGATCATGGGGTGCATTAAAAGAGGTCAGGGTACACATGATGAGTGCATTATACTGCCTCTGTACAAATCTCTGGTTAGACCGCACATGGAGCACTGTGTACAGTTTTGGGCACCGGTGCTCAGGAAGGATGTAATGGAACTAGTGCGAGTACAAAGGAGGGCAACAAAATTAATAAAGGGGATGTGGGAACTACAATACCCAGAGAGGCTAGCAAAATTAGGATTATTTAGTCTAGAAAAAAGATGACTAAGAGGCGATCTAATAATCGTGTATAAGTATATAAGGGGACATTACAAATAGCTCTCCGAGGATCTGTTTATATCAAGGAACTTGACGGTCACAGGGGGGCATTCACTGCGTCTGGAGGAGAGAAGGTTTTTTGTTGTGAATTCTGCTTTTGTGCTCCCTCCGGTGGTTGTAGGTGGTAATGCAGTTGTCCCTCGCCTGCAGTCCTGGACAGGTGTATCTGCTTATTGCAATTCTGACTGGGGTATTTAGGTTTGCAAGACTCATTAGTCCTTTCCAGTTGTCAATGTTTCTTGGGAAGTGTTGGGTCCCTGTCTGGCTTCTCCTGCTTAGCTGCCAATTCAGCAAAGATTGTCTGTCTGTTTCTTTTTCTATGGCACACAAGCTGTGTGCTTGTGTTTTGATTGTTTTCCTGCTCTGAGTTTAGGAGTCTCTGGAGTTGCAGATATACGTTCCACGTCTTTAGTTAGATGGATGAATTTTTTGTATGATCTGCTGTGGATATTTTTGGAAGGGTTTTAATACTGACCGCACAGTACACTGTTCTAGCCTTTCCTATTTTAGCTAGAGTGGATTCTTGTGCTAAATCCTGTTTTCTGCCTGTGTTTGTCTTTCCTCTCCTATTCACAGCCAATATTTGTGGGGGGCTGCCTATCCTTTGGGGTTCTGCTCTGAGGCAAGGTAGTATTCCTATTTCCATCTATAGGGGTATCTAGTCCTCCGGCTGTTGCGAGGTGTCTAGGGTTTGTTAGGTACACCCCACGGCTACTTCTAGTTGCGGTGTTAAGATCAGGATTTGCGGTCAGTATAGTTACCACCTGCTCCAGTGAAAGTTTTCATGCTGCTCCAAGGTCACCGGATCATAACAGTTTTTCCACCAACATAGAAGAGGATTCTTTACTGTTAGGGCAGTGAGAATCTGGAATTCCTTGACTGAGGAGGTGGTGATGACGAACTCAGTCGAGGGGTTCAAGAGAGGCCAGGATGTTTTCCTGGAACGTAACAATATTATATCTTCAGTTATTAGGTTCTTTAAAAGGACAGAGTTCTGGGGATTTATTCTGAAGGAATATAGGCTGAACTGGATGGACAAATGTTTTTTCGCCCTTGCAAACTATGTTACTATGTTACTATGAAAAGCAATATGGGGGACTGACATGTAGGGAGCCAGGATGGATGGAGGAAGACATGTGGGGAGCCAGGATGGAAGGAAACAGACATGTGGGAGACCAGGATGGATGGAGACAGACATGTGGGGAGCTAGGATGAATGGAGACAGACATGTGGGGAGCCAGTGTGGCACCCCAGGAGTCCGGTTGCTACAATGGCATTGCCTTCCTCATGGGGGGTGATGTCATGCCTGGGCGCAAGGAGGGATTCCCTAATCAGGTAATAGAAAAATACAACACCTTCCTAACTCCAGACCAGAAGGGGGAGCTCTAAACCCGGTTTCAGGGTAGCTTCCCTGTAAGTTCTGGTCTGGAGGCAGGGTTAGGGAGTTGAGTGTGGGACACTGAAGGGAAAGGAAGCAAGAGAGAGGAACCTGGGGTCTTGAGCTGCGATTGGGCTCACCCCAAGATAAAGCGCAAAGAGACCAGACACCGGAGTCCGTGGTGGTAAGAGGATTTCATACTCAGCCACCGAATCCGGAGGGCAGTAGATTCCAAGTCTCCTGGCCCTAACTGACATCTGGAGGCAACACAGCAAGTCAGGAGCCTGGGGCTGCCAGTGAGAAGGCAGTGCCCAAGAAAGGCTCAGGCTGTCAGTCACACGGGTGGGAGTACAGACACTGAGAGGACTTGTGCAGAGCTTCAGGCAGCAAGGGTCAGAGTACAAAGCGCAGAAGGAAGGTCTCCGAATCCACTTGGTTAGTAGATCCCAAGTTGTTTCCAGGCTGCCTGGACCCCATCACCACCTGCTACCTGTACCCTGGACTGTACCTGCATTTCATCAGTAAAAGGTAAAGGAAACTGCTATCCCTGTGTTTCCTGCACCCTCCGACCTGCACTCCACCGTTAATCATCCCTCTTACTAACTGTACCGGTAGACCTGGGGACTAAGTTCTACCTGTGGGGAGCCATACCAACTCTGCTGCAACTCATTCAGCCCCAGTGGACCCCTTTAAGCAGTGTCGGCCATCCCTGGTTGTATACCACAGGTGGCGTCACGAATTATCCTTTATAGACTTTATTCTCCACTTCCACTCATCCCCTTTTACTGAATGCCCAGGGCCATGGACCAGGTCACTGCCACTGTGACCACCCCTTTAAGTACCGCCGGACCCGGCCCGAGTACCCCACGGTCCTAGAGGGCGCTCCACCAGGATGTATGAGGAAAGACATGTGGGGAGCAAGGATGGATGGAGACAGACATGTTGGGAACCAGGAAGCATGGAGACAGACAAGTGGGGAGGATGGATGGAAAAAGACAAGTGGGCAGCCAGGATGGATGGCGACAGGCATGTGGGGAGCCAGGATGGGTGGAGATAGACATGTGGTGAGCCCAGATGGATGGAAACAGACATGTTGATATGGAGACGACACAAGGGTCGGCTTGTGCCCAGGTTTGCTAGCCAAAACTGCATGGACCAGGGACCGTCCCGCAGAACGCCTATCTCTTTTTAACGTTGGCATAACGCAACTCAGACAACACAGGGTTAGGGTTAAAAAGTGTTTATTGAACCACAAAACAGGCAGATAACATGAGAACAGTCCCAGCAAATACCCAAAGATGGTGCACATTACAGAGTCTCTCCCTTCCGCTGACTCACCGTGATAATGGCAGCTGATCCTTCAGAGCTCCCAGAGTCAACTACCCCAACTGTAGCATGCACTCAGAGAGGAAGTAACAACAAGCGCAGGAAGATGATAGTCCTTTCAGGTACAAGGCCAATTGACCCGAGAGTCACAACCTGGCTTCTCCGAACATCTCCATGGAGCCAGCAACTGGCAGGACCCAATCCTAGCTTTCTCCAAACATATCCATGGTTCAGAGATCATCAATGGAGCAGGTGTGTATTCTTCCAAACAGGGCCGAGGTCAGTTGTTTCCTGTAGAATGATAGATCCCTGTCCCTCGTCATGATGTATTGGCAGCAGTCCTATAGGGTTCCCTGGATGTTTAGATGTCTTGGCAGAATCTCTGGCTGTCTCTCTCTCTCTGTGTCTCTCAGTCTCCCTATACAGAGGCATGTAGCCTATTTTATACTTAACAATTGTTTTACATCCAGTATTTATATAAAGGGTAAGAATGGAGATGAGATCAAGTTACATTACTTGAGTATTTAAACTATCTGCAGTTTTTCCTCCTCTGTTTTCAAAGTCACCAAACTATCTGGCATAATTAGCATATCAGTAAACATCACGAGTCATCTATATATATAATTGTCTAAGGGTTTTTCCGTCTGTCTGTCCTGGAAATCCCGCGTCTCTGATTGGTCGAGGCCACCAGGCCTCGACCAATCAGCAACGGGCACAGCGACGATGATGTCATAAAAGAAGTAGAAATCCCACGTTTCTGATTCAGCGACGGGCACAGTATCGACGTAGATGTCATAATGGTTGCCATGGCGACGATGATGTCATAAAAGTTGCCTCTACCAATCAGCGATGGGCACAGTCTGCCGCGAATTCTGGAATCATCATTGTCCATATACTACGGGGACATGCATATTCTAGAATACCCGATGCGTTAGAATCGGGCCACAATCTAGTCTATATATATAATTGTCTAAGGGTTTGTTAGGTCTCGAGTTCCCGCTTCTGCACAGGGGGAATCTCGAGCCATCTCTGCTGCGGTCTCCCATTCTTATGCAGCCGCAGTGGAGTCTGCTCAGCGGGGACGTCGGTCCCAGCGTCTTGCTCAGTCTCACGCTGTACAGAGAGTTACTGCTGCTTCTTCAGCTTCTGCCATTAAAGTCAGTGCTGGTCAGCAGCGAGCGGACTTCTCTGGGACTAAGTCCTTGTCTGCACACACTGAGCATGCCCAGGGCAAGATCTCCCGTTGGAGATCGAGGGTCATGTGCTCAGGCTCTGCAGCACATTCCATTGGTCCTCTTGGCAGGTCTTGGAAGGGCAAAGTTTCTGTGGCCACTTCCTGTGCTGCAACTATATAAACTGCACATGACCGCACGGCCATGCGCTAGTGTACAATTGTTTATGTGTGTATGTTGTGAGTGCAAGTCGTCCTTGGATACCCCTACCCTATTGAATGTCTGTTCGCGGAAGGTGTATGGTTGCTATCTAGCGCCCGACTTAGCCTACAGCACGTATCACACATTACAGCGTCCAGTTGCTGTGACCACCAGTACGGCGCCGTGCACTTCCTCTGTGCTTTCCTTACCCAAGCCTGGGTGGTTAGTGGCATTCGTCAGTGCGGCACCGCATGCATTCTTGTGCCTTAAAATCGTTATTTGGTTTCCTTACACACCCAGTTGCGGTGTTATGCCAGCAAGGGTCTAATCGGACTTTAATCCTAGTTGGGGTTGAGTTCGCTGACTACTTGCTCGCGCTCTATGTGCGGTACCGCGGTCCTGTGACGCAACAGGATCGCTTCCTTCATGTTGGGTGAAGTTTAGCCCACGTGTGTATACTTATGAGTACCGCCATATAGTCCATCGTTACTTGGCAGCAGGTTCCATCTCTGCACGGTGGACCCCGGGCTGCGAACGCACCATACTCTATCTGTCTTAATATTTGGTGCATTCCGCTAGCCCTAACAGGGTTTTTCCGTCTGTCTGTCTTTCTGTCTTTCTGTCTGTCCTGGAAATCCCGCGTCTCTGATTGGTTGAGGCCGCCAGGCCTCGACCAATCAGCGACGGGCACGGCATGGAGACGATGATGTCATAAAGGTTGCCTCGACCAATCAGCGACGGGCACAGTCTGCCGCGAATTCGCCTTGACCAATCAGCGACGGGCACAGTATCGACGTAGATGTCATAATGGTTGCCATGGCGATGATGATGTCATAAAGGTTGCCTCGACCAATCAGCGACGGGCACAGTCTGCCGCGAATTCTGGAATCATCATTGTCCATATACTACGGGGACATGCATATTGTAGAATACCCGATGCGTTAGAATCGGGCCACAATCTAGTCAAGGATAAGAGCACAATATGTTATATAAAATATCAGCTTACAAGTCAATTTTACAGGCTTACACAAACAAAAGTTTGTTTTCTTGACCAGCAGGAAAGAAATGCTTAAATTCAAAAGTCAACATATAGATAGCAGCTATTCTTCCTGGCTTGCTAAAAGTAGTCATCTGGTTAATGAAGATGCAGTACTGTGTCTCCACAGTTGGGAACCAGGATGGATGTGGACAAACAAGAGAGGAGCTAGGATGGATGGAAACAGACATGTTGTGAGCCACGATGGATGGCGACAGAATGTGGGGAGCCAGGATGGGGGATATTGTTACTGCTGTGATGTATTTTATTTTTGAAGATACTGTTTTCAATGGGGGCAGGTCCTGTTACTGAGCAAGGGGGCACTGTGTTGCTTTTTTTCTTCATCTGGTGAAGTGAAGAATTCTGGAATTAAGTGGGGAATGTGCTCTAGAAGCGACCAGCTATATTGTATATCCTTCCTCTAGTGTTAGGGTCGTGACCGACCCATTTTTGGTTTTAAATGCATACAAATTCTACATACATTTGTTTATTGCACCAAGACTTTTTTAACTTTTTCAGGAACTTATTGTTAAACAAGATACAATAAAATAAAACTATTTTACTAAATTGTAAAATGCTCTAATTAAAATTATAACATTTGTGTTGTTGGGGTCAATTTCGACCCAGGTCTAATATAAGAGTAAAAAAACAATAATAAGTCCCAAAACTGAACTCATAAACACAATATAAACCAACAGCCCACAGCCAGCTCTACCTCCAACAACTTGAGTTAGGGACATGTCCAGGCATGTATGGCCAAATCAGCTTAGAGTTGGTACTTTGCAGAGTATAGTTTATATTATTCTCTTGAGGTTCATTTGACAATATTTTTATATTGAAAATGAAGGGTATGCTCTCAAATGAAAGGCCCAGGGGTACATAACAAAAACATTAAAATCAATCCTTCCATGGATGAGAAACCCTAACAAGGTAACTAAGAGGTAAGAAACAAATTGGATCATAAATAACTGTTTTAGGGTATCCTAGGGGTGATTTAAGACATGGGTCAAAACCGACCCGTTAACATAAGAAAGAGTAACAGAAAGCTAACACTAGAGGAAGGATATACAGATCTATAATCCTTGTTTTACCTGTATACTGATGCTATATATCCTCCTCAGACCCAGAAGTCTTATAATAGAAAAAATGTTGCACACTACAGTGTACGTGAGGTCTAAGGAGAATATCGAGCTCCTGTGTATAATGTCACTGATGATCGCTGTATTGCCTGTACACTATATACAGAGCTCCTGTGTATAATGTCACTGGTGATCCCTGTGTTACCTGTACACTTCCGCTATATACAGACCTCCTGTGTATAATGTAACTGGTGATCACTCTGTTACCTGTACACTATACACTATATACAGAGCTCCTGTGTATAATGTCACTGGTTATCCCTGTATTACCTACTGTATACAATGACACTATATACAGAGCTTTTGTGTATAATGGCACTGATGATCACTTTATTACCTGTACATTATATACTATTGTAAGATGGCCGCCGGACATATCCTTGAGCGGAGATATGTGTCACTGAGGTTGGTAGCTTCGGTAATTTAAGCTTGGAAAAGCAGGCTCCAGTATATATAGTGCTGAGAGAGTTAATAGAACATATCAGGGCCTGGTTTTACAAGCAGTCAAAGAGATGGGTGGGACTGACTGCTCACATATCCCACCATTTTGGTGTAGATACGATCTTTTGATCGCCTGTTATTGCATTTTTTTGCAATGTAGCGATGACCAAAAAAACTTAATTCTGACATTTTAAATGTATTTCTAGTTACGCCGTTTAGCGATCAGGTTAATTTTTTTATATTGATAGATTGGGTGATTCTGAATGCAGGAGTACCAAATATGTGTATATTTGATTTTTTTATTGTTTTACTTTGAATGGGGCGAAAGGGGGGTGATTTGAACTTTTATATTTTTTTTCTGTTATATTTTTAAACACATTTTTTTTTACTTTTTGTATGCTTCAATGGTCTTTATGGGAGACTAGAAGCTGCAGTGGTCTGATTGCCTTTTGCTACACACAGGCGATGATCAGATCCTGGGTCACAGCTCGAGATGTGAAGGCCAAATGGTTAGTCAAGGCCTTCCATTGAAAATTTCCTGGGAAGTCTGGGGGTCCAGTGTCCCCCCTGGAACAGGAGGTACCATCATGGCTGTACCCTTCAGTTTGTCTGGGATACAGTTACTGACAGCTCCGCAGTCCAATCTGGTACTGTGATTGACAGTTCTGCCGTCCATTCTGGCGATGGGGCGTGCTGAGCTGTCAGTGTGTTCTTTGACAATCTAAGTCTAAGAGGCACTGGCCATCTTCAGGTGTTCATTGTCTCAGATCATTGCCAAGCTACTTAACTGGGCTGTTTCTCCCAGACCTCTGCCAGACATACATTCAGCTTCTGTGGTTTTGTCTCTCTGTGCCTTGCGATCTGTCTGTATATCTTTCTTTGCCTGAACTTGGACCTCATTTTGACCATCTCTCTGTTTAACCCCTTCTGCTCAGATCCTCTATCCTTCTGGTATTCTGACTTCAGCACTTTACCTGACCGCGTCTTTGTCTCTTCCTTCTATTTATGGCGCACCCTCCTGGCTTCTAACCTTGGACTCCTTGACTATCCCAACTCACATTCAGGAAGTAGAAATGGAGCCTGGTGCCTGTAAGTGTGTCCTAACAAAGAGAGACTAGAAAATGAACTATTGGCTTCAAGGGAAAAGATATTGCCTGGTTACCACAGGTTTGATCACCAATACTGTGTCAGAAGGAAAGAATCGCATCACACAGCCAAGATGGTTCTCCCTGAGTACCTGTAACCTGAGAGATGAAACAATGCTGTAGTACCAGTAATCCCTCAACATTGAAAGTGGGAACGAGACTTGCTTGGACCCGGAAGAAGAAGGTTATGTTAACCTAAAGAAAGAGCTCAATACAACAATCTCAGCCCTACTACATCATGACCAAGCAGCAGCTATTAGACTTTCTCCAAAGTGCTACAGAACTGTGAGTGAAACACTGGCTTTCAACTGTGTTCTACCAACTGCAGTGGGTAGGGGAATAGGTCTCCAAATATGCCACGGTGCTACAGGAAAACTATCATAAGTGCAAAAGAAAGAGGCAGACGGAGTAGGTGGCATAGGATCTGTGGACTGGATGCTACAAGAACAATTCCTTCTAGGACTCTACAGTTCTCCCCTGAGACGGATCCTTCCTGAATGAGTTATTCTGGATTCTGCCTTAAGCTTTCAACAAAAATAGGCAGAGACAATGGCCCAAAGCAAAAGAAGAAAGCTATGCTTTTGGAGTGGTACAGGCCCAGACAGTTGCAACCCTCGGGGGCGTAAAGAATGAAGAGACTCTGATCAGAGTAGTACAAAATTTGCTGAGTTCACTGAATGTTATGAAAGAAAACTTGACTCAAATGGAAAAGCAGATTGGGACTGGCTCCGCCTCTAAGGCCCGCTACCCAATCCTACAATATCCTTATCAGTAAAATACCAACAACCATGGATAACCATAAAATACCAGGCAAGATTATACAAATAAAATATATGCTTTATTCAATACAAATAGCAACAGAAATACTGTCATGGTTGTGGACAGGGATCCTTCCCTGTCCTTTCGGGGTTAATTTGTATAGCCTCCTTTTTGTTTGGGGAGGGCTATATTTACACACCTTTATCTGGGGATCTTGTCAATGATACATCTATTGTGGCTCTGTGTCTAACCCAGGGCCGCCATCAGGGCATTACTGCCCTGACTAGCAGAGAGGGCCCGTATCGAGCCCCGTCTCATCTGCTCACCGGGCCCCTACCTGCAGGCTAAACCAGGCCCTTAGCGGTGCTGCAGCATCACTATTGACGTGCTGGTGCGGGCCCGCGCCCGCACGTCAATAGTTAGCCGCCAGCCAATCGGAGGCTGGCAGCTGACGTCAGCCGCAGCGCGCACGTTGTCGGCGTCTGACGTCAGTGTTAGTTGCCGGCAAGTGCGCGCTTCAGCTGAGTGGAGGGAGCTTCACCTTCGCCGCAGGAGCACGGCCATGTAAGAAGAACTTTTTTTTTATTATTGAGAGCGGTGATTCGGGGGGCCCGGGGCAGAATGCTGCTCGACACACTGTGACTGAATGCTGGAGCATTGGGGGCAGAATGCTTGACACACTGGGGCAGAATGCTGGACACACTGGGGCAGAATGCTGGAGCACTGGGGGTAGAATGCTGGACACACTGGAGCAGAATGCTGGAGCACTGGGGGCAGAATGCTGGACACACTGGGGCAGAATGCTGGACACACTGGGGCAGAATGCTGGAGACACTGGGGGCAGAATGATGGAGACACTGGGGGCAGAATGCTGGACACACTGAGGCAGAATGCTGGAGCGCTGGGGGCAGGACTGGAGACACTGGGGCAGAATGCTGGACACACTGGAGCAGGACTGGAGACAGGTGGGGCAAGAATGGAGATACGGGGCATGATTGGAGACATGGGGCAGAATGAAAGACATGGGGGCAGGATTGGATCATGGGGCAGGATGGATACAATGGAGACAGATGGGGCAGGATGGGGAGATCATATGGGGCAGAATGGATACCCATGAGGGCAGGATGGGAGAACATATGGCTGGAACCAGGAATGAGACACACGGGGCCCAGGATGGGGAATATTATTACCATAGGGGCTAATTAAGGGATATTACTGCAGTGATGTATTTATTTTATTTTTTGAGGATACTGTTTTAAATGGGGGGTATAACAGTCCTGTTACTGTGTAGAGTGATACTATGTCACCTTTTTCTTCATGTGGTGTAATGTAGAAGTTGGGAAAAATTAAGTAATGTGTTCTGCAAGCGGAGCTCAAGATAACTGTGTTATTTCCTGCAGAGATGAGCCCTGGCTGGAAGAAGTGATGGCGGTCTGTGCTGAATGAAAGATGAAGGACTTCACCTATAGACGTCACTGGTCAGTCAGTGTGTTACCTATACACTGACACTATACACTGAATACTATATTCAGAAGTCCTCTGTATAATGTCACCAGTGATCACTGTATTACCTATATATTATATACGGAGCTCCTGTGTATAATACCACCAGTGATCACTATTACCTGTACACTGACACTATACACTGTATAGTATATTCAGAGGTCCTGTGTATAATACCACCAGTGATCACTATTACCTGTACACTGACATTATACACTGTATAGCATATACAGAGCTCCTGTGTATAATATCACCAGTGATCACTGTATTACCTGTACACAGACACTGCAACACTGCATACTAAGTACAGATCTCCTGTGCATAATGGCACTTATAGTGATATTAGTATTGTGTTTTTTTATTACTGATCAGTATTGTAGTATTCAGTCACTATGTTGTGGTAATATGTGGTCTGGACATGGTGTTGCGGTATTTGTCCCTTGTATGTGCTGTTTGGTCACTTTGTGGTGATATATGTGGTCTGGACATAGTGTTGTGGTATTTGTTCCCTGTATTTGATATTATTCGATCACTGTGGTGGTAATATGTGGCCTGGACATGGTGTTGTGGTATTTGTTCCTTGTATATGATATTATTCGATCACTGTTGTGGTAATATGTGGTCTGGACATGGTGCGGTAGTATTTGTTCTTTGTATGTGATATTATTCGATCACTATGGTGGTAATATGTGGTCTGGTCATGGTGCAGTGGTATTTGTTTGTTGTATGTGATATTATTGTTCATTTTAGAAATTGAAAAATAAATAAAAATATACCTAAATTGTATTGCATATTTTAACCCCTTCATGACCCAGCCTATTTTGACCTTAAAGACCTTGCCGTTTTTTGCAATTCTGACCAGTGTCCCTTTATGAGGTAATAACTCAGGAACGCTTCAACGGATCCTAGCGGTTCTAAGATTGTTTTTTCGTGACATATTGGGCTTCATGTTAGTGGTAAATTTAGGTCAATAAATTCTGCGTTTATTTGTGATAAAAACGGAAATTTGGCGAAAATTTTGAAAATTTCGCAATTTTCACATTTTGAATTTTTATTCTGTTAAACTAGAGAGTTATGTGACACAAAATAGTTAATAAATAACATTTCCCACATGTATACTTTACATCAGCACAATTTTGGAAACAAAATTTTTTTTTGCTAGGAAGTTATAAGGGTTAAAATTTGACCAGCGATTTCTCATTTTTACAACGAAATTTACAAAACCATTTTTTTAGGGACCACCTCACATTTGAAGTCAGTTTGAGGGGTCTATATGGCTGAAAATACCCAAAAGTGACACCATTCTAAAAACTGCACCCCTCGAGGTACTCAACACCACATTCAAGAAGTTTATTAACCCTTCAGGTGCTTCACAGCAGCAGAAGCAACATGGAAGGAAAAAATGAACATTTAACTTTTTAGCCACAAAAATTATTTTTAGCAACAATTTTTTTATTTTCCCAATGGTAAAAGGAGAAACTGAACCACGAAAGTTGTTTTCCAATTTGTCCTGAGTACGTTGATACCTCATATGTGGGGGTAAACCACTGTTTGGGCGCACGGCAGGGCTTGGAAGGGAAGGAGCGCCATTTGATTTTTTTAATAAAAAATTGGCTCCACTCTTTAGCGGACACCATGTCACGTTTGGAGAGCCCCCGTGTGCCTAAAAATTGGAGCTCACTCACAAGTGACCCCATTTTGGAAACTAGACGCACCAAGGAACTTATCTAGATGCATAGTGAGCACTTTGAACCCCCAGGTGCTTCACAAATTGATCCGTAAAAATGAAAAAGTACTTTTTTTTCACAAAAAAATTCTTTTAGCCTCAATTTTTTCATTTTCACATGGGTAACAGGATAAAATGGATCCTAAAATTTGTTGGGCAATTGCTCCTGAGTACGCTGATACCTCATATGTAGGGGTAAACCACTGTTTGGGCACATGGTAAGGCTCAGAAGGGAAGGAGCGCCATTTGACTTTTTGAATGAAAAATTATCTCCATCGTTAGCGGACACCATGTCGCGTTTGGAGAGACCCTGTGTGCCTAAACATTGGCGCTCCCCCACAAGTGACCCCATTTTGGAAACTAGACCCCCCAAGGAACTTAGCTAGATGCCTAGTGAGCACTTTAAACCCTCAGGTGCTTCACAAATTGATCTGTAAAAATGAAAAAGTACTTTTTTTCACACAAAAAATTCTTTTCGCCTCAATTTTTTCATTTTCACATGGGCAATAGGATAAAATGGATCATAAAATTTGTTGGGCAATTTCTCCCGAGTACGCCGATACCTCATATGTGGGGGTAAACCACTGTTTGGGCACACGGCAGGGCTTGGAAGGGAAGGCGTGCCATTTGACTTTTTGAATGGAAAATTAGCTCCAATTGTTAGCGGACACCATGTCGTGTTTGGAGAGCCCCTGTGTGCCTAAACATTGGAGATCCCCCACAAGTGACCCCATTTTGGAAACTAGACCCCCCAAGGAACTTATCTAGATGCATATTGAGCACTTTAAACCCCCAGGTGCTTCACAGAAGTTTATAACGAAGAGCCATGAAAATAAAAAATAATTTTTCTTTCCTCAAAAATGATTTTTTAGCCTGGAATTTCCTATTTTGCCAAGGGTAATAGGAGAAATTGGACCCCAAATGTTGTCCAGTTTGTCCTGAGTACGCTGATACCCCATATGTGGGGGTAAACCACTGTTTAGGCGCACGGCAGGGCTCAGAAGGGAAGGCACGCCATTTGGCTTTTTAAATGGAAAATTAGCTCCAATCATTAGCGGACACCATGTCACGTTTGGAGAGCCCCTGTGTGCCTAAACATTGGAGATCCCCCAGAAATGACCCCATTTTGGAAACTAGACCCCCAAAGGAACTAATCTAGATGTGTGGTGAGGACTTTGAACCCACAAGTGCTTCACAGAAGTTTATAACGCAGAGCCATGAAAATAAAAAAAAAATTATTTTCTCAAAAATGATCTTTTAGCCTGCAATTTTTTATTTTCCCAAGGGTAACAGGAGAAATTTGACCCCAAAAGTTGTTGTCCAGTTTCTCCTGAGTACGCTGATACACCATATGTGGGGGTAAACCACTGTTTGGGCACATGCCGGGGCTCGGAAGTGAAGTAGTGACGTTTTGAAATGCAGACTTTGATGGAATGCTCTGCGGGCGTCACGTTGCGTTTGCAGAGCCCCTGGTGTTCCTAAACAGTAGAAACCCCCCACAAGTGACCCCATTTTAGAAACAAGACCCCCCAAGGAACTTATCTAGATATGTGGTGAGCACTTTGAACCCCCAAGTGCTTCACAGACGTTTACAACGCAGAGCCGTGAAAATAAAAAATCATTTTTCTTTCCTCAAAAATGATGTTTTAGCAAGCATTTTTTTATTTTCACAAGGGTAACAGGATAAATTGGACCCCAGTAATTGTTGCGCAGTTTATCCTGAGTATGCTGGTACCCCATATGTGGGGGTAAACCACTGTTTGGGCACACGTCGGGGCTCGGAATTGAGGGAGCACCATTTGACTTTTTGAATACGAGATTGGCTGGAATCAATGGTGGCGCCATGTTGCGTTTAGAGACCCCTGATGTGCCTAAACAGTGGTAACCCCTCAATTCTACCTCCAACACTAACCCCCCCACACCCCTAACCCTAATCCCAACTGTAGCCATAACCCTAATCACAACCCTAATTCCAACCCTAAACCTAAGGCTATGTGCCCACGTTGCGGATTCGTGTGAGATTTTTCAGCATCATTTTTTAAAAATCCGCGGGTAAAAGGCACTGCGTTTTACCGGCGGATTTTCCGCGGATTTCCAGTGTTTTTTGTGTGGATTTCACCTGCGGATTCCTGTTGAGGAACAGGTGTAAAACGCTGCGGAATCCGCACAAAGAATTGACATGCTGCGGAAAATACAACGCAGCGTTTCAGCGCGGTATTTTCCTCACCATGGGCACAGCGGATTTGGTTTTCCATAGGTTTACATGGTACTGTAAACCTGATGGAACACTGCTGCGAATCCGCAGCGGCCAATCCGCAGTGTGGGCACATAGCCTAATTCTAAAGGTATGTGCACACGCTGCGGAAAACACTGCGGATCCGCAGCAGTTTCCCATGAGTTTACAGTTCAATGCAAACCCATGGGAAACAAAAATCGCTGTACACATGCTGCGGAAAAACTGCACGGAAACGCAGCGGTTTACATTCCGCAGCATGTCACTTCTTTGTGCGGATTCCGCAGCGGTTTTACAACTGCTCCAATAGAAAATCGCAGTTGTAAAACTGCAGTGAAATGCGCAGAAAAAACGCGGTAAATCCGCCATAAATCCGCAGCGGTTTAGCACTGCGGATTTATCAAATCCGCAGCGGAAAAATCCGCAGAGGACCAGAATACGTGTGCACATACCGAAACCCTAACCCTAGCCCTAACCCTACCCCTAACCCTAGCCCTAACCCTACCCCTAACCCTACCCCTAACCCTAGCCCTACCCCTAACCCTACCCCTAACCCTAACCCTAGCCCTAACCCTAGCCCTACCCCTAACCCTACCCCTAACCCTAACCCTACCCCTAACCCTACCCCTAACCCTAACCCTACCCCTAACCCTAGCCCTAACCCTAGCCCTACCCCTAACCCTACCCCTAACCCTAACCCTAGCCCTAACCCTACCCCTAACCCTACCCCTAACCCTAACCCTAGCCCTAACCCTAACCCTACCCCTAACCCTATTCTAACATTAGTGGAAAAAAAAAATTCTTTATTTTTTTATTGTCCCTACCTATGGGGGTGACAAAGGGGGGGGTCATTTATTATTTTTTTATTTTGATCACTGAGATAGATTATATCTCAGTGATCAAAATGCACTTTGGAACGAATCGGCCGGCGCACTGCGCATGCGCATGTGTTGGGAGATCCTAGGAGTAGGATCGGATCCCTGAATAGTGCACTGAGAGGCCTTGGATCTGAAGGCCTGTATTGGAAGTTCCTGAGAGAAGGACTTCCTGAATAGTACATCCTGTGTTGGAAGATCCTGGGAGTAGGACTTCCTGAATAGCGCATGGAGTGGCTGTGTATGCAGAGTCTGTGATGGCACTGCATTGGGAGAGCTAAAGCCCACCTGAGGATCGGGACTGTCAGGTGGCCTGGTGAGCAAGGCATTGTCCGGGACGGAGATCCCAGTTCGGCAGCTTCCCTGAGAGAGAGAGTACTGACAGGAGTCAGTGTGTGGAGCAGGAACTCCTGGAAGGTAATCCAGAGTATGGGGAACTGTGTACACTGACAAGGGTTAGTAATGAACTGTGATGTCTCCCACGGTAACTGGACGAAGTGAGGTCCGGCGTGTTTAGAGACTGCGAACCAATGTTGTGTGCGCTATATGAGTAGAGACATTGATTCGGCATCTGTTGGTGCCTATTGTGTTCCATGAAGTATATAATGAACTGTGCATGCCCCGGTTTATGACCGCATAATAAACCACATGGACTGTTTGATAGAGAAAAATGAAGACTAAGGGGTGATCTTATTTTAATGTATAAGGCTATGTGCACATGCTACGGATTTTGCTGCGGATCCGCAGCTGCAGGTCCGTAGCGGTTTCCCATGCGTTTACAGTACAATGTAAACCTATGGGAAATGCAATCCGTAGTGCACATGATGCGGAAAAAAACACGCGGAAACGCAGCGGTTTACATTCCGCAGCATGTCAATTCTCGCAGCATATACAACTCCAATTTTCTATAAGCTTGAAAAAACAAAAAAGGAACAAAAATATGTCAAATTAAGTCACATTCACTTTTTAAGGATAACAATATACCCAGGCAAGTGCAATATATATATTAGACAATTGGCAATTGTTAGATGAAGCTCGCAAAAGACATCTGTTCATTGAGACCACAGGGGCTCACCGACCTCATTAAGTAGATCCACCTTGTCTCACGTTGAACAATTCTCCTGTCCTAGAAGATTGCCTTGCGCAGGCGTGTACTACGGAGGACAGAGAAAGAACTTCAATCCAATATTGCGGCCAGAATGCAGCCAGCGGGTAAGGAAAGGGTGAATCAAACACCTGAAAACTCCGCCCATATGACCAAAAATCGGTCCCGCCAAATTCAGGTGACAGGTTCCCTTTAAATGCAAATGACCCACAGAGGAGTGATGGACTCCCCAGTCTTGTAGAAACAAGAGAACAATCAGATAACCAGAAACACATGTGCTACTTGCACATTGAACAAGTCTGTAGGAATCCGTTCACACCACCAAAAAACTTGAAGACACAAAAAGAGCACAGTGAGGTCAAAAATATTTTGTTGTAAAAAAATCACAGTAATAAGCAAGTGCTTGTCAAAAGATGGAAAAAACAGGGTATTTAGTTGATACGTTTTTTGCAAAAAAATGTATACTAAGCTGCTCCACCAATCGTCAAGGTATACCCTTATAGAGCAGTCCCATCTAATGCATATAATCCCTATCTGATGTATTTAAAACCTGATCATCTGTATAGTACCTGTATAAACAGGGTTCAGAGAAGGAATATCCATGTGGACATGCAGGATGGAACAGCTTAAATGCAAATGACCCACAGAGGAGTGATGGACTCCCCAGTCTTGTAGAAACAAGAGAACAATCATAGAACCAGAAACACATGGGCTACTTGCACATTGAACAAGTCTGTAGGAACCCGTTCACACCACCAAAAAACTTGAAGATACAAAAAGAGCACAGTGAGGTAAAAAATACTCTGTTGTAAAAAAAAATCACAGTAATAAGCAAGTGTTCTCTTGTTCTCTTGTTTCTACAAGACTGGGGAGTCCATCCCCATAATCTCAACTTCCCACCTCTGTCTCCAAGACTTCTCTCGTGCTTCAGAAGTGAAATATCCAGGATGATCCGACTAATACCTAGCCCCCACATTTTTAAATGCGCATGAAAAAAACACTTAGACAGACCTATCACCTCACTTCACTAATCTAACTGTTCCTTCTTCCCTATTTTTAAATTTTACTCAGAATCTGGTCCCTCCTTATCTGTCTCCCCATCCTCCATGCATCAAATAGCACTTGGTAACTGTACTTAGACAGATACTGACTGAAGTCTGGATCAAGCAACTTATCTGAATACTCCTATCTATTATACTGATGGCTGAATCATGCATGACAAGAACTTGTCATCTATTGTGTCCTCCCTACATTCTTATAGATTTTAAGTGTGAGTACCCCAGGTTCCTGGTTGTCACAGTGGCATTGCTTTCCTCATGGGGACAGTGGAAGCGAGGAAGGATCTTCTTTATCAGGTGCACACAAGCATGTCACACTCCAGGCCAGACAGGGGAGCTCTGATCCAGGTTGTGGGTGGCTCTCCTATATATATTCTGGTCAGGAGGGAACGTGAGTTCAGTTAGTTCCTGTCAGAGAGACAGAAGAGAAGGGAGCGCAGGGGCCATGCAGCCAAGAGAAGTGCTGCAGCTCCTGGAAAAGGATAGAACAGAAAGAAAAACAGATTGTAGTGAGCGTGTAGTAGAAGTGAAGCGCAGGAGAGTGAGAACTGAGGAGAGCGCAGACACCGGTAGCCGGAAGACCGGGGTTGTGTCGTACTCCAAGTGGCACAGCAGAAACCGGCAGGACAGCTGGATTGCAGATCACCTGTCCACCCCAACACCTGAAGACACAGTGGCACAGAGAGCCCAGGTCATGATAGAGACCCTGTAAAAAGGCTGGAGCCACCTGTCATACGGGTTAGTGTCCTACCTTCAAGGGGGACAGAGAGAACACGTGAGGACCTTGTGTGAGGCCTAGAGCAGCCAGGAGGAGGCACCTAAGCCAAAGGCTCGGCCTGGAACCAGCTGACGGTGCTGGAACCAGGTGGTGGACCCGAAGGCCCACAGGAGAGGAGAGAACAGCTAGGCCGCGAGGCAGCCGCAGTTACCGAACCCCAACAGTCCTACAGGGGGAGCTGGGCCTACTGGCACTACAGAACCAGCCTTGACTACCAGTTCACGCAGCCCACATAGGAAGCTCCTAAACTGGAGGCACCCTGGAGTTGGCTAACCCGACCGCACCATGACGGGGCAAGCATAGGCGTCTCAGTGAGCTTGACACAACCCGGAAACAGCTGACGGTGCTGAAACCAGGCTTGGCACGAGGGAGTACCTGTGTCAAGAACACTGCCGAGAACCAGCTGGCGGTGCTGGAACCCAGATGCGTTGCCCCAGTGTGCAAGAGCCAATGGCACGACCGAGGACCAGCTGGCGGTGCTGGAACCCGGTTACTAAGCTGTAGGTGCCCGCGCTTAAAAGCACTACCAAGGACCGCCTGACGTTGGCGGAACTCGGATACCCAGGAGGAGGCACCTAAGCCAAAGGCTCGGCCTGGAACCAGCTGACGGTGCTGGAACCAGGTGGTGGACCCGAAGGCCCACAGGAGAGGAGAGAACAGCTAGGCCGCGAGGCAGCCGCAGTTACCGAACCCCAACAGTCCTACAGGGGGAGCTGGGCCTACTGGCACTACAGAACCAGCCTTGACTACCAGTTCACGCAGCCCACATAGGAAGCTCCTAAACTGGAGGCACCCTGGAGTTGGCTAACCCGACCGCACCACGACGGGGCAAGCATAGGCGTCTCAGTGAGCTTGACACAACCCGGAAACAGCTGACGGTGCTGAAACCAGGCTTGGCACGAGGGAGTACCTGTGTCAAGAACACTGCCGAGAACCAGCTGGCGGTGCTGGAACCCAGATGCGTTGCCCCAGTGTGCAAGAGCCAATGGCACGACCGAGGACCAGCTGGCGGTGCTGGAACCCGGTTACTAAGCTGTAGGTGCCCGCGCTTAAAAGCACTACCAAGGACCGCCTGACGTTGGCGGAACTCGGATACCCAGGAGGAGGCACCTAAGCCAAAGGCTCAGCCTGGAACCAGCTGACGGTGCTGGAACCAGGTGGTGGACCAGAAGGCCCACAGGAGAGGAGAGAACAGCTAGGCCGCGAGGCAGCCGCAGTTACCGAACCCCAACAGTCCTACAGGGGGAGCTGGGCCTACTGGCACTACAGAACCAGCCTTGACTACCAGTTCACGCAGCCCACATAGGAAGCTCCTAAACTGGAGGCACCCTGGAGTTGGCTAACCCGACCGCACCACGACGGGGCAAGCATAGGCGTCTCAGTGAGCTTGACACAACCCGGAAACAGCTGACGGTGCTGAAACCAGGCTTGGCACGAGGGAGTACCTGTGTCAAGAACACTGCCGAGAACCAGCTGGCGGTGCTGGAACCCAGATGCGTTGCCCCAGTGTGCAAGAGCCAATGGCACGACCGAGGACCAGCTGGCGGTGCTGGAACCCGGTTACTAAGCTGTAGGTGCCCGCGCTTAAAAGCACTACCAAGGACCGCCTGACGTTGGCGGAACTCGGATACCCAGGAGGAGGCACCTAAGCCAAAGGCTCGGCCTGGAACCAGCTGACGGTGCTGGAACCAGGTGGTGGACCCGAAGGCCCACAGGAGAGGAGAGAACAGCTAGGCCGCGAGGCAGCCGCAGTTACCGAACCCCAACAGTCCTACAGGGGGAGCTGGGCCTACTGGCACTACAGAACCAGCCTTGACTACCAGTTCACGCAGCCCACATAGGAAGCTCCTAAACTGGAGGCACCCTGGAGTTGGCTAACCCGACCGCACCACGACGGGGCAAGCATAGGCGTCTCAGTGAGCTTGACACAAACCGGAAACAGCTGACGGTGCTGAAACCAGGCTTGGCACGAGGGAGTACCTGTGTCAAGAACACTGCCGAGAACCAGCTGGCGGTGCTGGAACCCAGATGCGTTGCCCCAGTGTGCAAGAGCCAATGGCACGACCGAGGACCAGCTGGCGGTGCTGGAACCCGGTTACTAAGCTGTAGGTGCCCGCGCTTAAAAGCACTACCAAGGACCGCCTGACGTTGGCGGAACTCGGATACCCAGGAGGAGGCACCTAAGCCAAAGGCTCGGCCTGGAACCAGCTGACGGTGCTGGAACCAGGTGGTGGACCCGAAGGCCCACAGGAGAGGAGAGAACAGCTAGGCCAAGAGGCAGCCGCAGTTACCGAACCCCAACAGTCCTACAGGGGGAGCTGGGCCTACTGGCACTACAGAACCAGCCTTGACTACCAGTTCACGCAGCCCACATAGGAAGCTCCTAAACTGGAGGCACCCTGGAGTTGGCTAACCCGACCGCAACACGACGGGGCAAGCATAGGCGTCTCAGCGAGTTTGACACAACCCGGAAACAGCTGACGGTGCTGAAACCAGGTTTGGCACGAGGGAGTACCTGTGACAAAAACACTGCCGAGAACCAGCTGGCGGTGCTGGAACCCAGATGCGTTGCCTATTAAAGATTGTCTTCCTAGAGCCCCAACTAGCGGTGCTGGAGCAAAGGGTAAGCAGGGGGAGCAGAGTGTAAGCCGAAGCCTGCACTGGAGGCAGCTTTGTGTCAGCGTTGCGTTTGCAGGACACTTTGCCGGCTACACAGTGTGGGAACAGCTGGAGTTGCTTCACCCCACTAACACAATGGCGGGTGTTTTTCTCTGTGCAGCTAGCACTTGCGGGCAAAAACTAGCGATGTTAGAGCCCGTGGTGAAGCAGGAGGAGGAGGAGGAGAGGAGGCTTTTTAAGGAGACGCAGCACAGGTGTACAAATAACGCCTTGGTGCTTGGCGCAGCTTCCTGAGCGTTGTTATTTGCTGTACAGGAGTTAGCACTCTTGTGTTATCCCTTGGCAATGCCCTGTTAGAGCTGCCCGTCTTATGACCTCATTTCATGTTGGCCGGTGCTGTTAACGATGGCCATAAATCCCAGGCCCACAGTGCCTTTTCCTAAAGTCACACTGCGGTGCTGGGATTCGTGGCCTTGTGCAGTAAATATGTTCGCCGCTCACACATGTCCTTACACCTGCTTCAGACTGGGCGGCCTCAGCTGATCCCTTATCGCATGCCGCGGCCATGAGGCCGCACAGTCAGAAGAAGGCGGAAGGAGGGGAGTGAAGACAGGGGAACATATGCACTGCTCGTGCCCATCAATCACACCCTCGCAGTCAAAATATATGAGACAACGAGGGGCGTTGTGTCGGGCAGGGCGGACGCACAGGCACAGCCAGCCAACCAATGATGTCAGAAGACGGGCAGCGCTAACAATGGGGGTGCTGCGTGTCATTAGAAAGGAAAGTCACACCTCAGGGACAGTGGAATGGTCTCTAATGAGACACATTTTGTACATGTTGAGTTCCACGTGGGCAAGGAGAAAAAAGTCAGCCACCTTGTACAAATGCAGCAGTACTGCTGTACAAGGTGGCTGTTATACATAGAAACACCTGGGGGTGGGGGGCAGGCTCCCTTCAATTTCAGTTCATGTGCCTGCGTGGCGTTTGCAGGACACGTTGCCGGCTACACAGCAGGGGAACAGCTGGCGGTGCTGAACCCCACTAACACATTGGCTGGTGTTTTTCTCTGTGCAGCTAGCAGTTCCGGGCAAAAACTAGCGGTGTTTGAGCCCAGGGTCAGCAGGAGGAGGAGAGGAGCAGAGTGTAGGCCGAAGCCTGCACTGGTGGCAGCTTTTGGTCGGTTGTGCCAGCGTGGCTTGTGCTGGACACGATGCCGGCTACACAGCAGGGGAACAGCTGGTGGTGCTGAACCCCACTAACACATTGGCTGGTGTTTTTCTCTGTGCAGCTAGCACTTCCGGGCAGAAACTGGAGGTGTTTGAGCCCAGGGTCAGCAGGAGGAGGAGAGGAGCAGAGTGTAGGCCGAAGCCTGCACTGGTGGCAGCTTTTGGTCAGTTGTGCCAGCGTGGCTTGTGCTGGACACGATGCCGGCTACACAGCGGGGGAACAGCTGGCGGTGCTGAACCCCACTAACACATTGACTGGTGTTTTTCTCTGTGCAGCTAGCAGTTCCGGGCAAAAACTAGCGGAGTTTGAGCCCAGGGTCAGCAGGAGAGGAGCAGAGTGTAGGCCGAAGCCTAGTTGAACCAATTTCAAAAGTTACCTTTAACCCCCCCTCAGGTGTTGCAAGGTACAAGAGCCACACCTTGTGCAGCATTAATGCTGCACAAGTAAAAGGTTGCTCTATTTAATTTGCTCCTTGCACACGCTGAATAAAACACATACACTATTTAGCCCACTATACTGTCAAACAGTAGTGGAGGCGTGACTTGTCTTTTTAAGGAGATGCAGCACAGGTGTCAAAATTTACACCTAGCTGCTGGGCGCAGATTCCTGAGCGTTGTTATTTGCTGTACAGGAGTCTGCGCTATTGTGATCCCTTGGCCATGCGCTGTGACTGAGCGCTTCCTGTCTTCTGACCTCATTTCATGTCGGCCGTTGCGGTTAGCGATGGACATGAATCCCAGACCCACAGTGTGTTTTCAAAAAATCACACTGCGTGGCTGGGATTCGTGGCCTTGTGCAGTAAATAGGTTTGCCGCTCACACATGTCCTTACACCTGCTTCAGACTGGGCGGCCTCATCTGATCCCTTATCGCCTGCCACGGCCATGAGGACACCCAGTCTGAAGAAGGCGGAAGGAGATGAGTGAACACAGGCAAACATATGCACTGCACATGCCCATCAATCACACCCTCGCTGTCCAAAAAAATAAGACACCGAGGGGCGTTGTTTCGAGCAGGGCAGACGCACAGGCGCAGCCAGCTAACCAATGATGTCAAAAGACGGGCAGCGCTAACAAGGGTGGTGCTGCGTATCATTAGAAAGGAAAGTCACACCTCAGGGACAGTGGAATGGTCTCAATGAGACACATTTTGTACGTGTTGAGTTCCACGTGGGCAAGGAGAAAAAGTCAGCCACCTTGTACAAATGCAGCAGTACTGCTGTACAAGGTGGCTGTTATACATAGAAACACCTGGGGGTGGGGGGCAGGCTCCCTTCAATTTCAGTTCATGTGCCTGCGTGGCGTTTGCAGGTCACGTTGCAAGCTACACAGCAGGGGAACAGCTGGCGTTGCTGAACCCCACTGACACATTGGTGTTTTTCTCTGTGCAGCTCGCATGTCCGGGCAAAAACTGGCGGTGTTTGAGCCCAGGGTCAGCAGGAGGAGGAGAGGAGCAGAGTGTAGGCCGAAGCCTGCACTGGTGGCAGCTTTTGGTCAGTTGTGCCAGCGTGGCTTGTGCTGGACACGATGCCGGCTACACAGCGGGGGAACAGCTGGCGGTGCTGAACCCCACTGACACAATGGTGGGTGTTTTTCTCTGTGCAGCTAGCATGTCCGGGCAGAAACTGGCGGTGTCTGAGCCCAGGGTCAGCAGGAGGAGGAGAGGAGCAGAGTGTAGGCCGAAGCCTGCACTGGTGGCAGCTTTTGGTCAGTTGTGCCAGCGTGGCTTGTGCTGGACACGATGCCGACTACACAGCAGGGGAACAGCTGGCGGTGCTGAACCCCACTAACACATTGACTGGTGTTTTTCTCTGTGCAGCTAGCAGTTCCGGGCAAAAACTAGCGGTGTTTGAGCCCAGGGTCAGCAGGAGGAGGAGAGGAGCAGAGTGTAGGCCGAAGCCTAGTTGAACCAATTTCAAAGGTAACCTTTAACCCCCCCTCAGGTGTTGCAAGGTACAAGAGCCACACCTTGAACTGCATTAATGATGCACAAGTCAAAGGTTGCTCTCTTAATTTTGCTCCTTGCACACGCTGAATAAAACACGTACACTATTTAGCCCATTATACTGTCAAACAGTAGTGGAGGCGTGACTTGTCTTTTTAAGGAGACGCAGCACAGGTGTACAAATTTACACCTAGGTGCTGGGCGCAGATTCCTTACCGTTGTTATTTGCAGTACAGGAAACTGCGCTCTTGTGTTATCCCTTGGCAATACCCTGTTAGTGCAGGCCGTCTCATGACCTAATTTCATGTTGGCCGATGCGGTTAACGATGGCCATAAATCCCAGACCCACAGTGCCTTTTCCTAAAGTCACACTGCGGTGCTGGGATTCGTGGCCTTGTGCAGTAAATATGTTCGCCGCTCACACATGTCCTTACACCTGCTTCAGACTGGGCGGCCTCAGCTGATCCCTTATTGCATGCCGCGGCCATGAGGCCGCACAGTCAGAAGAAGGCGGAAGGAGGGGAGTGAAGACAGGGGAACATATGCACTGCTCGTGCCCATCAATCACACCCTCGCAGTCAAAATATATGAGACAACGAGAGGGGCGTTGTGTCGGGCAGGGCGGACGCACAGGCACAGCCAGCCAACCAATGATGTCAGAAGACGGGCAGCGCTAACAATGGGGGTGCTGCGTGTCATTAGAAAGGAAAGTCACACCTCAGGGACAGTGGAATGGTCTCTAATGAGACACATTTTGTACGTGTTGAGTTCCACGTGGGCAAGGAGAAAAAAGTCAGCCACCTTGTACAAATGCAGCAGTACTGCTGTACAAGGTGGCTGTTATACATAGAAACACCTGGGGGTGGGGGGCAGGCTCCCTTCAATTTCAGTTCATGTGCCTGCGTGGCGTTTGCAGGACACGTTGCCGGCTACACAGCAGGGGAACAGCTGGCGGTGCTGAACCCCACTAACACATTGGCTGGTGTTTTTCTCTGTGCAGCTAGCAGTTCCGGGCAAAAACTAGCGGTGTTTGAGCACAGGGTCAGCAGGAGGAGGAGAGGAGCAGAGTGTAGGCCGAAGCCTGCACTGGTGGCAGCTTTTGGTCGGTTGTGCCAGCGTGGCTTGTGCTGGACACGATGCCGGCTACACAGCAGGGGAACAGCTGGCGGTGCTGAACCCCACTAACACATTGGCTGGTGTTTTTCTCTGTGCAGCTAGCACTTCCGGGCAGAAACTGGAGGTGTTTGAGCCCAGGGTCAGCAGGAGGAGGAGAGGAGCAGAGTGTAGGCCGAAGCCTGCACTGGTCGCAGCTTTTGGTCAGTTGTGCCAGCGTGGCTTGTGCTGGACACGATGCCGGCTACACAGCGGGGGAACAGCTGGCGGTGCTGAACCCCACTAACACATTGACTGGTGTTTTTCTCTGTGCAGCTAGCAGTTCCGGGCAAAAACTAGCGGTGTTTGAGCCCAGGGTCAGCAGGAGAGGAGCAGAGTGTAGGCCGAAGCCTAGTTGAACCAATTTCAAAGGTTACCTTTAACCCCCCCTCAGGTGTTGCAAGGTACAAGAGCCACACCTTGTGCAGCATTAATGCTGCACAAGTAAAAGGTTGCTCTATTTAATTTGCTCCTTGCACACGCTGAATAAAACACGTACACTATTTAGCCCACTATACTGTCAAACAGTAGTGGAGGCGTGACTTGTCTTTTTAAGGAGATGCAGCACAGGTGTCAAAATTTACACCTAGCTGCTGGGCGCAGATTCCTGAGCGTTGTTATTTGCTGTACAGGAGTCTGCGCTATTGTGATCCCTTGGCCATGCGCTGTGAGCGCTTCCTGTCTTCTGACCTCATTTCATGTCGGCCGTTGCGGTTAGCGATGGACATGAATCCCAGACCCACAGTGTGTTTTCAAAAAATCACACTGCGTGGCTGGGATTCGTGGCCTTGTGCAGTAAATAGGTTTGCCGCTCACACATGTCCTTACACCTGCTTCAGACTGGGCGGCCTCAGCTGATCCCTTATCGCCTACCACGGCCAGGAGGCCGCACAGTCTGAAGAAGGGGGAAGGAGATGAGTTAAGACAGGCGAACATATGTACTGCTCGTGCCCATAAACCACACCCTCGCTGACAAAATAAATATGACAACGAGGGGCGTTGTTTCTAGCAGGGTGGATGCACAGGCGCAGCCAGCTAACCATGATGACAAAAGACGGGAAACGCTACCAAGGGGGGTGCTGCGTATCATTAGAAAGGAAAGTCACACCTCAGGGACAGTGGAATGGTCTCAATGAGACACATTTTGTACGTGTTGAGTTCAACGTGGGCAAGGAGAAAAAGTCAGCCACCTTGTACAAATGCAGCAGTACTGCTGTACTAGGTGGCTGTTATACATATAAAGCAACGGTGTATCACCAGTCCAAAAGTATATATCAAAGCAGGGTGTGACTAATATATAAAATTTAACTTTTAATAAACAATACTAAAAATGGTATAAAAAACCACATAAGAACAGACATAAAGGACTCACAAAACACATTCCCATGTATGGGGGGAATTCTCAAATCACCAAGTCCCTGAGACCTTCCACATCGACGCCTCAGTGTCGGTCTATACAGGGAACAAAAATAGGAAAAGACCACTCCTACCAGGGGAGCATATAGCATATACAGAAAATATATCCGCACTGTCTATAATGTGTTCCCATCAATTTCCTGGGAATATACAAAGAACGCATATATCCTGTCTCTGTCGTTCTTCTAGAGACCTGCACAGTGTAAAAAAATGGAACGATCTCACCTCTGGGTTTCTTCTCTTATAACGGCGAGGTCGCTCGAATCCGCAGCATAAGGGAGGGGGGGTCCACAGTTTTGACCACACATATACCCATCCACGCTGTCCGGAATATCAATTAACCCCAATAAACTAAACACATTTCTTTCCCTACGCGTTTCGTTTATGGTAAACTCATCAGGGGAAACTCATGTATAGTCCCTCCACCTCCGTGGGGAACCCTTCAACCTAGGGGTATGCTCATCATCATTGTATGACGGCGTTCTAGTCATATAAATAGCCCGCCCTGTGCTGTGTGGGACTGAGCGGTATTGCGTCATTTCCTATGCGCCCCATTGGAGCGCAGATCTTGGACCGCACGCGTCACTTCCGGTGACGCGCGTTGGTCCGTTGCTATGGCAGCACTGCCCATAACCAGTAACAGGAATTCTGGCGTCTACCGACGCTGTGCGTATCTCTTCCGGTGGAGCGCACATGTCCGGTTGCTATAGCAGCACAAACGCCCGACCGTAACCTCAGGTCCAGGCGATCCTGCTACTTATTAGCGTTCGGAGTCCCGGGATAGCGCTGCATCAGGCTGTGTAGAAATGCCTCTGCAGCGTCACAGAACAGAAGAAGTGTGAACTATCCTTCCCCAGGTACTAAGCATGCCCATTATTATATGCCAACCTGTTTATCATAACGGACCACTTCTTAGTATCATTAATCCTACCATAACCTTCACTCAGAAGGGAGGATCTTACCCGTGGGCACATGCTGGCTATATTCCAAGAGAGGGGGTAGGAGACACCTGCATCGGGGGGCATAAAAAGGCCAAAATATCCATAAGAAGCTGTCCCAGAAATGTAGGAGGGTCCCAATAGAGGACAGGTATAATGGATATATGATATATATATAGAGGAACATATATTAGACCCTGTATTTAAAAGAGACATGTTTAGAAAAAACTTATTTGGAAAAAAGCATATATTTTGAAAAACCGCATATATTTTGAAAAAACTTGACGAGGCCCACAGGAGAGATGGGAGGTTAATGGGGTAGAGTCTAACAACAGGATTGGTGCAAAGGAAAAAATAGGGAGAAGGATAGTGACGTGTGTCCCCCCCCACTCTCCCTACCAAAACTCCTATCTCTAATAACCTACCTAACCATGGAGGTTGGCACCCTAGGATAGACACGCAAGATTGGCGCCCCCATTCCACGACGGCTGTCCCTAATCGCGGTCCTGAACAAACCCTAGTGTGAAGATGTAAGAGGGATGAAGGAAGAAAAGGATCCATCTGTATACCTTTAACTCTCCAGAAAGCAACTATATGTCAGGATCTCATTTAGGCCTCCAGGTGTTTGAGTTTTCAAACGAAAGATCCACCTTGTTTCACATTGTAATAGCATTTGATCCCAATTCCCTCCCCTCTTAGGTGCACCAACCCTGTCAATCCCCATGAATTTGAGCCCTCGGCTGTCACCACCATGTTCCGTGTTTATGTGTCTGGCCAGGGGTGTATCTCTATTAAGGGCAATATCTCTCAGGTGTTCCCCAACACGTCTTCTAAATTCACGTATCGTTTTGCCTATGTATTCTAGGCCGCACTGGCAGACTGCTCTGTAGATAACCCCCTTTGACCTACAATTGACAAAATGGTAGATCTCATACTCTTTCCCCGTCACTCTACTAATGAATTTCTTGTCCACTATGATCACGGGACATGCTACACACCCACTACATTTGTAGCATCCCTTTGGTGGTTTTGGGAGCCATGTGTCATTCACAGGTGGTGAATAGTGGCTATGTATTAGTCTATCCCCTACGGATCTACCCTTCTTGAAGGTGATCCTCGGGGAGTCCCCCACCATCTCTCCAATGTCCTCGTCCATATTAAGAATGGACCAATGCTTCTGCAATATTGTCCGTATATTTTGGGCCCCATTATTATAGGTGGTGACGTATCTGCAAACCGGCATCTCTTCCCTCGTTGGAGCTGGCACCAGTAGACTGTTTCTGTTAACATCTTTAACCTCATTGAAGGCCTTTCTCAGGATCCCCTCCGGGTATCCTCTGGCCAGAAAACGTGTCTTCAAGTCATCAGCCTGTATTTTATACTCTTCATTAGAGGAGCAATTCCGTTTTGCTCGCAAATACTGGCCTTTCGGAATGCCCCTCTTAAGGGGCACCGGATGATGGCTGTCCCATCTCAGAAGGGCATTTGTAGAGGTAGGTTTTCTATAGGTTCTAGTATCCAGATGTCCATCTGGCATCTTCTGGATATATAGATCTAGGAACGGTAGTTTGTCCTTATGATATTCAAATGTAAAAGACAAGCCCAACTGATTGTTGTTTAGTTTAGATACGAAGTTCGTCAAGGTTACAGCATCCCCGTTCCAAATTAATAGCACGTCATCTAAATAACGGGACCAAAAGGCTATGTTGGCCTGTTCCTCCGCAAAAGTGTCCCCAAAAACCTCGGACTCCTCCCACCAGCCCAGGAGCAAATTTGCATAAGCGGGCGCACAGGAATTACCCATAGCGGTGCCCCTGAGCTGGTGGAAGATAGAACCATTGAATAGAAAGAAGTTTGTGGTAAGACAGAACTCGAGTAAGTTCAAGATAAATTTATTGTGACTTGAAAACTGTTGGCCTCTACTTTTAATGAAGTACTCCACTGCCCTTAAGCCGTCACAGTGCCGTATCGACGAATAGAGTGCCTCCACATCGATACTACAGAGTAGGGCCTCCGGTTCTAGGGTTAATCCATCTATTTTCCTCAAAAGGTCCATTGAGTCTCTCGTGTATGAGTTGAGCGATGTCACATGTGTTTTAAGAATCTCATCAAGGTATATTCCCACATGGTGGCATAGATTGTTAATTCCTGAGACAATGGGTCTCCCTTTGAGTGGGATAAGACCCTTATGGACCTTTGGGAGGCAATAGAATGTTGCCACCGTTGGATATTGGGGCAATAGATATTCATATTCATTCTTATCGATTAATCCCTCACTTAAGCCTCCATCTAGGATTGACTTAAGTTGTTTTTTGTATCATGAGGTAGGGTTTGAGGAGACTTTTTCATAGTTTTCCGGGTCCTTCAGGATCTTCTCACACATATTTACATAGTCCTCATGGTTCATTACTACTGTGTTGCCCCCTTTATCTGAAGGCTTAATTATGATTTTGGGGTCCTTCTCTAGGCCCTTTAACGTCTCCATTTCTGATCTGGACAAATTGTACTTCCCCCTCATTGGTTCTGTTTCCAATTTCTCCAGATCTCTGGTCACCAGCTCCTCAAAGATGTCGATTGCAGAACGGTCACCCTGTATTGGGGGCATTTTTTTACTTTTATTTTTTAAGTTAGTAAATGGACCCTTCCCCGTATTCTCTGGGGTTGAATCTGCCAAGTCGTACAAGAACCTCACATCCGCCAACAGGGTATCTGGTATGTCCATGTCTCTACACATCCTCTTATCCTCTCTCACAAAAAACTTCTTCCACTTGAGCTTTCTTGTGAAAAGGTGTAAATCTTTCACGCTCTCAAACGCTTGGAAGTTGGATGTGGGGATAAAGTTAAGACCTTTGTTCAAAATCTCAATCTCTGAATCGTTAAGATTCCTAGATGAGAGGTTAATCACTTGTGGGGCCAGAGGTTGTGTCAATTCCCGTTGGGGTTGGGCCGATTCCTCAGAAAATAATCTCGGTCCAAAAAACGAGCCCCTCCTGATCTATCACTAGGTCGCCCCCTTTTTTCTAAACATGTCTCTTTTAAATACAGGGTCTAATATATGTTCCTCTATATATATATCATATATCCATTATACCTGTCCTCTATTGGGACCCTCCTACATTTCTGGGACAGCTTCTTATGGATATTTTGGCCTTTTTATGCCCCCCGATGCAGGTGTCTCCTACCCCCTCTCTTGGAATATAGCCAGCATGTGCCCACGGGTAAGATCCTCCCTTCTGAGTGAAGGTTATGGTAGGATTAATGATACTAAGAAGTGGTCCGTTATGATAAACAGGTTGGCATATAATAATGGGCATGCTTAGTACCTGGGGAAGGATAGTTCACACTTCTTCTGTTCTGTGACGCTGCAGAGGCATTTCTACACAGCCTGATGCAGCGCTATCCCGGGACTCCGAACGCTAATAAGTAGCAGGATCGCCTGGGCCTGAGGTTACGGTCGGGCGTTTGTGCTGCTATAGCAACCGGACATGTGCGCTCCACCGGAAGAGATACGCACAGCGTCGGTAGACGCCAGAATTCCTGTTACTGGTTATGGGCAGTGCTGCCATAGCAACGGACCAACGCGCGTCACCGGAAGTGACGCGTGCGGTCCAAGATCTGCGCTCCAATGGGGCGCATAGGAAATGACGCAATACCGCTCAGTCCCACACAGCACAGGGCGGGCTATTTATATGACTAGAACGCCGTCATACAATGATGATGAGCATACCCCTAGGTTGAAGGGTTCCCCACGGAGGTGGAGGGACTATACATGAGTTTCCCCTGATGAGTTTACCATAAACGAAACGCGTAGGGAAAGAAATGTGTTTAGTTTATTGGGGTTAATTGATATTCCGGACAGCGTGGATGGGTATATGTGTGGTCAAAACTGTGGACCCCCCCTCCCTTATGCTGCGGATTCGAGCGACCTCGCCGTTATAAGAGAAGAAGCCCAGAGGTGAGATCGTTCCATTTTTTTACACTGTGCAGGTCTCTAGAAGAACGACAGAGACAGGATATATGCGTTCTTTGTATATTCCCAGGAAATTGATGGGAACACATTATAGACAGTGCGGATATATTTTCTGTATATGCTATATGCTCCCCTGGTAGGAGTGGTCTTTTCCTATTTTTGTTCCCTGTATAGACCGACACTGAGGCGTCGATGTGGAAGGTCTCAGGGACTTGGTGATTTGAGAATTCCCCCCATACATGGGAATGTGTTTTGTGAGTCCTTTATGTCTGTTCTTATGTGGTTTTTATACCATTTTTAGTATTGTTTATTAAAAGGCTGTTATACATAGAAACACCTGGGGGGGTGGGGCCAGGTTCCCTTTAATTTCAGTTCATGTGCCTGCGTGGCGTTTGCAGGTCACGTTGCCGGCTACACAGCAGGGGAACAGCTGGCGTTGCTGAACCCCACTAACACATTGGCTGGTGTTTTTCTTTGTGCAGCTAGCACTTCCGGGCAAAAACTAGCGGTGTTTGAGCCCAGGGTCAGCAGGAGGAGGAGAGGAGCAGAGTGTAGGCCGAAGCCTGCACTGGTGGCAGCTTTTGTTCTGTTGTGCCAGCGTGGCTTGTGCTGGACACGTTGCCGACTACACAGCAGGGGAACAGCTGGCGGTGCTGAACCCCACTGACACATCACCTAGTGTTTTTTCTGTGTAGACAACACTTCCAGGTGGCAACTGACAGTGTTGAAACCCAGGGAATCAAAGAGGAGCAGAGTGTAGGCCGAAGCCTGCAGTGGAGCAAGTTGAAAGGGAACCTTTAACCCCCCCCCCCCCAGGCATTTGTTGCTGAAAGAGCCATCTTGTACAGCAGTAATACTGCACATGGAAAATGGTGGCTCCGAAAATTATGCTCCTTGCAAACGCTGAAGTACACACTCATATAATGTGTCCCCTCACACCGTCAAACCATCCCGGAAGTGGGACTTTCCTTTGTAATGTGACACAGCACAGCCGTCATTCCAACCCCCTTGGTGCCGGGCGCCACCTCCTCAACGTTGTTTGGTTCTGTCACGGAGCCCGCGCTGTAATGTTATCCCTTGGCCATGCACAGTTAGCGGTGGCCGTCTTCTGACATCATGTAGGTGTCAGGCTGGCAGTGCCTGTGCGTCCAAGCTGCCCGAGATCAAACCTTGCAGTGTCATCTAATGTAGTCCCACTGCGGGCCAGGGATCCATGGGCATGCGCAGTGCATATCATCGCCTCTCACTCACCTCCTTCCTGCTTCTTCAGACTGTGCGGCGTCACGGCCGTGGCATGCTATTAGGGATCAGCTGACGCCGCCTAGTCTGAAGAAGCATGAAGAAGGGGAGTGAGAGGCTAGTAGATGCACTGCGCATGGCCATGGATACCAGGCCCACTGTGGGATCACATTAGACGACACTGCGAGGTGTGATTTCGGGCAGCGTGGACGCACAGGCGCAGCCAGGACGACAACAAATGATGTCAGAGGACGGGCAGCGCAAACTGTGCATGGCCAAGGGATAACACAACAGCGCAGGGTCCATGACGGAATCAAACAACGCTAAGGAGGCAGCGCACGGTGCCAAGGGGGTAGCAATGACGGCTGTGCTGCGTCACATTACAAAGGAAAGTCCCACCTCCGGGACGGTTGGACGGTGTGAGGGGACACATTACATGAGTGTGTAGTTCAGCGTTTGCAAGGAGCATAATTTCAAGAGCGACCTTTCCCTTGTGCAGTATTAGTGCTGCACATGGTGGCTCTTTCAGTAACAAACGCCTAGGGGGGGGGGGACAGGTCCCCTTACATTTTAGTTGTGCCAGCGTGGCGGTCGCATGACACGTTGCCGGATACACAGCTGGGGATCAGCTGACGTTACTGAACCCCAATAACAGAGGAGCGACTGTTGACTGTGCACACAGCACTTCCAGGCACCAACTGGCGGTGTTAGAGCCCAGGGACAGCAGGAGGAGCAGATTGGAGGTATTGCCGCACACATAGCTGGGGATCAGCTGACGTTACTGAACCCCAATAACAGAGCAGCGACTGTTGACTGTGCACACAGCACTTCCAGGCACCAACTGGCGGTGTTAGAGCCCAGGGACAGCAGGAGGAGCAGATTGGAGGTATTGCCGCACACACAGCTGGGGATCAGCTGACGTTACTGAACCCCAATAACAGAGGAGCGACTGTTGACTGTGCACACAGCACTTCCAGGCACCAACTGGCGGTGTTAGAGCCCAGGGACAGCAGGAGGAGCAGAGGAACAGAGTGTAGGCCGAAGCCTGATTGTAGCAAGTTGAAAGGGAACCTTTAACCCCCCCCAAGACGTTTGTAGCTGAAAGAGCCATCTTGTGCATCACTAACGATGCAAAAGGAAAAGGTGGTTCTTTTAATTATGCTCCTTGCAAACACCGAAGTAAACACTAAAAATGTATCCCCTTATACCGTTAAAGCGTCCCGGAGGTGCGAATTTCCTTCGTAATGGGACACAGCACAGCTGACATTCCTATCCCCTTGGTGCCGTGCGCTGCCTCCTCAGCGTTGTTTTAAGCTGTCACGGAGCCTGCGCTGTTCTGTTAGCCCTTGGCCATGCCCAATTAGCGCTGCCTGTCTTCTGACATAATTTGGTGTCAGGCTGTTACTGCCTGTGCGTCCACGCTGCTCCAGATCCCACCTCGCAGTCTCGTCCAACGTAATCCCACTGCGGGCCTTGGAACCATGGACATGCACAGTGCATATCCTCGACTCTCACTCCCCTCCTTCCCTCTTCTTCAGACTGTGCGGTGTCACGGCCGTGGCATGCTATTAGGGATCAGCTGACGGCGCACAGTCTAAAGAAGGCGGAGGGAAATGAGCGAGAGCCCGAGGGGAAGATATGCACTGCGCATGCCCATGGATCCCAGGCCCGCAGTGTGACTCAATCAGAAGACACAGCGAGGCGGGATCTCAGGCAGCGCGGCCGCACAGGCGCAGCCAGCCTGACACCAAATTATGTCAGAAGACAGGCAGCGCAAATAGGGCATGCCCAAGGGATAACAGAACAGCGCAGGCTCCGTGACAGCTTAAAACAACGCTGAGGAGGCAGCGCATGGCACCAAGGGGGTAGGAATGACGGCTGTGCTGCGTCACATTGCGAAGGAAAGTCCCAGCTCCGGGACAGTATAACGGTATCAGTGAACACATTTTATAAGTGTTAAGTTCTGCGCGTGCAAGGAGCCAAAAAAAAAGAGCTACCTTTTCCTTGTGCAGCATTACTGCTGCACAAGATGGCTCTTTCAGTAACAAACGACGGGGGGGGGGGGACAGGTTCCCTTACATTTAGGTTGTTGTGCCAGCGTGGCGGTCGCAGGACACATTGCCGGCTACACAGCTGGGGATCAGCTGACGTTACTGAAACCCAATAACACTGGGTCGTATGTTTTTACTGTGCAGCCTGCACTTCTGAGCCGCAACTGGCGGTGTTGGAGCCCAGGAATAGCAGTTCAGGTGGTAGAAAGATGAACACAGCAGGAGACCTGGATGACACCCAATTACTTAATCAGGCAGAGGAGTGGCAAATTCCTGCGAGATCCAGGCCTGGTTCATTTTCAGGAAAGTAAGCCGGTCAACGTTATCGGAGGATAGTCGCATGCGACGGTCTGTTAGTACACCACCTGCGGCACTAAAGACACGTTCCGATAAGACACTAGCCGCGGGGCAAGCCAGCACCTCCAATGCATACTGGCTTAGCTCTGGCCATGTATCCAGCTTAGAGACCCAAAACTTGAACGGGGAAGAGCCGTCTGGGAGTACAGTAAGAGGGCAAGCCATGTAGTCTGTCACCATCTGACGGAACCGTTGCCTCCTGCTGACTGGAGCCGCCGGTGATGGTGTAGACATTTGGGGCGGGCACACAAAAGTGTGCCAGAGTTGTGCCATACTGGGCTTGCCTTGGGCAGAGGCACTGCTTCTGCTCCCTCTTTGGGCAGAGCCTCCCCCACTGCCTCGACGCACTGAGCTGCTTTGTAAAGCACTAGCAGCACTCCTCTCAGTTGGACAGGAGAAGATGATGGAATTCACCAGTGTGTCGTGGTACTCCCGCAATTTACGCTCCCGGGTCAACGCAGGGATGAGGTTTTGGACGTTGTCCCGGTAGCGAGGATCGAGGAGGGTGAACACCCAATAATCAGGCATGTTGAGAATGTGGTCGATGCGGCGGTCGTTTCTCAGGCACTGCAGCATGAAATCCACCATGTGCTGCAGAGTGCCAACTGGCCCAGAAACGCTGTCTCCTGCTTGAGACATGATCTCTGCCCGCTCGTCATCACCCCACCCTCGCTGTACACACTGACTACTGGACAATTGTGTCGCTCCCTCCTCTGGACGGAGCTCTTCCTCCTCCATTGACTGCTCCTCATCCTCCTCACAAATTGGCCCCTGCGTACCCCTTTGTGAGGAACCACGTGGCGCTGACTCTCCAGAAGCTGATGGAAAAGGTGACTCCTCATCCTCCACCTCTTCCACAACATCATCCCTTAACCCTTGCAAAGTTTGCTGAAGCAGGCAGATAAGGGGGACAGTCATGCTGACTAGTGCATCATCTGTACTTGCCATCCGCGTGGAATAATCAAAAGGACGCAAAACCTGGCAGACGTCCTTCATAGTGGCCCACTCTGTGGTTGTGAAGTCTGATCGGCGCTGACTGCGACTTCTTTGCGCCTGATGCAGCTGGTACTCCATAACTGCTTGCTGCTGCTCACACAACCGCTCCAACATATGTAACGTGGAATTCCACCGGGTAGGTAGGTCACATATGATGCGGTGTTCCGGAAGGCGGAATCGGCGCTGCAGAGCAGCAATGCGGGATCTGGCCAAGCTGGAACGCCGCAAGTGAGCACACTCTAGGCGGACCTTGTGCAGCAGGGCATCAAGATCCGGATAGTCCCTCAGAAAACTCTGCACAACCAAATTGAGCACATGTGCCAGACATGGGATGTGAGTGAGGTTGCCAAGGGCCAAAGCTGCCACCAGATTTCGGCCATTGTCACACACTACCATGCCTGGCTGGAGATTCGCTGGCAGTAACCACACATCGCTCTCCTGCTTGATGGCATTCCAGAGCTCCTGCGCTGTGTGGCTTCGATGCCCCAATGAAACTAGTTTCAAGACGGCCTGCTGACGTTTGGCCACGGCTGTGCTCATGTCGGTCATAGGTAAACATTCACGGGTCCATGTGGAGGTGGACTGTGACGGATCCTGCAGAGAGGAATCTGAGGAACTGGTGTAAGAGGAGGAGTCGATGCGTACAGACTGGATTCCTGCAATCCTTGGAGTGGGCAGGACACGTCCTGCGCCACTCGCACGATCTGTACCTGGCTCAACAACATTAACCCAATGGGCAGTGAGGGAAACATATCGCCCCTGTCCATGCTGACTGGTCCACGCATCGGTGGTGAGGTGGACCTTGCTACTGACGGCGTTCAGTAGCGCATGTTTTATGTTTGCCTCAACATGCCTGTGCAGGGCAGGGACAGCCTGCCTGCTGAAGTAAAAGCGGCTGGGCACCTTGTACTGTGGGACTGCCAATGCCATCAAGTCACGGAAGCTGTCAGTCTCCACCAGCCTGAACGAGAGCATTTCCAGGGACAACAGTTTGGCAATGCCTGCATTCAGAGCCTGTGCTCGGGGGTGGTTGGCCGAGAATGCCCGCCTTTTCTCCCATGCCTGTACTACCGATGGCTGTAGAGTAGACTGGGAGTGTGAGGATGACTGGGAAGGTGGTGCTGTGGGTGGAATTACACTAGGTCTCTGGACAACAGTGGAGGAAGAGGCAACACGAGATGAAGAGGTGGTAGCTGCCGCTGTTGGTTGGCCTACGTCTTCACTGTGTTTCTGTAACTCCACCGCGTGCCTGGTCCGCACATGTTTCCACATATTTGTGGTATTGAGGTTGCTGACACTTTTACCTCTTTTTACTTTCTGATGACACAGCTTGCATTTGACAAAGCAAATGTCATCTGCAACTGTGTCAAAAAAGGACCAGGCACTGCAAGTCTTGGGAGCGCCCTTTTTGGCTTTGGAAAGAGACAGGCTCCTAACGGGTGCCAAAGTGGAGGCTACAGGCTCCGCAGTCTTCCCCCTCCCTCTCCCTCTTTGGCCCGTAAGGGGAAGCTCTTCCTCAGAGCTGCTCCCACCACCTTCCTGTTCCTCACGCCACGATGGGTCAAGGACCTCATCATCTCCACTACCCTCTGCCACCAACTGCTCCTCCTGGGTAGTCTCGGCAGCACAGTACGCATCAGAAAGCGGCACCTGAGTTTCATCATCAGATGCGTACTGCGCTGTGGTCACCGGAGGCACTGGCCCACCTGCCTCTTCAGAGTCAGAGAGAAAAAGCTGTTGGGCATCACTGCACACTGCCTCTTCTTCCATTTCTCCAATGCTGCTTGGCTGGCCCCCTGTTTCCAAGCCAAGAGATTCAGAGAACAGAAGTAGAGATGGCTCCTGTCCTGGGCTCTCTGACTGCCTGACCAATTTGGCAGGTGGTGAAGAGACAGATGGCTGCTCTCCAGTGCTCTGTGCCTGAGAGGATGTGGCACTAACTGAAGTCGATGCCGAGGCGTAAGCTGCCATCCACCCGACAACGGCTTCAATTTGGTCTTCACGCAGCAGCGGTGCACGGCGCTCTCCGACAAAGCTGCGCATGAAGGACTGTTCCCTGCTGAAACTGAGTGACGACGAGTCACCGGCGCCCGCAGCAGGCACAGAATCACCACGTCCTCTCCCTGCTCCTCTCCCTGCTCCGCGCCCACGCCCACGTGCCTTACTCCCTGCCCTCTTCATCTTGGTTGACAGATAAAGATAAGCAGAAAAGTACTAAGGCCTTAGCGTGCTTATTCCTGAAATGCTCCTCCTAACAGGTGTAAGAAACACTAATGTTGTAAAGTGTGGACTAAACTTTATTATTTTTCAAATGTGGCCTACACAAGTGTTAAGTTGTGTTTGGTGAACTTTACTTTTTTTTTTGTGCAGATCGGGCTACAGAGCTAGTTTAAATCACACGGAGACCGTGCAGACAGCCGTAAACGGCGCTGCAAGGCCAAAAAACCCTCCTCTAGGTTATCCTATGTAGTGTTTTTCCACTATTTAGCTGGAGACGGGTGGAAAGACACTAATAGGAATTTTTTTTTTTTAATTTTAAACAGGCTGCACTATTTGAAAAAAAGGAAATTGTTTTTCAAGGTATGAGGCAGTAACGCACCCTGAGCTGAATCCAACCGGCTAGAGCTGCACACAGACTACAGGGCGAGCTGCGCTCACACAGAGACCGTGCAGACAGCCGTAAACGGCGCTGCAAGGCCAAAAAACCCTCCTCTAGGTTATCCTATGTAGTGTTTTTCCACAATTTAGCTGGAGACGGGTGGAAAAACACTAATAGGGAATTTTCTTTTAAATTTTTAAACAGGCTGCACTATTTGAAAGAAACGAAAATTTTTCTCAAGGTATGAGCCAGTAACGAACCCTGAGCTGAATCCAACCGGCTATGGCTGCACACAGACTACAGGGCGAGCTGGGCTCACACGGAGACCGTGCAGACAGCCGTAAACGGCGCTGCAAGGCCCAAAAACCCCCCTCTAGGTTATCCTATGTAGTGTTTTTCCACAATTTAGCTGGAGACGGGTGGAAAAACACTAATAGGAAATTTGAGAAAAAATGTGCAGCAGGCTGCACTATGAGCAAAAAAGGACAACTGTGTGAGGCAGTGTGAACCCCCCCTGAGCTGAATACAACCGGGTATATGGCTGCACACAGACTACAGAGTGAGCTGCACACACACACAGAGACCTTGCAGAACGCTGTTAAAACAGCGCTGCAAGGCAAGAGCAAGGTGAACAGTGAAGAACACACAGCGTTTTGCTAAATTAGCCTTTGGAAAGGAAAATAAAGCAATTAGCTAGCTCAACTGGCCCTCAGTTAGAACACAGCGTCCTGTCCCTAACTGAAATCACAGCAGAGTGAGCGCAAAATGGCGGCAGCGTTTTTTATAGTGCAGAGTGACATCATTTCAGCAGCCAATCACAGCCTTGTCAGTACTTACATGCCCACCATGCTAAACAGGATGTGCCCACACTTCCAATCATTCCTCATTGGCTGCTGCGTGCAGTTTGAATTCTGGGAACTTCCGATTCCGGTATCCGATACGCGGGAAGTATCGGAATTCGGTATCGGAATTCCGATACCGCAAATATCGGCCGATACCCGATACTTGCGGTATCGGAATGCTCAACACTAGTGACCACATAACAGCACCTACAAGGAAAAAATACCATCATACCATGGCCGGACAACATATAACCACCAAATAGTGACTGAATACTACAATACTGATAATTAAAAAAACAATACTGTCACGACACCCGGGTATTGCTGCTGCAGGGGAAACTGCCCCAGCAGCAACAGAGCTGGACTAGATGCTGAGTACTAACCTGATCACCAATGGGACCTTACACATGTGACAGAGTGATCAGGTAAAGCAAACGGACCTTAGACCATGTGACAGAGTGGAGGCAGTCAGGGGGTGGAGCCAGATGCTGGGAAACAGAGAAGGGATAAGCATAAAAGAATAGTGAAACAAGCAGAGGTCGTAACCAGGAGATTACAAGATACCAACAGGGAGAGTCAGGGAATAGTGAGAAGCCAAGCTAGAAGTAGTAATCCAGGAAAACGAATAGAGTAAATCACGGAAAGCAAGACATTATGCAAGCCAGCACGCACTCCAGAGGTCAAGCATACAGACTGTAGAAAACCTATAGCTGACTAGGATACCAGGTTAGGAGCGAGTATAAATAGCCCTGCCATCTTGAAAGAGAGGCTAACAACATTAACCTTGAGAGAACAGGACTTTAACCTTGTCCTAACCATGACAAATACTAATATCACCATAATGTCATTATACACAGGATACTGTATCTGTACTTAGTATGTAGTGTCTGTGTACAGGTAATACAGTGATTACTGCTGACATTGTACACAGGAGCTCTGTATATAGTGTCAGTGTACAAGTAATACAGTGATCACCAGTGACATTATACACAGGAGCTCTGTATATACTGTCAGTGTGCAGGTAATACAGTGATTGCCAGTGACATTATACACATGAGAGCTGTATATATCGTACAGGTTATACAGTGATCAATGACATTATACACAGGAGCTTTGTATATAGTGTCAGTATAAAGGTAATACAGTGATCACTGTGACATTGTACACAGGACCGCTATATATAGTATACAGTGCATAGCGTCATTGTACAGGTAACACACTGACTCATCAGTGACATCTCTAGGTGAAGCCCTTCATCTTTGTTTTTCATCTTTCATCCAGCACAGACCGCCATCACTTCTTCCAGCCAGGGCTCGTCTCTGCAGGAAATAACACAGTTACCTAGAGCACCGCTTGCAGAACACATTACTTAATTTTTCCCAACTTCTACACTACACCAGATGAAGAAAAAAAGGTGACATAGTGTCGCTGTGTAACAGGACCGCACCCCATTTAAAACAGTATCCTCAAAGAGTCCTGGCTCAGGCTAAATGTTCTTCCATCCTGGCCCCATATGTTCTCCCATCCTGCTCTCATCAGTATCCATTCTGCCCCAATGTGAAGTCCCATGATCCTGGAGCGCCCCCAGACACAGGGCCACAAGTCACTCGGTACCGGTCCCTTCTCCTTCAGTTCTGCGGTTGTCACGGTGGCTGGACCCGGTCGTGACCCTGCTAAGGGGCGTCCAATAAAGATGGTGGTGCGGAGTGCGAGGAATAACAAGGACACAGAGTTCAGTTTCTTTACCTTTTACTGAAGGTTTCAGGATCCTCAATCCGGGGCACTTTCACCAGGGCTGTCTGAGACCGGCCGGTCCGAAGGCACATCCAGGGTTCCCTTTGCAGGTGAAAATCAGTGTCTACCCACTAGCGCCTGTGTGTTGTAGTGCTTCCCTGCTGAGCATTCAGGATAGTCCTCACAACTGCTGTTCTCATCCGTTTTAGATCTTTCTCTTCTCCGTCCCCCAGGTATGATATGGCTAGGACGCACCTTTATGACAGGTAGGCCTGGAGGTATTCTGGAACCCTAGTGTCGCCCCTCTCCCACGTTGCCTCCTATGTCCTTTTTAGGTGTTGTATGGTAGACAGCCAACCTGTAATTAACTGTCCTGCCGCTGTTTGAAGTAATGCGTGGAGACTGTTACTTCCTCAGTGCTCCGGCCACCGACTATGCGCCTCAGTAAGATGTTGCCTCTCTCTCTCGGCATGACTCCTACTGGATCTCCTTTGTGCTGATCTCATTTACACTGCTCCACAATATCCTTCCTTTCTTGTCTCTTTCTTAGGGTACCGCCTCAAGGTAGTGCAGGCGCGGTCCCGTAACCATCTGTCCTTTCGCTAGGTACCTGCCAGATTTCCCAGGTCTGACAGATCCTCCCTGGAGCTCTCCCAGGCTTCGTTCTGTCTAACTTCCTGTCCAACCCCTAGTTTTACCAATGTGAGGAGTGAAAAAAAAATAAAAACAAAGCAATACTACATGGACCAGAAAAGAAGAAAAACATACAAGGCAAAGGAATATTAAAAATATGGCTTTATTAAAGGAAATGCCAATGATTTACACAATCAAAAGAGAAATATTAAAAACAACAAACCACATCCGCGCAGCAGCAGGATTACAAGGCTGTATGTATTTATGAGCAATATAGCCTCCACAATACCAGGATATAAATAAATAAATCCGCCTGGGCTGCAGCGTTGTAGATTCAAGACGCACACTATATAAATCCCCAGCCACATGTAACAAGCCACCCCCTGACGAAGGTTAAATACCGAAACACGCTTCGGGTACGCACTGGCACAGGAGAGAGCCCCCCAGGTATAGAGAATATTTTTTAATTCTGGCTGTACAGCTGCACTTTGGTGTAGTGTGTGCTTGGTGATACCTGGTCAGTAGAACTCCTTTAGTGCCATCAGACGTACCATCACTCCCCTTAGTGGCAGAGCGATGTTACTGCAACGACCAGATCTCTGGGGCGCTGCACTCCCCCCCGGTTAAATACAGTACTCCCGGACTAGGAAAAGAAGAACAACAATACATGTTAATAGGAAACACACAAAAATTCTTATATATATGCTATGAACAAATAAACATAGCAGTGCTTTCCGTTATGGAAGGTAAGGACGCTTGAACGTTGCAAAAGATTGGTCATGCACAGTCCATGACTCCCAGTTCTGTAGGTGTAACCATAGAATAGCAGGGACCCCGGGTAAACAAAGGGGCCCCTGTGAAAGTTTTGGAGCGATTCACTGTCCATCACACCATTGTCCATTTTTAACCTATAACACAAATATTTACACAAGCATTTTCAACCGAATAACAATTATCGTTAATATTGCCAAGGTCTATAACGAAGTGGAGTCTGATTCTTGGTGCTACGCGTGGACCTCCGCAGCGCAGGGGTTGCTACTGGCCTGACAGGACCCGCTACGCTTGCTATCGCTAGTGTAGTGCACTGTCTTCTAGCTACACTTCTAGGGAGTCTGGGCAGCACTGGCATACTGGCGTCCTCAGTGCTACCACTATTAGTGGTGGGCATGGCAGATTCACCGATGACAGAGGGAGGACCCGCTGGTTCGACCGTTGGCATCGCATCTCCTGGTGGGGTCGGCCGCGCTGGCGGGTCCAGCTGCCCTGGCACCACATTTAGTTCTGGCGGTCTCGGTTGACGGAACATTAGGACAGGTACCACAATGGCCTGATTTATTTGAGTCCAGGACTGTGGAAAATCGCCAAGAACGGTGTGTATCATCTTCTCTTCTTCCACAGGCAGAGAAATCCTGGGATCTGTTTCCCCATCTTTCAGCTTATCCGGGCATATTTTCAGGTGGTCTCTGGATATGGCCGCTGAGGTCTCTCCTCCGTCCTTACTGATGAGACAGACCTTTGCATTGTCGAAGTCGGAGGGGAGAACGGTATACGGTTCCGCTTCCCATTGATCATCCAGCTTGTGTAGTCTCCTCTTTCTTTTGAGTACTTGCTCACCAGGTGCCAATGGAGCCGCGGGAGCACGCTGGTTGTAGTCCCTCTCTTGCTTCTGTCTGGCCTGAGCGAGACTCTTTTCCACAGATTCCTGTACTTTGCGGTACCTCTGCTGTCTCTCGGTATCCCAATCCGCATCTGGTGATATCTCTTCGGGGGTCAGAACCCCCATGGTCAGATCGACGGGTAACTTGCTAGACCTTCCTCGCATCAGGTAGTGGTCCGCCATGGTAAGAGCATAGATATACCCTGACCGGCTAGGTGTTAGCTTTACGTGATCCAGCGCGACCAACTTGAGCGGTCGTTTGGTGATGATGGGCTGCAGGGGAGCCCGTTGGCTGTCACGATCCTTCCGGCGTAGGCCACAGGGGCCACACTCTCGACACCACTTCTCGATAGCTCTCTTCATGCCGACCCAGTAGAACCTCCCACGGAGTAGCCTCTCTAGCTTTCTCCATCCGAAGTGTCCTGCCCCATCGTGGTATGCTCCCAGGACCATGGGCACATCTTGTCTGGGGACCACAATCTGCCACACTAATTCGTGAGTGTGAGGGTCGATGTTCCTTCGGCACAGCGTGCCATCATGAAGAAACAGCCTGCCCCTCTCCTTCCACAACTGTAATGTCTCCGGTGGATCATCCGGGCCAGGATGCAAACCTGCCTGCGTCAGGAGCTCCTTCACCCGACGGACCGCAGGGTCACCATCCTGGTTCTCTGTCCACCCGTGGTGGGGCAGGGGATTCAACGGGGCGCCCTGTTTGTTTCTGCGCCTGTTCTTCACCTGATGGGAACACTGAGTTGCCTTGGGACGATGGAAAGCGGGCAGTTCCACTTCTTCAAATGCTTCTGGGTCTTCCTCCATTTTGGGTAGGTGAGGCATTCGGGACAATGCATTGGCATTCGCATTCTTGTGCCCCGCCCGGTACTTGATGGTAAAATCGTAATTAAACAACCGGGCCATCCACCGCTGCTCCAAGGCGCCGAGTTTCGCTGTATCCAAGTACGTAAGTGGATTATTATCAGTGAAGACGGTGAATTTCGCTGAGGCCAGATAGTGCTTGAACCTCTCCGTCACGGCCCAAACGACTGCGAGGAACTCCAGCTTAAAGGAACTGTAGTTGTCTGGGTTCCTTTCAGTGGGGCGAAGCTTCCTGCTGGCATAGGCGATTACTCGTTCCCTGCCCTTCTGGACCTGGGACAGCACCGCTCCCAGCCCCACGTTGCTGGCGTCCGTGTACAATACGAATGGTTGGTCGTATTCCGGGTAGGCTAGTACTTCCTCTCCCATTAATGCCGATTTTAAGCAAGTGAACGATCCTTCCAGTCCGTCGTTCCAATCCAGCGGGGTATTCTTACCCCTGGGTTTCTTTGGCTGGCCCACCAACAGGTCTTGCAACGGCGCGGCCTTCTTGGTGAAGTCCTTGATAAACCTCCGGTAGTAACCCACCAACCCGAGGAACTGCCGGACCTCATGAATGTTACTGGGCTGCGGCCAGTCCCTGATCACCGTGACCTTGTCGGGGTCTGGGGCCACTCCTTCGGCACTCACCACATGGCCCAGGTACTGTACTTTGGGTTTGAGCAGATGGCACTTGGACGGTTTCACCTTTAAGCCAAAGTTGGACAGCGCTTCAAAGACCTCGGCCAGGTGCTTCAGATGGTCTTCATAGGTCTTAGAGAAGACAATGACATCGTCCAGATACAGCAGCACGGTCTCAAAGTTCTTGTGTCCCAAACAGCACTCCATCATTCTCTGGAACGTCCCCGGGGCATTGCACAATCTGAAGGGCATGTAGTTGAACTCGCAGAGACCCATCGGCATCGTGAAGGCTGTCTTTTCTTTGTCCGCCTCTGCCACAGGAACCTGCCAATACCCACTGGTGAGATCTAAAGTAGAGAAGTAATTAGCAGACTTTAACGCAGCCAAGGACTCCTCTATCCTAGGTAGGGGGTATGCGGCCTTATGTGTAATGCGGTTTAATTGCCTATAATCCACACACATCCTCATGGTGCCATCCTTCTTTCTAACGAGGACTAATAGAGCTGCCCAGGGGCTACAGCTGTCTCTCATGTCCTTGGCACACTGATAATGAGCTGGGGGTACAGGACGGTATCTTTCTTTTACGGGCAGGTGGTCTCCTGTGGGGATGTGATGTTGAATCCCTTTTACCCGCCCGAAATCAAGGGGGTGTTTGCTGAATACCCGCTCATACTCGTGAACCACCCTGTAGGCCCCCTGTATCTGGTGAGATGGCGTAGCATCAGTGCCCACATGTAATTCTTGGCACCAATCTTTTGATTGCTCTGCAGAGCCGTTGTCCTCCGCCGACCTGGACGGTGCCAAGGGCCCGGGTGCCTGTATCACACTATTATTAACAGTAAACAGCTTGGCAAGTGTGACATATTTAGTGAGGTGGACTTCCTCCTCCCCGCAGTTAAGAACACGTACCGGCACCCTCCCCTTGCGGACATCAACCACCCCTCTGGCTGTCAGGATGGTAGGCCTATTCTCTGAATACACGGGATCTACCAGGGCCTGATAGTCTTTACCCCCGAGACCTATGGCTGCCCGACACCATATTAACATTTCACTCCTGGGGGGTATTGCAATGGGGTTCGAATCACTCACTGTGACCCGGCCAATTTCACCACCAGTCAACTCCACTCGCTGTCTCAGCATTAGGGCTCTGATTTCTTTCTGTAAGGCACGTTGTTCACTGTGACCAGCTGTCTCTGCTACTTGCTGCAACAAAACAATAACTTCTGCAAGACAATTTTCTATGACATTAGTACCGATGGTCATCATGGGGTTACGTTCACGCCGGTCAATATCAACAATGACAATTCCTTGGGCCTCCAATTCTACCCGCCCCACCTTAATAGTGACCTCTTTGTATCCCACTTGCGGCAGTGGCTGACCATTGCTAGCTATTATGGTGAAATAATCATCAGGGGCACGGGTGATGTCAGTGTCCTCCCAATAACGTTTATAAAGGATGTAGGGCATAGTTGTCACCTGGGAGCCGGTGTCCAGCAAAGCGTTCATGGGGATACAGTCGATCACGATAGGGAGAACAGGACGCCCCCCAATGTATTTGGCTCTCCAATTTTGCGGGCCTGGGCGTTCTACTCCTGGGGGTTGGCCCTTGGCCCCAGGGGTTGCTCGTTTAACTGACAGTACCTTGCAAGGTGGCCCACCTGGTGGCAACGGCGGCAGATAGGTCGTGCATCCTGATGAAAATGATCGTCGTCTCTGCCTCTGGTCGATGGAACCCTCCTTGGTCGTTGCCAGGGGACATCCTCCGGTCTGGAAGCCAGCTGGATCTTTGCCTTGGGGGCCTCCTGTAGGGACTGGACGGTCCGGGCTAGGGCAGCAACGCTCCTGGTCAGTTCCTGTACTTGGAGACGCAGTCCTGCAGGGGAGTCGTCGTCCAGGATCTTGGGCATCGGCCTCAGCGGAAACAGGTGCGTCCGGCGCCACCTCCTGGTGGTATGTGAGGGCTTGCCACCTGGATAGTGTGGCACGGCTGGGCTGCCGCTCCGGTAGCGCCTGGATAGCTTTATCTTTGAATTGCACGAAGGTCAGGTCTGGATTTTGCATGGCCAGGAAGTGTAGCTGGGCCCTTTGATTACTGCACAGGAGCCCTTCGATGAACCGCTCTTTCAGGAGTTTATCTTCATCTTGCATGCTGCTTGGGTCACTTTGCTTGATGGCCCGCAGCGCCTCCTGCAGATTAAGGGCATAGTCCCGTAAGCTATCCTGCGACCGCTGCTTGAACCCATAGAACGTCAATTTAATTTCTGTAGCGGTGCGGGTGTCAAAGGTGGCTTTAAGCTTGGCAAATAATTGTTGCGCAATTTTCTTGTGCGCATCGGGCCAGGACTTTACTTCCCTCAATGCCGCTCCAAAGAGTTGGCCGATTATCATATGAACCTTCTGAGGCTCCGTCAAGGGATAAAACTCAAGCAGGCTACAAATCCCTTCTTTAAAGTCAGTTAACGTATGAGCTTCTCCAAAGTATCGCGGGAGCCAGGCGGCCCCTGGTAGGTACGGCATAGAGAAGGGCATTATGGCTGCTGTAGCGGCAGCACTCTCCGGCTGGTTGGTGGAAGCGGTAAGCCCTGCGGCCTCTAGTGGTGATACTGGATTTGTGGCTGCACTTACCGCGGAATCCGGAAGTGCTCCCGAGTCTGCAGCTGTGGCCGCCGCCTCCGCTCCTCCGGGGTCCGACAAGGCCGTTCCTCCCCCTTGCTACTCGGTCGGGGTCAAGGTTCTCCTTCCGGGGTCGGCGCCTCACCTTGTCTTCCGCTCCGCGCGGTTTTCCAGCCGGCTCCACCCACGAAGCTATGACTCCTCCCTTCGTGCTCCATGCGGCGCGGCAATGGCGGATTTTTTTGGTGGCAAATAACGGTACACAGTCTTTGCAATAAGTCACAGTTCCAAGGCACACATGACCCGATTCCTCAGGCTTAAGTACAATCCTGTTCGTGACGCCAAGTTGGAGCGCCCCCAGACACAGGGCCACAAGTCACTCGGTACCGGTCCCTTCTCCTTCAGTTCTGCGGTTGTCACGGTGGCTGGACCCGGTCGTGACCCTGCTAAGGGGCGTCCAATAAAGATGGTGGTGCGGAGTGCGAGGAATAACGAGGAGTTCAGTTTCTTTACCTTTTACTGAAGGTTTCAGGATCCTCAATCCGGGGCACTTTCACCAGGGCTGTCTGAGACCAGCCGGTCCGAAGGCACATCCAGGGTTCCCTTTGCAGGTGAAAATCAGTGTCTACCCACTAGCGCCTGTGTGTTGTAGTGCTTCCCTGCTGAGCATTCAGGACAGTCCTCACAACTGCTGTTCTCATCCGTTTTAGATCTTTCTCTTCTCCGTCCTCCAGGTATGATATGGCTAGGACGCACCTTTATGACAGGTAGGCCTGGAGGTATTCTGGAACCCTAGTCTCGCCCCCTCTCCCACGTTGCCTCCTATGTCCTTCTTAGGTGTTGTATGGTAGACAGCCAACCTGTAATTAACTGTCCTGCCGCTGTTTGAAGTAATGCGTGGAGACTGTTACTTCCTCGGTGCTCCGGCCACCGACTATGAGCCTCAGTAAGATGTTGCCTCTCTCTCTCGGCACGACTCCTACTGGATCTCCTTTGTGCTGATCTCGTTTACACTGCTCCACAATATCCTTCCTTTCTTGTCTCTTTCTTAGGGTACCGCCGCAAGGTAGTGCAGGCGCGGTCCCGTAACCATCTGTCCTTTCTCTAGGTACCTGCCAGATTTCCCAGGTCTGACAGATCCTCCCTGGAGCTCTCCCAGGCTTCGTTCTGTCTAACTTCCTGTCCGACCCCTAGTTTTACCAATGCGAGGAGTGGCCCAATAAATAAAGCCTTTTTCTCCCCCTAGTGGCCGGAGTGTGAAGTGTAGTGTGTGCTTGGTGATACCTGGTCAGTAGAACTCCTTTAGTGCCATCAGACGTACCATCACTCCCCTTAGTGGCAGAGCGACGTTACTGCAACGACCAGATCTCTGGGGCGCTGCAATCCTGCCCCATCTGCCCCATGATCCTGATCCATCTTTCCCATGATCTTGCCCCATCTGTCTCCATTGTATCCATCCTGCACATGTGTATCCATCCTGCCCCATGTCTCCATCCTGCTCCATGATCCTGCACCATATGTCTCTATACTGCCCCATGATCTTGCCCCATCTGTCTCCATTGTATCCATTCTGCACCATGGGTCTCCATCCTGCCCCATGTCTTCATACTGCTCAATGTGTCTCCATACTGCCCCATGATCCTGCCCCATCTGTCTCCATTGTATCCATTCTGCACCATGTGTTTCCATCCATCCTGCCCCATGATCCTGCTCCATCTGTCTCCATCCTGCCCCATGTCTCCATCCTGCCCCATGATCCTGCTCCATCTGTCTCCATCCTGCCCTATGTCTCCATCCTGCCCAATGATCCTGCCCATCTGTCTCCATCCTGCCCCATGATCCTGCACCATGTGTCTCCATCCTGCCCCATCTGTCTCCATTGTATGCATTCTGCACCATGTGTCTCCTTCCTGCCCCATGTCTCCATCCTGCCCCATGATCCTGCTCCATCTGTCTCCATCCTACCCCATGTCTCCATCCTGCCCAATGATCCTGCCCATCTGTCTCCATACTGCCCCATGATCCTGCCCCATCTATCTCCATTGTATCCATTCTGCACCATGTGTCTCCATCCTGCCCCATGTCTCCATCCTGCCCCATGATCCTGCTCCATCTGTCTCCGACCTACCCCATGTCTCCATCCTGCCCAATGATCCTGCCCATCTCATCTGTCTCCATCCTGCCCCATGATCCTGCCCCCTGTGTCTCCATCCTGCCCCCTGTGTCTCCATCCTGCCCCCTGTGTCTCAATTCTTTCCCGTATCTCCATTCTTCCCGTGTCTCCATTCTTCCCCCTGGGTCTCCATTCTTCCCCCTGTGTCTCCATTCTTCCCCTTGTGTCTCCTATTCTTCCCCCTGTGTCTCCATTCTTGCCCCGTGTCTCCATTCTCCCCCCTGTGTCTCAATTCTTCCCCCTGTGTCTACATTCTTCCCCTTGTGTCTCTATTCTTCCACCTGTCTCCCATCCTGCCCCTGTGTCTCGCATCCTGCCCCCCCTGCTGCTTTCAATAAAAATAAAAAAAACTTTCTTGTTACCTCGCCGCGCTCCTGTGGTGAAATTCCCTCCATGCAGTTCAAGGGTGCACTCGCCGGCGAATGACAATGATGTCATACGCCAGTGACGTGCGTGCTGACGTCAGCTGCCAGCCTCCGATTGGCTGGTGGCTTTTAACTATTGCTGCGTGGGCCCACATGGCTATAGAGTTTAAGTGAACCTGCGTCTCGGATGCAGGTTCAGTTTCTGGGGTCCGATGACCAGAAGAGACTGGGCCTGATAACAAGCCCCCTCTGGTCATCGGGCCCCATATGCCAGTCAGGGCAGTAATGCCCTGATGGCAGTCCTGAGTATACAGACTTCCGATTTCAATGCATGGAATGTATACTATATATACACTTTGGTATGGTCACTTTCAAGCTCCAGACTAACCCAATAAAAACTAGCTGCCACCACTAGGGTTGAGCGACTTTTAGTTTTTTAGGGTCGAGTCGGGTTTCGCGAAACCCGACTATCTCAACAGTCGAGTCGAGTGGAATCGGCCGATTATCGCGAAAAGTCGGGGATCGACCGAAACACGAAACCCAATGCAAGTCAATGGGGGAGCATAGTCGGCAGTGAGTGGAGGCAAGGAAAACATGTACAGTGCCCATTTTAATGGCAAAAACATCCATTCTTGTTACTGAAGCTTGTCAATCTTAATTTACCTTATAATAATAGTAAGGCATTGGAAATTGGGGGTCATTTGGCTAAAGTTGTGGGGGTAGGGCTGGTTCAAGTATTTAGTGGGCCCAGGAAATCTGGACCACGTCACGGCAGTGGAGCAGGGAGAGGTAAGTATTTCAACTTTGCAAGTGCTGTGATCCTGAGCAAGCAGGGGGGGCCCACTCGTTGGCATTGGAACTGGCACAGGGCCCCTCAAAGTACGGCGGTGTGTTTGCACGGCGGGGGCGCCTCCCACCGGCAGCAACACTTTTGCGTACTATGAGGGGCCCTGTGCCAGTGACGTCGCCAACGAGTATTCCTCCCCCCACCTGATGGAGGAGCCTGCACTTTCATCTGCACCTTCCTCTTTGTCCCCGTGTAAGGTGGTATGGTATGCGGGAAGAGGAACCTGACTTTCAGCAGGGTCACAATCTTGCTGTGTAGCGTGCACGGGGAATGTTGCGTTATGGGTCAATGTACCAGCAGACTCATCTATCACTGGCTGGGCAATGGGCAGGATGAGGAGGAAACACAGATATAGGCCCAAAGAATAAAGTGGGCTAAATGCAGTTCAAAATTGGTAACAGGACTAACCAGGGGGCATTGCAGTGGAGGACAACTGTAATGAGAGGCTGACACAGAGAGTAGGCCCAAATCAGTAAGTAGTCTAAATGCAGTTCAAAATTGGCAACAGTAGTAAACAGGCGGCACAGCTTTGTTCAGTGGAGGAGAACAGCAAGGAGCAGCAGACACCGATAGTAGGCCCCAACCCAACTAGTAGGCCAAATGCAGTCTAACATTAACAACTACTTAACGAGAGCCTGAAAATGGAATTTCAGGACAGGAAACCAGGAGAACAGCAAGGAACGGCAGACACCGATAGTAGGCCCCAACCCAACTAGTAGGCCAAATGCAGTCTAACATTAACAACTACTTAATGAGAGCCTGAAAATGGAATTTCAGGACAGGAAACCAGGAGAACAGCAAGGAGCGGCAGACACTGTTAGTAGGCCCCAACCCAACTAGTAGGCCAAATGCAGTTGTTCCATTTAACAACTATTTAACAAGAGCCTGAAGATAGAAGCTCAGGAAAGGCAACCTGGAGAACACCTTGGAGCGGCAGACACCGTCTCTACAACCCAGACCCAACTTGTAGGCCTAATGCAGTGTTGTTTCTGTCAAGGTAAAAATATATTTTCTTTTTACTCTTTTGTACTTTTATATATTCTTATGCTGTGAAACAATAAGTGATATATATGTGTATATATATAATATGATAGCCCTTGAAAAGATAAATGGGTTAGTAGCAGAATTAAAATCTAATGCTGGAGTAGACACATCTTTCTTTTCCGGCTGGTTGGGTGGGCTCAAAGGATTCCTTCAACAAGTTTGTCTGGTACTGATTGCCCTTCTTGTAGTTGGATCGATAATCCTCTGTTGTGTTATTCCCCTGTATAAAAAGGTTATCACTGAGGCAACTTCGACTGGCACCTTCCTCAACCAAGAAGTAGACCCACTAGAGTGCGATGGCACTGATCCAGGGGAGATCCCTAAGCATGCCCCCCTCAAGAAGATAGACAAAACCCCTTACTCTCAGATGATGCTAAGAGATTTAGTTTAGGGACAGCGGGAGAACTCCATGTGAAGCTAGTGAAGGGTTCAGCTGCCTGGAGGCCTCTCACAAGGGGAGAGCTTCTGAGGTGTCTGGATGAAGAAATCCACCTCCCCTTTCCCCATCACATGGACAGTCTCGAAGGATCTTTCTTTTTAGGGAAAAACTTAGTGTTTAGGGGGGATTGTCAAGGTAAAAATATATTTTCTTTATACTCTTTTGTACTTTTATATATTCTTTTGCTGTGAAACAATAAGTTTTTCCTTCATGCTTGCTAATGCATGTGTAATTGTATTTAAGATGGCTGCCAGTATTCACCTTTGCCTTAGTTTTTGTTCTTGCCAAGAATCTACTTTCGTTTCTGAAGCTAAAGTATCGTTTCTGGAGAAATGGAAACTTAAAGTGACGTGGAGGAAGGAGGATCCATCATATGACGTCAGACCAACCAGAAGGACTGAATACTAGATACATTGCTTAAACCCTGCCTATCCCCGCCCTCTGCACACCTTCCCCCAATAGATCATGTAGTGTTGTGTATTAGAAAATAAAGTAGTTGCTGTGACGTTCCCACTACGTGTGGACACACGAGCATGCAATGAGTTTGAACCAGCATTGTGTCTGACTCATTCTTATCCGGTACCAACATGTTCTTAATCTGATTTGGAATGACTGGTGGATGAAGGGTATTGTCGTGACGACCCCGACAATTTGGCGCCCAACGTGTGGCGTGGCCCGCGATATCCGAGACCCCCTGGACCCATACCTGGACGTCCGTGGACGACACCCGTAGTGGCTGACCTCGAGGACTGATCACCCTCCAAACACGGTAAGTGGAGATCATACATTCTGTATGTGTCACACTTGCTAGTGTTTCAGCCATTATTGGTTAGTCTGTGGTCTCCTTGGGTCTGGGGAGTGACCGGTCGAGTGGTGAGACCGAGCGCGATCCCGTGCCACACTTCGAACCAGCAACTGAGAGACATCGCACTCTGCGCGTCCTCGTGTACACCACACCTCCTCCACCGGTCATTGTACTCCATTCAACCACACTACCCGTGACTATTGCCTAGTAGTGATAGAGTGAAAGATTGAGAAGTTGTAGATTGGGGCGGCTTTGAGAAAGAGACAGGAGACGCAGCCTCTGTGATATTGTACCAACTATGTAATTAAGACGTCCCGAGAGGGGACTACCTGTTTTTCTGTGGAGGGCTCTCACTAGGAGACCGCCTCCTGACTGTTTAGAATATCGTGACAGGGTAGACTGTTAATCACTGGTGTTCAGGGGTTAGGGACAGGATATCGAGCGCGAGGCTCTTTATTCATAACACGTCGAACGCGAGGCTCCGTGTTTTTTGATGGGAATACAGTGTTGTTATCGCTGTCAGCGGCCTACTGCAGAAGGGCGTAGTATTCTGTGAGTCATGTTGCGTCTCTTATAGCAGAAGAAGTCCGTGCCCCACGAGTTAAGTAAGGATGCTGTGGAAGTCAAGACAATAGTAGAGTCACGGGAGGGCAAGAAGGCAGTCAAGAATGTTGAAAGATGAAGGACTGTTAGAACAAGCGCAAGCTCATCTGCGAGTTGCGCGAGGTTTAAAGAACGAGGAATGGAAAAAGGTTGATGGAGAGGAAAGATGAAAGGATGCAGAGCCCGTGTTTGGTTATAAAATACCTCAATCATTAGTTTTTCTAGGGTGTTCTGGCATATGAGTTGTGTGAAGGTTTTGTAGAAATGAATTAAGTCTGAGAACTGCTGTATTTCGTTACTCTGTGTGGTTTTCCGAGACACCCGATGGGAGGGGTCAAACAGCTGCGCTGTGCCTTTCTTCTTTGTGTTGAGTAATGCTGTCATGTTCTTATCTGTTCCGTGTTTCTGGTATGGAGGGGGCGAGTCGCTGCCTCCTCTCCTTGTGTAGTAAGAATTATTGTAAGTTTAAAGTAAAATATGGTGTTTTGTTTTAGATTGTTACGTTGAAAAAAGGAAAAATTGTTTATTGCTATGACAAAAACTGGATGTTTTGTGGTGCGAGAAAGTGACTGAGATTAATGTGTTGGGAAAGCAAACAATAAGAAATTTGGTACAGGGGGGCTCCCTGTTAGGTAATATGGTCCCTCCCCAGGAAATTAAGTCTCTTTTCCCGACTGTAAGCTCTGTGCCCCTTAACCCCAAGGCACCAATATATCCTAGACTGCCGAGAAGTTCTATGGGCGTCTTATGGTAGTGTTTAAAGATCTGGGGTTTTCACTGTATAATAAAGCCCATTCAGATGTTTTTGTGGTAGCTTTGATGTCCGAGTTTTAAATCTGAATTGAAAGAGGCAATAATGTCAGTTAGACCTGACATCGAGAATTCCACTCCGGACGATGCATTAAAAGTAGTACAAAGTTTCCAGAAGAACTTAACCCATTCTGTATCAGCAGCTGCAGCGATCTTTACTCGCTCTCTAGCCCCCACCGCTCTCAGCCCCCCACCACCCCCCACAGCTTCAAGGACACAGCTCGCAGCTCCATTCCTTATCAGTGGCCCAAGCAGAAGACTCCAGCTCCAGCCCCCCTCCCTTACACAAATCCAGTGTCATATTCCAATATTCATTTTAACCCTGTGTCTGGAAATCTCCCTCGCCATGTTAATTCTCAGACCAAGACAAGACAGATGGACTTGTAAATATTACGGTCAGACAAACCCAGACTGGAGAAATACTTGTATAATCTGTGCTGCAACCCAACCTAAGTGAATTACGCTGAATCCTGTCCAGATAAGATCATATGTAGTGATATAAGAAGCTGACACAGGATTGTGGTTAGTGGGGACATTAACTTTTGGGAGTAGGCTGACAGTAATCCTTTTGGGAAGGAGCTGTAGACCAGCATGTCATGTCACCCCCAACCGGTCATCTAGTCACCCCCACCACCAGAGAACCAACCACATCAGGTAGTGTAAGACAGATACAGGAGTATTATCCCTGGAAGCCCTCTGACTAGCTAGCTACGCTAAAATAATTGGCTGACCCTGAGAACAAACCTTTCCCATTATACAGACAAAGACAATATGATGGATGTATAAGTGCACCTGAGTAGACCTAGAGAGTCGGTGAGCCAAGATGATGGTCAGATGGTCCTTACGTTATATAACCCCTATGCAGATGAGTATAATGAGATGTGTATCTTACACGCCCTTTCCCGATCAGTTTGAAAAAAAAAAAATAGGGGGGATAGTGTCTCTAACCCTGGCAGTTAGAATATCCCTATGTCACGCTGCTTCAGTATGTGGGTAATTTTTTGTTTTTTGTTGTGTGCACAGACAGAGCAGGAAGCCATTGTTGCCACTGTTAGTTTTCGCAAGTATCTGGCAGATCTGAACTGTCGGGTTTCGGCCTCGAGACTTCGGTTCTGCCTTGGTCAAGTGATATTTTTGGGTCACTGTCTCCTTCAGGGTGCCAGACACCTCATAGTAGAAAGAAAAATAGCCGTCAGCTACAAAAGATGAGACTGAACTCCAGCGTTTCCTTGGACTATGTACTTATTGTTGTCAGTGAATACCGGACGCATCCCGCATAATACAACCTCTCTACAAGGCCCTGAAAGACTGTTTAAGATATGCTGATGATTTTGGCAGATTCCACACCGGATACGCTGTTACTACGGAAGATACTGTAGTGCACGGAGCTGCACTCCCTCCCTCCCTGTCAGGACAATAAGCAGAACGTCAGGCTCTGTCTACTGCATGTGTTCTGGCCAAAGACAGGTGGGCTAATAAATACACAGACTCACAGTATGTATTTGGTATTGCTCATGATTTCGGAGCCCTATGGGCCAATCGAGGGTTTGTTACTACCGCTGGGACTCAGTGAAGAATGCTGAAGCTGTTAAAGCCCTCATGGACTCAATCGAATTACCTACTCAGGTGGCCATTATCAAAGTTAAGGAGCATGGTACTATGGAACAGACCACAGACTGTTGGTAACGCCTTTGCGGATTTGCAAGCAAAAGCTGCTGCTCTCCTGCCTGTTGAACAGCCCATACCAGCTATGGTGACCACACGCTCTCAGCGTAAACAGTTACAAGAAACACTGACTCTATAGGAACCTGATGATCTACGACAGACTGAGGTTTTCTGCCGGACCCCACAAGACCGCTTAATGGCGATGCAGAGAATGTCTCCAAAGGAAGAAGTGAAGCAGTGGAAAGCTGATGGAGCACGTATGGACAATGGTCGCTGGAAAAAGGACCAACTTGTGTCTCCCTAAGCGGATGCACCCTGCTATTGCCACGTGGGCGCATGGGCCCACACATCGAGGTATCTGTCAGACCTGCAATCCTGGTCAACTTCAACGTGTAACCCCGAAGCACCTTGCTTAGCCCGACTATCCTTTCCAAAGGTTCCAGGTGGACCACATCACGTTGCCTAAGTCTGAAGGTATGAATATTGTCTGGTGGTTGTCGATATGTTCTCCAGTTGGCCAGAAGTATTCCCCGTTACCAACGTGACTGCAAAGATTACAGCAAAGAAACTGGTGATGGAAGTCAAATGCAGATATGGTGTTCCAGAAGTTGCTGAAAGTGACCAAGACCCGGACTTTCCTTCTCATGTGTATCAGGAGGTTCTGACAATGCTTGGATCCACTGTAGCCCTCCATACTCCATACCATCCACAATCCAGTGGGAAAGTTAAGAGGCTGAAAGGCCTGTCCCCATAGGAGATATAGTTTGGTGCTAGGTTCTCAGTTGTAAATTTTCAGTCTCAGTAGTTGTCAGAAGAAACTGACTGTGCTGTTCAATATGTTATTCAACTTAGTAAAAATGTTGCTAACACCCATGTTTTAGTTTCTTCTTCCCTTCCAGATTCAGCAGAAACCGACACTTGTCACAATTTGAAGTCTGGTGATTTTGTGGTCGTGAAAAGCTATGTCAGAAAACATGGACTAGAACCCTTGTATGACGGTCCCTACCAAGTCCTCATTACTCCTATGTCAGAAAAGCTGGAAGGAAGGCCGACATGGATCCACGTATCGCACTGCAAGCTGGTCAAACAGACTAGTGGCAAATAAGGGGACATGATGTTTTGGTTTTTCGTATTTCCATATAATAATATTGGTAACCGCATGGGACAGTCTAAATTCCCCAATATTCTTGAATAATAAGTTTGTACAATATCATAAAAGATTAGTAGTACAGATGGGTATAGCCAATAAAATTGTCAGTTATACAAATGTGGGATAAATTGGTTAGGGCCACAGATTATCCAGATGATCAAATTTGGGATATATTGGATATACTTAATACCACTGCCTGTGTTATGAATCTGTTGAGGGGTCTAAAACCCACTGATTGCTCAGATTATGTCCCACTAATTCATGAAGCACCCAAACTAAAGGTCCCAGGAGGTATAACTGTGTTAGCTGATTATACCTGCTATAATACCCACGACACTACAGGTACACCAGTAGGAGTCTTCGAGACAGGTTTCTGCAAAGAGAACAGTTCCCTAGATACTGATTTGCTAGCTAATCATACACAGTATATGTACGACATTTATTGGTTATGTGGAGATGGTAAGCTCCGTCCTAGGTTGCCTAATGCCTGGACAGGTCAATGCACCCTTGTTAAACTAGCTATGCAGCTCAAGATTTTACCTTGGGATCCAGAGACACCTGATGAATATACCAGAAAGAGAAGTCTCAATCAACTCCACATGAGTTATGAAGAAGATGCATTGGTATATGTTGATGGCATTGGAGTGCCAAGGGGGGTGCTGTTGTGAATTCTGTGGCTGAGTTCACTCCTGTGGTCACAGGTGGTACTGCAGCTTCTGAGCTCCTCCCTCAGGTGTTCTGGTGAGCTCGTTAACTCCTTCATTACTTAACTCCGCCTGATGCTGCTATCCTTGCTCCTTGTCAATGTTTCAGTGTTGGATCTGAGCTTCTCCTGATTGTTCCTGTGACCTGCTGCTCTGTATAGCTAAGTGCTTTTTGCTTTTTTGTTGCTTTTTTTCTGTCCAGCTTGTCTTTTGTTTTGCTGGAAGCTCTGAGACGCAAAGGGTGTACCGCCGTGCCGTTAGTTCGGCACGGTGGGTTTTTTTTGCCCCCTTTGCGTGGTTTTGCTTTAGGGTTTTTTGTAGACTGCAAAGTTCGCTTTACTGTCCTCGCTCTGTCCTAGAATATCGGGCCCCACTTTGCTGAATCTATTTCATCCCTACGTTTTGTCTTTTCATCTTACTCACAGTCATTATATGTGGGGGGCTGTCTTTTCCTTTGGGGAATTTCTCTGGGGCAAGTCAGGCCTATTTTTCTATCTTCAGGCTAGCTAGTTTCTTAGGCTGTGCCGAGTTGCCTAGGTAGTTGTTAGGCGCAATCCACAGCCGCTTTTAGTTGTGTTTAGGATAGGATCAGGTGTGCAGTCTACAGAGTTTCCACGTCTCAGAGCTCGTTCTGGTATTTTTGGGTATTTGTCAGATCACTGTGTGCGCTCTGATCGCTAAGCACACTGTGTTTCTGGATTGCCTTCATAACACCTGTCATTAGCACACATAACAGTGACTGTTGTGAATTCTGTGGCTGAGTTCACTCCTGTGGTCACAGGTGGTACTGCAGCTTCTGAGCTCCTCCCTCAGGTGTTCTGGTGAGCTCGTTAACTGCTTCATTACTTAACTCCGCCTGATGCTGCTATCCTTGCTCCTTGTCAATGTTTCAGTGTTGGATCTGAGCTTCTCCTGATTGTTCCTGTGACCTGCTGCTCTGTATAGCTAAGTGCTTTTTGCTTTTTTGTTGCTTTTTTTCTGTCCAGCTTGTCTTTTGTTTTGCTGGAAGCTCTGAGACGCAAAGGGTGTACCGCCGTGCCGTTAGTTCGGCACGGTGGGGTTTTTTTGCCCCCTTTGCGTGGTTTTGCTTTAGGGTTTTTTGTAGACTGCAAAGTTCGCTTTACTGTCCTCGCTCTGTCCTAGAATATCGGGCCCCACTTTGCTGAATCTATTTCATCCCTACGTTTTGTCTTTTCATCTTACTCACAGTCATTATATGTGGGGGGCTGCCTTTTCCTTTGGGGAATTTCTCTGGGGCAAGTCAGGCCTATTTTTCTATCTTCAGGCTAGCTAGTTTCTTAGGCTGTGCCGAGTTGCCTAGGTAGTTGTTAGGCGCAATCCACAGCCGCTTTTAGTTGTGTTTAGGATAGGATCAGGTGTGCAGTCTACAGAGTTTCCACGTCTCAGAGCTCGTTCTGGTATTTTTGGGTATTTGTCAGATCACTGTGTGCGCTCTGATCGCTAAGCACACTGTGTTTCTGGATTGCCTTCATAACACCTGTCATTAGCACACATAACAGGGTGCCTGACCAATTTAAAGCCCAGAACCAGATCTATGCTAGCTTTGCTCCCATAATCCCACAGGTGCAGATTAATAAAAATGTTGATTGGATCAATTACATATATTACAGTGAACAAAGGTTTGTCAATTTTATCTATGATGCTTTCCAGGGTATAGTTGAGGAATTGAGCCCTAATACTAGAATGACCCTCCAAAACTGACTAGCCCTTGATATGATCTTAGCTGAAAAAGGAGGAGTCTGTGGGATGGTGGGAGAGGAATGTTGTACCTATATCCCTCAGAACTCTGGGGTAAATGGAAAGACCATGATAGCCCTTGAAAAGATAAATGGGTTAGTAGCAGAATTAAAATCTAATGCTGGAGTAGACACATCTTTCTCTTCCGGCTGGTTGGGTGGGCTCAAAGGATTCCTTCAACAAGTTTGTCTGGTACTGATTGCCCTTCTTGTAGTTGGATCGATAATCCTCTGTTGTGTTATTCCCCTGTATAAAAAGGTTATCACTGAGGCAACTTCGACTGGCACCTTCCTCAACCAAGAAGTAGACCCACTAGAGTGCGATGGCACTGATCCAGGGGAGATCCCTAAGCATGCCCCCCTCAAGAAGATAGACAAAACCCCTTACTCTCAGATGATGCTAAGAGATTTAGTTTAGGGACAGCGGGAGAACTCCATGTGAAGCTAGTGAAGGGTTCAGCTGCCTGGAGGCCTCTCACAAGGGGAGAGCTTCTGAGGTGTCTGGATGAAGAAATCCACCTGCCCTTTCCCCATCACATGGACAGTCTCGAAGGATCTTTCTTTTTAGGGAAAAACTTAGTGTTTAGGGGGGATTGTCAAGGTAAAAATATATTTTCTTTATACTCTTTTGTACTTTTATATATTCTTTTGCTGTGAAACAATAAGGTTTTCCTTCATGCTTGCTAATGCATATGTAATTGTATTTAAGATGGCTGCCAGTATTCACCTTTGCCTTAGTTTTTGTTCTTGCCAAGAATCTACTTTCGTTTCTGAAGCTAAAGTATCGTTTCTGGAGAAATGGAAACTTAAAGTGACGTGGAGGAAGGAGGATCCATCATATGACGTCAGACCAACCAGAAGGACTGAATACTAGATACATTGCTTTAACCCTGCCTATCCCCGCCCTCTGCACACCTTCCCCCAATAGATCATGTAGTGTTGTGTATTAGAAAATAAAGTAGTTGCTGTGACGTTCCCACTACGTGTGGACACACGATCATGCAATGAGTTTGAACCAGCATTGTGTCTGACTCATTCTTATCCGGTACCAACATGCTCTTAATCTGATTTGGAATGACTGGTGGATGAAGGGTATTGTCGTGACGACCCCGACATTTCAACAACTACTTAACGAGAGCTAGAAGATCGAATCTATGGAGAGTCAACCTGGAGAACACCTTGGAGCGGCAGACACCGTCTCTACAACCCAGACCCAACTTGTAGGCCTAATGCAGTGTTGTTTCAACAACTACTTAGCGAGAGCTAGAAGATCGAAGCTATGGAGAGGCAACCTGGAGAACAACTTGGAGCGGCAGACACCGTCTCTACAACCCAGACCCAACTTGTAGGCCTAATGCAGTGTTGTTTCAACAACTACTTAACGAGAGCTTGAAGATCGAAGCTATGGAGAGGCAACCTGGAGAACACCTTGGAGCGGCAGACACCGTCTCTACAACCCAGACCCAACTTGTAGGCCTAATGCAGTGTTGTTTCAACAACTACTTAACGAGAGCTAGAAGATCGAAGCTATGGAGAGGCAACCTGGAGAACACCTTGGAGCGGCAGACACCGTTAGTAGGCCTGTGGTGAATTCTGTTGTCGAACTCCCTCCTGTGGTCATGAATGGTACTTCGGCGAGTTCTGTCCATGGACTCCCTCTGGTGGCTGTGAGTGAAGCTGCTGCTTCTGAGGTTCCTTACACAGGTGACGTGGTTTATCCTTTGGTTGGCTGCTCTATTTAACTCCACTCAGATCGTTACTCCATGCCAGCTGTCAATGTTCCTGCATTGGTTCAGTTCGCTCTTGGATCTTTCTGGTGACCTGTCTTCTCCAGCAGAAGCTAAGTTCCTGATAGTTATTATTTGTTCATTGTTTCCTTGTCCAGCTAGTTTTCATGATTTTGTCTTGCTAGCTGGAAGCTCTGGGATGCAGAGTGGCATCTCCGCACCGTTAGTCGGTGCGGAGGTCTTTTTGCACACTCTGCGTGGTCTTTTGTAGTTTTTTGTGCTGACCGCAAAGATACCTTTCCTATCCTCTGTCTGTTTAGTAAGTCTGGCCTCCCTGTGCTGAAACCTGTTTCATTTCTGCGTTTGTGACTTTTATCTTTGCTCACAGTCAGTATATGTGGGGGGCTGCCTTTTCCTTTGGGGAATTTCTCCAAGGCAAGGTACGCTTTATTTTCTTTCTCTAGGGCTAGCTAGCTCTTAGGCTGTGAAGAGGCATCTAGGGAGAGTCAGGAACGCTCCACGGCTATTTCTAGTTGTGGTGATAGGATTAGGGCCTGCGGTCAGCAGAGCTCCCACATCCCAGAGCTTGTCCTGTGTGAGTTTAACTATCAGGTCGTGTCGGGTGCTCCTAACCACCAGGTCCATAACAGTACAGCTGGCCCAAAGTATTAATGCATCTCAATAGAGGGATAAGAGAAGTTCTGAGACCATTTTTTTTTCTTTGCACTGTGTTTTGTCTTTCTTTTCCCCTAAACCTTTGGGTGGTTCAGGACACAGGTGTAGATATGGACATTCAAGGTCTGTCCTCTTGTGTGGATCATCTCACTGCAAGGGTACAAAACATTCAAGATTTTGTGGTTCAGAATCCTATGTTAGAGCCTAGAATTCCTATTCCTGATTTATTTTCTGGGGATAGATCTAAGTTCTTGAATTTCAAAAATAATTGTAAACTGTTTCTAGCTTTGAAACCCCGCTCCTCTGGTGACCCCGTTCAACAAGTAAAAATCATTATTTCTTTGTTGCGTGGTGACCCTCAAGACTGGGCATTTTCCCTTGCGCCAGGAGATCCTGCATTGCGTGATGTTGATGCGTTTTTTCTGGCACTTGGATTGCTTTATGATGAACCAAATTCAGTGGATCAGGCAGAGAAAATCTTGCTGGCTTTGTGTCAGGGTCAGGATGAAGCGGAGGTGTACTGTCAGAAGTTTAGAAAGTGGTCTGTGCTTACTCAGTGGAATGAGTGTGCCCTGGCGGCAATTTTCAGAAAGGGTCTTTCTGAAGCCCTTAAGGATGTCATGGTGGGATTTCCCACGCCTGCTGGTCTGAATGATTCTATGTCCTTGGCCATTCAGATCGATCGGCGCTTGCGTGAGCGCAAAGCTGTGCACCATCTGGCGGTATTCTCTGAGCATAGGCCTGAGCCTATGCAGTGTGATAGGACTTTGACCAGAGCTGAATGGCAAGAACACAGACGTCGGAATGGGCTGTGTTTTTACTGTGGTGAATCCACTCATGCTATCTCCGATTGTCCTAAGCGCACTAAGCGGTTCGCTAGGTCTGCCACCATTGGTACGGTACAGTCTAAATTTCTTTTGTCCGTTACTCTGATTTGCTCTCTGTCGTCCTATTCTGTTATGGCATTTGTGGATTCAGGCGCTGCCCTGAATTTGATAGACTTGGAGTTTGCCAGGCGCTGTGGTTTTTTCTTGGAGCCCTTGCAGTATCCTATTCCATTGAGAGGAATTGATGCTATGCCTTTGGCCAAGTATAAGCCTCAGTACTGGACTCAATTGACCATGTGCATGGCTCCTGCACATCAGGAGGATATTCGCTTTTTGGTGTTGCATAATCTGCATGATGTGGTCGTTTTGGGGTTGCCATGGCTACAGGTCCATAATCCAGTGTTGGATTGGAAATCTATGTCTGTGTCCGGCTGGGGTTGTCAGGGGGTACATGGTGATGTTCCATTGTTGTCAATTTCGCCTTCCACTCCTTCTGAAGTCCCTGAGTTTTTATCAGATTACCGGGATGTATTTGAAGAAACCAAATCCGGTGCCCTACCTCCTCATAGGGATTGCGATTGTGCTATTAATTTGATTCCTGGTGGTAACTTTCCTAAGGGCCGTCTGTTTAATTTATCTGTGCCAGAGCATGCCGCTATGCGGAGTTATATAAAGGAATCCTTGGAGAAGGGTCATATTCGCCCGTCGTCGTCACCATTGGGAGCAGGGTTCTTTTTTGTGGCCAAGAAGGATGGCTCTTTGAGACCTTGTATTGATTACCACCTTCTTAATAAGTTCACAGTCAAATTTCAGTATCCTTTGCCGCTGCTGTCTGATTTGTTTGCTCGGATTAAGGAAAACAGCATTTAATACGCCCGAGGGCCATTTTGAGTACCTGGTTATGCCATTCGGGCTTTCTAATGCTCCATCTGTGTTTCAGTCCTTTATGCATGACATCTTCCGAGAGTACCTGGATAGATTCATGATTGTATATTTGGATGACATTTTGGTCTTTTCGGATGATTGGGAGTCTCATGTGAAGCAGGTCAAAATTGGTGTTCCAGGTCCTTCGTGCGAATTCCTTGTTTGTGAAGGGGTCAAAGTGTCTCTTTGGAGTTCAGAAGGTTTCATTTTTGGGTTTCATTTTTTCCCCTTCTACTATCGAGATGGACCCTGTTAAAGTTCAGGCCATTTATGATTGGACTCAGCCGACATCTGTGAAAAGCCTGCAGAAGTTCCTGGGCTTCGCTAATTTTTACCGTCGCTTCATCGCTAATCTTTCTAGTATTGCTAAACCGTTGACTGATTTGACCAAGAAAGGTGCTGATGTGGTCAATTGGTCCTCTGCGGCTGTAGAGGCTTTTCAGGAGTTGAAGCGTCGTTTTTCTTCTGCCCCTGTGTTGTGCCAGTCAGATGTTTCGCTCCCGTTTCAGGTCGAGGTTGATGCTTCTGAGATTGGAGCAGGGCCTGTTTTGTCGCAAAGAAGTTCTGATAGCTCGGTGATGAAACCATGTGCCTTCTTTTCTAGAAAATTCTCGCCTGCTGAGTGCAATTATGATGTTGGCAATCGAGAGTTGTTGGCCATGAAGTGGGCATTCGAGGAGTGGCGACATTGGCTTGAAGGAGCTAAACATCGCGTGGTGGTCTTGACGGATCACAAGAATTTGACTTATCTCGAGTCTGCCAAACGGTTGAATCCTAGACAGGCTCGATGGTCGCTATTCTTCTCCCGTTTTGATTTTGTGGTTTCATACCTTCCGGGATCTAAGAATGTGAAGGCTGATGCCCTGTCAAGGAGTTTTGTGCCTGACTCTCCGGGTAATCCGGAGCCGGCGGGTATTCTTAAAGAGGGGGTAATTTTGTCTGCCATCTCCCCTGATTTGCGGCGCGTGCTGCAGAAGTTTCAGGCTGATAGACCTGACCGTTGTCCTACGGAGAAACTGTTTGTCCCTGATAGATGGACTAGTAGAGTTATCTCTGAGGTTCATTGTTCGGTGTTGGCTGGTCATCCTGGAATCTTTGGTACCAGAGATTTGGTGGCTAGATCCTTTTGGTGGCCTTCTTTGTCACGGGATGTGTGTTCTTTTGTGCAGTCCTGTGGGACTTGTGCTCGGGCTAAGCCCTGCTGTTCTCGTGCCAGTGGGTTGCTTTTTTCCTTGCCGGTCCCGAAGAGGTCCTGGACGCATATTTCCATGGATTTTATTTCTGATCTCCCTGTTTCTCAAAGGATGTCGATCATTTGGGTGGTTTGTGATCGCTTCTCTAAGATGGTCCATTTGGTACCCTTGTCTAAATTGCCATCCTCCTCTGATTTGGTGCCATTGGTCGTGAATGGTACTTCGGCGAGTTCTGTCCATGGACTCCCTCTGGTGGCTGTGAGTGAAGCTGCTGCTTCTGAGGTTCCTTACACAGGTGACATGGTTTATCCTTTGGTTGGCTGCTCTATTTAACTCCACTCAGATCGTTACTCCATGCCAGCTGTCAATGATCCTGCATTGGTTCAGTTCGCTCTTGGATCTTTCTGGTGACCTGTCTTCTCCAGCAGAAGCTAAGTTCCTGATAGTTATTATTTGTTCATTGTTTCCTTGTCCAGCTGGTTTTCATGATTTTGTCTTGCTAGCTGGAAGCTCTGGGATGCAGAGTGGCATCTCCGCACCATTAGTCGGTGCGGAGGTCTTTTTGCACACTCTGCGTGGTCTTTTGTAGTTTTTTGTGCTGACCGCAAAGATACCTTTCCTATCCTCTGTCTGTTTAGTAAGTCTGGCCTCCCTTTGCTGAAACCTGTTTCATTTCTGCGATTGTGACTTTCATCTTTGCTCACAGTCAATATATGTGGGGGGCTGCCTTTTCCTTTGGGGAATTTCTCTGAGGCAAGGTAGGCTTTATTTTCTTTCTCTAGGGCTAGCTAGCTCTTAGGCTGTGAAGAGGCGTCTAGGGAGAGTCAGGAACGCTCCACGGCTATTTCTAGTTGTGGTGATAGGATTAGGGCCTGTGGTCAGCAGAGCTCCCACATCCCAGAGCTTGTCCTGTGTGAGTTTAACTATCAAGTCGTGCCGGGTGCTCCTAACCACCAGGTCCATAACATAGGCCCTACCGAAGTAGTAGCCCCAATGCAGTTTTCAAATTCCTATAGGCTGAAAACCAGACTATTGACGCTCAGCTTTTTTCAGAGGAGGACAGCTGTATTGAGTGGCGCAGACAGACACAGGTAGTAGGCCTTAAACAAAAAATTTGGCTCAAAGCATTAAAAAAAAGGTTACAGGGGTACAAAGGCAGCATTGCTCTGGTCAGTGGAGGACAAATTCAATTATGGACCGCAGACAGACTTAGTACGCCTACAATTAAAAAAAGGATGCTCTATGCAATATAAAATAGGTTCCAGGGGTACACGGACAGCATTGGTCTGGTCAGTGGAGGACTATTGGAAGGAGGGACCGCAGACAGGCTTAGTAGGCCTAACATAACAAAAGTAGGCTGTAGGCACTTTAAAATAGGTTCCAGGGGTACACGGGCAGCATTGGTCTGGTCAGTGGAGGACTATTGGAAGGAGGGACCGCAGACAGGTTTAGTAGGCCTAACGTAACAAAAGTAGGCTGTAGGCACTTTAAAATAGGTTCCAGGGGTACACGGGCAGCAGTGGTCTGGTCAGTGGAGGACTATTGGAAGGAGGGACCGCAGACAGGCTTAGTAGGCTTAACATAAAAAAAGTAGGCTGTAGGCACTTTAAAATAGCTTCCAGGGGTACACGGGCAGCAGTGGTGTGGTCAGTGGAGGACTATTGGAAGGAGGGACCGCAGACAGGCTTAGTAGGCCTAACATAACAAAAGTAGGCTCTATGCACTTGGAATTATCTTGCAGGGGTACACAGGCAGCATTGGTGTTGTCAGCGGAGGCCGATTGTAATGAGTGTCTGACAGTTAGTACTCCCAAAAAATAAATAGATGTTAATGTCTCGCAATACAATAAAACCAAAAAACAACAGGGTGGCATACTTAGGTACAGGGGTGGGCTCCTCTGCTGAGTTTCAGACCTAGTAATTTGGCGCTAAGTATTTACTGGTGTAAATATAGGACACTGCCCCTGACTATTTTAAGTAGCATCATACATGTCAACACATTGGTATTGTCAGTGCCAGGCATTGAAGGATGTCAGCGCATAGACTAAACATTGGTGGAGCTGTGAGAGATAATTTTGAAAATCGTAGAGCACTGTTTGAGCTTGGGGGGGGAACTGTCGTGTGGCCGGCGGTACAGGCCCAGGGCCCCTCATGTTACAATGGTGTGTCTGACGTTGGTTGCGCGCCACCACCGCCAGAGACACTTTATTGTACTATGAGGGACCCAGTGGCAGTGCCGTCGACCAAAAGCGTGCACACCCACCTCTTCAGACAAACGGCACTCTCACGGGTGCTTGCGCCAAGTGGCGAGACCACGGCCCCGTGGGGTGAGTTTGGCCATTTAGGGAGGTGTAAACATGTCGTATGCTGGACAAACAGCTGCCGCAAATTACGAGATTGGAAAATTCAGTCAGAGCAGTCCAGAAGCAAGACCTTTTCATTGGAAAGCTAGGTGTCAGCCGGGAAAGGTGGGGCAAAATAATTCGAAATCCAGTAGTGGTTCATTTTAATGAAGGTTAGATCATCAACATTTTGGGTAGCCAGACGAGTCCTTTTTTCGGTTAATATTGAACCAGCAGCACTGAATACTCTTTCTGATAGCACACTAGCTGCTGGGCAAGCAAGCTCCTGCAATGCATATTCTGCCAATTCTGGCCAGGTGTCTAATTTGGATGCCCAGTAATCAAATGGGAATGACGGTTGAGGGAGACATCGATAAGGGATGAAAAATAGTTAGTAACCATACTGGACAAATGTTGTCTCCTGTCACTTTGAATTGATGCTGCAGTACCTGTCCTGTCTGCGGTCATAGCAAAATCACTCCACAACCTGGTCAGAAAACCCCTCTGTCCAACGCCACTTCTGATTTGTGCACCTCTAACACCTCTGGTCTGCTGCCCCCTGCAGCTCGTGTGAGAACGATCACCGGCACTGTGTGCTGGGAATGCCTTAATTAAACGGTCAACAAGAGTTGATTGTTTGGTTGCTAATATTTGTTCCAAGTTCTCATGTGGCATAATATTTTGCAATTTGCCTTTATAGCGAGGATCAAGGAGGCAGGCCAACCAGTAATCGTCATCGGTCATCATTTTAATAATGCGTGTGTCCCTTTTGAGGATACGTAAGGCATAATCCGCCATGTGGGCCAAAGTTCCAGTTGTCAAATCTGCGGTTGTGCTGGGTTGAGGGGCAGTTACAGGTAAATCTACGTCATTTGTGTCCCTCAAAAAACCAGAACCCGGCCTTGCCACGCCACCAATTTCCAGTGGCCCCGGAGAAGCTTCCTCATTAAAAAAATACTCATCCCCATCATCCTCCTCGTCCTCCTCCTCCTGTTCGCCCGCTTCCTCGTCCTGTACACTGCCCTGACCAGACAATGGCTGACTGTCATCAAGGCTTTCCTCTTCCTCTGCTGCAGACGCCTGCTCCTTTATGTGCGTCAAACGTTGCATCAGCAGACGCATTAGGGGGATGCTCATGCTTATTATGGCGTTGTCTGCACTTACCAGCCGTGTGCATTCCTCAAAACACTGAAGGACTTGACACATGTCTTTTACCTTCGACCACTGCACACCTGACAACTCCATGTCTGCCATCCTACTGCCTGCCCGTGTATGTGTATCCTCCCACAAATACATAACAGCCCGCCTCTGTTCGTACAGTCTCTGAAGCATGTGCAGTGTGGAGATCCACCTTGTTGCAACGTCGATGATTAGGCGATGCTGGGGAAGGTTCAAAGACCGCTGATAGGTCTGCATACGGCTGGAGTGTACAGGCGAATGGCGGATATGCGAGCAAAGTCCGCGCACTTTGAGGAGCAGGTCGGATAACCCCAGATAACTTTTCAGGAAGCACTGCACCACCAGGTTTAAGGTGTGAGCCAGGCAAGGAATGTGTTGCAGTTGGGAAAGGGCGATGGCAGCCATGAAATTCCTTCCGTTAGCATTCACTACCTTGCCTGCCTCAAGATCTACAGTGCCCAGCCACGACTGCGTTTCTTTCTGCAAGAACTCGGACAGAACTTCCGCGGTGTGTCTGTTGTCACCCAAACACTTCATAACCAATACAGCCTGCTGACGCTTGCCAGTAGCTGCCCCATAATGGGACACCTGGTGTGCAACAGTGGCAGCTGCGGATGGAGTGGTTGTGCGACTGCGGTCTGTGGATGAGCTCTCGCTTCTGCAGGAGGACGAGGAGGAGGAGAAGGGGGGGTGAACGGCTACAGCCAACTGTTTCCTAGACCATGGGCTAGGCAGAACTGTCCCAATATTGCTGTCCCCTGTGGACCCTGCATCCACCACATTCACCCAGTGTGCCGTGATGGACACGAAACGTCCCTGGCCATGCCTACTGGTCCATGCATCTGTTGTCAGGTGCACCTTTGTACTCACAGATTGCCTGAGTGCATGGACGATGCGCTCTTTAACATGCTGGTAGAGGGCTGGGATGGCTTTTCTCGAAAAGAAGTGTCGACTGGGTAGCTCGTAGCATGGTTCAGCGTAGTCCATCAGGGCTTTGAAAGCTTCGCTTTCAACTAACCGGTAGGGCATCATCTCTAACGAGATTAGTCTAGCTATGTGGGCGTTCAAACCCTGTGTACGCGGATGCGAGGATGAGTACTTCCTTTTTCTAACGAGAGTCTCATGTAGGGTGAGCTGGACTGGAGAGCTGGAGATCGTGGAACTAGCGGGGGTGCCGGTGGACATGGCAGACTGAGAGACGGTTGGAGACGGTATTCTTGCCGGTACCCTAGATGCAGTGTTTCCTACTACGAAACTGGTGATTCCCTGACCCTGACTGCTTTGGCCTGGCAACGAAACCTGCACAGATACTGCAGGTGGTGCGGAAAATGGTGGACTTACAGTGACGGAAGGGATGTAGCGTTGCTGACTAGCTTCTGTCACGATATGGTATGAAATATCATAAGTAGTTCTCTTGCTAGCCTGCGTGGGCTAAGCCCCCCTTCTTGGAGTAACAGTTTGTAGCTGCCAATTCCTGGCTTTCCTTCTCAGAGAGTGTGGGGAGTTTTGTGGCCGAACGGTATTTATGACCAGGTTAGAATCTTCCACTAGCTGGAACCAGAAAAATGGCTCCAAAGATCAGGAAAGATTCTTTGTTTAGTTTTTGTTAGATATTAGGCAAACGCTTTAAGCTAAGTAGTGTATAATCTAGATGATTCGTCAAACTCAATCTGACAGGTGCCCCGCCCCTATCAAAGTGTATCAAAGTGTGTAACCCCTCCCCTCCTCCTGTCAGCCAGCTGTCCCTGAGGCTGGCTGATTTCCCCTTTTGATATCGTTTGATATACTTTAATTTGTTGCAGTTTGATATTATTCACGTATTTGTTTTATATTTTTATACGTAGCTCGAGTTTGATTCTGTTAGCTGTGTTTTATTCACAGTGTATCCATATAGTTCAGAACTTATAACATACCAAGCTGTTTATTTGTGGCTCTACTGAACATTATGGTGAACATTAACTAAATGTTTATTTTCACAAACAGAAGAGCCAGATTTTCTGTTTGGGTTAACTGCGGGTCAGAGGTTTATAACACCTAGGTCAATTGTTGTTGTATTTGCTTTCCCAATAAATGTTTATTTTCACAAACAGAAGAGGCAGATTTTCTGTTTGTACATGTATTGTACTGTAGGGTTATGTAGGGTTATCTGCGGGTCATTTGCCCAGGCATTGTGTATTATTTATGTTTTTATAACGCACAATGTTTGATATTTGCTTTCTCTTTTTTGTGTCTGCAGATGTCATCTGAGAAGTTATTTGTGCTTCTACTGAGCATTAACTAAATGCTTATTTTCAGTGGTTTATAACACCTAGGTCATTTGTTTTTGTTCTGTAAGCTGTGTTTATTCACAGTGTACCAGATTTTCTCTTTTGTGCCTATATATATATATATATATATATATATATATATATATATATATATAATATGCCACAATGTTACAACACAAGCAAGTAAGAAGCGGTATGTTTTATACGAATATAAATTTTATTTCTCACAATAAAACACCATCTCAAATTTTAAGTTAGCTAACAGCATGATGCTGACAAATGCATCTTTGCGGGATCTGATAACAACGCGCTGAACAAAGGGCGGAGCCTGAAAATCTTGATGTCACAAAATCTGATACGATTCGATCATTATTCTGCAAGTCAGGCGTGAAATGCTGTAAAACCTTCTTAAATGGAAAGCCTCGCGCTAAATGGTATAATACATATATGCAATAATGACCGCATACACGGCTATACAAATCTTGAATTTGGGCGCTCTGATAACAATAAGAATAACAATTCTTGTTCAGGAATGTCACAAAAGCGCGTGGAAAGATAATATTATCCGCACGGAAGCCGTAACTGTCAAAAAATATGCCCGTCTTATCGTCGCAGAGTACGATTAATATCCAGTGGCGACCAGCTTGATTCGCCGGGTCTGTATTCACAATATATGCAGCGGGTCTCTGAGTCACTCTTTCTTCCGGAAGCAAATCACACGGAAACACACCGGCGAATATGCGGTCTGTATAATTATCGGACCGCGCTACAACTGTAAGCTGCAGACTGTCCATTGTTGCTTAATTAAAATCGTACAAGATCTCTCGCCTGTTATTAATTTCCAGAATGGTGTGGTTGACTGCAAAGACAATCATATTTATCGTGTGGGGTGTCGCTATCGCAAAGCGGACTTCAGCACGCAGATTACCTGTTTTAATGAGCGAGAAATGGCCTCCAGGCTCTTGATCAGGCGATAAATAAAAAGCAAATAGCGTGAAGCCAGCCATAAATTCTTCACGATCTATCGCCATGGCACAATCAGCCTTTTGCTTGCCCGATATATGGGCAAGCGCCATATATTCTCTGATGGCTAAATCAGCATTAAAATTAGGATTATAAGGCCTCGCGGGTATCTGCTGACCATCCAGATATAATGCCGCGTGGTTGACGTGGTAGTGGTGAAAGTCCAGTGGGTTTTTTGTATAAGAACCGCTGAAGCCCTCATTATCTACAAACCCCAATATAACAGTTTTTGGTATCTGTCCTAGGAAGAGGTTCTCGTGGTTCGTGATCCGTGTCCCTGCGGCGATGCTGTACACTTTCAGGCATGTTCGGTCAACAGCGTACTTGGCTGTTGCGGCTAGGAGGGCCTGGCTGTGGCCGATTCGGACAGCCGGTGATACCTGCACTCTTTTCACATAGAGAGCCGCCTGCGAGATTTGTACCTTCAGCGGCTCGGCTTCTGCGGACATGAGGCAGAAAGTATCCTTATTTCTTGACAGCTTAACCTTAAGGTCAAGGCCGTTCAATATTAACTTTGGCTGGTTAAATATATCCCCAAAAATGGGACCCAAAAGATCGATGGGTTTTGAGCGAGAAGCGGCACTGGCTCTTTTGATAAATCCCGCATTTGCGCCATCCAGGCGCCTGTCATTATGATGCCCCGCAGTGTCTTTATAGAACAAACCGGCTGTAAATTGCGATGCCAGCATCTGTGAACTGTAATTTAAAAGGGTCTCTATGTACGGTCTATAGCTGTAGAGATTGTCCGATTGTGAGATAAGTCGGTCTCCCAGAGTAATATCGACCTGGTTAAAAAGAGTGGCTAGAGGGTAGTTTATGAGCGCCACACACGCACCATCGGCGATGGCCGTATTATCCTGCTTCACGATGCGACAGCTTATGTACAGCAGCGTGTTGTTCAGATCATAATAATAATCACCGCTACCAGATATGTAAAACTCCAACGGGCCATTGTCTGACAGAGCAGCAACCGGCTGTACTTCTACAAATAGAGATTTCTCGATGCTTGTTTGAGTCGGTGGTATGGCAAAAATATCCAGTTCAGATTTTGCGCACTCTACAGAAGCGTCATGCAGGAAAGCCATGATAACTGATTAGAAGATGTCGTCCGCAGAGCGTCTAACTCGTTTCTGACGGGGGCGTCTCTTGGATGTAGTTTTATTCATGAGCAACGGCGGTAAAGGAGGGCAAACGCGGCGCTTTCTTTTTTGGGCTTTTTTAGCGACATAGATTATCCCAGAGCCGTCTTGCTGGGTTGGTGTATTTATCCTTTTCATAAGGGCAGTTGATGCTGATGTCACGGCATCTGCAGCGATGTTCCGGGCAGCCGTCCGAACGTGTGGTTTTACTAATTCTAAGCCTTTTCTGAAAAGCGGCACGGCGCGACGAAATAAGCCTTTAAATAGCCCTGCCAGGCCAGAGCCATACATGTACTCGCTCCCGCGGAATCCCTCTAGCCCGTGCCCCGACTGGGCAGTATAGTAGCGGGCATAAACAGCAGGATCTCCATACACCCTTTGAGACAGCATTTTATCGTGTCAATGCTGGCGAGGTCTAAAATGTAATCGCACTATACACTTGCCGTATCTGAATTTAACCGGCGTGCCCTGGTCCGACATGACTGTAATGTTTATGGAGTCAAAGTGTTGCTTGCACAGCGGTATGTAATCGGGCTGTGAGTAGCGCACCGTGACAATATCATTATCATCGCCGCTAACTTCTACGGTTCGTAGCAGTTGAACGTAACTGTCACCTACAAGCTGATGTTGAATTATATCAGTGTATACAAAAAGCGAATAAAAACCAGCCTTTGAATCGGGGTAAAAGCGGCGATTCCACGGCATTAAAGCAACGGGGAAGTCATCGACGGTCTGCAGGCAGAAAATAAATTTTAGCTTAGTACCCAGAGTAAACTGTATAGGGGCTGGGTCGGTCAGGATCACCTCGCGGCGTAGCTCATCATACCGTATTCTGTAGGCCGGCGTAGATAAATACAGCGCTTCTATTCGGGCATTGACCGCGCCAACTAGCTTAGGAATGGACGAGTAAAATCCTGATTTTATGTGATACTGTACTAACGGTTCGCCGTGTTTAGCCGCATAGAAGCTCCCTTCAAAAGCATCAAACGTGTTCCACGTATGGGGGTACTGTATTTCCGTTAACGCCACCTCATAATCTGCTGAAAGATGAACGGCCCGCGCTAACTTGGTATTGTACTCCGATATTGTGTTTTCGGGGTACATTTTAATTGATGAATTACTGGGTAATGTCACGAAAAACGAGCCCGCTTCCATGGTTATATATCTGTCAACTCCGAGGCCGGGATCCAACTATTGAATTTTTCGGGGTAGCCCAGCCATTTGACAAAGCAGTGACTCACACCCCTGACACGTTTTTTTCTCAAAATCTTTTCTACTCTGTAGACACGATCCTCATCCATAGGTATTTTTTGCAGCTCTTCCTTATAAAATGACCCCTCTACAGCCTCCCCGGCTAAATCACTGATTTTATAAAGGGGTTTATGAAATTTATTGGAGACGCCGGTGATTAAAAAATCTCATCGCTGTACGTCTTCTCATAGCCCTTACAGAAGGTCGACTTATAGCGCGATATTCTGACATGAGAGCCAACCATTAAAGACGGTTTAATCGGTTTATTAGTAATAGTAGAACTGTAAATATTGCGCCAGATTTGCATCACGTTTCTCTCTGACACAGACGCGGGACTACAGCGGATCGTAGAGTGGTACGTATGGTTGTAGCTATGCAGCAAATCCGGTAAAATATCAATATACCTAAAGGTATTATGATGCGTAAGATAGCGCCACATACGGGTTTTTAATGTGCGATTAAAACGCTCGACCATAGCGGCTTTTACATCATTGTTTGTAAAAAAGTGATGAATATTGTGCGTATTACATAGTTGCTTGAGTGATGAATTTATAAATTCTTTGCCGCGATCCGTCTGCAGTTTCTTCGGTATGCGCTTATCATTTTGAAATAATAATTCGAACGATCTGGCGACACTAGCGCCTGTCTTGTTTGTCAAGGCCACGCACCATGCATATCTCGATAGAACATCAATCCCCGTCAGGATGTATTTGACATTATCATTTTCCCTTGAATAGTCAATTAAACTTACGAGATCCGCCTGCCACTGCGCATCAATGGCCGAGACGTAAATTTTATTTGTCAAAAAGCGTTTTCGAGCAGGCTTGTGTAGCGTGTAGGTGTCTTGCTTATTCAACCAAGCAATCACATCAGATTTCTTTATTCCGCGCGCTCTTGCAGCTCTAAATAATTTGTCAATACCCGAGAATGATCCGGGTGCCTCGCTTGTAAAATATTGTTTTTCTAATATGGCATCATACGATTTAGACGTCATGATTGATTAAAATGATTGTGGCTCGTTAATCAACAGCCTGCTTCTTCCAGAAATTCAGCTGTATAAAAATTCCTGTTTTAATCCGGCTATATCATGCGTGAGTTAATGCATGCATTAATTGCATGTATGGTTGTGTTCTGGGTGTTAACAGAAGGCGTGTGGTGGGGCGTAACTGGGTGTGTTTCTGGGTGTTAACAGGTGAGTTGTTTTCTGGCACTCAGGATAAATACAGCTGGATGTACCACTAAGTACAGCAGACATCCACCAGAAGCCAGTCTAGACTAAAAGCCGTGCTATTCTAAATGTAAGTATATAAGACAGTTGTCTTATTATTCGCAAATGCTTAATTATATTTAACTATGCATCTCTAAAACCATAATTAAGGATGTTATTTGTTTAATAAGTTAGTGTTATACTGGAGGCTAGCTGCATATTTAGTTTTACTGCATAAACCATATTCTGTGGTCCATAATTAATATAGAAAGACTTAGCCGCGGGCAGCTATTATAACATAATTTATGTAATACAGTAGTTAATAACTGTTAATGCGCCCTAACTAGCGTATGCAGCGCTTACTTACTACCTGTGTTTTGTTTAACATAGACATATTTATAGTCATATTTATACAGTAGCGGTATATTTAGTGGCGCTGTATAATATAGTTTTACCGCATAAACCATATTTGTGGCGCATAATTAATATAGAAAGACTTAGCCGTATTACCCATGATTTGCTTAGTATAAGCATATTTATACACGGGGCGCAGTTTTATTTGTTGGGGTATATAAATGAGTTTGACGAGTGGTGGTGTGTGGTTAATATAGATTGCACAAAAAATTTACACAGATAATTTATTTTAGATGGAATCCCAAAATTTTTCGGCTTTTTCCAGCCAAGCTGAGGATTCGGTAATAGGTATGTTTCAAGATTTATATACATGTATCTGTTAGTGTCCCATTCTAAGTAAGGGCTGTTTTTATATATTATCTTTATATTGTTTATTCTTTCTTGTTTAAGATGAATTTATCAGGAACATCCCCGATAATGTAGATGAATTTACCAGGAACATTACCGATGATGTAGATGACTTTATCAGGAACATTCCCGATGAGTTTTTAAACAGCTTCAGCGTGCCTACTCTGGAGTGTGATACACCTGGAGCTGAGTATAGTAACACTAATGCAGGTGCCGCTGCTGTGTGGGATTTGACTCAGGACATCATAGGTGCGTTGTGTGTCTGCGTGTATGTATGTGTGTGTGTGTGTGTATATAGCTTTTAAGTATTTAGACGTGTAAATATATATATTAATTCTTTACAGATGTCGACATGTTTCCAGAACCAACCACCACGGAACACAATCAGCTGCCTGTTGAGGAACTGATGTACCAGACCCCCACGCCGAGAAACAGCCCTGTTTCTAGAGCCCCTAAAAAGCAGCTCGGACCGGAGGTCAAGAAAGGAAAAGGTAATCGTGTGAAAAGTTTTTGCACAACCGCTCTGAGAAAATCCACCACGCCTCTACTAAGGCCTATATCTTTATTTATAGCTTGTAAACTGAAGCCTAGAAGAATTTTCACAAAAGAGAATATACCGGAGCTAATGGAGAGCCTCGCAGAAGCTACAGAAGACGCCACGTCAATCATTCACCACACATCGCTAGCCCGTAAGTGTATATTTTGGTATACATGCACAGTCTCTGTACAATCAATGATACACGTGCTTCACCATTGAGATCCAGGGCACACACATATCTAACACATGTATAATCTTTCATGCAGCTACGCGCAGCGACCTGCGGCGGTCTCGCACATATCTGACACATGTATAATCTTTCCTGCAGCTAAGCGCAGCGATCTGCGTCGGTCTCACACATATCTGACACATGTATAATCTTTCCTACAGCTAAGCGCAAAGTCATGAGAAAAACACCTCCAGCACCTCTACAGCCGCTACAGATCACCGAGAATGGCGCAGCACCAGTGTGGACGGCGATACAGACGGCTAATAGAGCTGTTAGAACATCTCCGCTATCACCGATCTGCGTGGTGCAGGACGCAGGAAACCCTGTACAGGCGGAATTAATATATATATTTACACGTCTAAATACTTAAAAGCTATATACACACACACACACACATACATACACGCAGACACACAACGCACCTATGATGTCCTGAGTCAAATCCCACACAGCAGCGGCACCTGCATTAGTGTTACTATACTCAGCTCCAGGTGTATCACACTCCAGAGTAGGCACGCTGAAGCTGTTTAAAAACTCATCGGGAATGTTCCTGATAAAGTCATCTACATCATCGGTAATGTTCCTGGTAAATTCATCTACATTATCAGGGATGTTCCTGATAAATTCATCTTAAACAAGAAAGAATAAACAATATAAAGATAATATATAAAAACAGCCCTTACTTAGAATGGGACACTAACAGATACATGTATATAAATCTTGAAACATACCTATTACCGAATCCTCAGCTTGGCTGGAAAAAGCCAAAAAAATTTGGGATTCCATCTAAAATAAATTATCTGTGTAAATTTTTTGTGCAATCTATATTAACCACACACCACCACTCGTCAAACTCATTTATATACCCCAACAAATAAAACTGCGCCCCGTGTATAAATATGCTTATACTGAGCAAATCATGGGTAATACGGCTAAGTCTTTCTATATTAATTATGCGCCACAAATATGGTTTATGCGGTAAAACTATATTATACAGCGCCACTAAATATACCGCTACTGTATAAATATGACTATAAATATGTCTATGTTAAACAAAACACAGGTAGTAAGTAAGCGCTGCATACGCTAGTTAGGGCGCATTAACAGTTATTAACTACTGTATTACATAAATTATGTTATAATAGCTGCCCGCGGCTAAGTCTTTCTATATTAATTATGGACCACAGAATATGGTTTATGCAGTAAAACTAAATATGCAGCTAGCCTCCAGTATAACACTAACTTATTAAACAAATAACATCCTTAATTATGGTTTTAGAGATGCATAGTTAAATATAATTAAGCATTTGCGAATAATAAGACAACTGTCTTATATACTTACATTTAGAATAGCACGGCTTTTAGTCTAGACTGGCTTCTGGTGGATGTCTGCTGTACTTAGTGGTACATCCAGCTGTATTTATCCTGAGTGCCAGAAAACAACTCACCTGTTAACACCCAGAAACACACCCAGTTACGCCCCACCACACGCCTTCTGTTAACACCCAGAACACAACCATACATGCAATTAATGCATGCATTAACTCACGCATGATATAGCCGGATTAAAACAGGAATTTTTATACAGCTGAATTTCTGGAAGAAGCAGGCTGTTGATTAACGAGCCACAATCATTTTAATCAATCATGACGTCTAAATCGTATGATGCCATATTAGAAAAACAATATTTTACAAGCGAGGCACCCGGATCATTCTCGGGTATTGACAAATTATTTAGAGCTGCAAGAGCGGGCGGAATAAAGAAATCTGATGTGATTGCTTGGTTGAATAAGCAAGACACCTACACGCTACACAAGCCTGCTAGAAAACACTTTTTGACAAATAAAATTTACGTCTCGGCCATTGATGCGCAGTGGCAGGCGGATCTCGTAAGTTTAATTGACTATTCAAGGGAAAATGATAATGTCAAATACATCCTGACGGTGATTGATGTTCTATCGAGATACGCATGATGCGTGGCCTTGACAAACAAGACAGGCGCTAGTGTCGCCAGATTGTTCGAATTAATATTTCAAAATGATAAGCGCATACCGAAGAAACTGCAGACGGATCGTGGCAAAGAATTTATAAATTCATCACTCAAGCAACTATGTAATACGCACAATATTCATCACTTTTTTACAAACAATGATGTAAAAGCCGCTATGGTCGGGTGTTTTAATCGCACAGTAAAAACCCGTATGTGGCGCTATCTTACGCATCATAATACCTTTAGGTATATTGATATTTTACCGGATTTGCTGCATAGCTACAACCATACGTACCACTCTACGATCCGCTGTAGTCCCGCGTCTGTGTCAGAGAGAAACGTGATGCAAATCTGGCGCAATATTTACAGTTCTACTATTACTAATAAACCGATTAAACCGTCTTTAACGGTTGGCTCTCATGTCAGAATATCGCGCTATAAGTCGACCTTCTGTAAGGGCTATGAGAAGACGTACAGCGATGAGATTTTTTTAATCACCGGCGTCTCCAATAAATTTCATAAACCCCTTTATAAAATCAGTGATTTAGCCAGGGAGGCTGTAGAGGGGTCATTTTATAAGGAAGAGCTGCAAAAAATACCTATGGATGAGGATCGTGTCTACAGAGTAGAAAAGATTTTGAGAAAAAAACGTGTCAGGGGTGTGAGTCACTGCTTTGTCAAATGGCTGGGCTACCCCGAAAAATTCAATAGTTGGATCCCGGCCTCGGAGTTGACAGATATATAACCATGGAAGCGGGCTCGTTTTTCGTGACATTACCCAGTAATTCATCAATTAAAGTGTACCCCGAAAACACAATATCGGAGTACAATACCAAGTTAGCGCGGGCCGTTCATCTTTCAGCAGATTATGAGGTGGCGTTAATGGAAATACAGTACCCCCATACATGGAACACGTTTGATGCTTTTGAAGGGAGCTTCTATGCGGCTAAACACGGCGAACCGTTAGTACAGTATCACATAAAATCAGGATTTTACTCGTCCATTCCTAAGCTAGTTGGCGCGGTCAATGCCCGAATAGAAGCGCTGTATTTATCTACGCCGGCCTACAGAATACGGTATGATGAGCTACACCGCGAGGTGATCCTGACCGACCCAGCCCCTATACAGTTTGCTCTGGGTACTAAGCTAAAATTTATTTTCGGCCTGCAGACCGTCGATGACTCCCCCGTTGCTTTAATGCCGTGGAATCGCCGCTTTTACCCCGATTCAAAGGCTGGTTTTTATTCGCTTTTTGTATACACTGATATAATTCAACATCAGCTTGTAGGTGACAGTTACGTTCAACTGCTACGAACCGTAGAAGTTAGCGGCGATGATATTGTCACAGTGCGCTACTCACGGCCCGATTACATACCGCTGTGCAAGCAACACTTTGACTCCATAAACATTACAGTCATGTCGGACCAGGGCACGCCGGTTAAATTCAGATACGGCAAGTGTATAGTGCGATTACATTTTAGACCTCGCCAGCATTGACACGATAAAATGCTGTCTCAAAGGGTGTATGGAGATCCTGCTGTTTATGCCCGCTACTATACTGCCCAGTCGGGGCACGGGCTAGAGGGATTCCGCGGGAGCGAGTACATGTATGGCTCTGGCCTGGCAGGGCTATTTAAAGGCTTATTTCGTCGCGCCGTGCCGCTTTTCAGAAAAGGCTTAGAATTAGTAAAACCACACGTTCAGACGGCTGCCCGGAACATCGCTGCAGATGCCGTGACATCAGCATCAACTGCCCTTATGAAAAGGATAAATACACCAACCCAGCAAGACGGCTCTGGGATAATCTATGTCGCTAAAAAAGCCCAAAAAAGAAAGCGCCGCGTTTGCCCTCCTTTACTGCCGATGCTCATGAATAAAACTACATCCAAGAGACGCCCCCGTCAGAAACGAGTAAGACGCTCTGCGGACGACATCTTCTAATCAGTTATCATGGCTTTCCTGCATGACGCTTCTGTAGAGTGCGCAAAATCTGAACTGGATATTTTTGCCGTACCACCGACTCAAACAAGCATCGAGAAATCTCTATTTGTAGAAGTACAGCCGGTTGCTGCTCTGTCAGACAATGGCCCGTTGGAGTTTTACATATCTGGTAGCGGTGATTATTATTATGATCTGAACAACACGCTGCTGTACATAAGCTGTCGTATCATGAAGCAGGATAATACGGCCATCGCCGATGGTGCGTGTGTGGCGCTCATAAACTACCCTCTAGCCACTCTTTTTAACCAGGTCGATATTACTCTGGGAGACCGACTTATCTCACAATCGGACAATCTCTACAGCTATAGAGCGTACATAGAGACCCTTTTAAATTACAGTTCACAGACGCTGGCATCGCAATTTACAGCCGGTTTGTTCTATAAAGACACTGCGGGGCATCATAATGACAGGCGCCTGGATGGCGCAAATGCGGGATTTATCAAAAGAGCCAGTGCCGCTTTTCGCTCAAAACCCATCGATCTTTTGGGTCCCATTTTTGGGGATATATTTAACCAGCCAAAGTTAATATTGAACGGCCTTGACCTTAAGGTTAAGCTGTCAAGAAATAAGGATACTTTCTGCCTCATGTCCGCAGAAGCCGAGCCGCTGAAGGTACAAATCTCGCAGGCGGCTCTCTATGTGAAAAGAGTGCAGGTATCACCGGCTGTCCGAATCGGCCACAGCCAGGCCCTCCTAGCCGCAACAGCCAAGTACGCTGTTGACCGAACATGCCTGAAAGTGTACAGCATCGCCGCAGGGACACGGATCACGAACCACGAGAACCTCTTCCTAGGACAGATACCAAAAACTGTTATATTGGGGTTTGTAGATAATGAGGGCTTCAGCGGTTCTTATACAAAAAACCCACTGGACTTTCACCACTACCACGTCAACCACGCGGCATTATATCTGGATGGTCAGCAGATACCCGCGAGGCCTTATAATCCTAATTTTAATGCTGATTTAGCCATCAGAGAATATATGGCGCTTGCCCATATATCGGGCAAGCAAAAGGCTGATTGTGCCATGGCGATAGATCGTGAAGAATTTATGGCTGGCTTCACGCTATTTGCTTTTTATTTATCGCCTGATCAAGAGCCTGGAGGCCATTTCTCGCTCATTAAAACAGGTAATCTGCGTGCTGAAGTCCGCTTTGCGATAGCGACACCCCACACGATAAATATGATTGTCTTTGCAGTCAACCACACCATTCTGGAAATTAATAACAGGCGAGAGATCTTGTACGATTTTAATTAAGCAACAATGGACAGTCTGCAGCTTACAGTTGTAGCGCGGTCCGATAATTATACAGACCGCATATTCGCCGGTGTGTTTCCGTGTGATTTGCTTTCGGAAGAAAGAGTGACTCAGAGACCCGCTGCATATATTGTGAATACAGACCCGGCGAATCAAGCTGGTCGCCACTGGATATTAATCGTACTCTGCGACGATAAGACGGGCATATTTTTTGACAGTTACGGCTTCCGTGCGGATAATATTATCTTTCCACGCGCTTTTTTGACATTCCTGAACAAGAATTGTTATTCTTATTGTTATCAGAGCGCCCAAATTCAAGATTTGTATAGCCGTGTATGCGGTCATTATTGCATATATGTATTATACCATTTAGCGCGAGGCTTTCCATTTAAGAAGGTTTTACAGCATTTCACGCCTGACTTGCAGAATAATGATCGAATCGTATCAGATTTTGTGACATCAAGATTTTCAGGCTCCGCCCTTTGTTCAGCGCGTTGTTATCAGATCCCGCAAAGATGCATTTGTCAGCATCATGCTGTTAGCTAACTTAAAATTTGAGATGGTGTTTTATTGTGAGAAATAAAATTTATATTCGTATAAAACATACCGCTTCTTACTTGCTTGTGTTGTAACATTGTGGCATATTATATATATATATATATATATATATATATATATATATATATATATATATATATATATATATATATATATATATATATATATATAGGCACAAAAGAGAAAATCTGGTACACTGTGAATAAACACAGCTTACAGAACAAAAACAAATGACCTAGGTGTTATAAACCACTGAAAATAAGCATTTAGTTAATGCTCAGTAGAAGCACAAATAACTTCTCAGATGACATCTACAGACACAAAAAAGAGAAAGCAAATATCAAACATTGTGCGTTATAAAAACATAAATAATACACAATGCCTGGGCAAATGACCCGCAGATAACCCTACATAACCCTACAGTACAATACATGTACAAACAGAAAATCTGCCTCTTCTGTTTGTGAAAATAAACATTTATTGGGAAAGCAAATACAACAACAATTGACCTAGGTGTTATAAACCTCTGACCCGCAGTTAACCCAAACAGAAAATCTGGCTCTTCTGTTTGTGAAAATAAACATTTAGTTAATGTTCACCATAATGTTCAGTAGAGCCACAAATAAACAGCTTGGTGTGTTATAAGTTCTGAACTATATGGATACACTGTGAATAAAACACAGCTAACAGAATCAAACTCGAGCTACGTATAAAAATATAAAACAAATACGTGAATAATATCAAACTGCAACAAAGTAAAGTATATCAAACGATATCAAAAGGGGAAATCAGCCAGCCTCAGGGACAGCTGGCTGACAGGAGGAGGGGAGGGGTTACACACTTTGATAGGGGCGGGGCACCTGTCAGATTGAGTTTGACGAATCATCTAGATTATACACTACTAAGCTAGAAATACGAAAATATATATTCTTATTCTCACTCGGTGTATCTACCCATCCCTTGAAACTCGGGCTTCTATCTCCGTCTGGTTAAAGAAGTAGGGTTTTCTCTGTAAATATGTATCCCAGATAGGACATATTTGATCTCATTAGAATGCTCACGTTAATCCGAGATGAATTATGAGTATGTTAGGACTCTGACATGTTTTGTAGTAGAGTTATAGAAATCAGAGAAAATAGTTTAAAGTTTACTCAGAAGGTAGAGAGAGGAGGGTCTGGATAAGCCAGCCTTTCGGTGATGTCACAGCCTTGAAGTTATAACTGGCTGCACACATCCCCAGCTCAGTCTCTCTGCTTGATTTCTTCTTCTGGACTTCTTGTCTTCTCCTGAAGCCAGCAGCCCGTCCTAATGAGCTGGGACATATGGAAAACTCCACTAGCCTGCTTGCCTGTCATGCTTTGAACATGTAAGTGTTGCTTTTTTTTTTCTCATTTATTCCCTTTATGTTATAATTACCCTTGTACATATTTGCAATTGTCTCATTTGCAACATCTTTATAAACTATTTTTGATAAAGCACTGCCTAATTATTTTTATGGGATATAATATTTCATATTAGTTCGTTCATCCATGCTCTAAACGTACCCTGTCTCTTGAAGAGAATTACGCTACTGTGTTGGGTTAGCTTCGGACCCGTTTAATCGAAGCTGGTGGCAGCATACGTTTTGTACCGGGTAGTTGGGTGGCGTTATAGGGACTGCAGCATTGATAATTATTGATCCTGCCTAAGTGGGAGTAGTTATCGCGTCGTTGCAGCGTGCCCAATAGCCAGTACATAGCAGGCAGCCTTTCTGGCGACTAATTACCCAGGGTGCAGTACCTAATCTGACCTGAGAGTAAGGGGGCGCTAGAGAGCTGCAAGTGTTAAGTGGAACTGTAAGCGGGATATACATAAATCCCTGCAGTTTGTGGTATATTGAAAGCAGTGGGATACCTAGAATAAGCCCCTGCTGTAAGCTAAGAGGTCAATAGCCTTGTGTGTGGTTTTTTCATCACATCGTGGAGTGGAGGGATAACTAAGATAAGCCCCCCCTGCACATGTGATAGCCGTCTGTTGGCCTAAAGTCACCCCAACCCGTGACGTAGGGGTGACGGTCACGGTGTGAATCCTGACCAATTGGTGACAGCGGTCAGGGGAATCGTGACAATTGGTGGCAAGGCGGTGGGATATCTTAGAATTGTTCCTCTCACTAAAAACTTGCAGAAAGTTCTTGCGAGGACTCTGCGCAAATAAGTTTGGAGAACGAACTCAGTGCTTTTTAGTTGTGAGACAATTGCGTACTGGTAATTATCCCTTCCCTTTCTCTTCGTTTTTCTATCCTATCTTTTATTTGGCAACCATGGCTGCGAAAGGGGAAGCCTGGTACAACCAGCAGAAGAAGGACTTTCTTGCTGGGATATGCACGTGCCATGGCCTGAACCCCCAGGGTAAGACCAAGACTCAAATGGTCGCTGAACTGGTGCAATTTGAAGCAGACCAAGCCAGGCCACAGAGCCCAGAGGCCGCAGAAGCCAGCACAAGCGAACATGGTGCTGCAGCAGAGGTCCAACCACTGAATACGGGCCCTACTGGCAACCAGGGGGGCGCAGACCTCCTCCTGCAGCTGGCTCTGCAACAATGCTCCGCAGATGACCTAGAGAGACGTCTGCAGCTGATCCAGCAATACCAGGAGCGAGCCGAGCGAGAAGCCCGAGCCGAGCGGCAAGCTGAGCGGGAGTACCAGCTGCAGATGGCCCGGCTGCAAATGCAGGGGTCGTCCCAGCCCAGCCGTGAGCCCATCAGTGCTCAGATACCTAAGCCCCGGCCCGATCACTTTCCTGTTATGGAGAAGGACAGAGACTTGGACACATTTCTGCGGGCCTTTGAGAAAGCCTGCAGACAGTACCGGCTGCCTACAGATGAATGGGCACGATACCTGACACCAGGGCTGAGAGGCAAAGCTCTGGAGGCGGTTGCTGCCCTCCCTCAAGAACAAGATGGTGACTATGAGGCCATCAAGCAGGCTCTGATAGCCAAGTACCAGCTTACACCCGAGGTGTACCGTAGAAAGTTCCGGACCCTCCAACGTGGCCCACACGACAGTTACAGTGATGTGGTGCATGGACTGGGGACCCACTTTGACCAGTGGACCCAAGGACTGTCAGTGACCACCTTTGCGCAGCTGCGAGACCTGATGATCAAAGACCAGTTCTTTCATCTTTGCCCAGCTGAGGTGCGACAGTTCGTGATGGACAGAGAACCCAAAGACGTGACGAAAGCAGCACAGATTGCCGATGCCTATGAGGCCAACCGTAGATCGGAAGTGCGGAAGCCAGTCACCACCAGCTGGAGAGGGGGTAAGCCTGCAACCAACGCCAGTACCCCTGCCAGCCAGCACACCAGAGGTCCTGTCCCCGTGGCCAACAGCACCAGACCTGCCACCGAACCTCGCAAGTGTTACACCTGCAATCAGACTGGTCATCTCAATCCCTCCTGCCCAACCAAGCAGAAGAACACCCAAGCCAAGGCCCCAGGGCCTAATGCAGCAGTTCTTTTGGTGGGTGGTGTGGTTGGGAGGGTGTGTGACAACGTACAGCACGTCACTGTGGGAGGCCATGTTGCTACAGGCCTCAAGGACACCGGGGCTGAACGAACCCTCATCCGACCCGAACTGGCGGCCCCTGAAGAAATCATTCCGGGGAAAACCCTAACTGTCACTGGGATTGGGGGCATCAGCTGTCCCTTACCGATGGCCCGGGTTTTTATTGATTGGGGTGCCGGGAGCGGGGTGAAGGAAGTGGGGCTGTCTGATAATTTGCCCACTGATGTTTTGTTGGGGACTGATTTGGGGAGGATGGTTGCATACTACGTCCCTGACACCCCTCCCCAATCTACTAATGCGGGTAAAGTTAACCCTGATGATGATGATGATGATGGGAAATCGCATGTGTTACCTGACCATGCTTTATCTTGTAATGATGCATCTAATAACCATTTTTTCCCTAGGATTGATGGTGAAAATGTTGTACCTGTGCCAGCTGAACCTGATAATGATTTTTCTGAGAAGGTTAATGTGTCCATAGGTACAGGCGTGCCCAGCCACGTCGCTCTGCGGAGTGAGACGGCTGAGGAACCCCTAATAGGGGCAAGTGTCGGTGCTACAGGAAATGGGGAGGAAGGTGACGCCATGAAAGTGACCAGTGCCACCGAGGAAGGTAACTGGCCCATAAGTAGCACTGCCCCTGGAGTGTTGGGGGTGGATGGGGAGGTAGAGCCCATAGCAGCGCCGGCTGATGGGTCTGTAGAAACCCCCGGGGAGACAGCCTACGTAGCTGCTGTCACCCGCAGTCAGAGTGCCCGGAACGCAGGTAACTGTCCGCCTTCCGGACACTCCTCAGTCATTACTGTGACTGAACCAGAGGTGGACCCAGAGCAGGTCCAAGAGGGTTCCCGTGGGGAAGGGACACTGACGTCGCTTTTGGCTTCCCCTAGCCAGGAGTTTCAGGCCGCTCTGCACACAGATGCGAGCCTAGAGAGTTTGAGACAACTTGCCGGGACGCACTTTTCCGAGGCAGATAAGGAGAAGGTGTTCTGGGAACGAGGAAGGTTGTACCGGGAGACAATACCCAGAGAATCACAAAAGGAGTGGTTGAGGGAAAGACAGCTGGTCGTCCCGCAGCAATTCCGGGGTGAGTTGTTGCGGATTGCCCATGAGATCCCGCTAGCTGGACACTTGGGGATCAGCAAAACTAAGGCCCGGCTGTCTCAACACTTCTATTGGCCTAAGATGGGGACAGATGTGTCAAACTACTGCCGCTCCTGTGTCACCTGTCAAAGAGTGGGGAAGGCGGGGCCTGCTCTTAAGGCTCCCCTGATCCCGTTGCCAGTGATAGAGGAGCCTTTCCAGAGGATCGCGGTGGACATTGTGGGCCCGTTGGCCGTCCTCAGCAGCTCTGGAAAGCAATACATCCTTACTGTGGTAGACTATGGTACCCGGTACCCAGAGGCAGTAGCTCTGTCGTCAACTAGGGCAGATAAGGTGGCGGATGCCCTGTTGGCCATCTTTTCACGTGTAGGGTTTCCCAGGGAAATGCTTACTGATCAAGGGACCCAATTTATGTCTCGCCTAATGGAGGCTCTCTGTAAGAGAATGCAGGTGAAGCACCTGGTATCGAGTGCGTATCACCCACAGACCAATGGCCTGTGTGAACGCTTCAATGGTACCCTCAAACAGATGCTACGCATGCTGGTTGAGACTCAAGGGCGCGAATGGGAGCGGTACCTCCCACACCTGCTGTTCGCTTACCGAGAGGTTCCGCAGGCCTCGACGGGGTTCTCCCCCTTCGAGCTCCTGTACAGCAGGCGAGTCCGGGGACCCCTTGGGTTGGTAAGAGAATCCTGGGAAGAGGAGCCGAACCCTTCTGAAGTGTCCATAGTGGAGTATGTCATGCGCTTCCGTGACAAGATGCAGACCTTGACGCAGTTGGTGCATGACAACATGACGCAGGCTCAGGCTGATCAGAAGCACTGGTACGACCAGAACGCCCGGGAGCGGACCTACCACGTGGGTCAAAAGGTGTGGGTGCTGGTCCCCGTACCAACGGATAAGCTTCAGGCCGCCTGGGAGGGCCCGTACGTCGTCCACCAACAGCTCAACCCGGTCACTTACGTGGTCACGCTTGACCACGCTCGGGGTAGGCGAAAGGCCTTTCACGTCAACATGATGAAGGCTCATCACGAACGTGAACCTTTCGTCCTACCGGTCTGCAGCTTGCCCGAAGACGGTGAGGAAGTCACCCTCCTGGACTTGCTGGCCCAAGCCAAGGCCAATGGGTCCATTGAGGATATGGAGGTAAGAGCCTCGTTAACTGAACCCCAGCGGGTGCAGTTGCAAACCACACTGGAACCCTTCCGGGTCGTGTTCTCCAACCGACCTGGGAGGACTGAGTTAGCAGTCCACGAAGTGGACAACGGGAATCACGCCCCACTACGGCGAACACCCTATCGAATCTCTGACCAGGTGCAGCAGATTATGCGCCAAGAGATCGATGAGATGTTACAGCTGGGGGTGATTCGACGGTCAAAGAGTGCGTGGGCCTCACCTGTAGTTCTCGTGCCAAAGAAGGACCGGACCACCCGGTTCTGCGTGGACTACAGGGGGCTCAACGCCATTACAGCCTCTGACGTGCACCCCATGCTGCGCATCGAGGAGCTGCTTGAGAAGTTAGCTGGCGCAAAATACCTGACAATAATGGATTTGAGTAGAGGATACTGGCAGATTCCCCTGAGCCCCGAGGCGCAGGAGAAGTCCGCCTTTATCACGCCCTTCGGACTGTACGAGTCCACGGTCATGCCCTTCGGCATGAAGAATGCCCCTGCCACTTTCCAGCGGATGGTCAACCTCCTGCTTCAGGGACTGGAGAAGTACGCTGTGGCGTACTTGGATGACATTGCCATCTTCAGTTCCTCCAGGGAGGAACACCTGCAGCATCTTGAGGAGGTGCTCAGGCAGATTCACCAAGCAGGACTGACTATCAAGCCGGGAAAGTGTCAGATGGGCATGAGGGAGGTTCACTACCTGGGGCACCGGGTAGGCGGGAACACCCTGAAGCCAGAGCCTGACAAAGTGGGAGTGATCGTGAACTGGCCCACTCCCGTGACCAAGAAACAGGTGATGTCCTTCTTGGGCACTGCAGGGTACTATAGGCGCTTCATAAAGCACTATAGTAGCCTGGCAAAACCTTTGACGGACCTCACCAGGAAGAAGCTACCTCACATTTTCAACTGGACAGATGGCTGTGAGGGGGCCTTCCAGGCGTTGAAAACCGCACTGTGCAACGCCCCTGTGTTGAAAGCAGTCGACAGCAGTCGACCGCTCTTGGTGCAGACCGACGCCAGCGAGTTTGGCCTTGGTGCTGTACTCAGCCAGGTTGACTCGGAGGACCAAGAGCACCCCGTGTTATACCTGAGCTGGAAACTTTTGCCGAGGGAAGTGGCCTACTCCACCATCGAGAAGGAGTGCCTGGCCATAGTCTGGGCCCTGCAGCGCTTGCAGCCCTACTTGTACGGTCACCCCTTCACTGTGGTGACCGACCGCGACCCTCTGCGCTGGCTAAACGCCATGTGTGGAACCAACGGCAGGTTGCTACGCTGGAGCCTTGCCCTTCAGCAGTTTGACTTCACCATTGAACACAAAACGGGCAGGGAGCATGGGAATGCAGATGGACTCTCCCGCCTGGGTGAACCTACTGAGGTGCCCATGGAGGCATACCGTCGGGTCCCACCTCCCTAGCGCACACCAAAAGGGGGAGGTGTCACGATATGGTATGATATATCATAAGTAGTTCTCTTGCTAGCCTGCGTGGGCTAAGCCCCCCTTCTTGGAGTAACAGTTTGTAGCTGCCAATTCCTGGCTTTCCTTCTCAGAGAGTGTGGGGAGTTTTATGGCCGAACGGTATTTACGACTAGGTTAGAATCTTCCACTAGCTGGAACCGGAAAAATGGCTCCAAAGATCAGGAAAGATTCTTTGTTTAGTTTTTGTTAGATATTAGGCAAACGATTTAAGCTAGAAATACGAAAATATATATTCTTATTCTCACTCGGTGTATCTACCCATCCCTTGAAACTCGGGCTTCTAACTCCATCTGGTAAAGAAGTAGGGTTTTCTCTGTAAATATGTATCCCAGATAGGACATATTTGATCTCATTAGAATGCTCACGTTAATCCGAGATGAATTATGAGTATGTTAGGACTCTGACATGTTTTGTAGTGGAGTTATAGAAATCAGAGAAAATAGTTTAAAGTTTACTCAGAAGGTAGAGAGAGGAGGGTCTGGATAAGCCAGCCTTTCGGTGATGTCACAGCCTTGAAGTTATAACTGGCTGCACACATCCCCAGCTCAGTCTCTCTGCTTGATTTCTTCTTCTGGACTTCTTGTCTTCTCCTGAAGCCAGCAGCCCGTCCTAATGAGCTGGGACATATGGAAAACTCCACTAGCCTGCTTGCCTGTCATGCTTTGAACATGTAAGTGTTGCTTTTTTTTTTCTCATTTATTCCCTTTATGTTATAATTACCCTTGTACATATTTGCAATTGTCTCATTTGCAACATCTTTATAAACTATTTTTGATAAAGCACTGCCTAATTATTTTTATGGGATATAATATTTCATATTAGTTCGTTCATCCATGCTCTAAACGTACCCTGTCTCTTGAAGAGAATTACGCTACTGTGTTGGGTTAGCTTCGGACCCGTTTAATCGAAGCTGGTGGCAGCATACGTTTTGTACCGGGTAGTTGGGTGGCGTTATAGCGACTGCGGCATTGATAATTATTGATCCTGCCTAAGTGGGAGTAGTTATCGCGTCGTTGCAGCGTGCCCAATAGCCAGTACATAGCAGGCAGCCTTTCTGGCGACTAATTACCCAGGGTGCAGTACCTAATCTGACCTGAGAGTAAGGGGGCGCCAGAGAGCTGCAAGTGTTAAGTGTAACTGTAAGCGGGATATACATAAATCCCTGCAGTTTGTGGTATATTGAAAGCAGTGGGATACCTAGAATAAGCCCCTGCTGTAAGCTAAGAGGTCAATAGCCTTGTGTGTGGTTTTTTCATCACATCGTGGAGTGGAGGGATAACTACGATAAGCCCCCCCTGCACATGTGATAGCCGTCTGTTGGCCTAAAGTCACCCCAACCCGTGACGTAGGGGTGACGGTCACGGTGTGAATCCTGACCAATTGGTGACAGCGGTCAGGGGAATCGTGACAGCTTCATTGGCCGAGGGTGCTACAACCTTAAGGGACGTTTGGTAGTTATTCCAGGCTTGCAAATGCATGGTGGTTAAATGTCTATGCATGCAACTTGTATTTAGACTTTTCAGATTCTGGCCTCTGCTTAAGGTAGTTGAACATTTTTGACAGATGACTTTGTGCTGATCAATTGGATGTTGTTTAAAAAAATGCCAGACTCTTTCTAGCATCGGATACCTTTTCAGGCATTGCAGACTGAGCTTCTTTAACCGGATGGCCACGCTGTCCTCCAACTGGTTTTGGCTTTGCCACGCGTTTTGGGCCAGATACGGGCCCGGCAGATGGAACCTGTTGCGATGTTGATGCCTGCTGCGGCCCCTCCTCCTCCGCTTCAGAACTACTGCCGCCTGCACCCTGTTCCCCCAATGGCTGCCAATCGGGGTCAACAACTGGGTCATCTATGACCTCCTCTTCTATCCCATGTGCAACTTCGTCTGTGTTACCGTGTAAGCCGGTGGTATAGCGTTTGTGACGGGGCACCATAGTCTCATCAGGGTCTGATTCTGGATTAGTACACTGCGAGGGCAATGTGGTGGTCTGAGTCAAAGGAACAGCATAGTAATCTGGCTGTGGCTGTGCATCTGTGCACTCCATGTCTGATTCAACTTGTAATGGGCATGGCCTGTTAACTGTTTCACTTTCTAACCCAGGAACGGTATGTGTAAAGAGCTCCATGGAGTAACCCGTTGTGTCGCCTGATGCATCCTTCTCTGTTGTTGTTTTTGCTGAACAGGACAATGGAGCGACTTGTCCCTGAGCGTGAACATCCACTAACGATGCGCTGCTTTTACATTTACCAGTTTCAGAAGAGGAGGCAAAAGAGCTAGAGGCTGAGTCAGCAAGGAAAGCCAAAACTTGCTCTTGCTGCTCCGGCTTTAAAAGCGGTTTTCCTACTCCCAGAAAAGGGAGCGTTCGAGGCCTTGTGTAGCCAGACGACGAACCTGGCTCCACAGCTCGAGACTTAGGTGCTATATTGTTTTTCCCACGACCACCTGATGCTCCACCACCACTACCATCATTACCAGCTGGCAATGAATGCCCACGGCCACGACCTCTTCCACCAGACTTCCTCATTGTTTTAAAAATGTAACCAAAGTAACGGTATTTGTTACTGTTAAACAATTAAAAAGGTGAACTCAAACTTCTGTAGGATTTAGATATCCCTTTATAGGTGGGTGAGACTGCAAGGAAAATCAGGCACAATGTTACACACTCGGTTTTCTGTGGCACAAAATGAGACAGATGCCACACACGCTGTTGTGAATTCTGTTTTCGGGCTCCCTCCTGTGGTCATGAATGGTACTTCGGCTGGTTCTGTCCATGGACTTTCTCTGATGCCTGTGGGTGTTTCTGACTTTCCTTCCACAGGTGACGAGGCTAATTCGTTAGTGGGCTGCTCTATTTAACTCCACTTGGATCCTTGTCCGATGCCAGCTGTCAATGTTGTAGCATTGGTCTAGTTCTCTCCTGGATCTTCCTGGTTACCTGTTTTCTCCAGCAGAAGCTAAGTTTTGCTTTGCTTTTTTCTTGTTTGCTATTTTTTCTGTCCAGCATGCTTATGTGAATTTTGCCTTGCTTGCTGGAAGCTCTGGGACGCAGAGGGGCGCCTCCACTCCGTTAGTCGGTGCGGAAGGTATTTTTCCCTGCACTCTCTGTGTGGCCTTTTGTAGGGGTTTGTGCTGACTGCAAAGTGACCTTTCCTATCTTCTGTCTGTTTAGTAAGTCGGGCCTCTCTTTGCTAAATCTATTTCATCTCTGTGTTTGTGATTTCATCTTACTCACAGTCAATATATGTGGGGGGCTGCCTTTTCCTTTGGGGAATTTTCTCTGAGGCAAGATAGGCTTATTTTTCCTATCTCTAGGGCTAGCTAGTTCTGAGGCTGTGACGAGGCGCCTAGGTCATGATAGGAGCGCTCCACGGCTATTTCTAGTGTACGTGATAGGATTAGGGTTTGCGGTCAGCAGAGGTTCCACTTCCCAGAGCTTGTCCTGTATTAATGTGCTATCAGGTCTTTTCTGGTGCTCTAACTACCAGGTCCACTATTTGTTCTAACCACCAGATCATAACAGTACAGCTGGCCAAAAGTATTGATGCATCTCAATAGAGGGATAAGTGAAGCTCTGAGACCATTTTTTTTTCTTTGCAGCGTGTTCTGTCTCACTTTTCCCCTTTACCTCTGGGTGGTTCAGAACACAGGTGGAGACATGGACATTCAAGGTCTGTCCTGTTTGATGGATAATCTCACTATAAGTGTACAAAAAATTCAAGAATCTGTGGTTCAGAATCCGATGTTAGAGCCTAGGATTCCAATTCCTGATTTATTTTTTGGTGATAGATCTAAGTTCTTGAATTTCAAAAATAATTGTAAATTGTTTCTAGCTTTGAAACCTCGCTCCTCAGGTGATCCTGCTCAACAAGTAAGGATCATTATTTCTTTGTTACGTGGTGACCCTCAAGACTGGGCATTTTCCCTTGCGCCAGGAGATCCGGCATTGCGTGATGTGGATGCGTTTTTCCTGGCACTCGGATTGCTTTATGACGAACCTAATTCAGTGGATCAGGCAGAGAAAATCTTGCTGGCTCTGTGTCAGGGTCAGGATGAAGCCGAGATATATTGTCAGAAGTTTAGAAAGTGGTCTGTGCTCACTCAGTGGAATGAATGTGCCCTGGCAGCAATCTTCAGAAAGGGTCTCTCTGAGGCCCTTAAAGATGTCATGGTGGGATTTCCCATGCCTGCTGGTCTGAATGAGTCTATGTCCTTGGCCATTCAGATCGATCGGCGCTTGCGTGAGCGTAAAACTGTGCACCATTTGGCGGTACTATCTGAACATGGGCCTGAGCCTATGCAGTGTGATAGGACTTTGACCAGAGCTGAACGGCAGGAACACAGACGTCGGAATGGGCTGTGTTTTTACTGTGGTGATTCCACTCATGCTATCTCCGATTGTCCTAAGCGCACTAAGCGGTTCGCTAGGTCTGCCACCATTGGTACGGTACAGTCTAAATTTCTATTGTCCGTTACACTGATTTGTTCTTTGTCTTCCTACTCTGTTATGGCATTTGTGGATTCAGGCGCTGCCCTGAATTTGATGGACTTGGAGTATGCTAGGCGCTGTGGTTTTTTCTTGGAGCCCTTGCAGCATCCTATTCCATTGAGAGGAATTGATGCTACGCCTTTGGCCAAGAATAAGCCTCAGTACTGGACCCAATTGACCATGTGCATGGCTCCTGCACATCAGGAGGATATCCGTTTTTTGGTGTTACATAATCTGCATGATGTGGTCGTTTTAGGGTTACCATGGCTACAGGTCCATAATCCAGTATTGGACTGGAAATCTATGTCTGTGTCCAGCTGGGGTTGCCGGGGGGTGCATGGTGATGTTCCATTTTTGTCAATTTCGTCTTCTACTCCTTCTCCTTCTGAAGTTCCGGAGTTCTTGTCGGATTATCAGGATGTATTTGATGAGCCCAAAGCCAGTGCCCTACCTCCTCATAGGGATTGCGATTGTGCAATTAATTTGATTCCTGGTAGTAAGTTTCCTAAGGGCCGATTGTTCAATTTATCTGTGCCAGAACACGCCGCTATGCGGAGTTATATAAAGGAATCCTTGGAGAAAGGCCATATTCGCCCATCGTCATCACCGTTGGGAGCAGGGTTCTTTTTTGTGGCCAAGAAGGATGGTTCTTTGAGACCTTGTATTGACTACCGCCTTCTTAATAAAATTACTGTCAAATTTCAGTATCCTTTGCCGTTGCTGTCCGACTTGTTTGCTCGTATTAAAGGGGCTAGTTGGTTTACCAAGATAGACCTTCGAGGGGCGTATAATCTTGTGCGTATTAAACGGGGCGATGAATGGAAAACAGCATTTAATATGCCCGAGGGCCATTTTGAGTACCTGGTGATGCCATTCGGGCTTTCCAATGCTCCATCAGTATTTCAGTCCTATATGCATGACATCTTCCGAGAGTACCTGGATAAATTCCTGATTGTGTATTTGGATGATATTTTGGTCTTTTCGGATGATTGGGAGTCTCATGTGAAGCAGGTCAAAATTGGTGTTCCAGGTCCTTCGTGCTAATTCCTTGTTTGTCAAGGGGTCAAAGTGTCTCTTTGGAGTTCAGAAGGTTTAATTTTTGGGGTTCATTTTTTTCCCCTTCTACTGTCGAGATGGATCCTGTTAAAGTCCAGGCCATTCATGATTGGACTCAGCCGACATCTGTGAAGAGCCTGCAAAAGTTCCTGGGCTTTGCTAATTTTTATCGTCGCTTCATCGCTAATTTTTCTAGTGTTGCTAAACAGTTGACTGATTTGACCAAGAAGGGTGCTGATGTGGTCAATTGGTCTTCTGCGGCCCTGGATGCTTTTCAGGAATTGAAGCGTCGTTTTTCTTCTGCCCCTGTGTTGTGCCAGCCAGATGTTTCGCTCCCGTTTCAGGTTGAGGTTGATGCCTCTGAGATTGGAGCAGGGGCTGTTTTGTCGCAAAGAAGTTCTGATGGCTCGGGAATGAAGCCATGTGCTTTCTTTTCTAGAAAGTTTTCGCCTGCTGAGCGCAATTATGATGTTGGTAATCGAGAATTGTTGGCCATGAAGTGGGCATTCGAGGAGTGGCGTCATTGGCTTGAAGGAGCCAAGCATTGCGTGGTGATCTTGACAGATCACAAAAATTTGACTTATCTTGAGTCTGCCAAACGGTTGAATCCGAGACAGGCTCGATGGGCGTTATTTTTCTCCCGTTTTGATTTTGTGGTTTCGTACCTTCCGGGCTCTAAGAATGTGAAGGCTGATGCCCTGTCAAGGAGTTTTGTGCCTGACTCTCCGGGTGTTTCTGAGCCGGCAGGTATTCTCAAAGAGGGCATAATTTTGTCTGCCATCTCCCCTGATTTGCGGCGGGTGCTGCAAAAATTTCAGGCTGATAGACCTGACCGTTGCCCAGCAGAGAAACTGTTTGTCCCTGATAAATGGACTAGCAGAGTTATCTCTGAGCTTCATTGTTCGGTGTTGGCTGGGCATCCTGGAATCTTTGGTACCAGAGATTTGGTGGCTAGATCCTTTTGGCGGCCTTCTTTGTCATGGGATGTGCGTTCTTTTGTGCAGTCCTGTGGGACTTGTGCTCGGGCTAAGCCCTGCTGTTCTCGTGCTAGTGGGTTGCTTTTGCCCTTGCCGGTCCCGAAGAGGTCCTGGATGCATATTTCTATGGATTTTATTTCGGATTTCTCTCAAAAGATGTCGGTCATTTGGGTGGTTTGTGATCGCTTTTCTAAGATGGTCCAATTGGTACCCTTGTCTAAATTGCCTTCCTCCTCTGATTTGGTGCCATTGTTTTTCCAGCATGTGGTTCGTTTACATGGCATTCCGGAGAACATCGTTTCGGACAGAGGTTCTCAGTTTGTTTCGAGGTTTTGGCGATCCTTTTGTGCTAGGATGGGCATTGATTTGTCTTTTTCCTCGGCTTTCCATCCTCAGACAAATGGCCAAACCGAACGAACTAATCAGACGTTGGAAACATATCTGAGATGCTTTGTTTCTGCTGATCAGGATGATTGGGTGTCCTTTTTGCCGTTGGCTGAGTTTGCCCTTAATAATCGGGCCAGCTCGGCTACTTTGGTTTCGCCGTTTTTCTGCAATTCTGGTTTCCATCCTCGTTTCTCTTCAGGGCAGGTTGAGTCTTCGGACTGTCCTGGTGTAGATACTGTGGTGAATAGGTTGCAGCAGATTTGGACTCATGTGGTGGACAATTTGACATTGTCCCAGGAGAAGGCTCAACGTTTCGCTAGCCGCCGGCGCTGTATGGGTCCCCGACTTCGTGTTGGGGATTTAGTTTGGTTGTCGTCTCGTTATGTTCCTATGAAGGTTTCCTCTCCTAAGTTTAAGCCTTGTTTCATTGGTCCGTATAAAATTTCTGAGGTTATCAATCCTGTGTCATTTCGTTTGGCCCTTCCAGATTCTTTTGCCATCCATAATGTGTTCCATAGGTCGTTGTTGCGGAGATACGTGGCGCCTGTGGTTCCATCCGTTGACCCTCCTGCTCCGGTGTTGGTTGAGGGGGAGTTGGAGTATGTGGTGGAGAAGATTTTGGATTCTCGTATTTCGAGACGGAAACTCCAGTACTTGGTCAAGTGGAAGGGTTATGGTCAGGAGGATAATTCCTGGGTTTTTGCCTCTGATGTTCATGCGGCCGATCTGGTTCGTGCCTTTCATTTGGCTCATCCTGGTCGGCCTGGGGGCTCTCGTGAGGGTTCGGTGACCGCTCTATAGGGGGGGTACTGTTGTGAATTCTGTTTTCGGGATCCCTCCTGTGGTCATGAATGGTACATCGGCTGGTTCTGTCCATGGACTTTCTCTGATGCCTGTGGGTGTTTCTGACTTTCCTTCCACAGGTGACGAGGCTAATTCGTTAGTGGGCTGCTCTATTTAACTCCACTTGGATCCTTGTCCGATGCCAGCTGTCAATGTTATAGCATTGGTCTAGTTCGCTCCTGGATCTTCCTGGTTACCTGTTTTCTCCAGCAAAAGCTAAGTTTTGCTTTGCTTTTTTCTTGTTTGCTATTTTTTCTGTCCAGCATGCTTATGTGAATTTTGCCTTGCTTGCTGGAAGCTCTGGGACGCAGAGGGGCGCCTCCGCTCCGTTAGTCGGTGCGGAAGGTATTTTTCCCTGCACTCTCTGTGTGGCCTTTTGTAGGGTTTTGTGCTGACTGCAAAGTGACCTTTCCTATCTTCTGTCTGTTTAGTAAGTCGGGCCTCTCTTTGCTAAATCTATTTCATCTCTGTGTTTGTGATTTCATCTTACTCACAGTCAATATATGTGGGGGGCTGCCTTTTCCTTTGGGGAATTTTCTCTGAGGCAAGATAGGCTTATTTTTCCTATCTCTAGGGCTAGCTAGTTCTGAGGCTGTGACGAGGCGCCTTGGTCATGATAGGAGCGCTCCACGGCTATTTCTAGTGTACTTGATAGGATTAGGGATTGCGGTCAGCAGAGGTTCCACTTCCCAGAGCTTGTCCTCTATTAATGTGCAGGTCTTTTCTGGTGCTCTAACTACCAGGTCCACTATTTGTTCTAACCACCAGATCATAACAACATGCAGTTCTGGCACTGAAGCACAAATGCCAATATTAATCTCCCACTATTTTTTTTTTCAGGGAGAATTTAAAAAAAAAAAAAAAAAAAAGAAACTAGGCTTTCTGTGGCCCACAATTTGAGAGAGATGGCACACACGACTGGCACTCAAGCACAAATGCCAATATTAACCCCTTCCCGACCTGTGACACAGCGTATGCGTCATGAAAGTCGGTGCCAATCCGACCTGTGACGCATATGCTGTGTCACAGAAGGATTGCGTTCCTGCGGGCCGGGTGACCGGGGTTAATGAAAGTTCACCCGACCCGCAGGTGCAGGGGGACCTATACTTGACCCCAGGGGGGGTGGCTTTGCCCCCCCGGGTCTACGATCACCGCTGCTGACCTTTTTTTCACCCCCCTCTGATCTGATTGGAGCTAGCGTCCATGTGACGCTAGCCCTCCAATTAGATGTGGAGGGGCGGAGAAAAACAATGTCTGCCTCGCTCCTCAGCTTCATCCCATCCGTGGAAGCTGAGGAGCGAAGTGCCTGACTGCCCACCTGTGCCCCCAGACACCGCGATCGCCGCCGCAGCCGCCGCACACCTCTTCACAGTGTCGGCGCCGCCGCTGCCACCGCCTCCCCCACTGCCACTGCCAGTACCGCAGCTGCTGCTGCGGACAGGTAACTCCCCTCTCCTGTCCTCCACTCCCCCCAACCTCGGCTCCCTCCCCCCTGCACACTTGATCGCCCCCCTGCTCCGGTGATCACCCCCCTGCCCCCCTTTGTCACCTGCAGCTGCAGTGATTTTCTGCTCTTCTACCGCCCCCTGTGCCGGTCTGCCCCTCCTCCCCTGGTGATCACTCTCTGCAGTGATCACCACTAATCACCCCCCGCCCCCCCGATCACCCCCTGCCCCACCTAATCACCCCCTGCCCCCCCTGAACACCTGATCACCCCCCTGCACCCCTTTATCACCTGCTGCTGCCTGCTCTGTTTTCTCCTCTCCTACCCCCCACGCCTGTCAGCCCCTCCTCCCCTAGTGATCACCCTCTTTAGTGATCACCCCCTGATCACCCCCAACCCCCCCCCCACCCCCCTGATCACCCCCTGCCCCCCACTGATCACCCCCTGCCCCCCCTTTATCACCTGCAGCTTCTGTGCTTTTTTCTGCTCTCCTACTGCCCCCTGCGCCTGTCAGCCCATCCTCCCCTGGTGATCACTCTCTTCAGTGATCACCGCTAATCACCCCCTGCCCCCCCTGATCACCCCCTGCCCCACCTAATCACCCCCTGCCCCCCCCTGAACACCTGATCACCCCCCTGCCCCCCTTTATCACCTGCTGCTGCCTGCTCCGTTTTCTCCTCTCCTACCCCCCACGCCTGTCAGCCCCTCCTCCCCTAGTGATCACCCTCTTTAGTGATCACCCCCTGATCAACCCCAACCCCCCCGCGCCCCCCCCTACCCCCCTGATCACCCCTTGCCCCCCACTGATCACCCCCTGCCCCCCTTTATCACCTGCAGCTTCTGTGCTTTTTTCTGCTCTCCTACCGCCCCCTGCGCCTGTCAGCCCATTCTCCCCTGGTGTTCACTCCCTTCAGTGATCACCGCTAATCACCCCCTGATCACCCCCTGCCCCCCTGATCACCCCCTGCCCCCCTGATCACCCCCTGCCCCCCACTGATCACCCCCTGCCCCCCACTGATCACCCCCTGCACTCATTTATCACCTGCAGCTGCTGCACTAATTTCTCCTCTTACCGCCCCCTGCGCCTGTCAGCCCCTCCTCACCTAGTGATCACCCTCTTCAGTGATCACCACTAATCACCCCCTGCCCCGCTGATCACCCCCTGCCCCCCTGATCACCCCCTGCCCACCTGATCACCCCCCTTTATCACTTGCTGCTGCCAGCTCCATCTGACGCTGCATCTCCTCAGCCCCTTCCTGCCCCCCCCGCGCCTGACAGCCCCCCGCGCCTGACAGCTCCCCCGTGCCTGACAGCCCCCCGCGCCTGACAGCCCCCCCCGCGCCTGACAGCCCCCCCCGCGCCTGACAGCCCCCCAGCGCCTGACAGCCTCCTCCTGCAGAATAGTTTCACCAAACACTCGCACATACACACGCACACGCAACACCATAATAAAGTTTAGTTGTTTTTTTTTACACACGCACACACCCCACACACAATGTCCCGTTCATCCCAGTCATCAAGGCTGTACTCGGCTGAGGAGGCATATTCCTTTCTTGCCTCCAAAGCTGATAGTGAGGGAGAGGACCCCACTTTTCTGTACTCCTCCCACTCTTCCTCCTCTAGTGACACGGACTCGCCACCCCCAAGATGTCGCAGGACGAGAAATCGTCCGCAGTCCAGGGGAGGAGAGCCCGAGCCCAGGGGAGAAGACACACAGCCAAGAGTAAGTAACCCCCAACCTAGTGCTAGTCACGCCCAACCTAGCACTGGTGCCCCCGTCTGGACCCCCGTCCCTGAAAATTTTGCTCCACGGATTCCTGATTTCATTCCCCAATCAGGAATCCAATTTGAGACTGCCAACCTCCGGGAAATAGACTTTTTCAAAGTCTTTTTCTCGGAGTCAATCGTTAGTCTCATGGTGGAGCAAACAAATTTGTACGCCCTGCAATTTTTTTCCCAAAACCCAGTTTCATCATTTTCTCCTTGGAGTCCCGTTGACTCTGCAGAAATGATGAAATATTGGGGACTGGTCCTTCACATGGGGATTGTGAAGAAACCAGAAATTCACCAATACTGGAGTATTGATATTTTATATCAAACTCCAATATATGGCATGGTTATGAATCGCAAACGTTTTGAGGCGATTCATAAATTTCTCCACTTTAGGGACAATACGGACATCCTTCCTCGCGATGACCCGAATTTTGATAGGCTGTTCAAAATTCGGCCAGTTATCGAACACTTCAGCAACAAGTTTGCTGAAGTGTACATTCCCCAAAGGGAAATTTGTGTGGATGAATCCCTCATCCACTTCAAAGGGAGGCTTCAGTTCCGTCAGTACCTGCCAAGCAAAAGGGCGAGGTACGGGATAAAACTCTACAAGATCTGTGAGAGTACCTCAGGGTACACTCTCAGCTTTAGAGTTTATCAAGGAAAGGACACAAGGATCCAGCCCCCAGAATGTCCACCTGGTCTGGGAGTGAGTGGGAAAATAGTGTGGGATTTGGTCCACCCACTGCTTGATAAAGGTTACCACCTGTACGTTGATAACTTTTATACAAGCATCCCACTCTTTCAATCCCTCTCTGCCAGAGCTACCGTCGCTTGCGGTACCGTGCGCAGAAACCAGAGGGGTCTCCCTTTGTCACTAATTGAGCAGGCTCTCCCAAAGGGTGAGAGCCGGGCCCAGTGTAGTGGCAACATGCTTGTGGTCAAGTTCAAAGACAAAAGGGACGTCTTTTTCTTGACAACAATCCATGGTCCCGGCACCACGGCCACCACCGTTCGAGGTACCCCAGTACAGGTCCAAAAACCGGACTGTGCCCTGGGGTACAACAAACACATGGGGGGAGTTGATCTTTCTGATCAAGTCCTCCAGCCCTATAGTGCCATGCGGAAAACGAAGGTGTGGTATAAAAAACTGGCTGTGCACATCGTACAAATGGCACTGTGTGTGCTATCACGATGTGCAGGCCAGACCAACAACACCTTCCTTCAGTTCCAGGAGGCAGTGATAAAGGCCCTGATGTTTGGAGGCGAGGAAGGAGCGGGCCCCAGCACCTCTGGAACTCAAGTTTCCCGTATGGTACCGGGGCAACATTTTCCCAGAGAGGGGATAAGAAAAAGGTGCCGAGTGTGCTATAAAAGGGGGACAAGAAAAACAACTCGTTTCCAATGTGAAACGTGTCCTGACAAACCTGGACTGTGTTTGAATGAATGCTTCAAAATTCATCACACGTCCATTGACTAAACACATCCTGACATGGACTCACCCACACCAGGCTGACATACACAACACCCGCACACCAACCTGACGTACACTATACCACATCACACACCAACGTGACGTACACTACGCCACACACACCAACCTGACACACTACGTCAGGTTGGTGTGTGTGGTGTAGTGTATTTCAGGTTGATGTTTGGTGTAGTGTATGTCAGGTTGGTGTGTGTGGTGTAGTATACACCACACACACACCAACCTGACGTACACTACACCACACACACCAACCTGACGTACACTACACCACACACACCAGCCTGACATAGCGTGTCAGGTTGGTGTGTGTGGCGTTGTGTACGTCAGGATGGTGTGTGGGGTGTATACTACACCACACATGACGTGCACTACACCACACAACAACCTGACGTACACTACACCACACACACACCAACCTGACGTAGCGTGTCAGGTTGGTGTGTGTGGCGTTGTGTACGTCAGGTTGGTGTGTGTGTGTATACTACACCACAAACACCAACCTGACGTACACTACACCACACCAACCTCACGTACACTATACCACACACAAACCTGACTTACACTACACCACACACACCAGCCTGACATAGCGTGTCAGGTTGGTGTGTGTGGCGTTGTGTACGTCAGGATGGTGTGTGGGGTGTATACTACACCACACATGACGTACACTACACCACACAACAACCTGACGTACACTACACCACACACACACCAACCTGACATAGCGTGTCAGGTTGGTGTGTGTGGCGTTGTGTACGTCAGGTTGGTGTGTATAGTGTATGTCAGGTTGGTGTGTGTGTGTACTACACACACACCAACCTGACGTACACTACACCAACCTAACGTACACTATACCACACACCAACCTGACGTACACTACACCACACACACCAACCTGACGTAGTGTGTCAGGTTGGTGTGTGTGGCGTTGTGTACGTCAGGTTGGTGTGTGTGTGTGTGTATACTACACCACAAACACCAACCTGACGTACACTACACCACACCAACCTCACGTACACTATACCACACACAAACCTGATGTACAGTACACCACACACACCAACCTGACATAGCGTGTCAGGTTGGTCTGTGTGGCGCTGTGTACGTCAGGTTGGTGTGTGGTATAGTGTACGTCAGGTTGGTGCGTGTGGTGTATACTACACCAAATACACCAACCTGATGTACACTACACCACACCACACACACCAACCTGACGTATTGTCAGGTTGGTGTGTGGTGTGGTATAGTGTATGTCAGGTTGTTGTGTGGGTGTGGTGTATACTACACAACACACACCATCCTGACGTACACTAAACCACATACCAACCTGACATATACTACATACTTTCATTACGCAACGTGTCCGCTAATGATTGGAGCTAATTTTTCATTCAAAAAGTCAAATGGCGCTCCTTCCCTTCCGAGCCTTGCCGTGCGCCCAAACAGTGGTTCACCCCCACATGTGAGGTATCGGTGTACTCAGGAGAAATTGCCCAACAAATTTTAGGATCTATTTTATCCTGTTACCCTTGTAGAAATTAAAAAAATTGAGGCTAAAATAAATTTTTTGTGGAAAAAAAGTACTTTTTCATAATTACGGATCAATTTGTGAAGCACCGGGGGGTTCAAAGTGCTCACTATGCATCTAGATAAGTTCCTTAGGGGGTCTAGTTTCCAAAATGGGGTCACTTGTGGGGGAGCTCCAATGTTTAGGCCCACGGGGGCTCTCTAAGCGTGGCATGGTGTCCGCTAACAATTGGAGCTAATTTTTCACTCAAAAAGTCAAATGGCGCTGCTTCCCTTCCGAGCCATGCCGTGCGCCCAAACAGTGGTTCACCCCCACATGTGAGGTATCGCTATACTCAGGAGAAATTGCCCAACAAATTTTAGGATCCATTTTATCTTGCTGCCCATGTAAAAATTAAAAAAATTGAAGCCAAAATATTTTTTTTGTGGAAAAAAAGTACTTTTTCATTTTTACGGATCAATTTGTGAAGCACCTGGGGGTTCAAAGTGCTCACTATGCATCTAGATAAGCTCCTTGGGGGGTCTACTTTCCAAAATGGGGTCACTTGTAGGGGAGCTCCAATGTTTAGGCACACAGGGTCTCTCCAAACGCGACATGGTGTCCGCTAACGATGGAGATAATTTTTCATTCAAAAAGTCAAATGGCGCTCCTTCCCTTCCGAGCCTTACCATGTGCCCAAACAGTGGTTCACCCCCACATGTGAGGTATCGCTATACTCAGGAGAAATTGCCCAACAAATTTTAGGATCCATTTTATTTTGCTGCCCATGTAGAAATTAAAAAAATTGAAGCTAAAATAAAATTTTTGTGGAAAAAAAGTACTTTTTCATAATTACGGATCAATTTGTGAAGCACCGGGGGGTTCAAAATGCTCACTATGCATCTAGCTAAGTTCCTTAGGGGGTCTAGTTTCCAAAATGGGGTCACTTGTGGGGGAGCTCCAATGTTTAGGCCCACAGTGGCTCTCTAAGCGTGGCATGGTGTCCGCTAACAATTGGAGCTAATTTTTCACTCAAAAAGTCAAATGGCGCTGCTTCCCTTCCGAGCCATGCCGCGCGCCCAAACAGTCGTTCACCCCCACATGTGAGGTATCGCTATACTCAGGAGAAATTGCCCAACAAATTTTAGGATCCATTTTATCTTGCTGCCCATGTAAAAATTAAAAAAATTGAAGCCAAAATAACTTTTTTGTGGAAAAAAAGTACTTTTTCATTTTTACGGATCAATTTGTGAAGCACCTGGGGGTTCAAAGTGCTCACTATGCATCTAGATAAGCTCCTTGGGGGGTCTAGTTTCCAAAATGGGGTCACTTGTAGGGGAGCTCCAATGTTTAGGTACACAGGGTCTCTCCAAACGCGACATGGTGTCCGCTAACGATGGAGATAATTTTTCATTCAAAAAGTCACATGGCGCTCCTTCCCTTCCGAGCCTTACCATGTGCCCAAACAGTGGTTTACCCCCACATGTGAGGTATCGGTGTACTCAGGAGAAATTGGCCAACAAATTTTAGGATCCATTTTATCCTGTTGCCCATGTGAAAATGAAAAAATTGAGGCTAAAAGAATTTTTTTGTGAAAAAAAAGTACTTTTTCATTTTTACAGATCAATTTGTGAAGCACCTGGGGGTTTAAAGTGCTCACTATGCATCTAGATAAGTTCCTTGGGGCGTCTAGTTTCCAAAATGGGGTCACTTGTGGGGGAGCTCCAATTTTTAGGCACACGGGGGCTCTCCAAATGTGACATGGTGTCCGCTAAAGAGTGCAGCCAATTTTTCATTCAAAAAGTCAAATGGCGCTCCTTCCCTTCCAAGCCCTGCCGTGGGCCCAAACAGTGGTTTACCCCCACATATGAGGTATCAGCGTACTCAGGACAAATTGGACAACAACTTTCGTGGTTCAGTTTCTCCTTTTACCATTGGGAAAATAAAGAAATTGTTGCTGAAAGATCATTTTTGTGACTAAAAAGTTAAATGTTCATTTTTTCCTTCCATGTTGCTTCTGCTGCTGTGAAGCACCCGAAGGGTTAATAAACTTCTTGAATCTGGTTTTGTGCACCTTGAGGGGTGCAGTTTTTAGAATGGTGTCACTTTTGGGCATTTTCAGCCATTTTCAACCCCTCAAACTGACTTCAAATGTGAGGTGGTCCCTAAAAAAAATGGTTTTGTAAATTTCGTTGTAAAAATGAGAAATTTCTGGTCAAATTTTAACCCTTATAACTTCCTAGCAAAAAAAAATTTTGTTTCCAAAATTGTGCTGATGTAAAGTATACATGTGGGAAATGTTATTTATTAACTATTTTGTGTCACATAACTCTCTGGTTTAACAGAATAAAAATTCAAAATGTGAAAATTGCGAAATTTTCAAAATTTTCGCCAAATTTCCATTTTTATCACAAATAAACGCAGAATTTATTGACCTAAATTTACCACTAACATGAAGCCCAAGATGTCACGAAAAAAACAATCTCAGAACCGCTAGGATCCGTTGAAGCGTTCCTGAGTTATTACCTCATATAGGGACACTGGTCAGAATTGCAAAAAACGGCAAGGTCTTTAAGGTCAAAATAGGCTGGGTCATGAAGGGGTTAATCTCCCACTATTTATTTTTTTTCAGGGAGAATTTAAAAACCAAAATAAAAAAAAAACAGACACTAGGCTTTCTGTGGCCAACAATTTGAGAGAGATGGCACACACGACTGGCACAGAAGCACAAATGCCAATATTAATCTCCCAGTATTTTTTTTTTCAGGGAGAATTTAAAAAAAAACCAAAAAAACCAGACACTAGGCTTTCTGTGGCCCACAATTTGAGAGAGATGGCACACACGACTGGCACAGAAGCACAAATGCCAATATTAATCTCCCACTATTTATTTTTTTTCAGGGAGAATTTAAACCCCCCCCCAAAAAAACAGACACTAGGCTTTCTGTGGCCCACAATTTGAGAGAGATGGCACACACGACTGGCACTGAAGCACAAATGCCAATATTAATCTCCCACTATTTTTTTGTTTTCAGGGAGAATTTAAAAACCAAAATAGAAAAAAAGACACTAGGCTTTCTGTGGCCCACAATTTGAGAGAGATGGCACACACGACTGGCACTCAAGCACAAATGCCAATATTACTCTCCCATTTTTTTTTTTAAAGGGAGAATTAAAAACAAAAAAAAACAGTATTGCAGATACTAGGCTTTCTGTGGCCCACAATTTGAGAGAGATTCCACACACGCAGGACTGTCACTCGAGCAAAAATGCCAATATTAATCTCCCATATTTTTTTTTTTTAAAGGGAGAATTAAAAACCAAAAAAAAAAACAGTATTGCAGACACTAGGCTTTCTGTGGCCCACAATTTGAGAGAGATGGCACACACGACTGGCACTCAAGCACAAATGCCAATATTACTCTCCCTTTTTTTTTTTTAAAGGGAGAATTAAAAACAAAAGAAAAACAGTATTGCAGATACTAGGCTTTCTGTGGCCCACAATTTGAGAGAGATTCCACACACGCAGGACTGTCACTCGAGCAAAAATGCCAATATTAATCTCCCATATTTTTTTTTTTAAAGGGAGAATTAAAAACCAAAAAAAAAAAAACAGTATTGCAGACACTAGGCTTTCTGTGGCCCACAATTTGAGAGAGATGGCACACACGACTGGCACTCAAGCACAAATGCCAATATTAATCTCCCACTATTTATTTTTTTTCAGGGAGAATTTAAAAACCAAAATAAAAAAAAACAGACACTAGGCTTTCTGTGGCCCACAATTTGAGAGAGATGGCACACACGACTGGCAGTGAAGCACAAATGCCAATATTAATCTCCCACTATTTATTTTTTTTCAGGGAGAATTTAAAAACCAAAATAAAAAAACAGACACTAGGCTTTCTGTGGCCAACAATTTGAGAGAGATGGCACACACGACTGGCACTGAAGCACAAATGCCAATATTAATATCCCACTATTTTTTTTGTTTTCAGGGAGAATTTAAAAACCAAAATAAAAAAAAAACAGACACTAGGCTTTCTGTGGCCAACAATTTGAGAGAGATGGCACACACGACTGGCACAGAAGCACAAATGCCAATATTAATCTCCCACTATTTATTTTTTTTCAGGGAGAATTTAAAACCCCCCCAAAAAAAGCAGACACTAGGCTTTCTGTGGCCCACAATTTGAGAGAGATGGCACACACGACTGGCACTGAAGCACAAATGCCAATATTAATCTCCCACTATTTTTTTTTTTCAGGGAGAATTTAAAAACCAAAATTAAAAAAAAAGACACTAGGCTTTCTGTGGCCCACAATTTGAGAGAGATGGCACACACGACTGGCACTCAAGCACAAATGCCAATATTAATCTCCCATATTTTTTTTTTTAAGGGAGAATTAAAAACCAAAAAAAAAAAACAGTATTGCAGACACTAGGCTTTCTGTGGCCCACAATTTGAGAGAGATGCCACACACGCAGGACTGTCACTCAAGCACAAATGCCAATCTTAATCTCCCACTTTTTTTTTGTTTCTGGGAGAATTGTCAAGAAATCAGGCCCAGTATTACACACTAGGCTTCTGTGCCCCAAAATTGGAGAGAGATGGCACACACAGGACTGGCACTCTAGCAGAAATGCCAATCTTAATCTCCCCCTACTTTTTTTTGTTAGGGAGAATTGCCAAGAAATCAGGGCCAGTATTACACACTAGGCTTTCTGTGCCCCAAAATTGGAGAGAGATGGCACACACAGGACTGGCACTCTAGCAGAAATGCCAATCTTAATCTCCCACTATTTTTTTTTTTAGGGAGAATTAAAAAAAAAAAAAAAATGGATTTTAGACACTATGCTTTCTGTGCCCCACAATTGGAGAGAGATGGCACACACGACTGGCACTCAAGCACAAATGCCAAGATTAATCTCCCACTATTTATTTTTTTTCAGGGAGAATTAAAAAAAAAAAAAAAAAAAGGGACTGTCCTACAAATACTATCTCCCTGCAGTAATCTCAGCCAGGTATGGCAGGCAGCAATAACAAGGAGTGGACTGCTGCACAAATTAAATAAAAAGTGTGGACAAACAAACAAGATAGCTGTGCAGAAAGGAAGGAACAAGAGGATTTGTGCTTTGAAAAATGCAGTTGGTTTGCACAGCGGCGTACACACAGCAATGCAGCTATCAGGGAGCCTTCTAGGGCAGCCCAATGAGCTACAGTGCTGAGGGAAAAAAATGTAGCTTCCACTGTCCCTGCAAACAAAAGGTGGTGTTGGGCAGTGGAAATCGCTACAGCACAAGCGGTTTGGGGGTTAATGGACCCTGCCTAACGCTATCCCTGCTTCTGACGAAGCGGCAGCAACCTCTCCCTATGCTCAGATCAGCAGCAGTAAGATGGCGGTCGGCGGGAACGCCCCTTTATAGCCCCTGTGACGCCGCAGACAGCAAGCCAATCACTGCAATGCCCTTCTGTAAGATGGTGGGGACCAGGACCTATGTCATCACGCTGCCCACACTCTGCGTCCACCTTCATTAGCTGAGAAATGGCGCTTTTCGCGTCATTGAAACGCGACTTTGGCGCGAAAGTTGCGTACCGCATGGCCGACCCCACACAGGGATCGGGTCGGGTTTCATGAAACCCGACTGTGCCAAAAGTCGGCGACTTTTGAAAATGAACGATCCGTTTCGCTCAACCCTAGCCACCACCAATCGTTTTACAGTATATAGGCCGATTGGACAATGGTTGAAATAGCGTCAGGGGTGCGGTTTGTAGAGCAAGAGGAACGAAGCTATTGCCGTTTATATATTTAATCTGGATAGGCAGGCAGTGTTTTGTAAAAATATACAAAAGATGTTACAAAATGCACAAAACAATACAGTGTATATAATTACATAAAATAATAAGGATAAACTGAAGAAATGTACTAAGCCTGAAATCGCAGGGTTGCCTCTGGCTTTTATGAAGGGGATCTCTTCATTTTTGGGGGGTAACGGACAGAACTAGAGGAAATGGCAACTCTCAGGACTGACAAAGATCATAAATTGGCATTTGCTTTTATTAATACAAGTTACGCCCACATATCTCCCCTCCAGTGTCCCACAACAGGGCTGGTCTTCAGAAAATCATCAGGGGTCATAGCCTGGCTTCAAAATTCACTAAGAACTATGAGAACTTTATAGATCTGACAATTATATCTATAACAAAAACTAATGATACCAATTATATTATTATTTTTATGACTAATAATTGTATAATACATTTCTAACACGCATGATAATAATTCCTCACAGAGATTATGATAATAATAATTTGTCACTGTGATGATAATAATGACATTTATTGTAATAATTTTGTACTGAAATAATTATCGTAATCACAGTAAACAAAATATTACTATTAACAGCTGTGTAAGGATTTATTATTATCATTATTATTATCCTCTATACAATGGTTTTAATATTGTCTTAATTATTATTGTTATCATTGCTGAAGAGAATGATTATTATTAACTTTTTAGTATTCTGTATTGTTATCTCGGTAAATAATATTTGCAATGAATTGCTGTTAATATTATATCTTATTATTATTAATATCTCTGTAAGGGTTATTGTAATTATTACCATTATCACCTGTGTAAGGAATATTGGTGTAAAATAATAATAATAATAATGATAATAATAATGCTGTTAGTTCAGCTTCATGCTGCGCGCACGTTCGGCATCCACCAGGTGGCGCTGTGATTTGTAGCTTCCTGCCCCAGGCGTCGCTCTCTATGACTCGCCGTCATCAGATCCTTGAGGTTGGCGGAAGTGCCGCGTCAGCCGGGGTTTTCAGGCTGTGTGATGGAGAGAGGGAGAATGCAGCTGCCGCAGAGCCCGAGCGCCTTGTGTTTCGATAAAGATGAGTTCATGAAGGTTGGAGCCGTTGTCTGTGGCGATATTATCCCACGCGTGACTCCTGTGTATGAAGTCACTGCACCATCAGCTGTATACGTACTGTATATGCGCAGCAGTGTCCTGTGTGACGGCAGTGCCGGGAGCTAGAGCTGACTGCCTGCTATTTCCTTATCTAAGGGGCCAGTTACCTGCAGATCTAGTGATACTGTGTATGTTAATGGTGGTACAATGCTGCCCGACCGCTGCTCTGAAAATGCGACCATTGGGAGAAAATTACCTTCTTTCCTACGAGGAGCCGCTGACTTTCAGTCACGGGACATGCGCAGAGCAGCTTTCAGTCACGGGACATGCGCAGACCAGCTTTCAGTCACGGGACATGCGCAGAGCAGCTTTCAGTCACGGGGTGTGCGCAGAGCAGCTTTCAGTCACGGGACATGCGCAGAGCAGCTTTCAGTCACGGGACATGCGCAGAGCAGCTTTCAGTCACGGGACATGCGCAGAGCAGCTTTCAGTCACGGGGTGTGCGCAGAGCAGCTTTCAGTCACTGGATGCTCGCAGAGCGGCTTTCAGTCACGGGACATGCGCAGAGCAGCTTTCAGTCACGGGAAGTGCGCAGAGCGGCTTTCAGTCACGGGGTGTGCGCAGAGCAGCTTTCAGTCACGGGACGTGTGCAGAGCGGCTTTCAGTCACTGGACGCTTGCAGAGCAGCTTTCAGTCACGGGGCATGCGCAGAGCAGCTTTCAGTCACTGGATGCTCGCAGAGCGGCTTTCAGTCACGGGGCGTGCGCATAGCAGCTTTCGGTCATGGGACGTGCGCATAGCAGCTTTGTCACGGGGTGTGCGCATAGCAGCTTTCAGTCATGGGATGTGCACAGAGCAGCTTTCAGTCATGGGACGTGCGCAGAGCAGCTTTCAGTCACGAGGCGTGCTCAGAGCAGCTTTCAGTCACGGGAAGTGCACAGGGCGGCTTTCAGTCATGGGACGCTCGCAGAGCTGCTTTCAGTCACGGGAAGTGCACAAAGCGGCTTTCAGTCACGGGACGTGCACAGAGAGCGGCTTTTAGTCACAAGGCGTGCACAGAGCGGCTTTCAGTCACGGGAAGTGCACAGAGCGGCTTTCAGTCATGAGGCGTGCACAGAGCGGCTTTTAGTCATGAGGCGTGCACAGAGCGGCTTTCAGTCACGGGAAGTGCACAGAGCGGCTTTCAGTCACGAGGCGTGCACAGAGCGGCTTTCAGTCACGAGGCGTGCACAGAGTGGCTTTTAGTCATGAGGCGTGCACAGAGCGGCTTTCAGTCACGGGAAGTGCACAGAGCGGCTTTCAGTCACGGGAAGTGCACAGAGCGGCTTTCAGTCATGAGGCGTGCACAGAGCGGCTTTTAGTCATGAGGCGTGCACAGAGCGGCTTTCAGTCACGAGGCGTGCACAGAGCGGCTTTCAGTCACGAGGCGTGCACAGAGCGGCTTACAGTCACGAGGCGTGCACAGAGTGGCTTTTAGTCATGAGGCGTGCACAGAGCGGCTTTCAGTCACGGGAAGTGCACAGAGCGGCTTTCAGTCACGGGAAGTGCACAGAGCGGCTTTCAGTCACGGGAAGTGCACAGAGCGGCTTTCAGCCACGGGACGTGCACAGAGCGGCTTTCAGTCACCACTTCCAGCACTGCTCATTATACAGTATATACACCCTGGCACTCTGCCTGACAGCACGCTGTGCCACAGATGCACTGCAGAGCCGGCTGTCAGAGTGCTGGGTATGCTTCCAGCCGTCCCCCTGTATAGAGATGACTGTAGTGGCTCTGTGCGCGTCACTATGACTGAAAGCCGTCGGCTCCAGTAAGAAAATAAGTTACCGTAGTTTTCTCCCAATAGTTGCACTTTCAGCGCAGCGGCCAGACTGCATTGTAACGCTATTATCTGCACATTATCCCTATATCTGCAGGTATATAGCATTTTCCATGGTGATGGCTCCCCTTACATTCTCCATTTTAATATATTTTTACATTTCATGACTCTGGTATCGGTAATTTTTGTGAAATATTGTATTCCTGTTGTGTACATGTATATTTCTCTCTCACTAGGACTCATTTGATGTTGACCACTTTGTGTCAGAATGTAGAAAGCGCGTGCAGCTGGAAGATCTTCGGAACGATCTTGAGATTTATTACCGTCTCCTGAAAACTGCCATGGTGGAGCTCATTAACAAGGACTACGCAGACTTTGTCAACCTCTCCACCAATTTGGTACAATATATTTCTTTATTGATTTTCGTATACTTTCAGATGTGTTAAAGGGGAATCTGACAGCAGGTTTTTGCTATGCCATCGAAGAGGAGCATGATAAATGGGGCTTACACCCAGGTTACAGCAATGTGTCACTTACTGAGCTGGGTTTTGCTATTTCACTACAATCAGTGTCTTATCAGCAGGAGATTATCACTACAGGACAACTGACCTGCATCCTAGTCCAACCACGTCCCCAGCAGTGATTAGCAGCTCTGTCACCATACAATGTACAGGTCCTTCTCAAAAAATTAGCATATAGTGTTAAATTTCATTATTTACCATAATGTAATGATTACAATTAAACTTTCATATATTATAGATTCATTATCCACCAACTGAAATTTGTCAGGTCTTTTATTGTTTTAATACTGATGATTTTGGCATACAACTCCTGATAACCCAAAAAACCTGTCTCAATAAATTAGCATATCAAGAAAAGGTTCTCTAAACGACCTATTACCCTAATCTTCTGAATCAACTAATTAACTCTAAACACATGCAAAAGATACCTGAGGCTTTTATAAACTCCCTGCCTGGTTCATTACTCAAAACCCCCATCATGGGTAAGACTAGCGACCTGACAGATGTCAAGAAGGCCATCATTGACACCCTCAAGCAAGAGGGTAAGACCCAGAAAGAAATTTCTCAACAAATAGGCTGTTCCCAGAGTGCTGTATCAAGGCACCTCAATGGTAAGTCTGTTGGAAGGAAACAATGTGGCAGAAAACGCTGTACAACGAGAAGAGGAGACCGGACCCTGAGGAAGATTGTGGAGAAGGACCGATTCCAGACCTTGGGGAACCTGAGGAAGCAGTGGACTGAGTCTGGTGTGGAAACATCCAGAGCCACCGTGCACAGGCGTGTGCAGGAAATGGGCTACAGGTGCCGCATTCCCCAGGTAAAGCCACTTTTGAACCATAAACAGCGGCAGAGGCGCCTGACCTGGGCTACAGAGAAGCAGCACTGGACTGTTGCTAAGTGGTCCCAAGTACTTTTTTCTGATGAAAGCAAATTTTGCATGTCATTCGGAAATCAAGGTGCCAGAGTCTGGAGGAAGACTGGGGAGAAGGAAATGCCAAAATGCCTGAAGTCCAGTGTCAAGTACCCACAGTCAGTGATGGTGTGGGGTGCCATGTCAGCTGCTGGTGTTGGTCCACTGTGTTTCATCAAGGGCAGGGTCAATGCAGCTAGCTATCAGGAGATTTTGGAGCACTTCATGCTTCCATCGGCTGAAATGCTTTATGGAGATGAAGATTTCATTTTTCAGCACGACCTGGCACCTGCTCACAGTGCCAAAACCACTGGTAAATGGTTTACTGACCATGGTATTACTGTGCTCAATTGGCCTGCCAACTCTCCTAACCTGAACCCCATAGAGAATCTGTGGGATATTGTGAAGAGAAAGTTGAGAGACGCAAGACCCAACACTCTGGATGAGCTTAAGGCCGCTATTGAAGCATCCTGGGCCTCCATAACATCTCAGCAGTGTCACAGGCTGATTGCCTCCATGCCACGCCGCATTGAAGCAGTCATTTCTGCCAAAGGATTCCCGACCAAGTATTGAGTGCATAACTGAACATTATTATTTGATGGTTTTTTTGTTTGTTATTAAGGCCTCTTTCACACTTCAGTCTTTTGGCGTCAGTCACTACCGACATAGTGACGGATTGACGGATCCGTCACAATTGTTGCGAAAACGGTTCTAACGGATACGTTTTTTTGACGGATCCGTTACTTGGGGGTTGTCTGGGAGAAGTATCTACTTTTTGGAGCATGCGCAATTGAAAAAACGGATTGGGGCGACGGATCCGCCGAAAAAACGGTTGCGGCGGATCCGTCGCCCATAGGCGCCCATTCTATGGAATGGCGGACGCGACGGATCCGTCGCGATCCGCCATTTCGGCGTTGACAAAAAACGTTCCAATGCCCGTCTATTTTCAGAAAACGTCCGCCAAATGTCGACGGATCCGTCGCATGGCGGATGGAACGGACGACCATCCGTCACAATCCGTCACTAATGCAAGTCTATGGGAAAATAACGGATCCGTCAAAAAAAATGACGGATCCGTTATTTGAGGAAAATGGCGGTTTTAGACTGACGCCAAATAACTGAAGTGTGAAAGAGGCCTAAAAAACACTTTTATTTGATTGGATGGGTGAAATATGCTAATTTATTGAGACAGGTTTTTTGGGTTATCAGGAGTTGTATGCCAAAATCATCAGTATTAAAACAATAAAAGACCTGACAAATTTCAGTTGGTGGATAATGAATCTATAATATATGAAAGTTTAATTGTAATCATTACATTATGGTAAATAATGAAATTTAACACTATATGCTAATTTTTTGAGAAGGACCTGTATATGTACAGCGGTGGTGTGGGAAGGGTTACAGACAGCTCAACAACTGAGCTCTGCTATATCTGCAGCAGAGAAAACTGCGACTACATCATAACTTCTGCCACCAGTAAACTAAGTGATACTTAGCTATCCCTATATAATGCTGTTGTCAGATTACATAGCAAATGCCTGCTGACGTATTCCCTTTAAAGTGGTTGTCCAGTGAAACTACCCCATTAGGACTTAATTATCACTGGGTCCTATACCGATCAGCAGAGCACTACATTTTTATGCCTGAAGGGCACTTCTATCCCCATTAGCATAGATCGGCAGTGCACATGTCTTACCGCTGGTCCATTCCTTCTCTTTTGGGCTTCCAGGAAAAGCGGAGTGCAGCATTCAGCACCTGAAAAGGGAATGAATGGCGCACGTGTCCAGCATACTCACTATCACTACATTGTAATGGGGAGGAGGGTTCCCCTCTCTACCAGTCGGTGCCGGACATAGCTCTCAGCGCCCCACAATGTAAGATGTCACAGGTCCTAAGAATAAGTGTTTACTTATTTTTCACTGGAGTACCCCTTTAACGCGCTTTCAAAAACAAAGTGGCCATTGTGAAACAGTGGAGAAGGAGCTGCTGTATCGACGTGACCACACTGGAAGCAGGAGAATCCCTGCCATCAGTGCAATGACCAGGGGAGATCGTTGCACCAAGGAACATGAATGGAGATAGCAACTACCTGCCGATAGCTCAGTTAAAAATTGCACTTTCTCTATCGCCTCATTGGGGGACACAGGAACCATGGGTGTATGCTGCTGCCACTAGGAGGCTGACACTATGCAAATAAAAAAGTTAGGTCCTCCTCTGCAGTGTACACCCCACCGACTGGAAGTAGGATATTCAGTTTAGCTTAGTGTCAGTAGGAGGTGGACACGGGTCTTTCATTAGACCCTTATCTACCTCAATGTGCGTCGTTTCTTTTCAGGTACCACGGAGGGATACAGGGTGAAGAGTCACACCTGTAGTCCCACAAAGAGACTATGAGTACGGCGTGTACTGCCACCCCGTATCCTCATATGTCTGGTCGGCAGGACCCCAGCCCCTAACACTGAAGCGTGTTGAGGTGATTCAGACCCGGGCCTGCCTCCGTCTCCCACCCACTCGCCCACCAGAGCCTGTCGGTTCGAGGAGACACGGACGTCCCACTATGCTGGATTATCGGACGTCCGATCTTGGATGGGGAGGTACTCTCCTCTCTCCCCAGGTACAGAGATAAGAAGATCACAGAAGAAAGAAGATCGGGAAAGGAAAAAAAAAAAAAAATTCCTTTATTTTAATAGTGGGCCCCTTAATTCAGGTTACCTTTGCAGCAGTTTTAGGGCTTTCCTCAACACTTCCCCCGTGCTCCGGTGGTCATGGGATGTAATCTGGGTCCCGGCCTCTTCCAGGCCTAGCTGCAGAGTGGGGCATCGGGGGTCTTTTCCCCTTTAATTTTGCGGGTATTTGGGGCTGCAGGCATTGTTTTGCAGCGTTTTTCAATCCTCTGCGCCGCTCCCCCATCCTCCGGCGGTCACCAGCTCTAATTTAGGTCCCGGCTTCTCTCGGGCCTAGCTGCAGGGCTGGCTCCGCCCCTCTTCTTCCTGCTTTTCGGGCGGGCTTTTTTCCCACCTAGCTCTTAGTCAGCTCCTTCCTGCCGGGACTTAGCTCCGCCCCGGCACTTGGCTCCGCCCCCTGGTCCCGCGATTTAGCTCCGCCCCCTTTTCCTGTCTCAGAGCAGACTTTTCAGCATGTGTCCCTGCAGTGTGCGCTTTTTCACTCCTGGTCCTGGACACCCTCTTGTGACTGCCATTTTTCCTATTGATCCAGATTGTACTTGTTTCCTGTGGAGCCTTCTCTTCCTGGCACAGCAGCCCTACAGTCTGGAGCTGAATACAGGATGACTGCACCTACTGTGAGTAGCTGCTCTGCAGCCCGACACTCTCCTCGGCTCTCCTATTCCCTAATGTTCTGGCATCAGTTAATGGGTCTGCTCATCATGAACCCACCGCCCAGGAGTTCCTACCCCGGGTGAGACAGAGGCCCCTATCCCTGGTTGGGCTTTCCTTCTGTCTCGGTCTGTGGCGGACCTCACCAGGATGTCACGTCCCTGGTGTCCGTGCTTGACAGATTGTCCCTCCCAGCCCCCCGCAGTTGCCAGTGGGTCACAGGATTCTCCATCCGGCCTTTTCAACACAGGTCACAAGAGATCCAGACAGGAGCGAAATTCTGTCCTTTTCCCGATCCATCTCGCCCTCCGGTCTGGCACGGTGAGATCCCTCTTCCAGATCCTCCTCTCCCGAGTCAGACGGGCGTCCTCGGTCATGTTTTCAGAGGAAGATTCAGACTTTGTTTCACTACAGGCCTCTAGCATGAGTGATAGGGTGCAAAGCCTTATTATTGCAGTCAACCAGACCTTAGGCATCATGGATACATCTACGGAACCCGCAGAAAAGGCGGTTTCGTTTAGACGGTCAAAACCAACTTCCAAGGTCTTTGCTCTACACACTGAATTTGTTGTGGTACTTGCCAGGGGAAAGGTGAACCATACCAGATGCTTTCAGACAGGGAAGCGTCTCGGCATCCTATATCCCTTCTCCCCTGAGCTCATCGCTAACTGGACTGATTTCTCGGCAGCGGACTCGTCGGTCCCCAGACTGTCCGCCAACATGGTCCTTCGACTTTTCTAATGCAGCATCCCTCATGGATTCCAAGGATACAAGTATAGAATCGCTGGAAAAATCAGCCTTTTGAAGTGGCTGCTTCTGCTTTGTGCCTCGGCCATTGCCTCTACCTGGGTCTCAAGGACCACAGCTAGATGGACCAAACAGCCTTGTAAGGGTACCACGGCTGGACCTCTTCCGGGGGAGCTGGCCGACCTGACGTACCAGATTTCCTATGCAGGGAAATATTTGGTAGCTGTCTCCCTAGATGCGTGTCTTGTGCAGCTCAGGTATCCAGCAATATGGTGACCATCTGGCGGAATATTTGGCTCAAGACATGGCAGGTGGACTTGTTTTCAAAGAAGTCCCTTACCAGCCTCCCTTTCCAGGGGGGCCCGTCTTTGACTACATGCTGGAACAAATTATTAAGGACGCAATGGGAGGCACGAGCGTCGCTGGCCTCCCCTGATATGGCAGTTCAGCTCCCTTTTTGTCCTTTCGCTGGTTCGTGGCGTCAGAATATTCCTCTGGCTAGCACAGACCGCGGTCTCGCCTGGCTAGAGAAAAGGCTTCCTTCAAGCCTACCCCTTCCTGGCGTTCCCTCAATTCCCATGGTAGGTCCACCAGGCCCAGACCTGGCAGATCTTCCTTGGCATAACTCGTGCTAAGGGCCCAGTGTTCCTCCCAGTTTGGGCGGGCGTCTGTTTTGTTTTTTTCTTTTTTGCAGGGATGTTTGGCTTGCCTCAGTCGAGGTCAGGGAGGTGGTATCCTCTGAAGATCATTGCGGAGGGGGTGCCGGTCTTTCTGATCGCACCAGATTGGCCCAGAAGGTTCTGGTTCGCTGAGATCGCCAATCTCCTCGCGGACTTCCTCTGGAGGCCCCAAACAGGCCAGATCTTCTGTCCCAAGGACCGATCTGCCACCAGAGTTCTTGGTTGCTCAATTTAACATCTTGGCTGTTGAATCCTTCCATTTGGCCTTTTCTCAAGGCGGGACTTGATGCTGGCCTTGACCTTAGTCCTCTAAAGGGTCAGGTAGCAACGCTTTCCATTCTCTTTCTGAAGTCCCATTTCAGAAGTCCTTGACTTCCCGTTCTCAGGTCAGATATTTAGATCTGAGAGACCTCGGTGGTTGATACCTCTTAATGGCTAACTGAAAAGATGGTAGCAAATTGCAAACCTTCGAGACTTCTCAGGCCTCTTCATCAGGCATAGACTAATTCAATTCCAAATATTTTATCTACTGGCTATCACGGTACAAGGATATATATCCGTCCCGTTCTCAGGTCAGAACTTTTCTTCAAGGAGTGGTGCATGCAGCTCTCTTGTACCGGACTCTCGTGGATCCCAAGGAGCTTAATCTTGTTCTGGAGGCTGTGGGGTTCCCCCCCTTGAACCTCCCCATGAGGCCTCACTGTCTGTTCTGTCCTGCAAGGTGTCGTTTCTGGTGGCCATCACCTCCATTAGGCGCGTCTCGGAGTTGGTGGCTCTCTCCTGTCGCCCCATTTCTTGGTTCTTCACCAAGATAAGGTAGTTTACGGCCATCGTCGCCTTTTCTTCCCAGGGTGGTGTCCTCCTTGTTACTTCAATAAGATCGTCCTTCCCACCTTTTTGTTCTGCTCCGACCTCTTCTCTGGAGCGTTCGCTGAACAGGCCAGACCTGGTCAGGGCGGTGAGGATCTATTTGTCTAGGACCACCTTCTTTAGGAAGACGGACCGTCTATTTGTCATTCCAGACGGTGCGCCAAGAGGCCTGCCAGCCTCCAAGGTTATGATTGTTCTCTGGATCAGACCTGCTATTCTGGAGGCTTACCAGGTCCGGAACAGAGTGACTCTTCCTGGGATTAAGACTCACTTTGCCTCGGGCAGTGGGCGCCTCCTGGGCGGTACACCATGGGGCATCTGCCCTACAACTTTGCAAGGCAACCTGGTGTTCCATTCACTCATTTGCCAAATGTTATAAGCTCCATACCTACGCTTTGGCAGTTGCCAGCCTAGGCGGAAGGATCTTGCAGGCGGCAGTGGTAAGTTCTCCGACCTGAATGGAGTTTTTTTTCTGCTGTTCCCACCCCAGGGACTGCTTTGGGACGTCCCATGGTTCCTGTGTCCCCCAATGAGGCGATAGAGAAAACAGGATTTTTGGTTGCTTACCGTAAAATCTGTTTCTCGGAGCCTTCATTGGGGGACACAGCACCCTCCCAAGTTGAACAGCTCTGTTTTATTGTGTTATATTGTCACAGTTTGACTTTCTATCTTTAACATGTTGCTTCTCCTACTGCTTTTTTCACTAACTGAATATCCTACTTCCAGTCGGTGGGGTGTACACTGCAGAGGAGGAGCTAACTTTTTTATTTGCATTGTGTCAGCCTCCTAGTGGCAGCAGCATACACCCATGGTTCCTGTGTCCCCCAATGAAGGCTCCGAGAAACAGATTTTACGGTAAGCAACCAAAAATCCTGTTTTTTTTTTTTTTTTTAAGTTTACCATGAAAATCTGATTTAAACAATAGGTCATCTCCTGATGACCTATTTCCTTTGCTTTTGATCCCTGAATTTGTAAAAAAAAAAAAAAAAAAAAAAAAGTAAAAAATCAGAAATTTGCCGCAAGCACTTAAATAAAATGGTTATGGAAAAATGATACCAAGCTATTGGAGTCACCGTGCATCGGAATGAACCAGGATGTTGTACTCAAGGCTCCTCTCTTGCATTGGTGTTTTTGGTTTCCTTTTGTGGGAGGCAATTGGCTTTATTGGGACATAGTGGCCATGCTGCCATCTGAAAAGAAAAAGTTTGATTTTGTTTGAGATCTTCCTATTCTTATTGTACAGGTTGGAATGGATAAAGCTCTGAGTCAACTTTCCGTACCACTGGGACAATTGAAAGAAGAAGTATTGGTATGTCTGGCATATTTCTTACATTTTGGTTATACAAATTCGTTGCAACAAAAAATGGATCTATAGATATTATAAACTTTATTTTGATAAAACCAGCAAAAGACTGGTATAAATACTGGTACCATGATTGCGCCAGTTGCATGCTCTAATCATATAGCTATCACTATATAGCTTTACTAAACTTAAATTGCCTCTTCCAATTTTCAGAGCCTGAAAACATCAGTTAATGACAGCATAAGTGCGGTAGATGAACGTCTGGCCAAACAAGATGATATACGAAAAAAAAAGGCAAGTCCATGATCCTCATGCTGATTTTTTTTTATTTTGATGGTGGTAGATCTTTATGTTACTGTGACATCAGTTTCCATGTGGATTTTGTTGACTCCTACTGAAATGAGGGATTGTATCTTCTAAACCGTAGGGCACAGTTAAGGGTCCTTTTACTTAGGCCTCTAAATTGAACTCACAGAACTACCGTATATACTCGAGTATAAGCCGACCCGAGTATAAGCCGACACCCCTAATTTTGCCACAAAAAACTGGGAAAATTTATTGACTCGAGTATAAGCCTAGGGTGGAAATGCAGCATTTACCGGTGAATTTCAAAAATAAAAATAGATCATTATTTCCCCATAGCTGTGCCATATAGTGCTCTGCACCCTTCATTATTTCCCCATAGCTGTGCCATATAGTGCTCTGCACCGTTCATATTGCCCCATAGCTGTGCCATATAGTGCTCTGTACCGCTCATATCTCCCCATAGCTGCCATATAGTGCTCTGTACCGTTCATATTGCCCCATAGCTGCCATATAGTGCTCTGTACCGTTCATATTGCCCCATAGCTGTGCCATATAGTGCTCTGTACCGTTCATATCTCCCCATAGCTGCCATATAGTGCTCTGCACCGTTCATATCTCCCCATAGCTGCCATATAGTGCTCTGCACCGTTCATATCTCCCCATAGCTGCCATATAGTCCTCTGTACCGTTCATATTTCCCCATAGCTGTGCCCCATATAGTGCTCTGTACCGTTCATATCTCCCCATAGCTGCCATATAGTGCTCTGCACCGTTCATATCTCCCCATAGCTGCCATATAGTGCTCTGTACCGTTCATATCTCCCCATAGCTGTGCCCCATATAGTGCTCTGCACCGTTCATATCTCCCCATAGCTGCCATATAGTGCTCTGCACCGTTCATATCTCCCCATAGCTGCCATATAGTCCTCTGTACCGTTCATATTTCCCCATAGCTGTGTCCCATATAGTGCTCTGCACCGTTCATATTTCCCCATAGCTGTGCCCCATATAGTGCTCTGTACCGTTCATATCTCCCCATAGCTGTGCCCCATATATGCTCTGCACCGTTCATATCTCCCCATAGCTGCCATATAGTGCTCTGCACCGTTCATATCTCCCCATAGCTGCCATATAGTGCTCTGTAACGTTCATATTTCCCCATAGCTGTGCCCCATATATGCTCTGCACCGTTCATATTTCCCCATAGATGCTCCATTGAAAGCTCTGCCATTGCTGCTGCTGCTGCTGCAATAAAAAAAAAAAAAACACATACTCGCCTCTCTTGCTTGCAGCTCCCGGCGTCCGGTCCCAGCGTCTCTCTGCTCTGACTGATCAGGCAGAGGGCACCGCGCACACTATATGCGTCATCGCGCCCTCTGACCTGCACAGTCAGAGGGGAGAGACGCCGGGAAGACGGAGCGGCGCCGGGAAGATGGAGCGACGCCCGGCGTGTGGAACGTGGACAGGTGAATATTACATACTTACCTGCTCCCGGCGTCCTGCTCACTCTGCCTGTCACACGGTCTTCGGTGCCGCAGCTTCTTCCTCTATCAGCGGTCACCGGCACCGCTGATTAGAGAAATGAATAGGCGGCTCCACCCCTATGGGAGGTGGAGCCGCCTATTCATTTCTCTAATGAGCGGTCCCACGTGACCGCTGAAGAGGGGAAGAACTGCAGCACCGAAGACCGTGGGACGGCAGAGGGAGCGTCAGGATCGCTGGAAGCAGGTAAGTATGCCTCAGCGCCCTCACCCCCTCACCTGCCGCCCACCGTGACTCGAGTATAAGCCGAGAGGGGCACTTTCAGCCCAAAAATTTGGGCTGAAAATCTCGGCTTATACTCGAGTATATACGGTAATTTACCCCAAATATTTATTTTTTTGACTGTGAGAGGCCTCTAAATTGCTAAATGATGGTGTGATGACACTGCATTTAATCTTAATTATCCAGATGTCTATTTTCAGTAAGCCAGGAGGCATAGACTGTTATATTTATGTTGACTTTTGAATTTGTGTTGATTCTTCAGTTGGTCAAGAACCATAGACTGTTGTCATATGAGCCTTAAGCATTGATTTTTAATATGTTTGAATGGCGGAGTTTGCCTCTTATATCAGTTCCTACGGCTTATGCTATCTTTGCAAGACAGTGATGTAGGGTCATTGAACAATGGATTTTTGCTCAATATGTTGATTGACCATTATGTGGGTCCTGTGGTTTGTTGACTTGCAAAACAGAAGAGGAAAAACTATACAAATTGATTTAATATTCAAACAATGCAAATTAATCTCATCACACCTTTCTCTTGACCTCTGGATGATGTCTTGAAGGACAACAGTTGTGAACTATATAATGTTTATATGCCTCTATAAGAAGGGATCCAAAGTACTAGAGACTCTTTACAAATCCACAGCCAGGGAGACTCTACAAGATAGATGCCAGAACGTCATGTCTCAATCAGGAGGGACACAGATTTGATATTCTAAGAAAATGCCAGCTTAGGTTACCACAGCCCCAGCTGAAAACAATGCAGATCTATTCCATTGACCATCATTGAACCCATTAATATGTTTGGAAAATTCAGAACTTGGACTCACTGGTCACTTGAGCCCCATGGATACCTTTGGGTAAGCCCAGGATTAGGACCCACTGGTTATCTGGCTCCATGGAGATGTTTGGAGAAGATAGGCCAGGTGACCGGAGGGTCACAACCTTGTATCTCAATGAACTATCAGCTTCCTTATCTTGTCGTTACCTCTTCTCTGTGGGTGCCACAGGTGGGGTAGTTGGCCCTGGAAGCTCCTAAGTCGCAGCTGCTCTAATCCTGACGTGCCAGCGGAAGGGTGAGACTTTGTAATTTTGCACCCTCTTGGGTATTTTGCAGGGAGTGTTTTATATGTTGTCTGTTTTGTGGTTCAGTAAAGTATTGCCACACTGTTTTACCCTCATCCTTTGTTGCCTGGGTAGTATTAAGCCCATGGTAAAAAGAAAGTGGGTGTTAACCCCTTCATGACCCAGCCTATTTTGACCTTAAAGACCTTGCCGTTTTTTGCAATTCTGACCAGTGTCCCTTTATGAGGTAATAACTCAGGAACGCTTCAACGGATCCTAGCGGTTCTGAGATTGTTTTTTTCGTGACATATTGGGCTTCATGTTAGTGGTAAATTTAGGTCAATAAATTCTGCGTTTATTTGTGATAAAAATGGAAATTTGGCGAAAATTTTGAAAATTTTGCAATTTTCACATTTTGAATTTTTATTCTGTTAAACCAGAGAGATATGTGACACAAAATAGTTAATAAATAACATTTCCCACATGTTTACTTTACATCAGCACAATTTTGGAAACAAAATTTTTTTTTGTTAGGAAGTTATAAGGGTTAAAATTTGACCAGCGATTTGTCATTTTTACAACGAAATTTACAAAACCATTTTTTTTAGGGACCACCTCACATTTGAAGTCAGTTTGAGGGGTCTATATGGCTGAAAATACCCAAAAGTGACACCATTCTAAAAACTGCACCCCTCAAGGTACTCAAAACCACATTCAAGAAGTTTATTAACCCTTCAGGTGCTTCACAGCAGCAGAAGCAACATGGAAGGAAAAAATGAACATTTAACTTTTTAGTCACAAAAATTATCTTTTAGCAACAATTTCTTTATTTTCCCAATGGTAAAAGGAGAAACTGAACCACGAAAGTTGTTGTCCAATTTGTCCTGAGTACGCTGATACCTCATATGTGGGGGTAAACCACTGTTTGGGCGCACGGCAGGGCTTGGAAGGGAAGGAGCGCCATTTGACTTTTTGAATCAAAAATTGGCTCCACTCTTTAGCGGACACCATGTCACGTTTGGAAAGCCCCCGTGTGCCTAAAAATTGGAGCTCCCCCACAAGTGACCCCATTTTGGAAACTAGACATCCCAAGGAACTTATCTAGATGCATAGTGAGCACTTTGAACCCCCAGGTGCTTCACAAATTGATCCGTAAAAATGAAAAAGTACTTTTTTTTCACAAAAAAATTCTTTTAGCCTCAATTTTTTCATTTTCACATGGGCAACAGGATAAAATGGATCCTAAAATGTGTTCGGCAATTTCTCCTGAGTACACCAATACCTCACATGTGGGGGTAAACCACTGTTTGGGCACATGGTAAGGCTCGGAAGGGAAGGAGCGCCATTTGACTTTTTGAATGAAAAATTATTTCCATCGTTAGCGGACACCATGTTGCGTTTGGATAGCTCCGGTTTGCCTAAACATTGGCGCTCCCCTACAAGTGACCCCATTTTGGAAACTAGACCCCCCAAGGAACTTATTTAGATGCCTAGTGAGCACTTTAAACCCTCAGGTGCTTCACAAATTGATCTGTAAAAATGAAAAAGTACTTTTTTTTCACAAAAAAATTATTTTCGCCTCAATTTTTTCATTTTCACATGGGCAGTAGGATAAAATGGATCATAAAATTTGTTGGGCAATTTCTCCCGAGTACGCCGATACCTCATATGTGGGGGTAAACCACTGTTTGGGCACTCTGCAGGGCTCGGAAGGGAAGGCGCGCCATTTGACTTTTTGAATGGAAAATTAGCTCCAATTGTTAGCGGACACCATGTCGCGTTTGGAGAGCCCCTGTGTGCCTAAACATTGGAGCTCCCCCACAAGTGACCCCATTTTGGAAACTAGACCCCCCAAGGAACTTATCTAGATGCATATTGAGCACTTTAAACCCCCAGGTGCTTCACAGAAGTTTATAACGCAGAGCCATGAAAATAAAAAATAATTTTTCTTTCCTCAAAAATGATTTTTTAGCCTGGAATTTCCTATTTTGCCAAGGATAATAGGAGAAATAGGACCCCAAATATTGTTGTCCAGTTTGTCCTGAGTATGCTGATACCCCATATGTGGGGGTAAACCACTGTTTGGGCGCACGGCAGGGCTCGGAAGGGATGGCACGCCATTTGGCTTTTTAAATGGAAAATTAGCTCCAATCATTAGCGGACACCATGTCACGTTTGGAGAGCCCCTGTGTGCCTAAACATTGGAGATCCCCCAGAAATGACACCATTTTGGAAACTAGACCCCCAAAGGAACTAATCTAGATGTGTGGTGAGGACTTTGAACCCCCAAGTGCTTCACAGAAGTTTATAACGCAGAGCCATGAAAATAAAAAAAAAAAATTATTTTCTTAAAAATGATCTTTTAGCCTGCAATTTTTTATTTTCCCAAGGGTAACAGGAGAAATTTGACCCCAAAAGTTGTTGTCCAGTTTCTCCTGAGTACGCTGATACCCCATATGTGGGGGTAAATCACTGTTTGGGCACATGCCGGGGCTCGGAAGTGAAGTAGTGACGTTTTGAAATGCAGACTTTGATGGAATGCTCTGTGGGCGTCACGTTGCGTTTGCAGAGCCCCTGATGTGGCTTAACAGTAGAAACCCCCCACAAGTGACCCCATTTTGGAAACTAGACCCCCAAAGGAACTTATCTAGATGTGTGGTGAGCACTTTGAACCCCCAAGTGCTTCATAGAAGTTTATAATGCAGAGCCGTGAAAATAATAAATACGTTTTCTTTCCTCAAAAATAATTATTTAGCCCAGAATTTTTTATTTTCCCAAGGGTTACAGAAGAAATTGGACCCCAAAAGTTGTTGTCCAGTTTCTCCTGAGTACGCTGATACCCCATATGAGGGGGTAAACCACTGTTTGGGCACATGCCGAGGCTCGGAAGTGAAGTAGTGACGTTTTGAAATGCAGACAGGTTCGTGTGAGATTTTTCAGCATCATTTTTGAAAAATCCGCGGGTAAAAGGCACTGCGTTTTACCTGCGGATTTTCCGCGAATTTCCAGTGTTTTTTGTGCGGATTTCACCTGCGGATTCCTATTGAGGAACAGGTGTAAAACGCTGCGGAATCCGCACAAAGAATTGACATGCTGCGGAAAATACAACGCAGCGTTTCCGCGCGGTATTTTCCGCACCATGGGCACAGCGGATTTGGTTTTTCATATGTTTACATGGTACTGTAAACCTGATGGAACACTGCTGCGAATCCGCAGCCAAATCCGCAGCCAAATCCGCACCGTGTGCACATAGCCTAATTCTAAAGGTATGTGCACACGCTGCGGAAAACGCTGCGGATCCGCAGCAGTTTCCCATGAGTTTACAGTTCAATGTAAACCTATGGGAAACAAAAATCACTGTACACATGCTGCGGAAAAACTGCACGGAAACGCAGCGGTTTACATTCCGCAGCATGTCACTTCTTTTGTGCGGATTCCGCAGCGGTTTTACAACTGCTCCAATAGAAAATCGCAGTTGTAAAACCGCAGTGAAATGCGCAGAAAAAAACGCGGTAAATCTGCCATAAATCCGCAGCGGTTTAGCACTGCGGATTTATCAAATCCGCAGCGGAAAAATCCGCAGAGGACCAGAATACGTGTGCACATACCGAAACCCTAACCCTACCCCTAACCCTACCCCTAACCCTACCCCTAGCCCTAACCCTACCCCTAACCCTAACCCTATTCTAACATTAGTGTAAAAAAAAAATTTCTTTATTTTTTTATTGTCCCTACCTATGGGGGTGACAAAGGGGGGGGGTCATTTATTATTTTTTTTATTTTGATCACTGAGATAGATTATATCTCAGTGATCAAAATGCACTTTGGAACGAATCTGCCGGCCGGCAGATTCGGCGGGCGCACTGCACATGCGCCCGCCATTTTGGAAGATGGCGGCGCCCAGGGAGAAGACGGACGGGACCCCGGCTGGATCGGTAAGTATGATGGGGTGGGGGGGGACCACGGGGGTGGGATCGGAGCACGGGGGGGGATCGGAGCACGGGGGGCGAATCGGAGCGCGGGAGGAGTGGAACGGAGCACGGGGGGGCTGGAATGGAGCACGGGGGGGTGGAACGGAGCACCGGGGGGGGGTGGATCGGAGTGCAGGGGGGGTGATTGGAGCACGGGGGGGTGATTGGAGCACGGGGGGAGCGGACAAGAGCACGGGGGGAGCGGAGCACTGGACGGAGGGGAGCCGGAGCAGTGTACCGGCCAGATCGGGGGGCTGCGGGGGCGATCGGTGGGGTGGGGGCACATTAGTATTTCCAGCCATGGCCGATGATATTGCAGCATCGGCCATGGCTGGATTGTAATATTTCACCCGTTATAATAGGTGAAATATTACAAATCGCTCTGATTGGCAGTTTCACTTTCAACAGCCAATCAGAGCGATCGTAGCCACGAGGGGGTGAAGCCACCCCCCCTGGGCTAAACTACCACTCCCCCTGTCCCTGCAGATCGGGTGAAATGGGAGTTAACCCTTTCACCCGGCCTGCAGGGACGCGATCTTTCCATGACGCCGCATAGGCGTCATGGGTCGGATTGGCACCGACTTTCATGACGCCTGCGTGGCGTCATGGGTCGGGAAGGGGTTAAGTGGAATGAGCCCTGGCCCAAGCAGTCTCGAGCCAGCAGACGATAGCACCACTGACCCCGTATTTCCACAGATGGGTTTATGCAAACACTTGTTCATGTATCTGTCTGTCCACTGCTGTCATAAACTTTACACAATTGTAAGGATCACATTCCCTATTGATATGAGGGGATCTGCCAGCAAATGCTCATTATTAAGCCTGGATAAGAGATGTGATGAAACTCCAATCAAGCGTTCTGTCATTGAATTGCTTGGCCTTTTAGACTGGGCAGTGATCTGAGGCACAGGTCATATTATTATTATTTATTTATATAGCACCATTAATTCCATGGTGCTGTACATGAGAAGGGCTTACATCAAAATACAAATATCACTTACAGTAAACAAAACTAACAATAACAGACTGGTACAGAGGGGCGAGGACCCTGCCCTTGCGGGCTTACATTCTACAGGATTATGGGGAAGGAGACAGTAGGTCGAGGGTTGCAGTAGCTCCAATGGTGTTGAGGTGGCCGTGTGGTCATTACAGGTTGTAAGCTTCCTTGAAGAGGTGGGTTTTCAGGTTTCTTTTGAAGGATCCAAAAGTAGTGGATAACCGGACGTGTTGGGGCACTGAGTTCCAGAGGATGGGGGATATTCGGAGAAGTCTTGGAGGCGATTGCGTGAGGAGCGAATAAGCTTGGAGGAGAGAAGGAGATCTTGGGAGGATCGGAGATTACGTGAGGGAAGATATTGAGAGATTAGTGTGGAAATATACGGAAGAGAAAGGTTATGGATGGCTTTGTAGGTCAGTGTTAGTAATTTAAACTGGGTACGCTGGGAAATTGGGAGCCAGTGAAGGGATTTGCAAAGAGGTGAAGCAGGAGTGTAGCGAGGAGAGAGATTAATTAGTTGGGCAGCAGAGTTAAGGATGGACTAGAGGGGTGTTAGCAGGCAGGCCACAGAGGACGATGTTGCAGTAGTCGAGGCGGGAGATGATTAGGGCATGCACAAGCATTTTGGTAGAGTGTGGGTTGAGGAAAGGACGGATTCTGGAAATATTTTTGAGCTGGAGGCGACAGGAGGTGGCGAGAGCTTGGATGTGCGGTTTGAAGGACAGGGCAGAGTCAAGGGTTACTCCAAGGCAGCGGATTTTGGGGACAGGGGAAAGTGTGATTTCATTTATTTTGATAGATAGATCAGGTACGGAAGATATGCGTGATGGAGGAAAGATAATGAGTTCATATGAACATTTATTAGGATGTTTATCAGTTTGTGAAGAGCTCCCAATTCTGGCCTTCATAATGCGGTAAATAACCTGATCCAGACAGAACATGCTGAATCTTGGGTTTGATGGCTAACTTTTCTTTGTTTCAGATGTGTGTGTTAAGGATGATTCATGTTATACGTTCTGTTGAGAAGATTGAAAACATTTTGAACTCCCAGAACCATAAAGAAAATGCCGAGCTAAACGGGTGAGACTTGGGCCTCATGCACACAGGCACATGATTGCGCTGTATAAATTCCTGTACGCCTTTACCCATCTTGATGCTTGGGGAGTTTTTTCCGCTCTGATTTTGTATGAATCTGTCAGTAAAATGAATGCCAACTAATGGTAGTTTTCTCTCATAGAAGCTATACAGGGGTACATGGAATGCCCATGTGTGTCGCTGCAGTGCAGGGCCAAAGGACTACTGTTCACATGGCTCCTAATAGTATACAGTATTTGTCAATCAGTTTGGAACAGGATAGCAGCTGTCTGTGACCTTCCCATAAGCTCTGATCATTAACAATAAGAAGGCATTCAGAATAAAATGGCATGGTTCTATAAAAATAATTTCATGTATGATTATGGTGAAACCTGTTAGAGACAATCACACAGTTGCATTAAAAAATCTCTTCTAGAGCCGTGTTCTCAAGTACCCCAACATGTTTTTAGCGTTTCTACAATACTTTACATTGGATTGTTAATGGCCCAGAAATTTTCTATGAATATTGACAAATCATGATCTGTAGGGGGTAGATGTGGACCACAGCTCAGAAACTGTTCTGGAAGGGTGGTCCTTCCAACAAAGATGTCTCATCATAGTTTGTGTAGGATAAGACTGCAAATCTGTCAAAGGAAATCTGCTGTGATCTACTGGTCTTATCAAAGATGTAATTGTTTTGGAAAGATTTCACAGCAAGAATATATAGTCCCATGCTTTACAGTCGCATATACAATAAAGAAAAGATGAGCTGGTGAAAAAGAACACCCAGCCTGTTTAATGGAGTAATCAGGCATGCTCCTTTTTAAAGGGTGGTGAGTGGAGCCAATATCATCACTTCTGGAGTTCTTACTAGTGATGAGCGAGTATACTTGTTGCTCGGGTGACCTCTGAGTATTTGTAACTGTTCGGAGATTTAGTTTTCATCCCTGCAGCTGAATGATTTACAGCTACTAGCCAGGCTGAGTACATGTGGGGGTTGCCTGTTTGCTAGGGAATCCCCACACGTAATCAAGCTGGCTAGTAGCTGTAAATCATTCAGCTGCCATGATGAAAACTAAATCTCCGAGCACTAGAAAATACTCGGAGACCACCCGAGCAACGAGTACACTCGCTCATCACTAGTTATTATGGCTACAGATCTAATGAATGGGATAGATGTGTGGGACAAAATACCTTCCACATGATGTGGTTGCGAGCAGGGGTCAGATTTACTGTTGTGGTTTTTTTTTAGATTGCTTAGAGTAAAATCCACATTGAAAATCAGTATTATAAATTGACTTGCTACAGATTAAAGATCTGTAGTGCAGATCAGTTTATGGTCCATTTTTTTCACATAGCATGCGGATGAGATTTTTGTAAAATGTTATACTTAATGCTGTTGCTGCAGTATAATCGCCCTTTGCAAACATTCCCTTAATAGGAAGGGTAGAACTATTAGAAACCGAATAAACCGTTGGACAATGACGATTATTGGTTACTCGTGTATACTGAGGCCATAGACCCAAAGATTAAGTGATGATCCAGCATTAAAGGCAATCTGTCACCACATTTGATCTATCTAAACTATTAATATGGTCATATAGGTTATAAAAAGAAGAAAGTCATCCCTGTATGTTCCATATCAGATGTCTTGTTGCTGATAAATCATCTTTTATAACTTTATATAAATGACTTCTTTTAGGATATGGAGAGGACTGTGCCTGGAAGATAACGCTGCCTCTAGAGCTTATTTTACATGAAGGGAGAGTCACCAGTGTGATTTGTAATGGCTGCTCTCCTGATCTCACTGCAGAGCTGTGTGTGATTATACCTGACACATCTGCAGGTTCCTCACGGCTTCCAATTCGCAGGCAGACAAGACTGTAATATTGTTCCAATACAGCAGAGCTCAGAGAGAATTAAAAAAGACAAATTTCATTTCTTCTGTTCTGTGTAAGGCCTCTTTCACACTTCCGTTTTTACAATCTGCACAGGATCCGTCAAAATGTTGAAATGACGGATCCTGTGCAGATTGTAAAAAACGGGTGCACTGGGCCCATTTTTCTGATGGACCCGTCGAGGCTATGTGCACCTGTTGTGTATGCGTCTTCGCAGCGGTTTTCCACTGCAAAAACGCATACACAACACAACCCAGGTTAAAAATAATTTAAAAAAATAAAAAATCGCAATATTCTCACTTTCTGGCATCCCGCGCAGCGTTACCAATGCTTGCGATGCTCCCGGCAGCTGGCGTTCCCAGTAATGCATTGCGAAATGACCCGATGACGTCGCGGTCTCGCGAGACCGCAACGTCATCGGGTCATTTCGCAATGCACTACTGGGAACGCCAAGTGCCGGGAGCATCGGTAACGCTGCGTGGGACGCCGGAAGGTAAGAATATTGGGATTTTTTATTTTTAACATTATATCTTGTTACTATTGATGCTGCATGGGCAGCATCAATAGTAAAAAGAGAGAGAGAAAGAGAGGGAATTTCCCAGATGGGAAATTCTTCCGCTCATGCTTAGTTTCAAAAGACGGAACCCATTGCTGCTTTTGACAGTCAGCGACAGATCCTGCGTCCATAGGCTTCCATTATAGCCAACGACGGGAAGCGCAGGATCCATCACTGAACGATTTTCCGACGTACAGAAAAAACATTTCTCTGTGCGTTTTCCCCGCCCGACTGACAACTATTTTCTGGCGGATCCAGTGCACGACGGATGAAACGGATGTCCGTCCGTCACAATCCATCGCTAATGCAAGTCTATGGGAAAAAACAGAAAAATTTGCTGGATCCTGTTTTTTCAAAAATTGACGGATTTCGACGGGAGCTTAAAGACGGAAGTGTGAAAGAGGTCTTAGTTACTTGTCTCACTGGTAGCCCTCCCTTCATTTAAAATATTCGTTTGAGGCAGTTTTATCTTCCAGGCAACATCCTCCCCATAGCCTGGAATATTTATATAAATTGATAAAAGATGATTTGTCAACAACACAGCTGATATGAGGCATACAGGTATAACATTTTTCAGCAGTCTGTAACCTGTATGCCCATACTAATAGGTTAGATAGGTCAACCGCGGTGACGGATTCCATTTTAATCAGGAAGGTTAATCAAAGGAATTTTTTTCTCTTCAATGGAGCAATGTTTTGCCATGTGCAGTAACACACATTCATCCAATGCTGAGCGAAACACTGTGCGACATTTTCTTATACCGATCTTAATCAAAGGACCAACGAAGTAAAATGACGAAAATTTGTCAGGAAGCAGGCTGTTTAATAAATTTATGGCATTATTTACCTGTCCTTGTGCTAGAGACGTAGAAATATGCCTGCAATCATCTGCCATAGACATGTGCTATAATTTATTGCAATTTCTGTAAATGTTAGGTCATGGGAGTGCATAAAAGTCAACACAAAAGACTTGCACACTAACATTTGTGCTTTTTTTACGCCAGTATAGTGTTGTAAAGTGTATAATATGTTCTCCCTAACTATGTGCTTTAACAGCTTTTGATTTTGCCCAGCTTTTCTTCGAGGGAGCTTGGAGTTTTACTTTGAGTGTACATTGCCCCAGGGTGCAAATGAAGAATATTTTCTGTCCAGAATTTCCAGACGGAAAATGTTCTGTGTTTAACACGGCATTAAGGAGTTCTCAAGAATTTGTTTAATATCCACAATATAATTTGACTGGCACTGTAAATTTGAAGTTACGGTAATTTTGCAGTGCAAAGAATGAAATGTGCAACTTGATCTAATCTTCCTCGCTGGACCTCTCCAGTGTTGCTTAGCACTGCACATTTCCACTGTCTGATGAGCTGATATATTAGGAGCTCTAGGTGATGGATTATGTCTTATAATGAAAGGACTTATTTTAAAACAAAAGTTATAATCATTTAATTAGTGTTAAATACATTCTTGTTTTATCTTGTTTAAAGCACATTGCTAACTGGGCAGATTTTGGAACGGATTGCAACAGAATTTAATCAGCTGCAGTTTCATGCTGTACAAAGCAAAGGCATGCCTCTTCTAGATAAAGTCAGACCTGTGAGTATATTACACATACACAGAAGCTCCATGTTTATCGTTTGTCAGATTAATAGTTATACATGCTCAGATTACATTGTTTTTGTTTCTCATTATTTTTTTAGATTTACTTTTTTACACTCTAAAAAAAGGAATGTAGCAATTTTTATTTTTGTATTAGTAATTGTTTATTTAGCTATTTATCATATAAAATTAAATGTAGTGTATTAACATTAAATTTTTTTCTTCAGCAACTAGGGTTGACATTTTTATTTGCTAGTATGTATGTATGTATGTATGTGAACATGACACTTAGGCTATATTCACACTTAGCGGTTTTTACCGCGGAACCGCCGCGATTTTGATGCTGCGGGTCCGCAGCAGTTTCCATAGCGTTTACAGTAACATGTAAACCCTATGGAAACCGCAAACCGCTGTGCACATGCTGCGGGAAAAACCGCGCGGGAACGCAGCGGTTTACAACCCGCAGCATGTCACTTCTTTGTGCAGAATCGCTGCGATTCTGCACCCATAGGAATACATTGAACCGCTTACTTCCCGCATGGGGCTGTGCCCACGTTGCGGGAAGTAAGCGGATAATGTGCGGGTGGTACCCGGGGTGGAGGAGAGGAGACTCTCCTCCAGGCCCTGGGAACCATATTTGGGGTTAAAAAATAAAAAATCTGGTTATACTCACCCTCTGATGTCCGGAGCTCCTGGGCGCTGCACGCGGCCGTCCGGTCAGAGTTGCTGTGCGACCAGGACCTGCGGTGACGTCGCGGTCACATGACCGTGACGTCACGAAGGGTCCTTCTCCCACAGCATCTTAGGAACCGGACCGCCGGGTGCAGCGCCCAGGAGATCCGGACATCAGAGGGTGAGTATAACCAATTTTTATTATTTTTAACATTACTATTGATGCTGCATATTGCTGCATATGCAGCATCAATAGTATAGGCGGAAACCCGCAGCGGAAAACGCGGAACAAACCGCGATAAATCTGCAGGGAGAACCGCAGTTGTTTTGCCCTGCAGATTTATCAAATCCGCTGCGGGAGAACCCGCAGGGACCCGACGCAAGGTGTGAACATAGCCTAAGGCCTGAGTCACACAACCGTGTAACATGGCTGAATGCTATGCAATGAAACCTCGCATAGCACTGACCAGTGATATTCTGTGGGGCAGCTCAGATTTGAGATTTTCTCTTGCTGATTCGGCTGGCGAGAACAATGGCTGCGATTGGCAGCAAGACTCGGCTCACTTGCACCCATACACGTGTATGGGTGAGAGTGACACAACGCACAGCACCCGAGTGCAGTGCGATTCCCACCGACACCAGCAGCAGAGGAAATGGAGAAATGAATTTCTCCGCCTCCTCCGCAACTGTTTTCCTATCCTGTCATGTGAGAGGATCGGAGCACAGACGCATGACACTCGGCTCCCACTCGCAGCACAGCAGGAGCCGAGGGTCATTAGCATATCGCATCGGATGCCATACGCTAGTGTGACTCCAACTTTACTGCAAATACTGCATCCAAAGGCCATAGGAGACTGGTCGGTGGTCGACCGTATCTCCTATACTTTGGCTGTCTTAGCTGTGAACTAGGCACACCACCTGGGCTATCCAGTTTACAGCTCTGGGGGGAGCCCGGTGCCATTTTATTGTAGTCCAAAGCTGTGCTCTGAGCTGCAATTTACCCATCACCACTCGCACGGTGTTCAGCGGCTACCGATAACAGAAGATCCGTGCAGCAGCGGTGAGAACTGCACAGGTCAGGGAGCCTGATATTGCACTGCTAATGCCAGGACACCAAGTGTACTCATGGCAAGAAGAATTCGCCTCTACAGCTCTGAACTGTGAGAACAATGCTGCTGAGTGACCTCTTCCAGTGCTGAGAACAGATCAGTAGCCTGTCACCAGTAGCACAATGTCCGCCTGCCCAACCTATGTTCACCACTGCTGTCACCGCAGTATTTAGCTCACAGCAATGAACTCATGACACTACTGAATTCTGAGCACTGTCTCCGTTTGCTCAGTCAGTGTAAAGCCTCATTCACTTGCCTGTAATGCAGGGACATTTGAATGCGGCTTTACTGCTGCGCCTGCTAAGTGCATCTGAAGTCTGCTGTGCTTTGCAGACACATCGATAAAGCCTCACTCAGACATGCCTGCATTACAGACACATGAATGAGGCTTTACACTGAGCAGAACCATGCATCTAATGCTATGTGATTGTCTGCTTAGCCATGTATGTAGTCCCATCACGTGTGATAGTCTACAGAGCCATGTATCTAACCTAATGTTCTCATGTGTGATAGTCTGCTGAGCGATGCGACTAACCCTATTATGTGATGCCATTTATCTATCATGTGTGATTCAGTGAACAGAGCAGTGCCATCTAACCATATCGGCGATGACAGCAGTCCCCTATGACACTGTTCACATGTTAGTATTTCTTTGACGTAACCAACACAATGTCTTCACCCTGTGATCCTAAACTTCATCTTCCCTTATCATTTTTAAAACGCCCGGAATGGGAGGGCATGAGTGACCTGTCCACATTTACTGCAGTTATAATGTGACCTTGCACTACATGAAGTTTCAGCAGCTGCACTCCCTAGTGATAAAGTTGAAGATATCAAGACTTTTTAAACTACTTTTCATCATATTTTATACCATTAAAAATCAAGTAAATCTTTAATTCAACTTTTTGAATTGTTGAAAACATTTTAGGGAATGACCGGGTCCCAGGCAAGTTTTAATACTATTGCACAAAATTGTTTCTCCATATTTCAACACGTTTTGAGGCAATTGTGCTGTTTAAGGGTTTATTTCAAGAAATTATTTTTGTATGTTCTGAGCGTCATTAAGGGTTTCTCCAGGAATATGATTAAATGGCACATAATTGAAACTGCATGCCTTTCTTGTCTCATGTCAGAATGGGTTGCCGCCTGAACAGACACTGCTACAGAGTTCTGTGTCTCAACTGTCAGAGAAGCAGTATTGTAGACATAAGTACAAACCTCAGTGTGCTAGCAGACAGTGCTATGACATTAAACGACATACATCTTTTTTTTTTTTTTAAACATAAATTTTTATTTACAAATTGTGTCAAGCATTACATCTTATTGACATTAAATTCTTAATAATTAACACAACGTTATGGGGATTAGGGAAGGGAAGAGGATAGGGGAAATGGTGACATTACAATAACTATCCAATCACATTCTCTATATGCAAATCTGCAAAGTCATTTAAGAACGGTATTTAAACGGAAAGATAACCAATTGTTCCATTTTTTCTGAAATTGAGCTATATTATTATTAGATGTAGCGATTATTTTTTCTGATAGGCAATTTTCGTTGATCAGTGATACGACCTCGGGCAGTGAGGGGCACCTGGAGTTTTTCCAGTAACTAGCAATTTTGAGTCTTGTTGCTACAATAATATGTACAATCACTGTACGGAACTCATAGGGAAACGAGTCCAAATCAATAGCGAGTAACGCCTGCTGTGCATTAAGAGTCACCGGTATACCACAAATCTGGAACATCAGATGATCTATGGCTGCCCACAGACGTCTAATTCTGTCACAACTCCACCATATATGTAGCATGTCTGCACAGGGGTCTCCACACCTCCAGCACGTGTCTGGGGAACTGCAGAACATCCTGGACAATCTACTGGGAGTGAAATACCACCGATATAACAATTTCCTGGCGTTTTCTATGTGGTTAGTACATTTAGATTGGCTTCCAATAATTAAGAAGGATGCCCTCCACTGATCCGGTGTGAATGTGCAGTTTAGGTCTTTTTCCCACTTTTGCAGGTATGTAGTTAGAGAGGGCAGAGTATTCTCCAACATACAGTCGTAGCTTGTGGACAGCGCTCTAATCTGTGATGTCGGGTTCATCAGCATAGAGTAAAGTTTAGATGGCGGTGCAGGCATCTGTTTTTTCCTTTCAGTTAGGAAATGCCGGATCTGCAAATATTTGTAAAAATCCCTTTGAGGAACATTGTATTTATCTCTCAATGATGTAAAAGTAATTAATTCCTCCCCCTCATACAAGTTCCCAATTGAGGTGGTTTTGGGTAAATTCCAATTTTTAAGTTTGAGGTCCGGGATACAATGCTCCAGTGTCTCTATAGGAGCTTTGAGGAATGCGGTTTGTATAAGGCCTAATTTATTAGTCAACACACTCCATAGCTCCAGAGCCGCGTCTATTGTTGGGGACATTTTTAGGTTTCTATTAGGGACTTTAGTTTGATGTGCATGGTAAAAAGCTGAGACATTGGAGGTTCTCATCAAATGTTTTTCAATTGCTATCCAGTGCCGATCATCATCATTATTCCACATGAATCGTAACTGTTCGAATAATGCGGCCCTGTAGTACCGGACCACTGAGGGGCACCCCAGGCCACCCTTACTCATAGGGATGTAAAGCGTGTCCGCTTGGACTCTGGGTTTTCTCTCTTGCCAAATGTATTTTAAAATCATTGCTTGAATCTCTTTTAATATTTTCATTGGGAATATGATGGGGAGATTGCGGAACAAATACAGTATTTGTGGGAGAATGAACATTTTTACCGATGCAATCCTGCCCAGCCATGATAGTTCGTGTTTCTTCATACGTAACATGTCAGTTTGGATTTTCTTCCTCAGAGACTCATAATTCAATGATAGCATTTTATCTGCCGAGAGAGTCAGCCGAATACCTAAATACTCAATATGGTCATTTTCCCACTTAAAAGGGTACTTATTCTCAAAGCTTTTGGGGTGTTTTGTGAGAGGGGTCAGGTTTAATACCTGGCATTTAGACACGTTCAGCTTATAATATGATATTTTAGTATATGAATCGATTACTTGCATTGCTGCCGGTAATGATTCTGTCGGGTTTGTTAACGCTAGAATGATGTCGTCAGCAAATAAGCCTATTTTGTGTTCCGTTTTATTCACCTGAATTCCTGATATCATCGAGTGTGATCTAATTTTCTGCGCTAGAGGCTCAATCACCAAAGCGAATATAAGGGGTGATAGCGGACACCCCTGTCTCGTCCCGTTAGTAATAGTAAACCTGTCCGACATCATTCCAGAGACAGAAACCGATGCTGATGGGTGAGAATATAGCAGAGTGATTGCTTTAGCAATATTACCCGTAAATCCGAATCTGGCCAGAACCTCAAACAGGTATCCCCAATGCACCCGATCGAACGCCTTCTCCGCGTCCAGGGATAGGAGCAGAGAAGGCGTCCGGTCCCTCCCCGCCACATGGATGAGGTCAATCATTCGTCTGGTGCCGTCCAATGTCTGTCTAGATTTGATAAATCCAACCTGGTCTCTGTGCACCAGGGAAGGGATCACATCGGAGAGTCTATTTGCTAAGATTTTGGAGTACAGCTTGAGGTCAGTATTTAGTAGGGATATTGGCCTGAAATTACTTGGATGATCGGGAGTTTTTCCTGGCTTGGGAAGAGGGACTATAGTCGCTTGTAACATTTCTTCTCGTATTTTGCCTGTTTCAAATATATTTTGGAAGACTAATAATAGATGTGGGGACAATATTTGGTTGAATAACTTCAAGTATTCATTAGTTATACCATCCGGTCCTGGGGATTTATTATTTTTTGTTGCCTGAATGGTTTGTTGGATTTCTTTTTGGCTTATAGGTTGATTTATTGCCATCAATTTATCCTCTGGGATTTGGGGTAAAGATATGCTATTCAGGAAATTATTAATTAGCTCAGCGTTGGGTTGTGGGATAAGGTTGTCGGTCTTGAGATTATAGAGTGAGGAGTAATATCTTGCGAAAGTATTCGCAATTTCTTTAGGGTTGTATATTTTGTTCTTTTGATCATCTTGTATGTGAGCTATTTTTTGCTTTGTTAATCTCGCTTTAATCTTATTGGCAAGTATTTTACTCGCCTTATTCCCCTGCCAATAATATTTAGCTTTATTCCTCCTCAAATTATGCTCATATTTATATTGGAATAGCTGATATAGTTCGTATCTTGCCTTTTGTAGTTTCCTATATACCGTGGGTGATGGGCTATGTTTATGGATGTTTTCCATTGTTGCTATATTTTTATTGAGCTCTTCTATTTGTCGCATTCTCAATTTTTTGTGTTGCGCTGCTATCTGTATTAGCCGCCCTCTTATATAGGCCTTGTGGGCGCACCACACTGTGGTCGGGGATATGTCAGGGGTACTATTGATATCAAAAAATTCCTGGAGAAGGTCGTTAAGTTGGGATTTAATATTATCTGAGGCTATTAAGAAGTTATTAATTCTCCACGGAGAATAAGTTAAATTATTGTACGTCTCTTTAATTTGGCATGTTACAGGAGCGTGGTCCGACCAGGTTATGTTCCCAATTTTTGCTGATTGTATATTTTGTAGGAGCCATTTATCCACTACTATTAGATCTATTCTTGAATATACTTTATGTGGGTGGGAGTAATATGTATAATCCCTTTCAGAAGCATGAAGGACCCTCCACGTGTCATACAATTCTTCTGATATAAGACACTGGGACAGCGCATGGGATTGGGACTTTTTCTTTGAGCACCAAGATTTGTCTATGTTGGGGATCGGGACGAGGTTAAAATCTCCACAGATTAGCAGGGATCCTTGTTTTATTTTGGATAATTTAGTTATGAGGTCTTTAATAAAAGTGATTTGACCTGTATTGGGTGCATATATAGATGCAATTGTATACACCTTGTTATTGATGCTACATATCAATATTACATATCTGCCTTCATCATCCAGAACGCTATCAACAAGCTGGAACGCTACAGTGTCTTTTATTGCAATCGCTACCCCTCTCTTCTTTTTCGCCGCATATGACACATAGATATGGGGATAATTTTTATGTTGTAGTCTATGGGTATCATCACGATTTAAATGAGTTTCTTGGACACATAGTATGTCCGCTTTGAGTGCCTGGGCTTCCTTCCATAATAACGATCTCTTGAAAGGGCTGTTTAGGCCTTTCACATTAATGCTAGATATTTGAAATACCATCAGTTACAAAAAAGAAAAAAAAATTCAATCAGTCACCAGATACAGGATAATAATAAGGGAAACAAAGGGGTTAAAGTAATTAAAAACAACCAGAACAAGTACAACTTGTACAACTCAGAGTCCGGTTCTATGTGAACCAACTGGATAGTCGTTCCTATCCAGTATTAAAGGGGGGGAGAGAATAGAAAAAACGAAAGCAATATTCTCATGCCCCTTCAACCTGCCAGCCAGGCAAAAAAATAACAGTGTGGTGTCCTGGCATAGGCACACAGGGGATACATATGGTAACAGAGTACTTGCGTGAGAATCAGGTCCATTCTTTGTTCAGTGTCGGGGGTCTTTTCTTTAGTGGGGAGCTGGTATCTTCATCCACTGATGTCAGGGACCATTCCTGGAGCAGGGTCATGGCCTCTCTGGGAGACGCAAGGACGTGTGAAGTTCCGTTTTTCGTCACGATGAGCTTTACTGGATATCCCCACTTGTAGACAATACTGTTGTCCCGTAGAATCTTGGTTGCGGATGAGAATTCTCGCCTCCTGTTCAGGGTTGTCGCAGACAAGTCGGTGAACACCAGAATGTTCCGGAATCTTTCTGGAAGTTCTTGCTTTGCTGACGCTGACTTGGTCACTGCCTCCTTGAAATGGTAGAAGTGCAGCCTGGCTATCACGTCTCGCGGTGCGGAGCTGGGAGCAGACTTTGGTTTGGGGATCCGATGTGCCCTGTCAATCAGCAGGTCCCTCTGTTCTGCTGACGGCACCAGAATTGTGAAGAAGTCCATTAGAAACTCCTTTAGTGTATCCGCTGACACACTCTCAGGGATTCCTCTGAAACGTAGGTTATTGCGCCTGGATCGGTCTTCTAGGTCTGCAAGCTTCAGTTTTAGGGCCATGATTTCTTCGTCCGCTTCATTATGCGCGTCTACTAGTTGGTTGTGCGCCGTAGTATATTCCTCCAGTTTCCCCTCTATGTGTGAGGTTCTGTCGCCAATCTGCGTTATTTCTTTATGTAGCTCAGTGAAAGCCGTTGTGATATCAGTGTGAATGGCTTGCTTCAGGTCTCCCAGCAGGGATTTGAGTGTGGCTACAGTGACAGGGGCAGAATTGGAGTCTGTAATAGGAGAGTCTGAGGAGACGGTCAGGGCTGTGTTTAGTGGCTGTAAATCTTCAGGCTCTGAACCTTCAGCATTCCTAGCAGGGGGGAAAAGCAGGGACTGCAGCGTTGGTGAATAGCTCTGTGTGCTCAGGGATCTTTCAGTTTTGCTGGGAGTTTGGGGCTGGTGGAGTGATTCACTGTGCAGCTCTGACCTTTGCTTCACACTGCCATCACTCCTGCTGCTGCCGGCGGCCGCGTGGTGAGAGTTGCGGTCGCCATCTTGGATCCAACTACCCATCGCTTCAAAGACCTGGACCCTGCTGGGCGCCTGCCCCCTCCTTCTCCCTCGCTTCATTCCTGGAGTGCACCACCGCCTGGCTTATCTTATCTTCAGATCTGACCTCCTCCGGTCACCTCACTGTGCTTTGGGCCGCTTATGATAGCTGGTGGTTAGGGAGCTCGAGCCTCGCACGTCCGCTCAGCTCCACATCCGGTCACGCCCCCCGACATACATCTTTTTACTGAATGAGCACAAAGGTTTTTTTAATTTCTTTAGGAGAAGATTTATTCTCTGTCACAGCCTTGCTCTCGCAGATCACTGAAGTATTTGTGCTTATGATACTATTGACAGTTGAGACCCGTCTTGAAAGTGGCGTTTCTAGATTACAGCCCATCTTAACACATGACTGCTATGGGCTGCAGTTTGAATTGTGTGACAGGTCATTTTATCACATGTAGAATCCCTTTAGAGTCTGATGTTCTTTTTGTTACTTTCAAAATTTGTTGTTGTTTGCTAACACAAATGTTGTTTCTGTTTCTACCTTTAAGCGTATTGCTGGCATCACAGCTATGTTACAACGCTCTCTGGAAGGTCTCTTATTAGAAGGCCTTCAGACCTCTAATGTGGATATAATTCGTCACTGCTTGAGAACATACGCAACGATTGACAAAACAAAAGATGCCGAAGCACTTGTTGGTCAGGTGCTGGTAAAACCATATATTGATGAGGTATGTCTTAAAGTATACAACTACTTTGTGTGAAAATCTCCATATTCTTAGCTATAGAATGCTTGTTTATATTCCCATCACTCTTACTGGCATACCTCATATTTGGATGCAGAAAGTTTCTGTCAGTGTAACAAGACTGCAGCCATTTTGATTTTTGTTATGATTACCCCCTTTCTAAAAGGTGTTCGGTTAGTGTCAAGCTGGCAAATCTAATGCATTGCAGTTTTGGGTATTGCAATGCATTAGACAAGTGATAAGAGACGTAAATGTTGAAGTCCCACTTTTATTTTTTTTTCCACCCACAAACTATGCTATGACAATCTATCGCAAAAGTAAAATGATGGTCACTCCCTCCCGAGCCCTGCCGTGTGACCAATGAGTTTTGCAACATTCAGGAGAAATTGTGTAACAAATTGATTGCTTTTTTACATATGTACCCTTTGAAAATGAATCTGGGGCTAAAACAACATTTTAATAGTAAAAATGTAATCATTTCTTACCCAAAGGTATAAACACCTGTGACACACCTGTGCTGTCAATGTGAATACTGAGGGCTGCAGTTTGTAAAATGGGGTCAGTTATGGGGGTTCTGCTGTTCTGGGCCCTCAGTGGCTCTGCCAATGTGACCTGGCATCCGGAAACCATTCCAGCAAAATCTGCACTATAATATAGAGCTCCTTCCCTTCTGAGCTTGACACTGCATAAAAAGTAGCTTCCAACTACCTATGAGAGTATTCAATCAAATAATGCAGCACCACTCTGTAGCGCCAAAACTTGCAAACATGAAATATGAAAATGTAATTGCATTCCTTCACTAGGAATATGAAAAATTGAGAAAGTTTAGCACATAAATTGGCCGATTTATGTGTACCTGGTAGCAACGATAAGGCATTTCTCGTTTACCAGGACTTAACAATGCCAATCCTCTCTTAGAATAAAGTCTTCATCTGTATGGGAACCTGTGAATCCTCTCTTAGACTAAAATCTATATCTCTGTGGAGGGGTAGGGTCCTGCCTTGATTAAAAATGCCTGTAGCTAAGAGGCGGATTGCTCAGTCAGAAGGCTAATAATGAATACAAATTTCAAAAAAACAACCGTCACATCCAAACATAGACTAGGTCTGAACAGGTGCTAACCTAGAGTCACCATCTCATAAACAATCAAATGAATAAGGCGCTACAGGGTGCTGCCTTACTTGATTAAATATGCGTTGGTGACTCTAGGTTAGCACCTGTTCAAACCTAGTCTATGTTTGGAAGTGACTGTCAGTATTGATATACTCTGGAGAAATTGCGTAACAATCTGTGAGGTCCATTTTAAATAGGCCTTTTAAAAATTAAAAATTGTGGGCTAAAACATTTTAGTGAGAAAAATACGGTAAATACATTTAATTTCCACAGTCTAATGTTGCACTATTCTGTTTATCAGCTGTCTGTTTAAAATGCTCAATACACCCCCTAGACGAATTCCTCAAGAAGTGTAGTTTCCAAAATGGGGTCACTTGTGGCGGGTTTCTGCTGTTTTGTCACCTCAGCGGCTCTTAAAATGAGATGGCACCCATAGTCTCTTCTTGCAAAATCTGTGCTTAAGGGTATGTGCACACGTTGCGGATTCGTGTGCGAATTTTTCCACGCAGATTCTAAAAAAATCTGGTAAAACGCTCTGCGTTTAACCCGCGGATTTACCGCGGTTTTCACATGCCATTTTTACACCTGCGGATTCTGATTATGTAGCAGGTGTAAAATGCTGCGGAATCCGCACAAAGAATTGACATGCTGCGGAAAATAAACCACAGTGTTTCCGCGCAGTATTTCTTTATTGCCTCTCATTGGGGGACACAGGAACCACGGGCGTATGCTGCTGCCACTAGGAGGCTGACACTATGCACAAAAAAAGTTAGCTCCTCTCTGCAGTGTACACCCCACCTACTGGCATTATACTCTTCAGTTTAGCTTAGTGTCAGTAGGAGGTGGACAGGGGCCTTTCATTAGACCCTTATCTACCTCAATGTGCGTCATTTTTCTTTAGGTTCTCTGGAGGGATACAGGGTGAGCAGTCACACCTGTAGTCCCACTATGCGGACTATGAGTACGGCGTGTACTGCCACCCCGTATCCTCATAGATCCCTCTCCAGGACCAAGAGCCTCGCACACAAACGTGCTTAGAAGTCCAGTCCTGGCTCCGTCCCCCACCCACTCGCCCACCAGAGCCTAACGGTTGGAGGAGACGAGGACGTCCATCACAGTTCTGTGGACGTCTCATTCCCCTCAGGTTGGTAACTGCGTGGGATGTTTAGGTGAGTATTTCCCCTAAATTTCCCAGATCTTCCCCTGTCCTCCCTCGCAGTGTGGGGGAGTAGAAGTCCCTAAATGCGCTGCACGATCTTCTTATGGCGGCGCTGACCTTTATTTTTAATAGGGATCCCAGGGGCACCAACACGAGCAGTATCTCTTCGCTTCCTCCTGAGCTCCTCATCGGGGCCGCAATGCTCTCTCTGCAGCCGCACTGCTCGGCGGCCGCAATGTCTCCTCTTACAGAGGCACAAGCTGCCGCTCCCCCCTGCGGCTGCAATGCGTCCTGTGTCTGCGCGGTGGCCTTGGCAGGCTGCCGCGCTACTTACTCCCTGCGGTGCACTGCTTCGGCGCTGCGATCCTCTCTCCGGCGGTGCCGGCCTCTCATTTACGACCTGGCTTCGGCCGGGGCCTACTTCCGGCGCCGCGACCCCGACACTTACGTTCTCTCGGGCGGCCTTGGCAGGCTGCCGCGCTGCTCAGTCCCTGCGGCGCACTGCTCCGGATCCGCAGTTCTCTTTTCCGGCAGCGCCGGCCTCTAATTTATGTCCCGGCTTCGGCCAGGGCCTACTTCCGGCGCCGCGATCCCAACTTTTTTCCCGCCCGACAACCTCCTCCACGCATTCTCCGCCCACCAGCGCCATCTTGGTGCTCCTGGGCGCTCAGCGGGTTCCATCCCCACCTTGCTGGTGCCACACATCGCCGCTCCACTACCTTGCAGAGCGCGCAGTTTGGCGTTTTTCCTGCGGTTCCTCATCTTGAAGTGCGGCAGGAGATCACATCGCCTCCTGTCTAAAGACTTCCCCGGAGGTCCACCCGCAAGCCGGACAACTTCCTCCACCTGGACCCCGTTTTCGGCCGTGAGTAGCTCTGCACTGCAGACTGACACTTCCCTCTGCCCCCCTGTCCCCTAACCCTCTGGCATTTTCTTCAGGGACCCTTCATAATGTCTACCACTAAGGGAGACCGCTCTCGTCCTCCTACGTCTTCCTCTTCTGCTTTAGTCAAATACTTTGCATGTTCATCCTGTAACTGCAAACTTCCCTCAGGTCAGTCCTCTCCGCTCTGTCAGACCTGCAGCAACCCGATTGTTCCCACCACCCAGGATCCCCCAGCTGCTCCGCTTGAGAGTGATACCCCCACCCCTAGCTGGGCCTCCTCTCTGTCACAATCGGTAGCGGATCTAACTCGGGTGTCTCAAACTCTGGTGTCCGTGCTGGATCGATTACCCCTGCAGACCCCCGCAGTAGCCAGTGGGTCGCAGGAACCTCCGTCGGAGCCCTCCATTATAAGCCGCAAAAGGTCCAGACAGGAACGCCGGTCTGAGTCCTCCTCTCACTCCATCTCGCCACAGGGTCCTTCTCTGCGGTCGACTTCACCCCCTGTCCTCCTCCCCTGAGTCAGGCAAGGCGTTCTCTGATGCGCCCTTGGAGGATATTTCGGAGCTGGATTCTAACCAAATCGCTACAATGAGGGATATAGTTCAGAATCTCATTGGAGCGATAAATCAGACCTGTGGCATCAAGGATACCTCTACGGAACCCGCAGATCAGGCGGTTTCGTTTAGACGGGCTAAACCACCTTCCAAGTTTTTTGCTCCTCACCCTGAATTCGAGGAGATCATGACCAGAGAAAGAGAGAATCCGACCAGACGCTTTCAGAGAGGAAAGCGACTTGGCGTTTTATATCCCTTTTCTCCGGAGCTCACCGCTAATTGGACTGCTTCTCCTTCTGTGGATCCTCCAGTTTCCAGGCTGTCCACCAACACGGTCCTTCCACTGTCCGGCGGAGCATCTCTGAAGGATTCTAGCGATAGGGTCATAGAATCCTTCGCTAAGTCAGCCTTTGAAGCGGCTCCAGCTACTCTATGCCCGGCTTTTGCTTCCACTGGGGTTTCAAAATCCATAACCAAATGGGCCAAACAACTCCATCGGGGCATCCTGGACGGAGCTCCACCCGGACAGCTGGCGGAGCTTGTCAACCAGATTTCTCACGCGAGTGAATACCTGGTCTCTGCCTCCCTGGACGCCGCGTCTTATGCGGCTCAGGCATCCAGCAATGCTGTTGCCATGCGCCGGACCGTTTGGCTCAGGGTCTGGCAGGTGGATTTGTCTTCTAAAAGTCCCTTACCAGTCTGCCTTTTCAAGGTTCACGTCTCTTTGGTTGTAAGCTGGACCAAATCATTAAGGATGCCACTGGGGGCACAAGTTCTCTTCTTCCCCAGTCCAAACCTCGTCGTCCTCCTCCTAGACTGCAATTTCGGTCCTTTCGGCCCTTTCGTCGCTTCGCGGCGTCAAACTCCTTTTCCGAGCAGCAACAGAGGCCACAGATACGTCAAGAGAAGAAGGACCCACTCCTTCCTGGTGTCCTCGCTACTCCCAGAGTAGATCCTCCAGGTCCAGGATTGGAAGATCCACCTTGGGATAAAGGCTCACTCTACCCGGGCAGTTGGCGCCTCCTGAGCGGTACACCACAGGGCTTCCGCCCTACAGCTTTGCAAAGCGGCAACCTGGTCTTCCATCCACACGTTCGCCAAATTTTACAAGGTCCATACCTACGCTTCCCCGGACGCCAGCCTAGGCAGAAGGATTTTGCAGGCGGCAGTGGTGAGTCCTTTGACCTGATGGAAGTCGGTTTTTCCCACCCCGGGGACTGCTTTTGGATGTCCCATGGTTCCTGTGTCCCCAATGAGAGGCGATAGAGACCATGTTGTGGTGGCAAAACAGGAGAAAAAACAGGATTTTTGGTTGCTTACACAGCACCCTCCCATGTTATTCAGTTTCTGTTGTTCTATGTTCTATGACTGTTCATACGTTTACAGTTCTCATGTTTGTTGTTATGGTTTCCAACCTTATTTATCTCCTACTGCTTTCTCACTAACTGAAGTGTATAATGCCAGTCGGTGGGGTGTACACTGCAGAGGAGGAGCTAACTTTTTTTGTGCATAGTGTCAGCCTCCTAGTGCCAGCAGCATACACCCATTGTTCCTGTGTCCCCAATGGAGGCTCCGAGAAACAGATTTTACAGTAAGCAACCAAAAATCCTGTTTTTTCTCCTGTTTTGCCACCACAACATGGTGTCCGCAGTCTGTTATGACAAATTCAGTGCTCGAAATGTCAAATAGCACTTCTTCCCTTCCGAGCCCTGCCGTGTGTCCAAATAGTAGTTTTCCCCCACATATCAGGGCATCGGCATACTCTGGAGAAAATGGATCACTCAATTTGTTGTGCAGTTTCTCTGGTTACCCTTGTGAAAATGAAGAATTTGAGGTTAAAGCTAAAATTTTTGTGGAAAAACATAATTTTTCATTATTTTCTTCCACATTGCTATTATTCCCCTGAAGCACCTGAAGGATTAACATTCATGAATGCAGTTTTGAATAGCATGAGGGGTGAAGTTTTTACAACGGGGATCTTGTTTGGGGGCTTTCTGAGATATAGGACATATGCTGACATATGTTTTGAGATCATGAACATAATTGTTTTGACAGCACAAAAATGTGAATTTAAAAAAAAAAAAAAAACCCTCACATGGCCATTTTGACCAAAAAAGTTATGGCTTTTGGAAGAAGGTGAGCAAAAGATGAATATGCAAAACCAAAAATGACCCTGATTGTTAAGGGGATAAACAGTAGATCATTTTATGATGACCCATTCCCTTGAACCATACAAACAATAGTAATTCTTACAGTACAATTCATCCCTCTAGGTAAATTGTTCTTGCTAACTTTGAGGATTTACTCATGCCTCATATTTTACATATGTTCTACTTCAAAGGCAAGTGTAGCCCTTTTCAGAAGTTCTCAGTTGAGATGCATATTTCATTTATTTACGGTAGGTCACACTAGTAATTTATTTTATTTTGACAGGTTATAGTAGAACAATATGTACAATCCCATCCAAATGGTCTGCAGGTTATGTATAACAAGCTTCTGGAGTTTGTTCCCCACCACTGTCGACTTCTGAGAGAGGTAACCGGAGGAGCCATTTCAAGGTACAGTTAAATTTGCATGTATTGTCTAATGCTAAAAGTTAGTAATCTGTCTTTTTATATAATTTGTATTGCTCCTTTTTTTTGTTTAACCCCTTTCCGACATCGGGTGTAATAGTACGCCGATGTCGGACTCCCTCCCTCCTGGCACATGTCAATTGTTTTGAACAGCTGACATGTGCATCTAACAGCCGCGGGTGGAATCGCACTCCACCCTCGGCTGTTAACTAGTTAAATGCCGCTGTCAAACTCTGGCAGCGGCATTTAACTTGCGCTTCCAGCAAGCGCGCCGGAAATCCTGTCCATCGGCGCCAGTGTCACATGACCGTGTGTCGCTGATGCGTTGGCATGACAACCAGTGGTCTCCAGCAGACCTCAATGGTAGTCACTGCCGGATTGCTATGTATTGCATACATCACCTGTATGTAGCAGAGCCGATCGGGTTATGGCAGCTTCTAGTCTCCTATTAAAGCATGCCAAAATTGAAAAAAAAAAAGTTAAAATCACCCCCCTTTCACCCCATTCAAAATAAAACAATTTTAAAAAACCATACACGTAGTATCGCCGCGTTCAGAATTGCCCAATCTATCAATATAAAAAAAGAAATAAACCGATCGATAAACGGCGTGACAAGAAAAAAGTAAAAACTCCAGAATTACGTTTTTTTGGTCGCCGCAACACTGAATTAAAATGTAATAACCAGTGGTCAAAAGATCATATCTGCGCCAGTATAGTATCATTAACCCCTTTCTGCCATATGATCGCGGCCAGGTGTCAGCTGCCTATCGCAGCTGACATCCGGCACTATGTGCCAGGAGTGGTCACGGACCGCACCCCGGCACATTAACCCCCGCACACCGCGATCAAACATGATCACGGTGTGCCGGCGGTGCAGGGAAGCATCGCGCAGGGAGGGGGCTCCCTGCGGGCTTCCCTGATACCCCCGCAGCAACGCGATGTGATCGCGTTGCTGCGAGGGTCTCCTTACCTCCCTCCCTGCAGCAGGCCCGGATCCAGTATGGCCGCGGCATCCGGGTCCTGCAGGGAGGGAGGTGGCTTACCAAGTGCCTGCTCAGAGCAGGCGCTTGGTAAGGCTGCAGTGCTCTGAGACAGATCGGTGATCTGACAGAGTGCTGTGCAAACTGTCAGATCAGCGATCTGTGATGTCCCCCCCTGGGACAAAGTAAAAAAGTTCAAAACATTTTTTCCAAATGTGTAAAAATTTAAAAAAAAAATCCTAAATAATGAAAAAAAATATATATTATTCCCATAAATACATTTCTTTATCTAAATAAAAAAACAATAAAAGTACACATATTTAGTATCGCCGTAACGACCCGACCTATAAAACTGGCCCACTAGTTAACCCCTTCAGTTAACACCGTAAGAAAAAAAGAGGCAAAAAACAACGCTTTATCATACCGCCGAACAAAAAGTGGAATAACGCGCGATCAAAAAGACAGATATAAATAACCATGGTACCACTGAAAGCGTCATCTTGTCCCGCAAAAAACGAGCTGCCATAAAGCATCATCAGCAAAAAAATAAAAAAGTTATAGTCCTCAGAATAAAGCGCTGCAAAAATAATAATTTTTTCTATAAAATAGTTTTTATCGTATAAAAGCGCCAAAACATAAAAAAATTATATAAATGAGGTATCGCTGTAATCGTACTGACCCGAAGAATAAAACTGCTTTATCAATTTTACCAAACGCGGAACGGTATAAACGCCTCCCCCAAAAGAAATTCATGAATAGCTGGTTTTTGGTCATTCTGCCTCACAAAAATCGGAATAAAAAGTGATCAAAAAATGTCACTTGCCCGAAAATGTTACCAATAAAAACGTCAACTCGTCCCGCAAAAAACAAAACCTCACATGACTGTGGACCAAAATATGAAAAAATTATAGCTCTCAAAATGTGGTAACGCAAAAAAAAATTTTTGCAATAAAAAGCGTCTTTCAGTGTGTGACGGCTGTCAATCATAAAAATCCGCTAAAAAACCCGCTATAAAATTAAATCAAACCCTCCTTCATCACCCCCTTAGTTAGGGAAAAATTAAAAAAATGTATTTATTTCCATTTTCCCATTAGGGTTAGGGCTAGGGTTGGGGCTAGGGTTAAGGCTACAGTTAGGGTTGGGGCTAAAGTTAGGGTTAGGGTTGGGGCTAAAGTTAGGGTTAGGGTTGGGGCTAAAGTTAGGGTTAGGGCTAAAGTTAGGGTTAGGGTTGGGGCTAAAGTTAGGGTTAGGGTTGGGGCTAAAGTTACGGTTATTGTTTAGATTACATTTACGGTTGGGATTAGGGTTAGGGGTGTGTCAGGGTTAGAGGTGTGGTTAGGGTTACTGTTTGGATTAGGGTTAGGGGTGTGTTTGGATTAGGGTTTCAGTTATAATTGGGGGGTTTCCACTGTTTAGGCACATCAGGGGCTCTCCAAACGCGACATGGCGTCCGATCTCAATTCCAGCCAAGTCTGCGTTGAAAAAGTAAAACAGTGCTCCTTCCCTTCCGAGCTCTCCCGTATGCCCAAACAGGGGTTTACCCCAACATATGGGGTATCAGCGTACTCAGGACAAATAGGACAACAACTTTTGGGGTCCAATTTCTCCTGTTACCCTTGGGAAAATACAAAACTGGGGGCTAAAAAATAATTTTTGTGGGGAAAAAATATTTTTTATTTTCACGGCTCTGCGTTATAAACTGTAGTGAAACATTTGGGGGCTCAAAGTTCTCACAACACATCTAGATAAGTTCCTTGGGGGGTCTAGTTTCCAATATGGGGTCACTTGTTGGGGGTTTCTACAGTTTAGGTACATTAGGAGTTCTGCAAACGCAATGTGATGCCTGCAGACCATTCCATCTAAGTCTGCATTCCAAATGGCGCTCCTTCCCTTCCGAGCCCTCCCATGCGTTCAAACGGTGGTTCCCCCCCACATATGGGGTATCAGCGCACTCAGGACAAATTGGACAACAACGTTTGGAGTCCAATTTCTCCTGTTACCCTCGGGAAAATACAAAACTGGGGCCGAAAAGATAATTTTGTGAAAAAATATGATTTTTTATTTTTATGGTTCTGCATTATAAACTTCTGTGAAGCACTTGGTGGGTCAAAGTGCTCACCACACATCTAGATAAGTTCCTTAGGGGGTCTACTTTACAAAATGGTGTCACTTGTGGGGGGTTTCAATGTTTAGGCACATCAGTGGCTCTCCAAACGCAACATGGCGTCCCATCTAAATTCCTGTCAATTTTGCATTGAAAAGTCAAATGGCGCTCCTTCGCTTCCGAGCTCTGTCATGCGCCCATACAGTGGTTTACCTCCACATATGGGGTATCGGTGTACTCAGGACAAATTGTACAACAACTTTTGGGTTACATTTTCTCCTGTTACCCTTGGTAAAATAAAACAAATTGGAGCTGAAGTAAATTTTTTGTGAAAAAAAAGTTAAATGTTCATTTTTATTTAAACATTCCAAAAATTCCTGTGAAGCACCACAAGGGTTAATGAACTTCTTGAATATGGTTTTGAGCACCTTGAGGAGTGCAGTTTTTAGAATTGTCACAATTGGGTATTTTCTATCATATAGACCCCTCAAAATGACTTCAAATGAGATGTGGTCCCTAAAAAAAAAAAAAATGGTGTTGTAAAAATGAGAAATTGCTGGTCAACTTTTAACCCTTATAACTCCCTAACAAAAAAATTTTGGTTCCAAAATTGTGATGTAAGGTAGACATGTGGAAAATGTTATTTATTAAGTATTTTGTGTGACATATCTCTGTGATTTAATTGCATAAAAATTCAAAGTTGGAAAATTGCGAAATTTTCAAAATTTTCGCCAAATTTCCGTTTTTTTCACAAATAAACGCAGGTAATATCAAAGAAATTTTACCACTATCATGAAGTACAATATGTCACGAGAAAACAATGTCAGAATCACTGGGATCCGTTGAAGCGTTCCAGAGTTATAACCTCATAAAGGGACAGTGGTCAGAATTGTAAAAATTGGCCCGGTCATTAACGTGCAAACCACCCTTGGGGGGTAAAGGGGTTTAAAAAGTCAGTTTGGAGCACAAAAATAAGCCCTCTCCCAACCCGAGATCCCGAAAAATGGAGAAGCTACGGGTGTCGGAAAATGGCGCAATTTTTGTTTTTATTTTTTACAAAGTTTGGAATTTTTTTTCACCACTTAACATAAAATAATAACTTAGACATGTTTGGTGTCTATGAACTCGTAATGACCTGGAGAATCATAATGGCAGGTCAGGTTTAGCATTTAGTGAAGCTAGCAAAAAAGCCAAACAAAAAACAATTGTTTAATTGCACTTTTTTGCAGTTTCACCACACTTTGATTTTTTTTCCCCCTGTTTTCCTGTACACGATATGTTAAAACCAATGGTGTCGTTCATAAAACATGCCCTTATACGGCCATATTAACCAAAAAATAAAAAAGTTATGGCTTTGGGAAGAAGGGTAGCAAACAAGGAAAACGCAAAAATGAAAATACCTCCAGGAGTTAAGGGGTTAATGTCTGAGATGGAAAACCTTCAAGCATTCCTAAGTTTACCACATTGCAATGAGTTTAATGGACAAGTTACATTTGCAAATGAAGCCCCCTATGCTGCTTTAAAAAGTGACATTGCTACCTGATATCTTTTAGTGAAAAAGCAGATATGGTTCCGGGATACGACTTCTTAGTGAATTCCGTTTGGCCAGAGATAGCTTCTGGATTAGAGGAAAAATTGCCTTCCCTTTTCAACCCCGGAAATCCCAGCATATTTCATCAGGTAATCGGCTTTTTATTAACTATATCAATGTTTCTCCGCAGTTCCGAGGCTATGATCATACATTGTTCTGCAACTATCTATTACAGTGAATTTGCCAGCAGGTTTCGCTATGTAATCTGAGAGCACCATAATATAGGGGACAGACCCTGATTACGAGGATATGTCACTTACTGGGCTGTGTTTTTCTGTTGAAAATGGGACATCATTTTTAATAGGTTTAACCCCTTCACGACATATAAGGGCATAAATATGTCATATGTCGGGTCTTCCCCTTTAATGCATGCTCCGGCGCTGAGCCCGTATTTTCTCTGGCACGTGTCAGCTGATTAAATCTAACAGTTGCTGGTGGATTTGCTATCCACCCACTGCTAACACGTTACATGCTGGTGGCCGGTGCTCATAGTAGATCATCAATTCTGCTACTTGTAATTTTTTTCTCGTACATTATATGGTAAAACCAATGATGTCATTCAAAAGTACAAGTCGTCCTGCAAAAAACAACCCTCACATGGTCATATTGATGGAAAAATAAAGTTATTACTCTGGGAAGAAGGGGAGCGGAAAAAAAAAAAAGGAAAATGACCTGGGATAAACGGGTTAAATAGCAAAAGGGTTTTTCTTTATCGCCTCTCATTGGGGGACACAGGAACCATGGGTGTATGCTGCTGCCACTAGGAGGCTGACACTATGCAAATAAAAAAGTTAGCTCCTCCTCTGCAGTGTACACCCCACCGACTGGCATTATACTCTTCAGTTTTAGCTTAGTGTCAGTAGGAGGTGGACACGGGTCTTTCATTAGACCCTTATCTACCTCAATGTGCGTCGTTTCCTTTACAGGTTTTTTCCGGATGGGATACAGGGTGAACAGTCACACCTGTAGTCCCACAAAGCGGACTATGAGTACGGCGTGTACTGCCACCCCGTATCCTCATAGATCCTTCACCAGACCAAGATCCTAGCACACAAGCGTGCTCAGAAGTCCGGTCCTGGCTCCGTCCCCCACCCACTCGCCTACCAGAGCCTGTCGGTCGGAGGAGACGAGGACGTCCATCAGCTCCCTGGACGTCTCAAACCCTTTCAAGGTTAGTACCGGCGTGGGATGTTTGGGTGAGTATTTTCCCCCTTCCCATCCCGGATCTTTGTTAGGGGGGGTTCTTGTTAGGGGCTCCCTGTCGCCTTTCTTCTTCCCTTTTACCAAGGGCCTTCTGTCTTCAGCGAGGGGCCCCCTTTTTAGGCCACCGCGCTCTATCCTCCCAGCACTTTCCGCGGCGCATTACCAGCGCTGCGGTTCTTACTCTGGGCACATCTTCTGGCGCCGCAGCTCAGCTTCCTCAGCGCGGCAGCCCTGCGGGCTGTCGTGCCGCGTCTCCCTGCGGCGCATTGCTCTGGCGCCGCAGGAGGTGGTGTTCTGCGACGCCCTTCAGCGTCGCAGCCCTGCAGGCTGTCGCGCCACGTCTCCCTGCGGCGCATTGCTCTGGCGCCGCAGGAGGTGGTGTTCTGCGGCGCCCTTCAGCGTCGCAGCCCTGCAGGCTGTCGCGCCGCGTCTCCCTGCGGCACATTGCTGGCGCCGCAGGTGGGTGTTTTTTCTGCGGCGCCCTTCAGCGGCGCAGCCCAAGCAGGCTGCGGCGCCTGCGGCGCCAGCCTTCCTCACGCCGCGTTGTTCCGGCGCTTTATTTCGGCGCCGCGGCTCTTTTTCTCGGCCGCCGGTTCCAAATTTAGGCCCCGGCTTCGGCCGGGGCCTACTTCCGGTTTTCGGCCTCTTCATTTCCGCTCCTGCGGGCGGGCTTTTTCCCGCCCGACATACTGCGCCCTGCCCACCGGCGCCTCTGCGTCTGGCTCCGCCCCCCCCTTCCTCGTGGGACTCTCAGCCGGTGTGCGCCGCTTCACACAGCTGCAGCAGCCCTCGCAGTGCCTCACGCAGCGCGCCACGCTTCTTCTGTGGGCTCAGCATCGCAACTCAGGGAAGTTCTCCACCAGAGGACAAGTGGGACATTCCAGGACCGGGTCCGTGAGTAGCTGCACTGCAGACTGACACCCTTCTCTGCCCCACTGTCCCCTAACCCACTGGCATCTTCAGGGGTCTCTCAAAATGTCTTCTAAAGGGGGCCGTTCTCTCCCCCCTACCTCTTCATCTTCTGCCTTAGTCACGTACTTTGCATGTTCATCCTGTAACAGCAAACTTCCCTCAGGTCAGTCCTCCCCGCTGTGTCAGTCCTGCAGCAACCCGATTGTTCCCACCGCCCAGGATCCCCCGGCTGTTCCACCCGAGAGTGATCCCCCCCATCCCAGGCTGGGCCGCCTCTCTGTCACAATCGGTGGCCGATTTGACACGGGTGTCTCAAACCCTGGTGTCCGTCCTGGATCGGTTACCTCTGCAGACCCCTGCAGTGGCCAGCGGGTCGCAGGAACCGCCGCCCGAGCCCTCCTTGATAAGCCACAAAAGGTCCAGACAGGAACGTCGGTCTGAGTCCTCTTCTCGTTCCATCTCGCCGCACGGCCCTCCCCCGCGGTTGGTGTCCCACCGATCCTCCTCCCCTGAGTGAGGCGAGGCATTATCTGATGCGCCCTCAGAGGATATTTCGGAGCTGGATCCTAACCAAATCGCCACCATGAGTGAGACGGTCCAGAACCTCATTGGGGCTATAAACCAGACCTGTGGCATCAAGGATCCCTCTACGGAACCCGCAGATCAGGCGGTTTCGTTTAGACGGGCCAAACCACCTTCAAAATTTTTCGCTCCTCATCCTGAATTCGAGGAAATCTTGTTCAGAGAGAGAGAGAATCCGACCAGACGTTTTCAGAGGGGAAAACGCCTGGGGGTGTTGTATCCTTTTTCACCAGAACTTACCGCCAATTGGACGGTCTCTCCCTCGGTGGATCCCCCTGTTTCCAGGCTGTCCACCAACACGGTGCTTCCACTGTCCGGCGGAGCATCTCTGAAGGATTCTAACGATAGAGTTATAGAATCCTTCGCAAAATCTGCTTTTGAAGCGGCTTCAGCAGCTCTATGTCCAGCTTTTGCTTCCACTTGGACTTCAAAATCCATCTCAAAATGGGCCAAGGATCTACGGCGAGGTATCCTGGACGGGGCGCCTCCCGCGCAATTAGCGGAACTTGCCAACCAGATTTCCCACGCTGGTGAATACCTGGTTTCCGCCTCCCTGGATGTCGCGTCTTGTGCGGCTCAGGCTTCCAGCAATGCCGTTGCCATCCGCCGGACCGTTTGGCTCAAGGCCTGGCAGGCGGACTTGTCCTCCAAAAAGTCCCTCACTAGTCTGCCCTTCCAGGGCTCTCGTCTCTTTGGTTCCCAACTGGACCAAATCATTAAGGACGCCACCGGGGGTACAAGCTCTCTTCTCCCCCAGGCTAAGCCTCGTCGCCCTCCTCCTAGACGGCAGTTTCGTTCTTTTCGGCCTTTTCGTCGCTTCGCTGCATCAAACTCCTTTTCCCAGCAGCAACAGAGGCCACAGGCACGTCAAGAGAAGAAGGCGGTGTCCTTCAGGCCCACTCCATCCTGGCGTCCTCGTTTTTCCCAGGGTAGATCATCCAGGCCCAGGACTGGAAGATCCACCTCCGCATGACTCTTGGCAGGACTCCAGCCCAACTCCCAGGTTGGGCGGCCGTCTTCTCCGTTTCAGGGACGTCTGGATCTCCGCAGTAGAGGATGCATGGGTCAGGGAAGTTGTATCCTCGGGATACAAGATAGAGTTCGCCTCCCGACCCAGGGATCGTTTCTTCCAATCCCGTCCTCCAAGAGATCCCGCTCTAGTGCCGGGCTTCTTCGCAGCCATCGCTTCTCTGCTCGAATCCGGGGTAATCGTCCCCGTCCCAGAAAAGGAACGGTACACGGGTTTCTACTCGAACCTTTTTGTGGTACCTAAAAAAGACGGCAAGGTTCGTCCCATTCTGGACCTCAAATTGCTGAACAGGAGGGTTCGCCTGAGACACTTCAGGATGGAATCCCTTCATTCAGTAATTGCTTCCATGGAGGCTCAGGAATTTCTATGCTCTATAGATATCCAGGACGCCTACCTACACGTTCCGATATTTCCCGGACATCTCCGTTTCCTGCGATTCGCAGTGCAACGAGATCATTTTCAGTTCGTCGCCCTGCCGTTCGGTCTCGCAACCGCGCCAAGGGTGTTCACGAAGATCATGGCGGCGCTGATGGCCATCTTGAGAGTCAGAGGTTTGGTCCTGTTTCCATACCTCGACGACATCCTCATCAAGGCTCCGTCCTATGCTCAGGCCCACGAAAGCCTGTCCATTGTTCTCGACTCCTTAGCCCGTTTCGGGTGGCTGGTCAACCGGAAGAAGTCCTGCCTTATTCCTTCTCAGCGCATCATCTTTTTGGGCATGCTTTTCGACACTCGCTCAACTGGTGGCTGACGTCACCTCTCATCTCCCAGGTCAGGTCCTTCCTTCCAGTCCACTGGCAGGTGGTGACTACGGACTCCAGCCTGATCGGCTGGGGTGCGGTTTTTCGCCACCTGACTGTTCAGGGCCGTTGGTCGCCGCAGGAGTCTTCTCTGCCGATCAACGTCCTCGAAATTCGGGCCATCTTTCTGTCCCTCCGCCACTGGGAAAGGATCCTCAGGGGCCTTCCAGTCCGGATCCAGACGGACAACGCCACGGCTGTGGCATATGTCAACCATCAGGGGGGGACCCGGAGCTCCTTAGCTCTTGCCGAGGTATCAAAGATCCTCCTTTGGGCAGAGGCGACGGTTCCAGTGATATCCGCGGTGCATATCCCTGGCGTGGACAACTGGGCCGCCGACTTCCTCAGCCGCGAGGGTCTCGCGGCAGGGGAATGGTCCTTGCATCCGGAGGTCTTCCATCGGATTTGTCTTCGATGGGGGACTCCGGACGTGGATCTCACGGCATCCCGAATGAACAGGAAGGTTCCGCAGTTCGTCTCCAGGTCTCGCGATCCCCTCGCAGTGGGCGTCGATGCTCTGGCCATTCCTTGGTCACAGTTCGAGCTGCCCTACCTGTTCCCACCCCTTCCATTACTTCCCAAACTGTTGAAGAAGATCAAAGCGGAAGGGGTGCCGGTCATCCTGATCGCCCCGGATTGGCCCAGGAGAGCTTGGTTCGCGGAGCTCGTCAACCTTCTCGCGGACGCTCCCTGGCGCCTTCCAGACAGGCCCGATCTGCTGTCCCAGGGTCCGATCTGCCACCCGAGTTCTCGGTCGCTCAGTTTAACGGCGTGGCTGTTGAGACCGCGGTTCTAAGAGCGTCCGGCCTTTCGAACCGGGTGATTCACACCATGATTCAAGCTCGGAAGCCTTCGTCTTCCAGGATCTACTACCGCACCTGGAAGGCTTACTTCCGTTGGTGCGAGTCCAACCGCGTTCCGCCTATGGTTTTTTCCCTGCCTTCGCTTTTGGCCTTTCTTCAGGCAGGACTGGATTCGGGCCTGGCTCTTAGCTCCCTGAAGGGTCAGGTCTCTGCGCTTTCCATCCTCTTTCAGAAGTCCTTGGCCTCTCGGCCTCAGGTTAAGACCTTCTTTCAAGGAGTAGCCGACGCTGTCCCGCCGTACAGGGCCCCTGTGGACGCATGGGACTTAAACCTGGTACTGGACATTCTGAGGGTTTCTCCCTTTGAGCCTCTTAGGGAGATTCCTCTATCGGTTCTATCTTGGAAGGTGACCCTTCTTGTGGCCATCACGTCTATTCGCCGCGTTTCCGAGTTGGCAGCCTTGTCTTGCCGTCCTCCGTTTTTGGTCATTCACCAGGACAAGGTGGTCTTCAGGCCTCCACCTTCCTTCCTTCCTAAGGTGGTTTCCACCTTCCACCTCAACGAGGACATCGTTCTTCCTTCCTTTTGTCCAGCTCCGACCCATCCTCTGGAGCGATCGTTGAACAAGCTAGACCTTGTCAGGGCAGTGAGGATCTATCTGGATAGAACATCCTCCTTCCGGAAGACGGATTCTTTTTTCGTCATTCCTGATGGCACGCGCAGAGGCCAGCCGGCTTCCAAAGCGACCATTGCTCGATGGATCAGAATGGCAATTTTGGAGGCTTACCGGGTCAAGAACAGAGTGCCCCCTTCTGGGATTAAGGCTCATTCTACCCGGGCAGTCGGCGCCTCCTGGGCGGTGCACCACAGGGCTTCCGCCTTACAGCTTTGCAAAGCGGCAACTTGGTCTTCCATCCACACGTTCGCCAAATTTTACAAGGTCCATACCTACGCTTCGGCGGACGCCAGCCTAGGCAGAAGGATCTTGCAGGCGGCAGTGGTGAGTCCTCTGACCTGATGGAAGTCTGTTTTTCCCGCCCTTGGGACTGCTTTGGGACGTCCCATGGTTCCTGTGTCCCCCAATGAGAGGCGATAAAGAAAACAGGATTTTTGGTTGCTTACCGTAAAATCTGTTTCTTGAAGCCTCCATTGGGGGACACAGCTCCCTCCCAATGTTTCTGTTATATGTTCTCTGACTGTTCTCAGTTTACAGTTCTCAAGTTTGTGGTTATGGTTCTTCAACCTTGTTCATTATCTCCTACTGCTTTCTCACTAACTGAAGAGTATAATGCCAGTCGGTGGGGTGTACACTGCAGAGGAGGAGCTAACTTTTTTATTTGCATAGTGTCAGCCTCCTAGTGGCAGCAGCATACACCCATGGTTCCTGTGTCCCCCAATGGAGGCTTCAAGAAACAGATTTTACGGTAAGCAACCAAAAATCCTGTTCTTTCCATGATGTCTGCAGCGTTGGCAATATGTTATAAGATGGCACAACCCTTTTCAGGTTAAAATTGGCTCTGTCACTAATGGGTTAATCAGACAACTTGTGGCTAGCTTTTAGTTCCTCTCCAGTTTTGACATTTTTATATACCATAGTTAAGGTATTCTTTGTGTATGCTGAGTTTCAAAATTGTCTCATCCGCTAAAGTTATTGTATTGTGCCCCAATCATTTTTTATTTTTCATGTGTCTTATTTTGACGTGGCGGCTAAAACACTACAGTTATATGCTCGCTAAAAGTCTACAATGTTTTTATACCAATCTTTTGTATGATCTGTTTTTTTTTTCCTTTTAGAAATCCTCATTTAGCTGTAAATATAGTTTTTGTCCTTTTCTTCATAGAATTCTGAGCAAAACTTTTCAAATATATTTATAAATTGACACCAAATTTAAAAGATGAAAAAATATCCAATGAAAAAATGCTTCAGAGTATCTTATATGCTATATATATGGTATTTGACTGACTGTTTTCTGCACAGATTTTAGATCAAAATGACACTACGCTCTGATTTTTAGGGTCTGACTTAACTTAGATATGCCATGAATGAGTATTTGGGGAAAAACTCCTCTTATAAACTACATAAATGTGACCTTAAATGTTTATTATTGTGTTATATTAATGTTTTTTTTTTCCAGAAATACACTTTAAGCATGGATTTTCTGAGGAAGTTTGAAAGACAATGTGGTTCACAAGCAAGTGTAAAGAGGTTACGTGCACATCCTTCCTACCACAGTTTTAATAATAGGTGGAATCTGCCTGTGTATTTTCAGATCAGGTAATGATATGGTGTCAGGAGAGAATCCTTTCTAAATCTCTAATGAAGATCTGTTGTGTGAGATATTGATTAAGATCTTACTTTTCAAAAGGTGCACACACAGTGCTCATCGTAAATGGGCATGTATATAGTGTGTGTGTATATATATTATATATTGCTCGGCATAAATGAGTACACTACCTTTGAAAAGATTTTAAACAGTATTTCACTGAACACGTGAACAGACTGAGTTTCTTATAACATATTGTAACCCATAACATGTAAGTAATGTTAATAAAAATGAACACACTTAGCATGAAAAATTCTAGATGTAGTAGTTTTTTATAACTTGTATGATTTTTAAGGACGGCACCAAGTTTTCTAGATATGAAATTAATAAGTTGGTTGCTTATTGCAACCTCTATCTTTTTTCATTCTTCAAGAATGACCTCTTTTAGAGCCCGAATGCTGGGTGAAGACTGAGGCTCAACTTATCTCTTCAGAACTCCCATAAGGTGTTTGATTGGGTTCAGATGTTTGACCATTCAAACACTTTCACCCCGTTCTTCTGTAGAAATGCAAAAGTGACCTTAGATTTGAATTTTGGATAATTTTCATGTTTGAAAAGTGCATGTTTAACAGGGGCATGGAGTGTTTGTGGCATTTCTGTTTCAATACAGAGCAGTACATTGGTGAATTCAGGTACCATTCATGAAATGTAGCTCCTGGACACCAGCAGCACTCGTGCATCCCCACATAAGGACACTGCCACCACCATGTTTAGCTGTAGGCAACATACATTTTTGTTGGTACTCATCGCCTTTGCAATGCCATACAGTTTTCAGGTCATCAGTTCCAGAAACATTTATCTTGGTCTCATCACTTCAGAGTACAGCATCCCAATAGTGTTCGTATATTCATCATGGTCCCTGGCAAATTAGCAGACTTTTTTGTGCATGCGTTTTAAGAAAGGCTTCCTGAATGGACTACACCCATGTATGCCATTCCTCTGCAGTGTACTCTATATTGTGATAGTAAACACTCACCCCTGTTTAGCTTTATACTTCTTTAGCTATCTTAAAAAGAAAAAAAAATGAACTAAATGAGCTAAGCCCACCAGCATCAGGGGCTTATCTACAGCATACTGTAATGCTGTAGATAAGCCCCCGATGTATCCTGAAAGATGAGAAAAAGAAGTTAGATTATTCTCACCCGGAGGGGTCCCGGTACGATGGGCATCGCGGTCCGGTCCAGGGTCTCCCATCTTCTTACGATGACGTCCTCTTGTATTCACGCTGTGGCTCCGACGCATGCGTACTTTGTCTGCCCTGTTGACACCCACACCTGACCAGAGCCGCAGTCGGTGCAGTGATACATTGCCAAGCTTAGTACACCAATAAAATGTAGTGTCAGGTCAGCCTCAAATACAATTGTATCGCTTTAACCTATAACTCCTAGTGTATGCTTAAAGGGAACCTATAGCAAAAGACTAACTGGCACTTCCAAATCAGAAAACTGGTGAGAACAGGTGCAAACTAAGAGTAGCCATCTCTATGCATAATGAAAAAAAAAAATTGATTCTTAATGGGAACCTGTCACCAGGTTTTTCCCATATGAGCTAAGGTCAGTACCTGTAAGCTCTCATGTATAGCATCTAGTGATGAGCGAGTATACTCGTTGCTCGGGTTTTCCCGAGCACGCTCGGGTGATCTCCGAGTATTTGTTAGTGTTTGGAGATTAAGTTTTCATTGCCTCTTAGCATGTTAAATTCCGCTGTCAATCTCTGACAGCGGCATTTAACATGATCGCGCCGGAAGCGCATCACTAATCCCACCCATCACAGGACGCCGATGGGTTGGCATGACAACCTTCGGTCTGCAGCAGACCTGTGTGGTTGTCAATGCCGGATTGCTACTGGAACCACCCAGCGGTCATCGTTCATAGTAAGTTAGCATTTTTGCTACACAGTGCAGGGCTGAAGCCCTGCTCGGTGTAGGACAAACATTCCGATGATCGCAGCTTTAAGTCTCCTATGGAGACTATTGAAGCCAGTAAAAAGAAAAATGCTTTTAAAATTGTTAAAAAATAATATAGAAGTTCAAATCACCCCCATTTGCCCCATTCAAAATAAAACAATAAAAAAAAAACACATATTTGGATATTTGGTATCACCATGTTCAGAATCGCCCAATATATCAATGTGTAGAAAGAATTAATCTGATCGGTCAATGGCGTAACAAGAAAAGAAAAATCAAAACGAAAGAATTAAGTTTTTGTTTTTCGTCGACTCAACATTTGCAGTAAAATGCAATAACGGGCGTTCAAATGATCATATCTACACCAAAATGGTGTCAATAAAAACGTCAGCTCGGCACGCAAAAAATAAGACCTCACCCAAGGTGGTAGAGGGGTTAATTTTGACTTATATCAATAATTTTTTTTGTTCTCGACGCAGTCCACTACGTAACTGGAATATATATATATTTATATACCATATATACTCGAGTATAAACCGAGATTTTCAGCCCAAATTTTTGGGCTGAAAGTGCCCCTCTCGGCTTATACTCGAGTCACGGTGGGTGGCAGGGTCGGCGGGTGAGGGCGCTGAGGCATACTTACCTGCTTCCAGCGATCCTGATGCTCCCCCTGCCGTCCCACGGTCTTCTGTGCTGCAGCTCTTCCTGTCAGCGGTCACGTGGGACCGCTCATTAGAGAAATGAATAGGCGGCTCCACCTCCCATAGGGGTGGAGCCGCCTATTCATTTCTCTAATCAGCGGTGCCGGTGACCGCTGATAGAGGAAGAGGCTGCAGCACCGAAGACCGTGTGACAGGCAGAGGGAACAGGACGCCGGGACCAGGTAAGTATGTCATATTCACCTATCCCCGTTCCAGCCGCCGGGCACCGCTCCATCTTCCCGGCGTCTCTGCGCTCTGACTGTTCAGGTCAGAGGGCGCGATGACGCATATAGTGTGCGCGGCGCCCTCTGCCTGATCAGTCAGTGCAGAGAGACGCCGGAACGAGACGCCGGGAGCTGCAATCGAGAGGTGAGTATGTGTTTTTTTCTTTTTTATTGCAGCAGCAGCAATGGCACAGCTTTATGTGGAGCATCTATGGGGAAATATGAACGGAGCAGAGCACTGTATGGGGCACAGCTATGGGACAATATGAACGATGCAGAGCACTATATGGGGCACAGCTATGGGACAATATGAACGGTGCAGAGCACTATATGGCACAGCTATGGGGAAATATGAACGGTGCAGAGCACTATATGGCAGCTATGGGGAAATATGAACGGTGCAGAGCACTATATGGGGCACAGCTATGGGGAAATATGAACGGTGCAGAGCACTATATGGCAGCTATGGGGAAATATGAACGGTGCAGAGCACTATCATGCACAGCTATGGGGAAATAATGAACGGTGCAGAGCATTATATGGCACAGCTATGGGGAAATAATGATCTATTTTTATTTTTGAAATTCACCGGTAAATGCTGCATTTCCACCCTAGGCTTATACTTGAGTCAATAAGTTTTCCCAGCTTTTTGTGGCAAAATTAGGGGGGTCGGCTTATACTCGGGTCAGCTTAGAAAGGATCGTAAAAATCGGAGAGGAGGAGGGGTTTGTCTCTATGTAAAGTCTTGTCTAAAGTCCACTTTAAGGGAGGATATTAGCGAAGGAAATGAGGATGTCAAGTCCATATGGGTCGAAATTCATGGAGGGAAAAATGGTAACAAAATTCTCATTGGGGTCTGTTACAAACCCCCAAATATAACAGAAACCATGGAAAGTCTACTTCTAAAGCAGATAGATGAAGCTGCAACCCATAATGAGGTCCTGGTTATGGGGGACTTTAACTACCCGGATATTAACTGGGAAAGTGAAACCTGTGAAACCCATAAAGGCAACAGGTTTCTGCTAATAACCAAGAAAAATTATCTTTCACAATTGGTGCAGAATCCAACCAGAGGAGCAGCACTTTTAGACCTAATACTATCTAATAGACCTGACAGAATAACAAATCTGCAGGTGGTTGGGCATCTAGGAAATAGCGACCACAATATTGTACAGTTTCACCTGTCTTTCACTAGGGGGACTTGTCAGGGAGTCACAAAAACACTGAACTTTAGGAAGGCAAAGTTTGACCAGCTTAGAGATGCCCTTAATCTGGTAGACTGGGACAATATCCTCAGAAATAAGAATACAGATAATAAATGGGAAATATTTAAGAACATCCTAAATAGGCAGTGTAAGCGGTTTATACCTTGTGGGAATAAAAGGACTAGAAATAGGAAAAACCCAATGTGGCTAAACAAAGAAGTAAGACAGGCAATTAACAGTAAAAAGAAAGCATTTGCACTACTAAAGCAGGATGGCACCATTGAAGCTCTAAAAAACTATAGGGAGAAAAATACTTTATCTAAAAAACTAATTAAAGCTGCCAAAAAGGAAACAGAGAAGGACATTGCTAAGGAGAGTAAAACTAATCCCAAACTGTTCTTCAACTATATCAATAGTAAAAGAATAAAAACTGAAAATGTAGGCCCCTTAAAAAATAGTGAGGAAAGAATGGTTGTAGATGACGAGGAAAAAGCTAACATATTAAACACCTTCTTCTCCACGGTATTCACGGTGGAAAATGAAATGCTAGGTGAAATCCCAAGAAACAATGAAAACCCTATATTAAGGGTCACCAATCTAACCCGAGAAGAGGTGCGAAACCGGCTAAATAAGATTAAAATAGATAAATCTCCGGGTCCGGATGGCATACACCCACGAGTACTAATGGAACTAAGTAATGTAATAGATAAACCATTATTTCTTATTTTTAGGGACTCTATAGCGACAGGATCTGTTCCGCAGGACTGGCGCATAGCAAATGTGGTGCCAATATTCAAAAAGGGCTCTAAAAGTGAACCTGGAAATTATAGGCCAGTAAGTCTAACCTCTATTGTTGGTAAAATATTTGAAGGGTTTCTGAGGGATGTTATTCTGGATTATCTCAATGAGAATAACTGTTTAACTCCATATCAGCATGGGTTTATGAGAAATCGCTCCTGTCAAACCAATCTAATCAGTTTTTATGAAGAGGTAAGCTATAGGCTGGACCACGGTGAGTCATTGGACGTGGTATATCTCGATTTTTCCAAAGCGTTTGATACCGTGCCGCACAAGAGGTTGGTACACAAAATGAGAATGCTTGGTCTGGGGGAAAATGTGTGTAAATGGGTTAGTAACTGGCTTAGTGATAGAAAGCAGAGGGTGGTTATAAATGGTATAGTCTCTAACTGGGTCGCTGTGACCAGTGGGGTACCGCAGGGGTCAGTATTGGGACCTGTTCTCTTCAACATATTCATTAATGATCTGGTAGAAGGTTTACACAGTAAAATATCGATATTTGCAGATGATACAAAACTATGTAAAGCAGTTAATACAAGAGAAGATAGTATTCTGCTACAGATGGATCTGGATAAGTTGGAAACTTGGGCTGAAAGGTGGCAGATGAGGTTTAACAATGATAAATGTAAGGTTATACACATGGGAAGAAGGAATCAATATCACCATTACACACTGAATGGGAAACCACTGGGTAAATCTGACAGGGAGAAGGACTTGGGGATCCTAGTTAATGATAAACTTACCTGGAGCAGCCAGTGCCAGGCAGCAGCTGCCAAGGCAAACAGGATCATGGGGTGCATTAAAAGAGGTCTGGATACACATGATGAGAGCATTATACTGCCTCTGTACAAATCCCTAGTTAGACCGCACATGGAGTACTGTGTCCAGTTTTGGGCACCGGTGCTCATGAAGGATATAATGGAACTAGAGAGAGTACAAAGGAGGGCAACAAAATTAATAAAGGGGATGGGAGAACTACAATACCCAGATAGATTAGCGAAATTAGGATTATTTAGTCTAGAAAAAAGACGACTGAGGGGCGATCTAATAACCATGTATAAGTATATAAGCGGACAATACAAATATCTCGCTGAGGATCTGTTTATACCAAGGAAGGTGACGGGCACAAGGGGGCATTCTTTGCGTCTGGAGGAGAGAAGGTTTTTCCACCAACATAGAGGAGGATTCTTTACTGTTAGGGTAGTGAGAATCTGGAATTGCTTGCCTGAGGAGGTGGTGATGGCGAACTCAGTCGAGGGGTTCAAGAGAGGCCTGGATGTCTTCCTGGAGCAGAACAATATTGTATCATACAATTCTTAGGTTCTGTAGAAGGACGTAGATCTGGGGATTTATTATGATGGAATATAGGCTGAACTGGATGGACAAATGTCTTTTTTCGGCCTTACTATGTTACTATGTTATACTCGAGTATATACGGTACATAATTGTGTAAGGGGTACTTCCGTCTGTCTGTCTGTCCTTCTGTCACGGTTATTCGTTCGCTGATTGGTCTCGGCAGCTGCCTGTCATGGCTGCCGCGACCAATCAGCGACGGGCACAGTCCGATTACTCCTTCCCCTGCACTCACTGCCCGGCGCCCGCTCCATAATCCCCTCCGCTCACTGCTCACACAGGGTTAATGGCAGCGGTAACGGCCCGCGGTGTAACGCGCTCCGTTACTGCTGCTATTAACCATGTGTGTCCCCAACTATTTACTATTGATGCTGCCTATGCGGCATCAATAGTAAAAATGTCATGTTAAAAATAATTTTTTAAAAACCTGCTATACTCACCCTCCGCCACCTTTCTCGCTCCTCTCCACGCTCCTGCGACCGCTCCATTGCAAGCGGCAGCTTCTGCTCCCGTCCCAGGGCTGGTGTGGGACAAGGACCTGCCGTGACGTCACGGTCATGTGACTGCGACGTCATCATAGGTCCTGCTCACACCAGCCCTGGGACGGGACCGCAAGCTGCCGCTTGCAATGGCGGCGGATGGTAAATATAGGAGGACTTCAACGGGCTATAGGTGAGTATATGTTTTTTTTGTTTTTTTTTAAGTCTCTATACTACGTGGCTCTGTGCTGTATACTACGTGACTGGGCAATATACTATGTGGCTCTGCTATATACTATGTGGCTGGGCAATATACCGTACTACGTGGGCTGTGCTATATACTATGTGGCTGGGCAATACGTGACTAGGCAATATACTATGTAACTGGGCAATATACTACGTGGCTGGGCAATATACTACGTGGCTGGGCAATATACTACGTGGCTGGGCAATATACTACGTGGCTGGGCAATATACTACATGGCTGGGCAATATACTACGTGGACATGCATATTCTAGAATACCCGATGCGTTAGAATCGGGCCACCAGCTAATATATATATATATATATATATATATATATATATATATATATATATATATATATATATATATATATATATATATATATATATATATATGTGTATATATATATATGTATGTATGTATGTATATATGTATATATATATATAATATATATATATATATATATATATATATATATATATATATATATATATATATATATATATAATATATATATATATATATATATCCTATAACGCTGGGAGCGTCACTCTGTCCGATGTCTTTATAGACTGCGCAAGCGCCGGTATGCGTAAGCACTGAACGCACACCGCGATCTCCAACGGAGAAGCAGGGACGTGCCAGGAGGGTGAGTATATTCACCTGTCCCCGTTCCACCGCTGCGCGCCGCCGTCTTCCGGGTCCTCTGCCTGTGACGTACAGTTCAGAGGGCGCGATGACGCGCTTAATGCGCGCCGCCCTCTGACTGAATAGTCACAGCCAGAGGACCCGGAAGACGGCAGCGCGCAGCACGGGATCAGGGCCAGGTGAATATAGCAAGTGTCAGGGGCCTGAGCTAGCAGCGACTCCGGCACCTGACCCCCACAGCGCGCCGGTGACGCCGCCTGCTCAGGCCCTCCAGCACTCGGTGCCCAGCGACGATAGGTGAGTATGTTATTTTTTTTTATATATATCGCAGCAGCATACGGGGCATATACTATGGAGCATCTTATGGGGGCTATCAACCTTTATGGAGCAGCGTATGGGGCATATGGATGGGAACAGCAAATTACAGAACGGTGGCGCAGGATGGGAGCAGCACATGACAGAATAGGGCAGCAAATGACAGAACGGGGGTGCAGGATGGCAGCGGCACATGACAGAACGGGGTGCAGGATGGCAGCAGCACATGACAGAACGGGGGCGCAGGATGGGAGCAGCAAATGACAGGATGGGGGAGCAGGATAGGAGCAGCACATGACAGAACTGGGGCGTAGGATGGGAGCAGTACATGACAGAATGGGGGCTCAAGGTGGGAGCAGCACATGACAGCATGGGGGCACAGGATGGGGCTGCACATGACAAGATGGGGGCGCAAGATGGTAGCAGCACATGACAAGATTAGGGCGCAGGATGGAAGCAACACATACCAGGATGGAGACCATATACGAATATAAATGCTCGCCACCCGGGTGTAGAACGGGTTCAATAGCTAGTATATATATATATATAAGTCCAAGGTAAATGTTCCAGCAGTCTGACAACTTCCAGTAAAATCAAACCTGTTTGTTTAAAAATTAGATGAAAAAACATACATCAGTGGAAGATATCATCAAAATTACATGACCAGGATCCCTCCTTTCATGTTATTCTGGTCATATTCTCCGCTGATGTACATTTTGTATCTAATTTTTGAATTAACAGGTTTGCTTTTAAAGGAAGCTGTCAGACTTTTTTGGTTGACACAACATTGCATTAATATGCAATAATGGGTGATAAAAAGATCTACACTAAAATGGTATCAATAAAAATGTCAGCTCCGCACCAAAAAATAAGTCCTCACCCAGCCCCAGATACCGAAAAATCGAAACTCTAGGGGTCTCGGAATATGGCTCCTTTTTTAAAAAAATTTTTAAAGGCCTTATTGACTCAAATCATAATCAGAATAAGAATTTTAAATGCTAAAATGAAAAGATTCATGGCACCTTGCATGTTACCATAATCTGCTCCTAGACACTCCTCAACATTGAATTTGCAACACAAAAAAGGAAAAGTAATGGAATTATGGAAATCACAGGCTTAATAGACACAGTAATGATATGCATTGATTTAAAAATGTAAACAAATCTTTCAAAAGATGACGATTTATTAATTGAGTCTGGGCATCATTTTCAGAAATGCATGCACTCACTCACGCCTTGACATGCGATCAGTGAGGTTATTAATGGTCGACTCCTATCAAGCACATCTCATACATCGTTGGTCGGCAGCTACAGTCATGGACAAAAATTTTGAGAATGAGACAAATATTAATTTTTCCAAAGTCTACTGCTTCATTTTTTCTAATGGCAATTTGCATATACTCCTGAATGTCAGAGTGATCAGCTTAACAGCAATTACTGTACTTGCAAAGTCAATATTTGCCCAGAAAATGAACTTTAACCCCCAAAACACATTTCAACATCATTGCAGTCCTGCCTTAAAAGGAGCAGCTAAAATCGTTTGTGATTGATCCATTAACACAGGTGTGGGTGTTGATGAGGACAGGGCTGGCGATCAATCAGTCATGATTAAGTAAGAATGACATCACTGGACACTTTAAAAGGAGGCTGGTGCTTGGTATCATTGTTTCTCTTCAGTTAACCATGGTTATATCTAAAGAAACACGTGCAGCCATCATTGCACTGCACAAAAATGGACTAACAGGGAAGAGTATTGCAGCTACAAAGATTGCACCTCAGTCAACAATCTATCGCATCATCAAGAACTTCAAGGAGAGAGCTTCCATTGTTGTCAATAAGGTTCCAGGGCGCCCAAGAAAGACCAGCAAGCGCCAGGACCGTATCTTAAAACTGTTTCAGCTGCGGGATCGGACTACCAGCAGTGCCGAGCTTGCTCAGGAATGGCAGCAGGCTGGTGTGAGTGCTTCTGCACGCACTGTGAGGCGGAGACTCTTTGAGCAAGGCCTGGTTTCAAGGAGGGCAGCAAAGAAGCCACTTCTCTCCAGAAAAAACATCAGGGACCGACTGATATTCTGCAAAAGGTACAGGGAGTGGACTGCTGAGGACTGGGGCAAAGTCATTTTCTCTGATGAATCCCCTTTTCGATTGTTTGGGATATCTGGAAAACAGCTTATTCGGAGAAGAAGAGGTGAGCGATACCACCAGTCTTGTCTCATGCCAACTGTAAAGCATCCTGAAACCATTCATGTGTGGGGTTGCTTCTCGGCCAAGGGAATCGGCTCACTCACAGTCTTGCCTAAAAACACAGCCATGAATAAAGAATGGTACCAGAATGTCCTCCAAGAGCAACTTCTCCCAACCGTCCAAGAGCAGTTTGGCGCCCAGCAATGCCTTTTCCAGCATGATGGAGCACCTTGCTATAAAGCAAAGGTGATAACTAAATGGCTCATGGAACACAACATAGAGACTTTGGGTCCATGGCCTGGAAACTCCCCAGATCTTAATCCCATTGAGAACTTGTGGTCAATCATCAAGAGACGGGTGGACAAACAAAAAACAACAAATTCTGGCAAAATGCAAGCATTGATTATGCAAGAATGGACTGCTATCAGGATTTGGTTCAGAAATTGATTGAGAGCATGCCAGGGAGAATTGCAGAGGTCTTGAAGAAGAAGGGTTAACACTGCAAATATTGACTTGCTGCATTAACTCATTCTGTCAATATAACCTATTGGTACTCATAATATGATTGCAATTATATTTCTGTATGTGATATAAACATCAGACAAACACTAATAAAAACCAGAGGGCAGCAGATCATGTGAAAATATAATTTTGGTGTCATTCTCAAACATTTTGGCCATGACTGTACACAGGGAGCTGCTGGCAGCAAATCTTGATGATTTCTAACCTCACTGAAGGCAACCAAGGCATGAAAGTGCATGCATTGCTGTGCATGGCGCTCAATACTGGATAAATCAAGATGTTTTGAACATTTATTTTCCATTTTTCACTTGCATATCGATTCCATCATTTACATAGTTACATGACTTTTCATTCTTGGTTTGACAATTTGAGGATCGTATTGTAGAAATGGCGTACACCTCAAGATATAAAAAGGTGTATGTTCAAAACAAGGGGTTACATAAGAGTGAAATCGAGAGAAGAAAATGAGTTTACATAACTCATCCTTTTTTGAAGGTCCTCCACTTGCAAGCAACAGTTCTCACCACCAGAATCTACTTCAATGCTGTGTATGGTTTGAAAATTTGAGATGCCAGGTTGCACTGGGGTGCCATCAGTATACATTGATGATGAAGCGGTGTCTTGTATGGAGTTGTTTACTGCTCCTGTCTTAAAAAGTGGGGAAAGCTTGTGCACATATGCAAGATGGCAACTGAATTTATGCCAACAACAGACTTGCTCACCAGTTCCAGCTGGTGATCATCAGAAACTCTTTGCTGTAAGGATGCACAGCATCTTGGCCTATCAAGTCCCAGGATTTGGGGACGGGTCAGGAGGAGTAGGAGTGTGGGTGGACCACACTGCGAAACAGGCCCCACCGCCTTTGGGATGTGAGTTAACTGTGAGCTCTGCATAGCATACAGTCACGTTTTACTATCGAAGGACCTCAGCATTCAGTGCCTGCTATCAGCATAAAGTGAGGCAGAGGGCATGGTGTGTCCAGTAGTGTTGCAGAAGTCTTCCCTTCAATAAGCTGCAAGATGGCCATCGGGTAATGTGGCCTTCTGTGCAAAAATTTGCACTATGTCTTCAGAGTAGTTCCATTTTTGGCACCCACATTAATGTGCTATGTCAGAAGCATGTGCTTGTTATAGGGTTAGCTCGTTTTGGATGGTAGTAATTTGTTAGATAATTGTGCGTTGTAATGGGAGCCTCAGTAAAGTGCAACCATACTAGATATCCAGTCTAGCCTCAGATTTCTTCTGGTCAAAGACTACCTGCCACCAGGTCAAAAGTGATCAGTTTTTGTTCTTATTTTAGTCCTGCAGCTAGCTACCCTCAGAATTGTTTTTTGTTTTGTTCTGGGGCCTTTCTTTACCATAATAAGGTTTTAGAGTTATGGGCCTTTGTTTACTGCCCCATCATGCTAATTTTTATGATCTTTACCTAGTGGGTATTGCTCACCAGATTCTCCAGGGAATTTGTTGGGCTGCTCTCCATAATTTCCCTTTGAGCAACACCCCCTATGTAATTACCATAACAATTTGCATATTGTGTATACTAAATGACTCATAGATCCGTATTGGGGATTAAAGACAAATAAGAAATAGGAGCAGCGAGATTAATATTAAAGCAAAAACTGGCCACTTTTGATCTGGGTCATGTCCTCTTTAGAAGGAATGTGTCCCAATTTCATGCTGCTTGAAATACAAGCTGGATGCGGGAGAAATACCTACTGGGGGACTCTTTCTGGCTTCTCTCCATTTTTTTTTATTAGATGTCATTTTTTTATGTATGAGAAAAACATATTTCATCAGTGTTTTTGAGAAGTTTAATCAGATTTTCTTTGATGAGGAAAAAAATTTCTCAATCTTTTCTTATCGAGCAGTCCGTTGAAAAATGAACCAAACTCGTATGTCATCGTGCTGCCAAAGTTTTCATGGACCTATTGACTTGCATTGCCAATTTTGATCCCACACTCGGATCAATATCAGATATGTCTCCACAATTTTGCATGACCCACTTGGTCCACAAAAGTAATCGGACATGTGAACAGCTCAATAGATTATACTAGGTACAAGTTTCTACGTGAAAACCATGGATTGAATTCCTGCGTGTGAATGAGCTTTCATCTTCCCACCCAAACGTTCTAAAGCTCTGTTCACACTATATAATTATTATTATTGGGATTGTTTCTTTTTGCTGGACCTCATTACACATTAAGGGGAATGAACACATAATCCAAAAGAAAAAACTCATTGTTTAAAGCACCACATGAGGTTTTTTATTTATTGCAGCGCTGGAGGGGTTCAATTAATCGTAGTTCCCTGCCCCTAGTAATTTACTCTCCAGTCACCGTCTTCAAAAAATAAAATGCTGAAGTGGTGCTTTAAATAAGGTTTTTGTGCCACAGCTACTTATTTTTTAAATGCTTTTTTTGTTTGTCTCAATCTGTGTTAAGCGAAATTAGAAATCTTGCAGTTTTCACACTGGCCAGTGGGGACTATTTTATGCCCTGTCTGGAAGGGTTTTCAGACTTATCTGATGCAGGATTAGAATGATGGGTAACACTAGTATACACAGTTGACGTTTATTTATGTTTATAAATATATTTTTAGAAGCTAATAAGCCATAAATTAAAAAATGCATTTGGTAAATGTTTGACGTAATTTTGTTTTCCTCCTTTAGGTTTAAAGAAATAGCAGGAAGCCTAGAATCTGCAATACTTTCTAATCAAGAGGAGGCTTCAGGTATAGAACCTAACATCACTTTCCAAGAATACTTCTACTCATTGACTGTTACTCTAAAAGCAGCCATACAGCAAAGAGTATATTAGGTTTACATATTATAATGTAGCTAAATAAATGGCTAGGTTTCAAAGTTGGTGAATATGTGATGGTGTTAATAAGAAGGTTTATCTACAGTAGGCGATGGCCAGGCTCTGGCTATGTACTGTACAGCTGCAGATGATATCTACTATGTAATTGTCTAAGGGTCACTTCCGTCTGTCCCTCTGTCTGTCACGGATATTCATTGGTCGCGGCCTCTGTCTGTCATGGAATCCAAGTCGCTGATTGGTCGTGGCAAAACGTCCACGACCATTGCCACGACCAATCAGCGATGGGTGTAGTCCGGCGGCAACATGGCCGCTCCTTCCTCCCCGCAGTCAGTGCCCGCTCCATACTCCCCGCAGTCACCGCTCACACAGGGTTAATGCCAGTGGTAACGGACCGCATTATGCCGCGGGTAACTCACTCCGTTACTGCCGCTATTAACCCTGTGTGACCAAGTTTTAACTATTGATGCTGCCTATGCAGCGTCAATAGTAAAAGGATCTAATGTTAAAAAAAAATAAAAAATCATTATATACTCACCTTCCGCCGCCTTTCCCGCTCCTCGCGACGCTCCGGTAACCGCTCCATGCAAGCAGCAGGTTCCGGTGGCAAGGATGGTATGCGACAAGGACCTGCCATGACGTCACGGTCATGTGACCGCGACCTCATCACAGGTCCTGCGCGAGAAGGACCTGCCATGACGTCACGGTCATGTGACTGTGACGTCATCACGGGTCCTGCGTTACCAACCCTGGGACCGGAAGCTGCCGAGTGCACCGCACACAGGCGACATGACTACAAGGGCTCCCTCGGAAGGTGAGTATATGTTTGCCCACGGAAGGTGAGTATAAGTTTATTTTTTATTTTTTAACCTGTGACATATGTGGCTGGGCAATATACTACGTAGCTGGCCAATATACTACGTGACTGGCCAATATACTACGTGACTGGCCAATATACTACGTGGCTGGGCAATTTACTACGTGGCTCTGTGCTGTATACTACGTCACTGGGCAATATACTACGTAACTGGGCAATATACTACGTGGTTGGGCAATATACTACGTGGATGGGCAATATACTACGTGGGCTGTGCAATATACTACGTGGACATGCATATTCTAGAATACCCGATGCGTTAAGGTACCGTCACACTAAGCGACGCTGCAGCGATACCGACAACGATCCGGATCGCTGCAGCGTCGCTGTTTGGTCGCTGGAGAGCTGTCACACAGACAGCTCTCCAGCGACCAACTATGCCGGTAACCAGGGTAAACATCGGGTTACTAAGCGCAGGGCCGCGCTTAGTAACCCGATGTTTACCCTGGTTACCAGCGTAAAAGTTAAAAAAAAACACTACATACTTACCTTCCGCTGTCTGTCCCTCAGCGCTCTGCTTCTCTGCCCTGTGTAAGCACAGCGGCCGGAAAGCAGAGCAGTGACGTCACCGCTCTGCTTTCCGGCTGCTGTGCTTACGCAGGGCAGAGAAGCAGAGCGCCGAGAGACAGACAGCGGAAGGTAAGTATGTAGTGCTTGTTTGTTTTTTACTTTTACGCTGGTAACCAGGGTAAACATCAGGTTACTAAGCGCGGCCCTGCGCTTAGTAACCCGATGTTTACCCTGGTTACCAGCGAAGACATCGTTGAATCGGCGTCACACACGCCGATTCAGCGATGTCTGCAGGAAGTCCAGCAACGAAATAAAGTGCTGGACTTTCTGCAGCGACCAACGACATCACAGCAGGATTCTGATCGCTGCTGCGTGTCAAACTGAACGATATCGCTAGCCAGGACGCTGCAACGTCACGGATCGCTAGCGATATCGTTTAGTGTGACGGTACCTTTAGAATCGGGCCACCATCTAGTTAACAATAATCCTTTTTTGCACATAGCCACATGTAATTGGGCATTAGCAACCTTTAGAACAGTCGATCACTGATACTCATCTTGGGTAAACACCGATCCACCCAATGAATGAATGAACCCAATGTATTATTATTACATTTTATACAATAGGTTGGTAATTATATTTATTCTGTTGGCTGTTGTGTTTTTCAGCTGAAAGTGCATATTGTCTCAGAGTTACTAATGTCTTGTGGACGTGTCTAACTGCGTGTTGGTCTGATGACATCTACCTACCACTACTTGCCCACCGTTTCTGGAAGCTAACCTTGCAACTGCTGTCACGTTATTGTGTATTTATTAAAGAGGTGAGGATTTCTTTTTTTGACTATTGGTAGAACCTATGGCTGTATGCATAAACTCAGTAGTGGCATCCTTTAGATCAGGGGTCTCAAACCCCCAGGAGCACCTGAAGCCTCTTTCTGCTTCCTACAAGGCGCCAGAGCTGCCATGACAATGGGCCTAATGATAACCAGTCACATCGAGGAAAGGGGCCCACAAACATCCAGTGTCATCTTCAACTGAGTATGACCCCCCCCCTTCCCGGAAGAAGGTACACTAGCCGAAACGTGCGTAGCGGCTGTGGCACCCCAGGTTTGAGGCAATACTTTATACTGGATATTTCCTTCCTACTCCTCCATTTTCTCTATACCTACGGCTCTATTTAATTCCTGTAACAACATAGATTCCACTTTGGATATACACAGATTAGATGTTTGGGGAGGATATATGGCATTCTTGTGTACTTAATTGCCCAGACCTGTGGTTCCACTATTGGCATTTTTCACCACCTGATTATCCCTTCTGTTACAGTCATGTTTTTACTAATAATGTAATAAAGCATTTTTTTTTTTTTATGTTACCCTGTTCTTTTTTGTGCAATTTTGTTCTTTATATGGGTCATGTAATTTTGTTGCACTGAATACTTTACATATAATTCCCTGTTTGGGCACAGGTGTTTAATGGTGCTTCATTCTGTGCATTGTCATCTGTATTTGCTTATTAACTAAATTAAAAGTACATTTAGTATTTCTTCGCCTGAAACGACCGAAGCTATAAAACTGTCCCATAACCCATACAATGAACACCGTTAAAAAACAAAAATTAAAAAATGCTTACAATTTTGTGGTTTCATTATATTGACATACAAAAAAGAAAATAAAAAGTGATTAGCAAGTTGTTTAGAAAAATAAGTGTTATCACGGAAAACGTCATGTTGTCGTGCTAGGAATGTGGCCCGTAGACTGCAGCCCATTTAACCAGCCGAGTTTGAGATCCCTGCTCTAGATTTTCATATCCTTTCATAAACATCACAGGATTAACACTTTGCAGCCTCCTCTTTACAAGTCCAGATTACTATTTAAAATGTACAGCTTATACACCCTCAAAAAATTTTAGGCGAGACACCCATAATTCTACATGCATAATAAAATTGAGAAAAGCCAAACCACGCAATCTGATCAGAAACTATTTGTACTTTATTAGTTTAAAATATGACAAATACATACAGCATTATAGATCCAGTATTATAGAGGAAAGCGAAAGGGAGCTAACAGATCTAGATAGTCCTTTACAGCGTGTATGCAAACATTTCAGGACTCTTCCCATGGCGATAACACAGCGAGTAATTTATTATATAGTATATATTATCTTATTATACACTTCTGAACCTCTATGATGAAAATTAAATTACCTGTTCCAATTTCTGTTTCTACTGGATGATGTTTGGTTGTTACGTATATAAATAAATTACTTGCGGTGTCGTTTCCATGGCAAGGTTCCAGAATTTTTTTGTGCCTGCTGTAATTGGCTATTTTAAATCTGTTAGCCCTCTTTTCTCTTATAATACTGATCTATAATACTGTCTGTATATGTCATAGTTTAAAGTAATAAAGTGTAAATATTTTTATACAACTGTGTGGCTTGGCTTGTCCTTTTTTTATGTTACTTTATAATATCTGACTACAGATGGGCGAACAGAACCCAGTCCCCATTTACTTAAATGCTCGAACACCCAGTGTTTTCCACGCTGTCATGTGCATGACAGCGCCGCAAACACTGCTTCTTATCGGCAGTAAAATCAAAAAAGTTTACCTCAGGTCACTGGCGTCAGCTGGTGGGACTACTGCTCCCATCAGCTGATGCCTGCTGCCGCTAATAACAGTGAGAGCAGTAACGGCTGATGGGAAAATTCATCAGCCGGCACCCGCGCTCAAAATAAATAAATAAAAATAAAATATGGCGTGGGTTACCCTGTATTTTTGATAACCAGCCAGGCATAACTGACAGCTGGGGGCTGCAACCCTCAACTGTCATCTTTAGCAAGGTTGGGTATCAAGAATAGAGGGGTCCCCACACTGAAATAATTTAAGAAATGGCCTGGGGTCCCCCACCATATTTAACAACCAGCCTTGCTAAAGCTGAGTCTATCCTTTAATTCTATCGCATCTTGGCACCGTCCAGGTTGAAAACTTTTTATCCCCAGACATGGATTACGGTGTGGGACAGAACGTTGGAGAGGTGAGGGATATAAAAATGGAAAAGTGTGATTTGTTTTGATTTCAAATAAAATACTTAATACTTGCTGTGTCTTTATTTATTTACAATTCAACTATAGGTTTAGTAATGGATAGGTGTTTTATAGCCGCCTCTCCATTACTAAGCTGCGGGCTCGATGTCACCAGGGTCACAAAGGTGACATCAACCCCACAAATATTACCCCACTTGCCACCGCTACAGGGCATGTGGGAAGAGCCTGGGGTGAAGAAATCCGTCTTGTGTAATCATTGTTAGAAGTTTTCAGTTAAGGATATGCCTGTGCTCCAGGGCAGGACTGTAGGCAGAGTCTTATCTTCCTGCACTACCACAGAGAAACCAATAAATGACCTGACCACAGGCCTCCCCAAAGCACAAAGTCTATTTTTATGATGAGGAAGATGTTTGTGCTTTATGGCGGCCTGTGGTCAGGTCTTTTCTTGGTTTCTCTGGCTTAGAGCAGGAAGATAAGACTCTGCCTACAGTCCTGCCCTGGAGCACAGGCATATCATTAACTGAAAACTTCTAACACTGATTACACAAGAACCAAAAAATAGATTTCTTAACCCCAGGTATCATTTTAATCAAACATCATACTGTGAGCAGGGAAGGGGATTAGTGGCACCTCACCGGAATCCAGATGAACACAGGTGCCAGGAACAAGTGGCTGGATACCACTCATTAGTAATAGCATAGGAAGGAAAAAAAGTTCCAGCACCAGGCGTATCTTCACTAAAATCTTCAAAATTTTATTTTCATGTCAAGAATAAAGCATCATGCGGGGACGCAGCCCCTAAACGCTTGACGAGTTTCGAACAAAGTTCTTAATCATAGACATATGAACAATACATAAAAACATCCTTATATACCTATTCTATTAAGTGAAACCATGTACACCAGGGGTGTCAAACTGCACTCCTCGAGGGCCGCAAACCATGCGTGTTTTCAAGATTTCCTTAGCATTACACAAGGTGCTGTAATGATGATGTGTGTAGGTGATTAAATTATCACCTGTGCAGTACAAGGAAATCCTGAAAACATGACCTGTTTGCAGCCCTTGAGGAATGCAGTTTGACACCCCTGATGTACACCATTTACTTGACATGATTGATTCACATTCATTACAAAATCAAATGCGAGAGCCTACCAAAAAATTATGACTCCTACATAGATTGTCACCTCTTTGTCCACACAAAAGTTTGTAAAAGACATCTCTACTCTCTCAGTGCAACAACTTGTGTTTTGATGAACATTTTTATAATTTTTACATTTTAATCAGTTTAACTCTACCGACAGTGTTTGTAGTTATTTAGCAAAATGCTGCTGACAGGTTCGCTTTAAAGGGTCTAACTTTGTAGATACCGTAAATAGATTTTTCCTAAATCACTAATATTTTTTATCTTCCAGTTGTCAGCCAGTGCCACTTCAGAAGGTAATATAACTGAGAGCAAAAGTTTGATTCCAACCAGTGGGAGAGATGTACCCCCCACTTTTAGTTCTGAAGATCAGCAAACTGCATCAGCACCAGATGCCCAGTCTTCTGTTTTGTCAACACGTCAGCTAATTCTTATTGTTGCAGATATAGATAAACTAATGGATCAGGTGAGACGGAAACAAACAATTATGATCTATTATGACGTCTTTCTACAAGCATATTGTGTTATTTATTACTCTTGTTTCTAGATGTGCTTGTGGTGAGCAAGTTCATAAATTGGATTAATCTTGTAACACTCTAATGTATTTTGACCTTGAAAAAAGAAAAACATAAAATACATGAAAAATATATACTGTGCATGTAAACCTACAATATACTGTAGGTATTTAAATAGTATTTTGTATATTTTGATTATTTTTTATGTACCCGAAACAGGAGGGGCAAAAAGCAGAACCTTAGTTAAATTTCTTCTGTATTTTATAGAATGCGCTTTATATAGATAACTGTTGACTTAACTCACTAATTATCTTATATATACTGCTCAAAAATATAAGGTGAATAAGTAAACAACATAATGTAACTCCAAGACAATCACACTTCTGTGAAATCAACCTGTCCAGTAACACAGATTGAGAATACATTTTTCCTGTGTTGTGCAAATGGAACAGACAACAGGTAGAAATGATAGGCAGTAAGTAAGACAACCCATATAAAGAAGTGGTTCTGCAGGGATTGACCACATACCATTTCTCTATTCTTATCTTTTTTTGCTGTTGTTCTGGTCACTTTTGCATTTTGTCATTGTCACCCACAGAGGTACTGTACAGTAGGATGAGCTGGTGTCTACAGCCCACAGAAGTTGCTCAGGTAGTGCAGCTCAACCAGGATGGCACATCAATGTGAGCTGTGACCAGAAGGATAGCTGTGTCTGTCAGCATAGTGTCCAGAGCATGGAGCAGATGCCAGGAGACGTGGAGGGTGCTGTAGGAGGGCAACAACCCAGCAGTAGGACCGCTACCTCCTCCTTTGTGCAAGGAGGAGCAGTACCAGAGCCCTGCAAAATGACCTCCAACAGGCCACTAACATCCATATGTCTGCTTAAACCCTTCACCACAGCCCTTTTTCATTTTTGAGTTTGTTTTTCGCTCCCCTTCTTCCCAGAGCCATAACTTTTTTTTATTTTTCGTCAATATGGCAATTTGAGTGCTTGGTTTTTGTGGGACGAGTTGTACTTTTGAACGACACCATTGGTTTTACCAAGTGCGGCAAAATTGAAAAAAAAAGTGCAATTCCACAACTTTTTTTTTTTTAACCATGTTCACTAAATGCTAAAACTGACCTGCCATTATGATTCTCCAGGTTCTACGAGTTCATAGATACCAAACATGTATAGGTTATTTTTCATTTAAATGGTGAAAAAAAAAAAAAGTTTATAAAAAAAAAAATATAAACATTGCGTCATTTTCTGAGCCCCATAGCATCTCCATTTTTCGTGATCTCGGGCTGAGTGAGGGCTTATGTTTGCGTGCCTAGTTGACGTTTCTGATGATACCATTTTGGTATGGATACGATCTTTTGATCGCCCGTTATTTCATTTTAATGCAATGTTGCGGTGACCAAAAAAAATGTAATTCTGGCGGTTTGATTTTTTTTTTCGCTACTGCCTTTACCGATCGGATTAATTCTTTATATAGCTTGATAGATCAGGCGATTCTGAATTTGGTGATACCAGATGTGTGTGTGTATATGTGTGTGTGTATATGTACAGGCGATGATCAGATCACATGTATGTAGCGGAAATGTTCGCTTTGTTTGAGCGGCGCTCATAGTAATCAGGCATTGACAACCATAGAGGTCTGCTGGAGAACTCTGGTTGTCATGCTGACCCATCGGTGACCCGCGATCATGTGACGGGGTCACGAATACGCGCAATCACATTAAATGCTGTTGTCGGTGGCATTTAACGGGTTAACAGCCGCGGGTGTATCGCGATTCCACCCGTGGCTGCTAGGAGCACATGTCAGCTGTTCAAGACAGCTGACATGTGCCAGAAAAGATGTGGGCTCAGTGCCTGATGCCACATCAAGGGGGGGACACGACATGCGCCATACTAGTACAAACTTCATGGGGGTGGCAGGAGGGTCGGACATCCACAAGCTCAACACTGTGCAGGGGATTGGCATTCGCCACAGAACACCAAGATTGGCAGATTTGACATTGGCGCCTTGTGCTCTTCATGCAAGTTCACACTGAGCACATGTGACAGAGACTGGAGACACCGTGGGGAACATTCTGCTGCCTGTAATATCCTCCAGCATGACCGGATTGGCAGTGAATTAGTAATAGTATGGGGAGGCATTTCTTTGGATGGCTGCACAGCTTTCCATGTGCTAGCCAGAGGTATCCTTACTGCCATTACATGTAGGTATCGGGATGAGAGTCTCAGACCCATTGTGCAGTAGGCCCTGTATTCCTTCTGATGCATGACAGTGCTAGGCCTCATGTGGCTAAATTGAGTCAGCTGTTCCTGCATGATGTAGGCATTGATGCTATGGACTGGCCTGCCCATTACCCAGACCTGAATTCAATCGAGCACATCTGGAACATTGTCTCGCTGCATCACAGACTGTCCAGGACCGATGCTTTAATCCAGGTCTGGGAGGCGATCCATCAGGAGACCATCCTCTGCCTGATCGGGAGCATGCCCAGGCGTTGTAGGGAGGTTGTACAAGCACGTGGAGGCTACACACACAACTGAGAATCATTTTCTTGACTTGAGGCATTTGATTTTCAACTTTGATTTTGAGCATCATTCCAAATCCAGACCTCCGTGGGATATCAATTTTGATTTTCATTGATCATTTTTATCTTTAATTGTCCTAAACGCTTTCCGCTATGTAATGCATAAAATATTTCATTCAGTGATATCTAGGATGTGGTATATTAATGTTGCCTTTTTTTCAGCAGTGTATGTTTTATAATTCTACTCCAATATGGCAGATGTCAGGGGAAAGATTTAACATGATGATTAGTGATGAGCAAATATACTCATTGCTTGGGTTTTCCTGAGCACGCTCGGGTGGTCTCTGAGTATTTGTTAGTGCTCGGAGATTTCATTTTGGTTGCCTCAGCTGCATGATTTACAGCTTATAGACAGCTTGAAAACGTGGGGATTCTCTAGCAACCAGGCAACCCCCACAAGTTCTCAGGCTGGCTAGCTGCCGTAAATCATGCAACTGGGGCAACGAAAACTATATCTCCGAGCAGTTACATATACTCCGAGACCACCCCAGCAACGTGTACACTCACTCATCACTAATGATGATCTTTTGTTCAGCTCTGGGGGTGCGAAACATCAGCCCCAAACCAGTTGAGAATGTTTACCACTGTGGTGGCACACCCTAATCGGGGGGGTTTATGGGAACCTCAGCAGATGACTGTGCTGTTATTGAAAATAAATCTCTATACAAAGACCAAAACCGATATTATTGCTATATGGTGACCATATAGTGGTAAATACCAGTTCCGTAGTTACCAGAGATTACAGTACAGTAATACATATTGACTTACAGATGATGCGCTTTCTGATGGAGTAGTTCACTTTTTCCATCTGTCCAAGATAATTTCTTCTAGACACGACTCAACTTTGGAGTTTACACCAAAAACACAGTTTTCACGTTTCCAGCATCATTTCCATCAATTCCTAACTTGCACCAACTTCTAATACTATGCTGATGCGCCTGCTGCCTCCATATGTGTCCCTATTACTGCAGGTGTTGTGTCACAAAAACAGTGCTCGTCTTAGTTCATTACATAATGCAACCACTGTAGCCCTTAGAACGGAACATGCCTCCTTTGTGCCCTGGAAAGCTGCTCACATTTTCCCTGTATAAAGTAATAATGCCCCTTGTATACACCTTTCACTGTTGCAATATCCTGAGTGCCCCCATAACATTTTATAATGTTCCATGAATTTACAGTAAGTGTCCCCTGAGTCCCCCAACTTACAGTAATAATGTCCCTAGTCCCCATGTACAACTGCCATATACACAGTATGATGTCCCCAGAGCCCCCTAAACACAATATAATGTTATAGCTCCCACATACAAAATGCATTGCCCCCACAGCTCCCATATATACAGTATAATGTCCCTCACAACTCCCCAAATAAACAGTATAATGGGACCACAGCTCTCATATACACTGTATGATGCCCCCACAAGTACTATTAAAATGAAGACAAAAAAATTCATATACTCACCTAACCCAGGATTCTGGTGAGTCTTTCAGCAGACTGCGGCAAGGCCCCATCGAATTTACACAGTGATATTCTTTCGGGGCATGCACTCCTTTGAGTCAGAGACCTGGCACAATAATGTCATCACATCGCTCTGTCTGGGACTCATCCAGTGCATTACCCTGCTGTTCTGCAAAACAGAGTAGTGCATTAGGACCAGGTCTCCCTGCTCTGTCTTAAAGGGAACCTGTCACCCCCAAAATCGAAGGTGAGCTAAGCCCACCAGCATCAGGGGCTTATCTACAGCATTCTGTAATGCTGTAGATAAGCCCCCGATGTATCCTAAAAGATGAGAAAAAGGTTAGATTATACTCACCCAGGGCGGTCCCGGTACGATGGTCGACGCGGTCCGGTCCGGGGCCTCCCATCTTCTTACGATGACGTACTCTTCTTGTCTTCACGCTGCAACTCCAGTACAGGCGTACTTTTTCTACCCTGTTGAGGGCAGAGCAAAGTACTGCAGTGCTCAGGCGTCGGGAAAGGTCAGAGAGGCCCAGCGCCTGCGCACTGCAGTACTTTTCTCTATTTTTACTAAGCAGAAAGGTTAAAAAAAAAAATTATCCAATTTAAGGGTACTTTTACACATGCCGGTTTTTTGCAGGCCGTATTTTTTTTCGGTCTCCCGCAAAAACGGGCCGCAAATAACCACCTCAGATCGACGTTTTTTCCTGTTGTAACAAATTGCAGGGAAAAAAATCCGCAAATATGGAATACCGCAAAAACAAGCTACCGTTGTTTTTGCGGTACCATTCTTTTAAATGGAGGCCATGTCCATGAGCTGTGAAAAATATCGAGCAAGCTCGATATTTTTTCACGCCCGTATATACGGCCCTCACAGTGCTACGATGTATTTTTTGCGGGCTGTTTTTGCAGCCCCCTAGAAATCTATTGGGGCCACAAAAACACAGCAAGTGTAAAAGCTGCCTAACAGTACTTCCATCCAAGATTGTAAGTTGGTGATACATTAGTTAAGTGTAGCTAAGGCTTGTCTTAATACGGTATATTGTCCTATTTCCATAGGGGACTATTTTTGACAGATAAAATACTGGGCTTTATTAAAATCATGTATTTATTTTTGCTTCATCCTTTCGCATGACTTTTTCGCTGCCCATGCACAAATATAATCTAGACTAGAATTTAAAAAAAAAAATCTACCTTTTCTGAAAGTAACCAACTTACATATTGTGGAAATTCCATCCAATCCTAATGAGCATCTTCAGGGCAATCTATCAGCTATAAGTAACATTTTGTAACAAAAAATGCATGTTTACAGTTTACATTCTTGTATCTTCCAGCTCCTCTTTGCAAAATATTCTAAACTGAAGAGATTAAAAATATTAATCATGTGTCGCACGCCTTGGTTTGCCTTGAAAACTGTATTTCCCTAGCACACGGTGGATTATATTAGTTTTACAAGATACTTTTATCGTTCCCTATATTTGAAAATATCTGTTTTATTCAATGTGTGGACCCATTTTTTGTCTGTCAGTTTTTACAATCCTTGTTGCATCTGTTTCTCTTTCATGAAAAAAAAAATTCTCATCTTCTCCTTCCCATTAATCCCTTACCGCCATGATCGGTTTTCACCTTCCTGACAAAGCCAAATATTTCCAGACAGAGGTGTTATTTTGTGATAACTCTGTAAATTGCTTCAACATATCCCATCGATTCTGAGAAATTTTTTTTTGACACATTTCCTAGCAGAAAATTTAGGTTGATACGAATTTGTTTATTTAGGAAAATGTAAGAAATAAAAAAATTGACAAATGTAGAAAAGTTACCAATTTTTAACCTTTGACTGTATGACCCTAAAATTAATAGTCATACCAAACAAAATAATTAAACATGTATTTTCAAGTTGTCTCTTGTGCAGTTCAGAGTCATGAAGTCTCCTTACTCACTAGTTTCTGAAAGGTCGGGCACTGCTCCTTGAGTGACCGTTCTAGTGCGTAGCAGAGCTGCTGTAGCATTAGTACTATAAAGCTCTACACAAGTTGTGCTGCAACTCATTCAGCCATCAGTGGTTTGTTCTGAAGTCTACACTATTTACATACATAGATAAAAGTCTGGACAGCAGAGTGAGCCCTGAATAGCAGAACCATTCTGAAAATAGCCAATGGTAGGTGCTGGTGAATTTAAAAGATTTATAATGTCCGCTTTTCAGGATCTGTGAAAGAGGGGAGAGATGAGCATCAAATTGCTGTGTAGAAATTAATAGGATAGAGAGAGGTGGCTGGTATGTTAAGGGTTAACCTCTCTCCTGGACTGTAGCTACTGTGTACACTGGCCTGGGTCTGGGCTGGCACTAGTGGCCAAACTTCTTGGAAACCAGCTGTACAGTATGAAAGATAAAAGCTGTCATTGCTGTAGAATGACAGTAGATACAAAAGTCAATTTGCTTTTTTCATGATGAATAATTAAAGCAATTAACATTTATGACATGTCTACTTTAAATCGACATTCTTGAAAAGTCGTTTTTTTTTGTTGTTTTTTTGATGTTAGAATAGTTAAAATTTTAGCAGCATTTTCCCTTCCCCCATGACGGCACACCTGAGAGAGGGGATCCGCCCAGCCAGGACAGGAAACCCTACTGAAAATAAAAGGGCGGTACCTCTCGGTCGATTCAGTTGGGTTTCCTGTCCTGACAGGGACCCTTGTGCTGAACACGGCGGTTTCACTTACCCAGGTCCCGTCCCGGCGTGGAAGAACAGGCAGCGCCTGTGCGTCGGAGTTCGGGTCCTGGAGGTGCCGTCCGCGGGTCCTCCGGGTCTCTGCGGGCGTTGGGCAGCATGGTCAGAGGGCCGGGTTCCCTTCCATGGCTGCCACGCCGCCCTCCCCTCTCTGCCGGCATCCAGGTGCGGTGGCCGCTTCCGGGTCGCTCGTCTGACGTCACGCGCAAGGCACGCTGGGAATGGGCGTGCCCGCGTGATGTCGGGGGCGGGCGCCGGATCCAAGATGGCGGCGCCCATGAAGAAAACGCCGGCCGGTGAGAGGGAACCCCGGCGGCGTGGCAGAGAGTGGGAGGGGGTTATTTGGGCACCGAAGGAGGCGGGGAGTGCAGTGGTCCCCCCATAAAAGGGGGTTGGACCACAGAAGACGCGCTCATGTCCAAAAACTTCACCATGGAAGTAGGACAGCAGGAGCAGCAGCAGCAGCCGCCTTCACAGCAGCAGCAGCAGCAAATGGAGCTCTCACCAGATGCCTTGCCGAGCCACCAGCATGCCAGGAGCAGCCGCTCAAGTGGTAGAAACAGCAGTCGTCCTGTCCAGCAAGATTCGTCGGCGTCCAGGAGGGACGCTTCACGTGCATCTGTCCAGCCTCCAAAATCGGTACCCTTGATTGTCGGTGGTGGTGAGTGATCTACGTGAATGTCACCCTTATGGTAACAGGGTCCATTTTTGTCTGTTTTGATCACTAGGGGTCCAGGAAAGCTGGTGTTAAAACAAAGAACCGAGAGTGTGCCCTTTGTAAAAACTTGCAGTTCAGTGGCAGAAGGATCTCTGTGCTGACTGCATTAATAAAACTATACAAGAAGAGACCCCTAATTTTGCCACTAGCCTAAAAGCCATAATACAGGCTGAAACAAAAGACTCCTTGAAATTGGCCCTTAGCGAACCAAGAAGGAGAAAGCCGTAAGGCGTCCACAGAGTCAGATGCCTCTCAGAGACAGGGGAGTCATAAAACATCCCGGTCTCCCTCTACCTCCTCGGCCTCTGTCCAGTCTTCAGATTCCTCCTCGGACAGTGATTCAGGAGGTCGTCCATGTTTCCCAACTGAGGACGTAGATAAATTGGTTAAAGCAGTTAGATCTGCAATGGGGCTTAAAGAGGAGAAGACACCTAGGTCACTAGAAGATGTCATGTTTGGTGGCCTAGAAGAGAAAAGGAAACGCACGTTTCCGGTTAATGCAAAAATAAAAGCGTTAATTGAGAAAGAGTGGAAAAAGCCTGAAAAAATGGGTTCTTTGCCCTCTTCATCCAAAAGGAGATATCCTTTTGAGGATAAAGACTCTGAGTCCTGGGAGAAGATCCCTAAGATTGACGGGGCAGTAGCCAAATGTTTAAAAAGATCATCCCTTCTGTTAGAAGACTCTGGTGTTCTCAAAGACCCGCTTGACAAAAAAGCAGATAGTTTTCTGAGACACATCTGGGAAGCCTCAGCGGGGGGCCTAAAGCCGGCAATTGCTGGAACATGTACGGCCCGTGCTCTAATAGTCTGGCTACAACAGATAGAGGATCAGTTAAGAAACAAAGTACCCAGAACTGACATCCTTGCAAATATATCTTTAGTGCAAGGAGCAGCAGCTTTTTTGGCAGACTCTTCTGCGGATTCCGCTAGACTAACGGCAAGAGCAGCGGGCTTGTCCAACGCGGCAAGAAGAGCCCTTTGGCTCAAAGGTTGCCCGGGGGATTTGCCATCTAAACACAAGCTGTGTTCTATTCCATGTGACGGCCAACTTCTCTTCGGGAAAAAACTTGAAGACATCCTGGAACACGCAGGAGATAAAAAGAAGGTTTTTCCCAACATCCCTAAAGATTCTAAAAAACCTTTTTTTCGGAGGAGAAGATATAATAGAGGTCGCCCCCCAGGGGAGAGAAAAAATTGGGACTTTAGAGATAAGAGAGGATCGGGCTATATGTTTAAAGGGCCCTCCACATCGGCAAAAAAATCCCCCCAATGACATTACGCCAGAAGTGGGAGGAAGACTCTCCCTCTTCTTTCCGGCCTGGGTAAATATCTCCCCCAGTATCTGGGTCATGAACATCATCAAAAATGGCCTAAAAATAAAATTCGTCTGTCCACCCAGACAAAACTTTATAATAACTCCCCGACGGAAGTCCCAGCAGGAATAATCTGCCCTAGAAACCGAGATCTTGGGACTTATCCACAAAAAGGTTCTTCAGGAAGTCCCGGATCAGGAAGAGGGAGACGGGTTTTACTCCCCCCTCTTCTTGATCCAAAAGCTGGATGGTTCTTGGAGAACTATTATAAATCTAAGGAAGCTCAACCAATCTATAGAGAACTACACTTTCAAGATGGAGTCTATAAACACGACCATAAAACTTCTCTTCCAACACTGCTTCATGGCAGTAATAGACTTAAAGGATGCTTACTACCATATACCAATACATCAGGAATATCGGAAATACTTGAGAGTAGCTCTCTATATTCAGAATCAGGTAAAGCATTATCAATGTACAACCCTTCCATTCGGCCTGTCTACAGCCCCCAGAGTTTTCACCAAAGTGATGGTGGAAGTAATGTCATACCTCCGGGATATAGTGATTGTCCCATATCTGGACGATTTCCTGGTAATAGGGAGGTCAGAGTCCCACTGCACCCATCAAGTTTCAGTGGTAACATCAACTCTAATGGAGCTGGGTTGGATAATAAACATCCCCAAATCCAGACTACTGCCAGTAAAAATACAGTCCTTCCTGGGGTTAATACTGGACTCCGAGCGTCAGCTCTGCCTCCTTCCACAAAACAAAGTGGACAAGATAATAAATCTGGCCAGTACAGCAATACGTCGACCCGCAATGACTCTCAGAAAGGCGATGTCCCTTCTAGGCTCGTTAACATCGTGTATTCCGTGTTGTGAATTCTGTGGCCAAGCTCCCTCCTGTGGTCGAGAGTGGTACTTCGGCTGGTTCTGTCTATGAGCTTCCTTTGGTGGATGAGAGTGGTACTGCGGCTTCTGAGTTTCCTTCCTCAGGTGATGAGGTTAAGTCGTTAGGTGCTGCTCTATTTAACTCCACCTGGTGCTTTGATCCTGGCCTCCAGTCAATGTTCTAGTATTGGTCTTGCTTCCTCCTGGATCGTTCCTATGGCCTGTCTATCCTGCATAAGCTAAGTTTTGCTTGTGTTATTTTTGTTTGCTATTTTTTCTGTCCAGCTTGCTATATTGGTTTTTCTTGCTCTGAGACGCAGAGGGAGCACATCCGTACCGTTAGTCAGTGCGGAGGGTCTTTTTGCCCCTCTGCGTGGTTGTTTGTAGGTTTTTGTGTTGACCGCAAAGCTATCTTTCCTATCCTCGGTCTATTCAGTAAGTCGGGCCTCACTTTGCTAAATCTATTTCATCTCTGTGTTTGTATTTTCATCTTAACTCAGTCATTATATGTGGGGGGCTGCCTTTTCCTTTGGGGAATTTCTCTGAGGCAAGGTAGGCTTATTTTTCTATCTTCAGGGCTAGTTAGTTTCTCAGGCTGTGCCGAGTTGCATAGGGAGCGTTATGCGCAATCCACGGCTACCTCTAGTGCGGTGTGATAGGATTAGGGATTGCGGTCAGCAGAGTTCCCACGTCTCAGAGCTCGTCCTATGTTTTTGGTAATTGTCAGGCCACTTTGTGTGCTCTGAACTTCAATGTCCATTGTGGTTCTGAATTACCTGTTCATAACAATTCCGGCAGTAGAATGGGCACAATTCCACCTAAGACAACTAGTTCTCTCAGCTCTAAGACTGTTAAGAGGGCATTTAGAAGGAAATCTATGTCTCTCCCTGGGTGTAAGGGATTCCCTAGGTTGGTGGACTGTAGAACACCACCTGACAATGGGGGTCCGGTGGAAAAATCCGGTCAAAGACATCATCACAACCGACGCAAGCGGTACAGGTTGGGGAGCTCATCTGAGGTCTCACTCTGTACAAGGTACCTGGTCCATACGAGAAAAAGACTATGGGTCAAACGAAAAAGAGCTATGGGCAGTGGAGAAAGCCCTAAGACATTTTCTCCCTTTACTCCAGGGTCGCCATACTCGAATCCTGACAGACAATCGAGCAGTGGTGGCGTATGTCAATCATCAGGGGGGGACGAGGTCCAAAGGCCTCATGAATGCATCAAAACTACTCTTCCAATTAGCAGAACAACACCTGTTATCTCTGTTGGCACTACACATCAGGGGCATAGAAAACACTCAAGCAATCTTCCTGAGTCGCAGAGGCTTAAGACAGGGGGAATGGTCCTTAAACCCCCAGATATTTCAACAAATAGTCCAAGCCTGGGGCTCACCAGAAATAGACTTGTTTGCCGACTCACACAACAAAAAAGTCAGAAAATTCTGCTCCTTGAATCCAAGAGAAGATCCCTTCGCAGTAGATGCCCTACTAATACCTTGGAAGTTTTCTCTGGCCTACGCATTCCCCCCGATAGTGATGATCCCAGCTGTGATCCGGAAGATCAGAGAGGATCAGGCAAAAATTATCCTCATAGCTCCATTTTGGCCAAGGAGACCATGGTTCTCCCTTCTAAGGCAGATGTCGGTAACAGATCCATGGATTTTGCCAGAAATTCCGGACCTACTAACCCAGGGCCCAGTAACCCACTCTCAGGTGAAGGGCTTCCATCTGGCAGCCTGGAATTTGAGAGGGCGTTACTAAGTCGCCAAGGATTCTCACCAGGTTTAATCTCCACCCTGTTGAAAGCAGAAAACCCATAACTTCTAGAATCTATGGTAGGACATGGAAAAAATTTCTTGACTTCCTGGGTGAACCATTGGGGGAGGTGGCTCCAGTGGGTCCTATCCTGGAATTTCTGCAAGCAGGATTACATCTTGGGTTAGCAACCAGCACCCTTAAAGTTCAGGTTTCAGCCTTGGGGGCACTATATAACTGTAATCTTGCCTCAAATAGATGGGTTTCACGATTTATAAAATCTTGCAGTAGATCTCGGCTGGTCGTTATCCCAAAAATCCCTCCTTGGGATCTAAATTTGGTCTTAGAAGCTCTAACTAAACACCCTTTTGAGCCCTTACATGAGTTATCACCTAAGTTACTTACCCTTAAAACAGTTCTTCTAGTAGCCTTAACATCGGCACGTAGGGTAAGTGATTTGCAAGCCCTGTCAATATCCCCTCCTTATACTCAGGTTTTTGATGACAGGATCGTTCTAAGACCAGACCCGGCTTATCTCCCCAAGGTGGTTCAAAAGTTCCATAGGAGTCAAGAGATTACCTTACCATCTTTCTGTAGTAATCCTAGAAATCCAGGGGAACAAAAGTTCCACATGCTAGATGTGAGAAGATCTATGTTACAATACATATCTATGACTAGTCAGTGGAGGAAAGACCAAACCCTATTCATAGCCTTTCAGGGTAGCAAAAGAGGGTGTGGGGTAGCTAAAAGTACTATTGCTAGATGGATTAGGGAGGCCATTAGTTTATCCTACTCTGCGGGTGGCACTCCGGTTCCTGAAGGCATCAAGGCTCACTCTACCAGAGCCGTGGCTACCTCCTGGTCGGAAAAGGCTGAGGTATCAATTGATCAAATTTGCAAGGCTGCTACCTGGTCCTCACCCTCAACTTTTTTCAAGCACTACCGGCTAGACCTTTCCTCCTCTGCTGACCTAACCTTTGGTAGAAGGGTACTACAAGCGGTGGTCCCTCCCTAAGGTTTCATTCTACAAAAGTCTCTCCGTCATGGGGGAAGGGAAAACACCAAGGTTACTTACTGGTAGCCGTTTTTTCCGGAACCCATGACGGCACCCGTATATTATCCCCCTTTATCACCCTTTCGGTGTGCACTATTGTTTTGGGTGCTTTTTTAGTTAATATGATGTGGTGTTGGATTGCCATGTGTACTAACCAGGGGGGCCTCTCATGCTCTGAAAACCAACTGAAGCGACCGAGAGGTACCGCCCTTTTATTTTCAGTAGGGTTTCCTGTCCTGGCTGGGCGGAACCCCTCTCTCAGGTGTGCCGTCGTGGGTTCCGGAAAAACCGGCTACCAGTAAGTAACCTTGGTGTTTTTCAATGAAACTTACAAAGCCTATATATTTAAGGGGCCACTTCACTTTGGAAGTGACTTTGAGGGGCATGTACTATATATCGAAAAACCCTTAAGCATAACCCAATTTTTAAATCTGCACTCCTCAAATTATTTAAAATCCGCCTTCAGAATGTTTAACTCTTCAGATGCTTAACAGAAATTAATGCAAACTGGAAGAAATGAAAAAAATTTTTTTTTTAATTAAATTGTTGGTTTAGCCAGAAATATTTCATTTCCACCACAGTAACAGGAGAAAATGGACTTCACTATTTGCTTAGCATTTTCTCCTTGCTGCATGGGTACCCCATATGTGGTGAGAAACTATTGCTTGGGCACACTGTAGGCTTCAGAAGGAAAGAAACACTATTTGATTTTTAGAGCGCAAATTTGGCTGGTTTGACACAATGTTACATTTGAAGAACTGAGGTGCTATAGCACCAACAACCTTGGTTACATACCGTAGCAGGGCAAGGGAAGGAGCACAATGTTTGCTGTAACAGATTGCAGACACCATGTCAAATCAGGAACTCTCCATAGGTGAGCTTATTTTTGAAATTGCATCGATCGAAAAATGTATACAAGGGTGTAGTGAGCACTAGGAACTCGCAACTGATTTGCAGAGAAGACTTCTTTTTTTTTTAACATTGGGCTGTGAAAATTAAGTATTCTGCTTTAAGAAACTACAGTTTGGGCAAACAGAAGTGAGTAAGGAACTCTATTAAAATTTTGGAGCGTAATTTTTTGCTGTAATTGTCACATTTGAAGAGCATTTACAATGCCAAAACGGCACCGCCTCCCCCTCCATCCCAAATAAGTGACTTCATTTTGAAACTACACCCCTCTAGGAACTTATCTAGGGATGTAGTTAGAATTTTAAACCCACAGGTGATACACAGAATTGTATAACATTGGGCTGTGAAACTGAAAAAAAAAAGACAGATTCCACTAAAATGTTTTGTGCACCACTGAAAAAACACAATGCTGTAACACAGGCCACACAGAGTCCAAAGTGCCTCCATCACCTCATTATAGGCAATCTACCGCCTGGAGTTCATCTGACTCATGTATTTCAGACATCTACATGGAAACCTCAGTGTAAGTGCTCAGTGTAGAGAGCAGGATAATGTGAAATGAGCCTTATTTTGATATTTGGAAACAAAGATCAAATCCACAACAGGTTAAAAATTGCTTTTTTTTTACGCCGTTCACCATGCAGTATAAGTGATAACTTAAGGCTGCTTTGTTTTTGGGTCACTATTACAGCAATACCAGATTTTATAAAGTTTTTTTGTGTTTAACTACGAGTAAAAGCGAATAGCATTGTTGCTCGGGTGATCTGTGAGTATTTGTTAGTGCTTGGAGATTTAGTTTTCGTCAACTCAGCTGCATGATTTACGGCTGCTAGACAGCCTGTATACATGTGGGAATTCCCTAAAAAACAGGCATTCCTCACATGTATTCAGCCTGTCTAGCAGCCGCAAATCATGCAGCTGAGGCGATGAAAACTAAATCTCCAAGCACTAACAAATACTCAGAGATCACCCGAGCATGCTGGGGAGACCCGAGCAACAATGCTATTCACTAATCACTTTCTGTTCTGATTTTTGGTAGGCAGAATTAAAAAAACAATTTGGGAATTGTTTTCATTTATTTATTTGTATTGCTTTTTCCAGATTTAACCGTTTGGTAAAAGTGATGACAGGTTTATTCTTTAAGTACAGTGATACCACATTTAGTTACATAGGTTGGAAATAAACCTAGGTCCATCAAGTTCAACTTTTCTCCACTAATTATATATATTGTCACTAATCTATATATATAATTGTCTACGGTCCTCTTCTGTCTGTTTGTTTGTCTGTCACGGAAATCCCACGTCACTAATTGGTCGCGCCCAGCCGGCCGCGACCAATTAGTGACGTGGGATTTCCGTGACAATCAGCGACAGGCACAGTCCGGCTGTGAATTGGCCCCTCCCTACTCCCCTCCAGTCAGTGCCCCCTCCATACTCCCCTCCAGTCAGCACCCACAAAGCGTTTTAGCAGTCCGTTAAACACTGTGTTACACCGCGGCATAACGCGGTGTAACGCAGTCTTAACGCTGCCATTAACCCTGTAAGTGTGACCAACTTTTAACTATTGACGCTGCCTATGCAGCATCAATAGTAAAACCATATAATGTTAAAAATAATAAAAAAAAAATTATATTCTCACCTTCCGGAGTTCACGGCAGCCTTTCCCGCTCCTCGCGATGCTCTGGTCCCAAGAATGCATTGCGGCAATGACCTCAGATCACGTAGCGGTCTCACGAGACCACTACATCATCTCGGGTTATTGCCGCAAGGCATTACTGGGAACAGAGTGTTGCGAGGAGCATCGCTAAAGGCCTGGGCTGGATCCGGGGGCCACCGGACGGTGAGTATATAACTATTTTTTATTTTAATTCTTTTTTTTTTTTAACAGGGATATGGTGCCCACATTGCTATATACTACATGGGCTGTGCTATATACTACGTGGGCTGTGCTATATACTACGTGGGCTGTGCTATATACTACGTGGGCTGTGCTATATACTACGTGGGCTGTGCTATATACTACGTGGGCTGTGCTATATACTACGTGGGCTGTGCTATATACTACGTGGGCTGTGCTATATACTACGTGGGCTGTGCTATATACTACGTGGGCTGTGCTATATACTACGTGGGCTGTGCTATATACTACGTGGGCTGTGCTATATACTACGTGGGCTGTGCTATATACTACGTGGGCTGTGCTATATACTACGTGGGCTGTGCTATATACTACGTGGGCTGTGCTATATACTACGTGGGCTGTGCTATATACTACGTGGGCTGTGCTATATACTACGTGGGCTGTGCTATATACTACGTGGGCTGTGCTATATACTACGTGGGCTGTGCTATATACTACGTGGGCTGTGCTATATACTACGTGGGCTGTGCAGTATACTACGTGGGCTGTGCTGTATACTACGTGGCTGTGCTATATACTACGTGGCTGTGCTATATACTATGTGAGCTGTGCAGTATACTATGTGAGCTGTGCAGTATACTATGTGGCTGTGTTATATACTATGTGGCTGTGTTATATACTACGTGGCTGTGCTATATACTACGTGGCTGTGCTATATACTACGTGGCTGTGCTATATACTACGTGGGCTGTGTTATATGCTACGTGGGCTGTGAGACTCTTTCGCCCGGGGCCCTCAAAAACCTGGAGCTCGCCCTGGCTTCTCTGATTGGTCGCACCCGGCCGCGCACGACCAATCAGCGCCAGACGCAGTCCGGCCGCGAATTGACACGGTATTTGAATCACGCTTTGCTAATTGGACGCGCCCGGCCGGCCGAATCCTGTGTATTCATTGCATTATTCTGAAATCTTCATAAATAAACTACATACATATTCTAGAATACCCGATGCGTTAGAATCGGGCCACCATCTAGTTTAACTATAACCAGCAATGTTATGTGTATCAAGGAACTCATCCAGCCCTGTTTTAAAAGCTGTTATATGTCTGCCATTACTACCTCCTGTGGTAAGGCATTCCACAGTCTGACTGCTCTAACTGTAAAGAACCCTTTCCTATTTAGCTGCTGGAATCTCCTTTCTTCCACCCATGAGTGCTCCCTAGTCCTCAGTATGGTCTTTGGGAGAAATAAGTAATGTGCCAGTATTTTGTACTGACAACACATATATTTATACATGTAAATGAGATCTCCTCTGAGGCGTCTTTTTTTTCCCAAAGCTAAACAAGCCCAGCTTTTCCAACCTCTCCTCATATAAGAGGCCTTCCATCCCTTGTAATAATCTAATTGCCCATCTTTGAACTGATTCTAACTTCTGAATATCCTTTTTAAAATGTGGAGCCCAAAACTGGATCCCATATTCTAGATGTGGCCTCACCAGTGATTCATAAAGGGGTAATAATATGCTGGGATCGCAGGATTTTATCTCTGTTTTTATACATCCTAAAATCTTGTTTGCTTTTGCGGCTGCTGCTTGCCATGGAGTACTGCTGCTCAGCTTACTTGTAACCAGAATACCCAAGTCCTTCACCTGTTCAGTAGTCCAGAGAATACTCCCATTTATTGTATGTGCAGCAATAGGATTACTCCGTCCTAGGTGCATAACTCTGCATTTACCTATATTAAATCTGATTTGCCCAGATGTTTGTCCATTCAGTCATCCTAGTCAGATCGTTGTGCAATATTATAATAATAATAATAATATAATAATCTTTATTTTTATATAGCGCTAACATATTCCGCAGCGCTTTACAGTTTGCACACATTATCATCACTGTCCCCGATGGGGCTCACAATCTAGAATCCCTATCAGTATGTCTTTGGAATGTGGGAGGAAACCAGAGTGCCCGGAGGAAACCCACGCAAACACAGAGAGAACATACAAACTCTTTGCAGATGTTGTCCTGGGTGGGATTAAAACCCAGGACCCCAGCGCTGCAAGGCTGCAGTGCTAACCACTGCGCCACCATGCTGCCCAATGTCAAGGTCAGATTTTAATATCTTACATAGTTTGGTGTCATCAGCAAAGACTGACACTTTACTCTCAATCCCTCAATTTATGTAGGGCATTTTAATGTTTTGCTACTTTTTCACACCAAAAGCAATTTTTTAGTAGAAAAAAAACATTTTTGCATCTCCAGACTCTGAGAACTCTTTATATATTTTTATGACAGAGCTGAGTGGGTTTTTTTTTACTGGACAAGATAACTTTTTCAGGGAAACCAGACTGTTTACATTTACATGACTTTATGATCGTGTTGTACTCCACCTTTGTTTGCTGATATGATGGTTAAAAAGTGTGGCCATTTTCTAGATTGTTTTTCTGGATGCAGTGATAACAAATGTATACTTTTTTGTTTTCACATTAATATGGGTATTTATTGGTGTGAAAATGTTAGGTTTTTGGGTGAGTACAGATATAAATACACAGGTGTGTTGATGAGTAGAGATGGAGCACCCTCCCTCTTCACAACATTCTAAATGCCATGATCTCTATTGATTTAAGCATTTAAAGGGTTAAGCAGACATGGGGGGGTACTGGCAGTTTCCCTGGCTGTTACAGGAGGAGCTCAGCTAAAGCTGACCTCCTAGTCTGTCTGAAGTCTCCAACATCATGTCTCCTCTCTATCTGAAACTCAACCTCTCCAAAACTGAACTTCTTTGGCTCTCGCCATCTACTAATCTCCCTAAACCTGACGTTTCCCTCTCCGTGGGTGGCACCATAATAACACCCCGGCAGCAGGCGCGCTGTTTGGGTGTTATGTTTGACTCCGATCTCTCCTTCACATCCCATATACAATCTCTTGCCCGCTTGTGCCGCTTACACCTAAAGAACATCTCTAGAATCCGCCCTTTTCTCACCATGGAAACAACAAAAACCCTCACTGTCGCCCTGAGCCACTCCCGCCTGGACTACTGTAATTCTCTACTAATTGGCCTCCCCCTCACTCGACTTTCCCCTCTCCAGTCCATCCTTAATGCAGCAGCCAGGGTCGTCCATCTGGCTAATCGTTACTCGGACGCGTCCGCTCTTCGCCAGTCATTGCACTGGCTGCCCATTCATTACAGGATACAATTCAAAGTGCAGCACCCCCTTACATCTCCTCCCTCATTTCTGTCTATTGGCCTAACCGACTGCTGCGCTCTGCAAATGACTTTCGACTAACCTCTGCACTAATCCGTACCTCCCACTCCCGACTCCAAGACTTCTCCTGTGCTGCACCAATCCTCTGGAATGCTCTACCCCAAGATATTAGGACCATCCGCAATTTGCATAGTTTTAGGCGCTCGCTCAAAACACATTTGTTCAGATCGGCCTATCACATTCAGTAATCAAAGTCATGTTATGTTTGTGTGTGTGTAGCCCATTCACTATCCCCATCTATCCCCCACCCATTGAAGATGGCTGAACCATCATTGTAAATACACACCTGTACTTTGTACTCCCCCACCTCATTGTAGATTGTAAGCTCTAATGAACAGGGTCGTTTTATTTCGCTTTAATTATTGTATTGTTAACGTTGTTACTGTTTGTGTTTGAAATTGTTAAACTGTAAAGCGCTGCGGAATATGTTGGCCCTATATAAATAAATATTATTATTATTCGCAATGATTGTGCGTGCACAGCTCCTGTGCCCTTATAACCATCTGGTATAGAAAGGTAGGAGACAAAAAAAAGCGCAAATAGGGTCTTATCCCCAGGATTGTTTCCAATCAATTATGAGAGAACTGCTCACCTGGTGGTACACAGTAAAAGCGTGTAGTACCCCTTAGACAATTATGTATATTATGTATATAGATAATAAATGAATGTGGATAAAATCCGCGCTGCTGCAACAAATTATGGATCCAGATATAGTTATAGAATGATATCTTTCTGTGGAAACTTCCTGAAGAAGAAGCCATGAGCTTCGAAACGCGTTGAATGAACCACACGAACATCCTATAACTATATCTGGATCCATAATTTGTTGCAGCAGCGCGGATTTTATCCACATTCATTTATTATCTATATACATAATTGTCTAAGGGGTACTTCCATCTGTCTGTCCTTCTGTCACGGTTATTCGTTCGCTGATTGGTCTCGGCAGCTGCCTGTCATGGCTGCCGCGACCAATCAGCGACGGCCACAGTCCGATTAGTCCCTCCCCTACACTCACTGCCCGGCGCCCGCTCCGTAATCCCCACCGCTCACACAGGGTTAATGGCAGCGGTAACGGCCCGCGGTGTAACGCTCTCTGTTACCGCTGCTATTAACCCTGTGTGTCCCAACTATTTACTATTGATGGTGCCTATGCAGCATCAATAGTAAAAATAGGTCATGTTAAAAATAATAATAAAAAAAAAAAACTATACTCACCCTCCGCCACCTTTCTCGCTCCTCGCCACGCTCCCGGGACCGCTCCATTGCAAGCGGAAGCTTCCGGTGAGGTCCCGTCCCAGGGCTGGTGTGCGGCAAGGACCTGCCGTGACGTCACGGTCATGTGACCGCAACGTCATCATAGGTCCTGCTCACACCAGCCCTGGGACCATCGGCAGCTGCCGCTTGCAATGGAGCGATCCAGGGAGCGTGGCGAGGAGCGGCAAAGGCGGCGGATGGTGAGTATAGCAGGACTTCCAACGGGCTATAGGTGAGTATATGTTTATTTTTTTTTTTTTAAGTCTCTATACTACGTGGCTCTGTGCTGGGCAATATACTACGTGACTGGGCAATAGACTACGTGGCTCTGCTCCGTCACCCCCTGACGAAGGAAATCATCCGAAACGCGCGTCGGGGTGCGTTTTCCACAGGACTCAGCGACCCTAAGGTATACATTGGCAATATATTTTCAGATCCCCCCTTGGCATTTGTTATAAGTATATAAGTACCTCATTGTAATCCGGGTAGCACAGCGATCTAGAGTATCATGTGTATCCCTTGCAGCTGAGCATTATATATAGCAGAACCTTTTGTGGCACACATAGATTCTTTATACACTTAGCACATAGCACTTTTTATGTGCGCCAGTTATCACGGTGCTCTATTGTGTCCCGTGCAACCCTCGTAGCTTTTTTAGCACTAGATCTAGCAATACTTCTGCGGCACATATATAGTTTTCATATATGCACAGCACATAGCACTTTTAGTGGGCACTCTATTGTCACAAGTGGTTTAGTGATTCAGTGTATGACCTACAGCTGAGTCACCTTTTAGGTGATCTTTACTCATTTAGTAAGGTAGCGATAGTTCGTTATAGTCATTAGTTGGGTTTACATAATTTTGCATGTAATATATTCTTCTTTGATTTATAGCACCATAACATATTGATTATTGTTTTTATATCCTTTTTATTACACTAGTGTGTGGCAGAATATATATTGACCGTTTTATAGGCACAATTTCCTTATATATAGATATTATATATTTATGTATATATTTTTATGTTTTTTTCACGGATTTTCGTATATATATATTTTTTTACCAAACACTTTAATTTTTACATGTAGTTTCCCTTTTTTTATTGGTTCATATTAATATTTTCTGTATAAATTGCTCTTCTTGCTATATAGTAAATTTGGATACTGCATATTACATTGGTAGGGATCTATATTGCTCTGGGTATTGCTGCTATTATATTGTATATTATATTGGTATTATATTATTGTCCTGTGGTGCGTACTGGTAATTGTTTTTACTTTTATATGTTGTTGTAGTGTTGCTATTCTTGAACTGTATAATAAAATTTATTTTAATGATTAAGATCTTGGTGTGGTGGTAATCTCTGGAAGGTCTATAGTCGCGGGGTAGGAGTGTTTTCTTTCATATACTATGTGAGTGGCTGGGCAATATACCGTACCACGTGGGCTGTGCTATATACTATGTGGCTGGGCAATATACTACGTGACTGGGCAATATACCGTACTATGTGGGCTGTGCTGTATACTATGTGGCTGGGCAATACGTGACTGGGCAATATACTACGTGGCTGGGCAATATAATACATGGCTTAGCAATATACTACGTGACTGGACAATATACTACGTGGCTGGGCAATATAGTACGTGGCTGGGCAATATACTACGTGGCTGGGCAATATACTACGTGGCTGGGCAATATACTACGTGACTGGACAATATAATACGTGGCTGGGCAATATAATACGTGGCTGGGCAATATACTACGTGGCTGGGCAATATACTACCTGGCTGGGCAATATACTACGTGACTGGACATTATGCTACGTGGCTGGGCAATATACTACGTGGACATGCATATTCTAGAATACCCGATGCGTTAGAATCGGGCCACCATCTAGTAACACAACCATCTGGACATACCGGTACATCCATCTGTGGGAACTCACTGCAAAAATGTCTTGAAAGGGTTAAGCAATTATATGGATATTGTTGGTTGGGGGGGGGTTCCAAAAGAGTCATTTATTTGGATTGTGGAGTTTGATCCACAACATGGCTCAAAGTAACATATCCTTTTTTTTATGTGCATGTAAAATAGAAAAAGCACATTTGTTATAGTGGGTCCATGATCTACTACAATAATTTCTAGCACAGACGCTAGAACTGATGTACGAAAGAGCCTTAGGCTGGTTTCACATTTGCGTTTTTTGCCGCTGCGTTTTAACGCAAAAAAAGCATGCGTTTTTTTTCCCTATATTTAACATTAAAAACGCATGCGCTTTTTTGTGTATGCATTTTGCCGCGTTTGACGCATGCGTCGTTTCTATGCTTGCGTTTTGTTGCGGAAATGCAACATGTAGTAATTTCTAAAAACGTATTGCTGTCAATATAAACGCATGCGTTTTTTAGCACATGCGTTTTGTTGCGTTTTTTAACGCATGCGTTTCCATAGAGAAAAACAAGTCTACACACTGATAAGCCACCCCCCACCATCAAGGTGATAAATGGATCCAAACCCTAACCCTAGCCCTAACCCTAAACCATCTAGGTGATAAAGGGATCCAAACCCTAACCTATCAAGGTGATAAAGGGATCCAAACCCTAACCCATCAAGGTGATAAAGGGATCCAAACCCTAGCCCTAACCCTAACCCATCTAGGTGATAAAGGGATCCAAACCCTAACTCATCTAGGTGATAAAGGGATCCAAACCCTAACCCTAACCAATCAAGGTGATAAAGGGATCCAAACCCTAACCCATCAAGGTGATAAAGGGATCCAAACCCTAACCCTAACCCATCAAGGTGATAAAGGGATCCAAACACTAACCCATCAAGGTGATAAAGGGATCCAAACCCTAACCCTAACCCATCAAGGTGATAAAGGGATCCAAACACTAACCCATCAAGGTGATAAAGGGATCCAAACCTTAACCCTAACCCTAGGGATCCAAACCCTAACCCTGTCCCTAGGGATCCAAACCCTAACCCTAGCCATTTTTATTTATAGTGGGTTTTCTAGTTGATTTTTATGATTGGCAGCTGTCACACACTAAAGACGCTTTTTATTCCAAAAAATATTTTTTGCGTTACCACATTTTGAGAGCTACAATTTTTCCATATTTTGGTCCACAGAGTCATGTCACACGCCCTCTGTAGTCCCCTTGGCGGTGTCTGGATCTTGATTTTTCTCTTGTGAAATTTCTCATCATGCTTTTAAAAAACGCAAACGCGGTAAAAAATGCATGTAAACGCGTAAAAACGCGGCGTTTTTTTACCGCATACGAAAACGCATGCGTCTAAAAAACGCAGCGTTTGAACGCGTTTACATGCGTTTTTTACACCACCTGTGGATGCGTTTTTAATGCAAATGTGAAACTAGCCTTAGAAAAAACCTAGTTGGTGTGAGGTGTTCCCCCCCCACTTTCAACTATTAGACAGATTTACTACTCACAGCATTTGAAATGACAATCCATTTACATAGAATTTTTTTTATATTTTCTAGATACCAGAATTAATTGATGTGATTCAAGTCAAACTTCGTATAACTGGACTTAAGAATATGGAAATAATTAAAGGTAAGACGGTCTTCCACCCATATGATGATGATGTACAAAATTCAGTTCTTTAATTCTGAACATTATTCTGTATGCCAGTGCCCAGCTATCACAGAACTTTTACAAATAGTCAGCAGGCCTCAAGCCACTTGTCATGTCCATACAGTCTGCACCATCAGTAGTAGGGAATATCAATTGTATATCTATTGTGTACTAGGGTAGTTTCACTGAAAAAGTATATGGATGTGAATACTTTTCTGCCCAATGATGACAAAAGTATTCTAGGAGTGACACCTTTCTGATTATCCAATAAAGGTATCACACCTACAATACGTTTGTCATCATTGGGCTGAAAAGTATTCACATCGATTTTTCTGGCTAACACGGTGCCACAATACAATTTGTTATTGTACATCACTGAAAAAGTATGCTATATGATTATTCCCAATACTATACATATGTGTTAAAAATCATTATTGCGCAAAAATATCTAATCAAGACTTAACCAGGTGCGTTATTCTTAAAAGAAAAATGTCATGATATTCTGACGAAAGTATAGTGGTTTATTGAGTTATCCACCATCGCAGCAAAAACATAAAAGGTAGATGAAACAATTACAAACAGAGTGTCCATGTGTAAATATCAGCGCTTTTCTTGTTACCCATCTTTCCAAGGTCCTGAATGGTAAGAGTCATCTGTCTGTGTGAAGTCTGAAGTCATCATAGCATGGAGTAGCTAACAGCTGTTGTTCCTCGTGTCTTGTCTCATGTCCATGGAGAATGATGGTGAAGGAAGGGAGGTGACCGTCCCACGTGACAAAAAGCCCCCCACACCCTCCTAAGAGACGTTTATATATGTTCAACACTGATCACGTGTCTTCTGTATATGGAGTTAACTTATACTCTGAGCTACATACACAGAAATAGCTTTTGATAGTGTCAGCAAGAAACCATGTGCTCGGTACAGAATAAAAATAAGAATAATTAATATTTAACAATATGTTTGACCACTAGGTGGAGACATTGTACTATTCTCCATTAGAAATAACTATGTACAGTGGGGGAAATAAGTATTTGATCCATTGCTGATTTTGTAAGTTTGCCCACTGACACATGAACAGTCTATAATTTTTAATGGTAGGTTTATTTTAACATTGAGAGATAGAATATCGAAAATAAAATCCAGAAAATGACATTTTATAAATTATATAAATTTATTTGCATTTTGCAGTGAGAAATAAGTATTTGATCCCCTACCAATCATTAAGAGCTCTGGCTCCTACAGACCAGTTTAGCTCCTAATCAACTCATTACCTGCATTAAAGACAGGTGTCTTACATAGTCACCTTTATAAAAAAGATTCCTGTCCACAGACTCAATTCATCAGTAAGACTCTAACCTCTACAACATGGGCAAGACCAAAGAGCTTTATAACGATGTAAGGGACAAGATCATAGACCTGCACAAAGCTGGAATGGGCCGCAAAACCATACGTGAGAAGGAGACCACTTTTGGGGCAATAGTAAGAAAATGGAAGAAATACAAAATGACTGTCAATCAACATCGATCTGGGGCACCATTCAAAATCTCACCTCGTTGGGTATCCTTGATGAGGAACGTGGGAGATCAGCCTAAAACTACACAGGGGGGAACTTGTCAATGATCTCAAGGAAGCTGGAACCACAGTCACCAAGAAAACCATTGGTAACGCATTACGCCGTGAAGGATTAAAAAACGGCAGTGCCCGCAAGGTCCCCCTGCTCAAGAAGGCGCATGTGCAGGCCTGTCTGAAGTTTGCCAATGAACACCTGGATGATTCTGTGAGTGACTGGGAGAAGGTGCTGTGGTCAGATGAGACAAAAATTGAGCTCATTCATGAACTCAACTCGCCGTATTTGGAGGAAGAGAAATGCTGCTTATGACCCAAAGAACACCGTTCCCACTGTCAAGCATGGAGGTGGAAACATTATGTTTTGGGGGTGTTTCTCTGCTAAGGGCACAGGACTACTTCACTGCATGAATGGGAGAATGGATGGAGCCATGTACTATAAATTCCTGAGTGACAACCTTCTTCCCTCCTCCAGTACATTAAAAATAGGTCATGGCTGGGTCTTCCAGCAAGACAATGACCCAAAACATACAGCCAAGGCAACAAAGGAGTGGCTCAAAAAGAAGAACATTAAGGTCATGGAGTGGCCTAGCCAGTCTCCATACCTTAATCCCATAGAAAACTTATGGAGAGAGTTGAAGCTCTGAGTTGCCAAGCGACAGCCTCAAAATCTTAATGATTTAGAGATGATCTGCAAATAGAAGTGGACCAAAATTCCTCTTGACATTTTTGCAAACCTCATTAACAACTACAAAAAACAACTGACTGCTGTGCTTGCCAACAAGGGATTTTGCCACCAAGTATTAAGTCTGGTTTCCTAGAGGGATCAAATACGTATTTCTCACTGCAAAATGCAAATAAATGTATACAATTTATACAATGTAATTTTCTGGATTCTATTTTTGATATTCTATCTCTCAATGTTAACATCAACCTACCCTTAAAATTATAGACTGTTCATGTCTTTGTCAGTGGGCAAACTTTACAAAATCAGCAAGGGATCAAATACTTATTTCCCCCACTGTAGGTTGAAATTTTGAATGCAACTCTGCTCTCCATATGGGTCTCTAACTTTATATACAAGTTTTTCTAATGAGTTTTGATTGACATTTCTTGGGCAGACACCAAATAATTTATACTAACTGTAGTCTCTGCAGTTCAACTTTTTTGTTTTTGTTTCTTTGTTTGTCTATATGGAATTTCAATAAAGATTAATTTTATTTGCACATGGGAATACATTTGTTGGCTTTATCATGATGGCTAAAGTTACAGGTAGCACACTGTTTCTCTAGACTTCTTAACATCTGTCAAATGTGCTCAGTGTGCAAATGCACATTCCTACGTGAAGGGAATGGGTAAGGTTTAGGTCAGGGGTCCCCAACCTTTCTTACCTTGAGAGCCACATTCCGCTATGAAAGTTGGTCGAGAGCCACAATGCAGATAGTCATAGAAAAACCTAGAGAAGGCACAAATAATAACATGCAGATTTTCACTTTCACTCTATCCTTATGTATTTTACATTATTGTTATGTAAATTGAACTCTAGTGCCACCTATTGGAAGTAGCAATCTTAAAGTCAATACCCTTTAACAGTCCCTTAAGATGGTTCATATATTATTGGCCCCATATACTGCTCCATATGTAATTGGCCACATATACTGCTCCATATGGAATTGGTCCAATATACTGTTCCATATGGAATTGGCCCCATATACTGCTCCATATGTAATTGGCCACATATACTGCTCCATATGGAATTGGTCCAATATACTGTTCCATATGGAATTGGCCCCATATACTGCTCCATATGGAATTGGCCCCATATACTGCTCCATATGGAATTGGCCCCATATACTGCTCTATATGGAATTGGCCCCATAAGATGCTCCATATTAAATTGGCCCCATAAGATGCTCCATATTAAATTGGCCCCATAAGATGCTCCATATTAAATTGGCCCCATAAGATGCTCCCTATAGAATTGGCCCCATAAGATGCTCCCTTATACAATTGGCCCCATAAGATGTTCCCTATTAAATTGGCCCCATAAGATGCTCCATATTAAATTGGCCCCATAAGATGTTCCCTATAGAATTGGCCCCATAAGATGCTCACTATTAAATTGGCCCCATAAGATGCTCCCTATAGAATTGGCCCCATAAGATGCTCACTATTAAATTGGCCCCATAAGATGCTCCCTATAGAATTGGCCCCATAAGATGCTCACTATTAAATTGGCCCCATAAGATGCTCCCTATTAAATTGGTCCCATAAGATGCTCCCTATTAAACTGGCCCCTTAAGATGCTCCATATTAAATTGGCCCCATAAGATGTTCCCTATAGAATTGGCCCCATAAGATGCTCACTATTAAATTGGCCCCATAAGATGCTCCCTATAGAATTGGCCCCATAAGATGCCTACTATTAAATTGGCCCCATAAGATGCTCCCTATAGAATTGGCCCCATAAGATGCTCCCTATAGAATTTGCCCCATAAGATGCTCCCTATTAAATTGGCCCCATAAGATGTTCCTTATAGAATTGGCCCCATAAGATGCTCACTATTAAATTGGCCCCATAAGATGTTCCCTATAGAATTGGCCCCATAAGATGCTCACTATTAAATTGGCCCCATAAGATGCTCCCTATTAAATTGCCCCCATAAGATGCTCCCTATAGAATTGGCCCCATAAGATGCTCCCTATAGAATTGGCCCCATAAGATGCTCCCTATTAAATTGCCCCCATAAGATGCTCCCTATAGAATTGGCCCCATAAGATGCTCCCTATTAAATTGGCCCCATAAGATGCTCCCTATTAAATTGGCCCCATAAGATGCTCCATATTAAATTGGCCCCATAAGATGCTCCCTATAGAATTGGCCCCATAAGATGCTCCCTTATACAATTGGCCCCATAAGATGTTCCCTATTAAATTGGCCCCATAAGATGCTCCATATTAAATTGGCCCCATAAGATGTTCCCTATAGAATTGGCCCCATAAGATGCTCACTATTAAATTGGCCCCATAAGATGCTCCCTATAGAATTGGCCCCATAAGATGCTCCCTTATACAATTGGCCCCATAAGATGTTCCCTATTAAATTGGCCCCATAAGATGCTCCATATTAAATTGGCCCCATAAGATGTTCCCTATAGAATTGGCCCCATAAGATGCTCACTATTAAATTGGCCCCATAAGATGCTCCCTATAGAATTGGCCCCATAAGATGCTCACTATTAAATTGGCCCCATAAGATGCTCCCTTATACAATTGGCCCCATAAGATGTTCCCTATTAAATTGGCCCCATAAGATGCTCCATATTAAATTGGCCCCATAAGATGTTCCCTATAGAATTGGCCCCATAAGATGCTCACTATTAAATTGGCCCCATAAGATGCTCCCTATAGAATTGGCCCCATAAGATGCTCACTATTAAATTGGCCCCATAAGATGCTCCCTATAGAATTGGCCCCATAAGATGCTCACTATTAAATTGGCCCCATAAGATGCTCCCTATAGAATTGGCCCCATAAGATGCTCACTATTAAATTGGCCCCATAAGATGCTCCCTATAGAATTGGCCCCATAAGATGCTCACTATTAAATTGGCCCCATAAGATGCTCCCTATTAAATTGGTCCCATAAGATGCTCCCTATTAAATTGGCCCCTTAAGATGCTCCATATTAAATTGGCCCCATAAGATGTTCCCTATAGAATTGGCCCCATAAGATGCTCACTATTAAATTGGCCCCATAAGATGCTCCCTATAGAATTGGCCCCATAAGATGCCTACTATTAAATTGGCCCCATAAGATGCTCCCTATAGAATTGGCCCCATAAGATGCTCCCTATAGAATTTGCCCCATAAGATGCTCCCTATTAAATTGGCCCCATAAGATGTTCCTTATAGAATTGGCCCCATAAGATGCTCACTATTAAATTGGCCCCATAAGATGTTCCCTATAGAATTGGCCCCATAAGATGCTCACTATTAAATTGGCCCCATAAGATGCTCCCTATTAAATTGCCCCCATAAGATGCTCCCTATAGAATTGGCCCCATAAGATGCTCCATATTAAATTGGCCCCATAAGATGCTCCCTATTAAATTGCCCCCATAAGATGCTCCCTATAGAATTGGCCCCATAAGATGCTCCATATTAAATTGGCCCCATAAGATGCTCCCTATTAAATTGCCCCCATAAGATGCTCCCTATAGAATTGGCCCCATAAGATGCTCCATATTAAATTGGCCCCATAAGATGTTCCATATTAAATTGGTCCCAAAAGATGCTCCCTATATTACTGGCCCCATAAGATGCTCCCTATATTACTGGCCCCATAAGATGCTCCCTATATTACTGGCCCCATAAGATGCTCCCTATATTACTGGCCCCATAAGATGCTCCCTATATTACTGGCCCCATAAGATGCTCCCTATATTACTGGCCCCATAAGATGCTCCCTATATTACTGGCCCCATAAGATGCTCCCTATATTACTGGCCCCATAGGATGCTCCCTATAGCGCGCCAGTGTCCCCGACAGCAAGTAGGCCCCCTGCCTGCTCAGGTGCCCGGGTGCTGACGCCTGCCCTGGGTGGGTATTACAGACAGCGGGGCAGCTCCCTAGGGACTTTTTTAATGTGATCCTCAGCGAGCCACATGTCAGGGGCAGGCGAGCCACTTGTGGCTCACAAGCTATGGGTTGGGGACCCTGGGTTTAGGTGGATGCAAATTGCAGGCCTCCCAATTCTACTGAATGTCAACCAAGCTGCATTGTGCTGAACTGTGAGCACTGGTCCTGCTAAAGAATGTGGGCCACCGTTATGGGGTCTGTTTCCAATAGGTTGACCAGAGACATGCAAGCCTGTAGCTCACTGGAGGTTATTTTATAGGACCCTGGCAGTTCCCCTTCTGTTCCTGCTTGCACAGAGGAGCAGATACCTATCCTGCTGCTGGGCTGATGCCCTGCTACTTCCCTTGACTTTGAAACCTTTTTGCAATGGCACGTGTGCAATCCAGGAGGAGCTGGACTACTTGTGCAACCTTAATGGCCTCGTGCTACCAGTTAGTGACAAGGACACTTGCAAAACTAGACGGAATCACACAAAGGATTAGTAGGGAGAAAATTATGTAACCACCACCTATGTTCCCTTTTGGGGGATGTCTTGAGGTTGCCCCTTCAGTTCACCGGTTGTCACTTTCATTTGCAGCAAAGTAGGTATAATTGATTCACCATTGCTTATGCTTCTAACCTGGACACATTGATATCCATGAAATGTAATCCAAATTCCAGGGTACTCTGAAGTTCAAGAATTCTCTCAATTTTTTGAGTAATCTGTGGAAAAGTTTTCACTATTTGCCTTACCTTCTGTGTTCTCAATATATCATTGGCGGTAGAATGAATCCATGTGTATGTGCCGTATGTGTCTGAATTGGAAATATGCCTGACACGCCACACTTTGATACTGGTTTGTCATTGTCTAAGAGTCAATGAGCAGCCTTCTATAACTTTTTCTTGTACCAGAGGCATAGTGCCGCCTTGGAGCTGATCTGGGATAGAGGACAAAGGAGCCGTCGGACAATATCTGATTTCAGTTAGCAAGTTTGTCCAGTCATTCCCTGGAAAGAGGCACTGCAGCTATACTCCCCATGAAAAATAATAAATGGAATTTATTTCTGAAATACTGAATGCTCTCATTTTTGTGTTTTTCTAGACGCACTAGGAGACATATCCAGTTCTTTATCAGGACCTCTGACTGCTATAAATGGCAAAATCTCAGAGGACCTTGGAGAATCATGTCTGATATACTTTAAAAGTGCCGTAGAAGTCCCTAGGCTTTACAGAAGAACGAACAAAGTTAGTCTCCTGACTTCCAGAATGTAACATTAAGTGAACTATTAAGTCTAATCTGTGTGTTTTGTTTGGGACATATCTAGATTTACTGTATTTACATATTGACTGAAGTGAACATGATGTAGTTGAGATCAATTCACTTTACATTAACAACACCAGAAAAGTATTAGATGATCTGATATTTATATATTATTCCTAAGACATGCCTGATAACTGATGGCAAATACTATATCGCTATATGAGATGGGAAAATCCCATTTACACAGGCACATTTGTCTATAAACTGAAAACTGCTTTAATTGGTTGCGATGGGCATAAAGGTCATTTTTCTTTGAGACCGTTTTATAAATGTGCCCCTTTATATCTAGAGCCGTCAAGGTTCTGCGCATATTACTTATCTACTTATCTGTGTGGGGGAGGCCCTGATAGTGCTTCTCTTGTTAACTCCTTTCTGAAAAACCACATAACTGTGCGTTCACGTTTTGAATGACTTCACGCACCTCAATGCACAGTTATGTTACAGGAGTTAGGAGCTTGGCATCCTGAGCATTGGGTGTCAGCTGTAATGGCCAGGATCAGAAATAACTCCAGTGCTAGCCATTCATCCCTTTATTCCCTCAGATGCAGTAGTCAGCAGCGTACACATTATGTAAGGAATGTGTTACCCTGCGAGCACCCCCGGAATGTGATTTTAGGTTTCCATGGGTTCTCAAGACCCCCATGTCTGCCACGTATATTTTCATATTGAAGATGAATGGGCCAGATCCATTGAAAAACAAATCGACTATGTGACTGTTTAAAAACCACTATAAATCCTAGTGGTCTTTTTAACCTCTTCGCGACATGCACCGTTCTAGTACTGCTCTGTGGGAGGTGCGCTTGCGCAAACCGCAATACTAATACAGCGATGCTATTTCCAGTTACCGCGCTGCATCACGTGGTGACCGGGTTAAGATGGCTGCTGTCCCAGACAGCAGACCATCCCTGCATGTCACCCCGGGGGGCTGCACCACCACCCCGTCCCCCTCCCCCACATCTGCAGTCGCTGTGATTGGCTGGTCAATTTTGACCAGCCAGGCACATCATTATGTTAATAAAGTTAGTGAAAAGAAAAAACATGTGACCTGCTGTGATCTGTGCTGTGTGACACAGCACCAATCACAACCGTCACAATGAGTGGGGTGATCGCAGCGTCACCTCACCTGATTAACCCCTTTGGCGCTGATTGGCCAGAAACTATTGTTCAGCCAATCAGCGCCAAAGGGGTTAATGTAAAATAACGATCACCTTTCTGCACGCCATTTTGTCTCAGATTTGGTGCGCAGAGCGGATGTATAGCCCCTGTACAAACAATTATACGCAAGTACAAACAAGATGGGAATGTCCGCCATCATACCACTCAGGAAGGAGATGAGTTCGGAGTCCCAGAGATGAACGTATTTTGGTCCGACAAGTACATATCAACCCAAGGACAAAAGCAAAAGACCTTGTGAAGATGATGGCGGAAGCTGGTAAGATTGTGTCAATATCCACAGTGAAACGAGTACTGTATCAACATGGGCTGAAAGGCCACTGCCAGGAAGAAGGCATTACTCCAAAAGAAACATAGAAAAGCCAGACTAATGCATGCACACAGGAACAAAGACCTTAATTTTTGGAGACATGTCCTGTGATCTGATAAAACTAAAATTTAAACTATTTGTGCATAATGACCATTGTTAAATTTAAAGGAAAAAGGGAGAAGCTTGGAAGCCTAAGAACACCATCCCAACTGTGAAACACGGGGGTGGCAGTATGTTGTGGGGTTGTTTTGCTGCAGGAGGGACTGGTGCACTTCACAAAATAGATGTCATCATGAGAAGTGAAGATTGTGACAATGCTGAAGCGACATCTCAAGACATCAGCCAGGAAGTTAAACCTTGGGCGGACATGGGTCTTCCAAATGGACAATGACCCGAAGAATAATTCCAAAATGGTAACAAAGTGGCTTAAGGATAGCAAAGTCAATATTTTGGAGTGGCCATCACATAGCCCTGATTTCAGTCCTATTAAAAATTAATGAAAAGCTGAAAAGGCAGGTGTGAGCAAGAAGACCTACAAACCTGGGTCAGTTACACCAGTTTTGTCAGGAGTGTATATAAACTTCTGGCTTCAACATTATGTCATTGTTGGAAAAGGGGTTAAATATAGCCAGAACTTTGCACTGTCTAGTCTCATTTTATATCAGAGTAGGGTCCAATACTCTTATGTTTTGGGTGGTTAATATTGGCTATGCTTTGTAGCATAATTTTGGTAATAAAAAGTCCAGTGTGTGAATAACCTTTTATAACGGCTCCTGTTTGGAAAAATATTATCTGAGCTTTACAAGTTTCAAAAATAAAGGTTAAAAGTCACACAGTTGCAAAGTTTTCACCAAAACTGTAAATTTGTGATCACATCTCCGCATAAACATAAAATATTCAGAGGGGGTTTTAGTGTACTTTTTTTTTCTTCTGGTAGATGTCATTTAAGTGAAAACAATATGTTGTGAGAAATATATATTATTGTTTGCAGGAGGTGCCTACAAAAGCGTCCTCCTACGTGGACAATGCTCTCAAGCCACTGTTCCAAATTCAGCACGAGTATGGGAACAAAGTAAAAACAGCAACTAGACAAGGATGGCTGAAAGGAACCCTCTCTGAATGTACACACAAGTGAGTGGACCTGCCTTACAAATATTTTGTATTTAAGAATCTTTGCCTAAATGAATATAAGCTAGTGTGCCTTGTGAGGTTCCGGACCCCTGTAAAAGCTCTTATCACTCCTGTTTCAGACATGCCTCTTCAGCCACATACTGTAGAATCATAGAATGTTACAGTTGGAAGGGACCTCAAGGGTCATCGTGGTGTCCAACCCCCTGCTCAATGCAGGATTCAGTAAATCATCTCAGACAGATGTCTGTCCATTCTTTGTTTGAAGACTTCCATTGAAGCAGTACTCGCCACCTCTCGTGGCAGTCTTTTCCACTCATTGTTCACCCTCACTTTCAAAAGGTTTTTCTCCTTCGCCTCATTGGGGGACACAGGACCATGGGTTATGCTGCTGTCACTAGGAGGCTGACACGAAGCTGAGACAAAAAAAGGTTAGCTCCTCCCCTGCAGTATACACCCTCGTACTGGCTTCCAGACACCCAGTTCAAGCTTAGTGTCCGTAGGAGGCACACTGATTTTTAATCTCTCTGATTTTTTCTTTTTAATCTATTCCGGACGAAGGGGGCGACGGATTCTTTCAAGGTCCGATCTCCCCCGAACCAACAACAGGCGAGCACGGGAGTTTCACCTCACCGTATCCTCTCCTGCGACGTGGGAGCCACTGCCTGAGCTGACCTTTTTTTGGGCGATGTTTTTTTTTCCCTAAAAGGGCGCCGATCTCCCCGCTCTATACAGACGAGCACTGGTGTTTTCCTCCAGTATCCTCCTCTGCAGCCAGGCCTTTTTATTGCCGGACATCTGCCCTGTCCACCAGGTTCTACCCTCGGCTGTACAGTGGCCCTATCCCCGTGGCGTCCGTGCAGACCACACTGCATCACCAATGTTCTGTGTGACTCAGGTGGTGGACGGTTCCTCTCCACCCCCCTGTCTGGGGCTGGTGGATGGAGGCTTCCCAACCCCTGCACCGTCCCAGCCATCCTAAGGCTCCTCTCACCTCCTCGGGGTAAGTGTCTTGTGGGGGATGGGGGGGGTCGCCGGCGGTCCGGAGGGCTCCTCCTAACATGGCACATTGGGGGCTGTAGCGCAGTATCGGTGGGCTGAAGCGTCGGCACTTTGCGGCCGCGCGCCGGGCCGAGGCCGCAAATTTAGCCCCCGGCTTCGGCCTAGCCGCTGGTCGCTGCCGATAGGCTCCGCCCACTCATGCGCGTCATCGGCGGCGCCGCCCCCTGGTCCCTGGCGCTTCTCGCAGCCGCCGAGATCTCTCTCCTGATCTCGGCGGCCATCTTGGTCCTCACTACACGCCGCAGCTCCAGCTCTGCCGCATCTCCGTGTCACAGCGCCCACGTGCAGCCAGTTTCCTATCTCGGGCTTCACAGTCCGGCTTCCCAGGACAGCGGGACACAGGACCGGGGTAAGGAGACATCGTCAGCTTCTCCTCTGCAGCGTCGCCCTCTGCTTCCCAGGCCAGTTTATAGCCCCTGTGGGTTTTTTTGCATTAGAATCATGTCGCAGTCTAGGTCTAAAAAATCCTCTAAGGTGCATACGACCTTTTTTTCTGCGTGTACCACCTGCCAGGCCCCACTTCCTAGGCCTCAAAGTTCTCCCCTCTGCTCTGCCTGCGATGCTCCATGTGCCCAGGAGCCCTCCACCGCCACCGACTCTGGCGTACCTATTCCCCCCCCGTGGGTCGCTTCACTCTCGCAGTCCGTGGATTTTTTTAGCCAATGCCATCAAATCCATTCAAAATCCTCCCGGGGAACGGGGTAATCCGTTACAGGCGTTAAGAGATCCCTCCATAGCAGGGGAATCGTCGGTCAGCAGGGGCCGCTCTCTCCATAAAGAGGCTCGGTCATCCCGAAAACGGATCCGCACTACCTCTCCTGAGCGCTCTCCTCGCCGCTCAGACTCTGCCTAAATGAATCTTTGCCTAAATGAATATAAGCTAGTGTGCCTTGTGAGGTTCCGGACCCCTGTAAAAGCTCTTATCACTCCTGTTTCAGACATGCCTCTTCAGCCACATACTGTAGAATCATAGAATGTTACAGTTGGAAGGGACCTCAAGGGTCATCGTGGTGTCCAACCCCCTGCTCAATGCAGGATTCAGTAAATCATCTCAGACAGATGTCTGTCCATTCTTTGTTTGAAGACTTCCATTGAAGCAGTACTCGCCACCTCTCGTGGCAGTCTTTTCCACTCATTGTTCACCCTCACTTTCAAAAGGTTTTTCTCCTTCGCCTCATTGGGGGACACAGGACCATGGGTTATGCTGCTGTCACTAGGAGGCTGACACGAAGCTGAGACAAAAAAAGGTTAGCTCCTCCCCTGCAGTATACACCCTCGTACTGGCTTCCAGACACCCAGTTCAAGCTTAGTGTCCGTAGGAGGCACACTGATTTTTAATCTCTCGGATTTTTTCTTTTTAATCTATTCCGGACGAAGGGGGCGACGGATTCTTTCAAGGTCTGGCGGCTCCACCTCTCGCTCACCCTCTTTGGGGGCTCACAGCGTTCACGACTCTGATCATGAGTCCGAGGTATCATTGGACCCGGAGGCCCCGGAGTAGAGAGCTACGGTCGACTCCCTCATTGTTGCAGTCAATCACGCACTTAAGGTGGATGATGATGCTAATTCCGCTCCGGAACACGCGGTCTCTTTTACCAGATCCAAACGTTCCCACAAATCTTTTGCCTCTCATCCAGCCTTTCTGGATATAGTCAGGCGTCACAGGGAGCATCCAGATAAGCGTTTCACGGGTAAGAAGGACCTGGTATCAAAGTATCCCTTCTCAGCGGATCTCGTGAAAGACTGGACGGATCCTCCTTTAGTAGATCCGCCGGTCTCACGCCTAGCTTCTAAAACGCTTCTTTCAGTTCCGGAGGGCGCTTCAATTAAGAGTCCCACTGAACGCCAGCTAGACTCTCTAGCTCGTTCAGTGTATGAAGCCTCTGGCTCTTCCCTGTCCCCCTCCTTCGCCGCGGCTTGGGTGACCAAGGCTATGGTTTCCTGGGCGGATGCTCTAGCGAAATCCATTAATGAACAGGACCTCCCGTCTGAGATGGCAGACCTAGCCAAGCAGTTAGCCATGGCTAGCGATTACGTGATGTTCGCATCCCTCGACGCGGCGAATTGCGCAGCATCGGCGGCTTCCAACGCCATCGCTATCAGAAGGGCTCTTTGGCTCAGGGAGTGGCGCGCAGATTCCTCCTCTAAGAAATCTCTGATCTCCCTCCCTTTTCAAAGCGGGCGACTTTTCGGCGAAAAGCTTGACCAGCTTATTTCCGACGCCACAGGGGGAAAGAGCAAGTTCCTTCCCCAACAGAGGCCCAAGGCGGCTTTCCAGCGCCAGCCTTACTTTCGCTTTCGGCCTTTTCGTACCAGCCCAGCCTGGTCCAACCCCTCCGGTCTTCCCAGATCAGACCGTTCCGCCCGCACAGACAGAGACGCTCGTCCCTCCTTCAGGCCGAATCCTTCCTGGAGCGGGAAACCGAGGCAGCCCAGAACCCGAGGTTCCAGACCTCCCAGATTCCCGTCTCAATGACTCGGGAACGGTGCCAGTCGATACCATCAGAGTAGGCGGACGCCTACTCCTTTTTCAGCAAACCTGGCTCTCCGTCATGCACGATGAATGGGTCAGGGATCTGGTATCGTCTGGCTACAAGATAGAGTTCTCCTCTCCTCCTCCAACTCGGTTTTTCCCCTCTCGTCTTCCCAGTTCGGCCGCTCAGTCTCGCGCTCTTCTTTGCGCCATTCACGCTCTCCGCCAGAGCGGGGTCATTGTTCCGGTCCCGGAACACGAGAGGTTCAAAGGTTTCTACTCAAACCTCTTCGTCGTGCCAAAGAAGGACGGAAAGGTGCGACCCATTTTGGATCTCAAACTCCTGAACAAGTGCGTAAGAGTCCGGCACTTCAGGATGGAATCCCTCAGATCGGTCATCTCTTCGATGGAAAGAGGGGAATTCTTGGCCTCGATAGACATCAAGGATGCCTATCTTCACATCCCGATTTTCCCACCTCATCAAAGGTTTGCCGTTATGGAGGACCACTTCCAGTTCACGGCTTTACCCTTCGGTCTTGCCACGGCGCCCAGGGTATTCACCAAGGTCATGGCGGCTGTCATGGCCATCCTTCATTCTCGAGGAGTCGTCGTGTTACCTTACTTAGACGATCTCCTCATAAAGGGCCCATCTTTCCAAGCCTGCGAGTCAAGCGTCCACATTACCCTGGATTCTCTTTCGCGCCTGGGCTGGCTGATCAACTGGGACAAGTCCTCTCCCGTTCCTGCCCGTCGGATCTCCTTTCTGGGAATGATCCTGGACACTTCAAGGGGGCTGGTCTTGCTTCCCCGGTCCAAGGCCCAAGCGCTTCATCAGGGAGCCCGAGCGCTATGCCATCCTCGTCCGCGAACCATTCGTTTCGCCATGAAGATCCTGGGGAAGATGGTTGCAGCAATCGAAGCGGTTCCCTTTGCTCAACTCCATCTCCGTCCCTTGCAACAGGCTCTGCTGGACAACTGGGACAGGAGTCTCTCATCCCTCGACCGTCCTTGCCCCTGTCCCCGCGGGTCAGACAATCTCTCGTATGGTGGACCCTGGGCTCGTCTCTTCTCCAGGGGAAGTCATTCCTCCCGATCCGCTGGTTAGTGGTAACTACCAACGCCAGTCTTCTTGGCTGGGGGGCGGTGTTTCTTCACCACTCTGCCCAGGGCCGTTGGACAGTTCGGGAATCCAGACTCCCCATCAACATCCTGGAGATTCGCGCTATCAGACTTGCTCTGAGTCGCTTTCACGCCCTGCTCGCGGGTCACCCAGTACGAGTCCAATCGGACAACGTCACGGCGGTGGCTTACATCAACCACCAGGGGGGTACCCGCAGCAGGGAGGCGATGCAGGAAGTCTCCCTCATCCTTCGTTGGGCCGAAACCAACCATTCCATCATCTCTGCGGTGCACATTCCGGGAGTCGAGAACTGGGCGGCGGACTTCCTGAGCCGCCAGGGCCTTGCCTCGGGGGAGTGGGAACTCCACCCAGAGGTTTTTCACCAGATCTGTCTTCGCTAGGGGACCCCGGACGTGGATCTGATGGCGTCCAGATTGAACACCAAAGTCCACAACTTCATTGCTCGATCTCGGGATCCCCAGGCCATAGGAGTGGACGCGCTGATTTCTCCGTGGCATCAATTTCAGCTCCCATACGTGTTCCCTCCCCTTCCCTTACTGCCGAAGGTGATCCGAAAGATCAAGACGGAGGGAGTTCCAGTCATCCTGGTCGCCCCAGACTGGCCTCGTCGCGCTTGGTACGCGGAGCTCGTTCAGCTCGTAGCCGACGTTCCCTTCCGGTTGCCAGACCGCCCAGACCTGCTTCGCCAAGGACCGATCTACCATCAGAGCTCAGGGGCCCTACGTTTAACGGCGTGGCTTTTGAAACCTGGATTCTAACTCGTGCCGGTTTCTCTCAGCAGGTCATCCCCACCATGTTAAGCGCTCGCAAGGCGTCTTCCGCCTCCATCTACCACCGCGTCTGGAAATCCTTCTTCTCATGGTGCAGGCTCCGGGGTCACCCTCCGCTCGTTTTCTCTATCCCTTGCATCTTGAATTTCCTTCAGGCTGGTCTGGATTCCGGTTTGGCCCTGAGTTCCCTCAAAGGTCAGATCTCAGCGTTATCCGTGCTTTTCCAGCGTACGATCGCCACCAACCTTCAGGTCAAGACCTTCATTCAGGGAGTCTCCCATGTGGTTCCCCCCTACAGGATGCCGTTAGAGACCTGGGATCTCAACTTGGTCCTGGGGGTTCTTCAGGAACCTCCGTTCGAACCCCTTCAGGACGTCCCGCTCTCTGTTCTCTCTTGGAAGGTTGCCTTCCTGGTAGCGGTGACGTCCATCAGAAGGGTTTCAGAGCTCGCCGCTTTATCCTGCCGGGCTCCTTTCCTTGCCTTTCATCAGGACAAGGTAGTCCTACGTCCTTCTCCGGCGTTTCTTCCGAAGGTGGTCTCTTCTTTCCACCTCAATGAGGACATCATTCTTCCCTCCTTTTGCCCGCAGCCCAAACATAGGGTCGAGAAGGCTCTCCATACTCTGGACGTGGTAAGGGCCCTCAGGAGGTACATTTCCAGAACGGCTCACTTCAGAAAATCGGACGCCCTTTTCGTGCTCCCGGAGGGTCACAGAAAGGGTTTGGCTGCGTCTAAATCCACGATAGCCAGATGGATCCGATCTGCTATCCAGGAATCCTATCGGGTCAGGGGCAGTCCTATCCCGGCGGGGATTAGAGCTCACTCCACTCGGTCGATGGGTGCTTCCTGGGCCATCCGGCACCAGGCAACAGCGGAGCAGGTTTGCAAGGCCGCAACGTGGTCCAGCCTGCATACTTTCACAAAGCATTACAATGTTCACATTCACTCCTCTGCGGACGCGGCCCTTGGCAGACGTATCCTGCAAGCGGCCGTGGCGCATTTGTAGTCAGATGGTACACGGAGTTATTTGGTTGTATTGTTTCCCTCCCAGGGACTGCTTTGGGACGTCCCATGGTCCTGTGTCCCCCAATGAGGCGAAGGAGAAATAGGGATTTTTGTGTGTACTCACCGTAAAATCCTTTTCTCCGAGCCACTCATTGGGGGACACAGCACCCACCCTGGTAGCCTTTCGGCTCGTGATCTTGTTTTTTGATCTTGACTGTTTGTTTGACATGTTATATTCTAATGTTAATTGTTATATTGTTACTATCCTACTGCTTTTGCACTGAACTGGGTGTCTGGAAGCCAGTACGAGGGTGTATACTGCAGGGGAGGAGCTAACCTTTTTTTGTCTCAGCTTAGTGTCAGCCTCCTAGTGACAGCAGCATAACCCATGGTCTTGTGTCCCCCAATGAGTGGCTCGGAGAAAAGGATTTTACGGTGAGTACACACAAAAATCCCTATTTTCTAATATCTAATCTATCTCCTCCCTTTCAGTTTCATTCCATACTTCTCGTGTTTCCATGTGCAAATTAGGAGAGAAAAAAATGGAGACACAAAGCGCAAAATAGGGTCTTATCCTCTAGATAACCAAGAGAGCTTTCTTAGAATTGCTCACCTGATTTTGTTGAATGAAAAGCATGTAGCGATTGTAGCGATTTTGGCTGCTGCAGATCCACAAGCCGATCAACGGCCGTATGACAATATAAACTGTGCAGGAGGTGTGGGTTAAATCCGCGCTGCCTCAATGATGAAGTTCCAAGGATAATAAATTTAAAAGGTGGTTTATTCAACGCGTTTCAAGGTCAGTGCGACCTCTTCTTCAGGAAATTCCACATACAACATGACAAATATAGCTGCAGAAGAAAGCCCCAAAGAAACAGATAGATTATTTCATCTAGATGTTCCAACAAAGTCCAACTTCTATCCACTTGAAGACAAGGGTCATCACATAAAAGTATTTAATGGTATAGTATTAAAACAACTGGAGAATATTATAACTACCAACAAACCTTCCAACAACATTTGTAATAAAAAGAAGAATTTAAACCTCAGTTTAGGGGAAAAACAGGCGATGAAATCACTAGCCTCAAATAATAACATTGTGATCAGATCAGCAGACAAGGGGGGAGGGATAGTGATACAAAATCGTTGTGACTATATTAATGAAGCTTTAAAAATTCTCTCAGATAATAACTATTATAAGAAAGGTTCCTTTAATAACTATGCATCCTCCATACAGAAATATAATGATCTTATTACAGAAGGATTGACTCTAAATATTTTTAGTAACAAAGAAAAAAGTTTTTTATGCCAAAAATACACAAAAATATACAAAACCCCCCAGGCAGGCCCATTATTGCAGGTATAAATTCACTGACTTCCAATCTTGCACAATATATTGATCGAATTATGCTTACACATGTTTTTAATCTTAATAGCCATCTTCGTGATTCCTCCCATTTATTGGTGCTTTTACAGAAAGTTTTATGGAAACCTAAGTACAGGTCCTTCTCAAAAAATTAGCATATAGTGTTAAATTTCATTATTTACCATAATGTAATGATTACAATTAAACTTTCATATATTGTAGATTCATTATCCACCAACTGAAATTTGTCAGGTCTTTTATTGTTTTAATACTGATGATTTTGGCATACAACTCCTGATAACCCAAAAAACCTGTCTCAATAAATTAGCATATCAAGAAAAGGTTCTCTAAACGACCTATTACCCTAATCTTCTGAATCAACTAATTAACTCTAAACACATGCAAAAGATACCTGAGGCTTTTATAAACTCACTGCCTGGTTCATTACTCAAAACCCCCATCATGGGTAAGACTAGCGACCTGACAGATGTCAAGAAGGCCATCATTGACACCCTCAAGCAAGAGGGTAAGACCCAGAAAGAAATTTCTCAACAAATAGGCTGTTCCCAGAGTGCTGTATCAAGGCACCTCAATGGTAAGTCTGTTGGAAGGAAACAATGTGGCAGAAAACGCTGTACAACGAGAAGAGGAGACCGGACCCTGAGGAAGATTGTGGAGAAGGACCGATTCCAGACCTTGGGGAACCTGAGGAAGCAGTGGACTGAGTCTGGTGTGGAAACATCCAGAGCCACCGTGCACAGGCGTGTGCAGGAAATGGGCTACAGGTGCCGCATTCCCCAGGTAAAGCCACTTTTGAACCATAAACAGCGGCAGAGGCGCCTGACCTGGGCTACAGAGGAGCAGCACTGGACTGTTGCTAAGTGGTCCCAAGTACTTTTTTCTGATGAAAGCAAATTTTGCCTGTCATTCGGAAATCAAGGTGCCAGAGTCTGGAGGAAGACTGGGGAGAAGGAAATGCCAAAATGCCTGAAGTCCAGTGTCAAGTACCCACAGTCAGTGATGGTGTGGGGTGCCATGTCAGCTGCTGGTGTTGGTCCACTGTGTTTCATCAAGGGCAGGGTCAATGCAGCTAGCTATCAGGAGATTTTGGAGCACTTCATGCTTCCATCGGCTGAAATGCTTTATGGAGATGAAGATTTCATTTTTCAGCACGACCTGGCACCTGCTCACAGTGCCAAAACCACTGGTAAATGGTTTACTGACCATGGTATTACTGTGCTCAATTGGCCTGCCAACTCTCCTGACCTGAACCCCATAGAGAATCTGTGGGATATTGTGAAGAGAAAGTTGAGAGACGCAAGACCCAACACTCTGGATGAGCTTAAGGCCGCTATTGAAGCATCCTGGGCCTCCATAACATCTCAGCAGTGTCACAGGCTGATTACCTCCATGCCACGCCGCATTGAAGCAGTCATTTCTGCCAAAGGATTCCCGACCAAGTATTGAGTGCATAACTGAACATTATTATTTGATGGTTTTTTTGTTTGTTATTAAAAAACACTTTTATTTGATTGGATGGGTGAAATATGCTAATTTATTGAGACAGGTTTTTTGGGTTATCAGGAGTTGTATGCCAAAATCATCAGTATTAAAACAATAAAAGACCTGACAAATTTCAGTTGGTGGATAATGAATCTATAATATATGAAAGTTTAATTGTAATCATTACATTATGGTAAATAATGAAATTTAACACTATATGCTAATTTTTTGAGAAGGACCTGTATATCTTTCTTACTATGGATGTTTCAGCACTGTACTCAAACATCCCACACGATGTTGGACTACTATGTTTTCATTACTTCCTTAACCCCTTTACCCCCAAGGGTGGTTTGCACGTTAATGACCGGGCTAATTTTTACAATTCTGACCACTGTCCCTTTGTGAGGTTATAACTCTGGAACGCTTCAACGGATCCCAGTGATTCTGACATTGTTTTCTCGTGACATATTGTACTTCATGACAATGGTAAAAATTCTTTGATAGTACCTGCGTTTATTTGTGAAAAAAACTGAAATTTGGCGAAAATTATGAAAATTTCGCAATTTTCCAACTTTGAATTTTTATGCAATTAAATCACAGAGATATGTCACACAAAATACTTAATAAGTAACATTTCCCACATGTCTACTTTACATCAGCACAATTTTGGAACCAAAATTTTTTTTTGTTAGGGAGTTATAAGGGTTAAAAGTTGACCAGCAATTTCTCATTTCTACAACACCATTTTTTTTTTAGGGACCACATCTCATTTGAAGTCATTTTGAGGGGTCTATATGATAGAAAATACCCAAGTGTGACACCATTCTAAAAACTACACCCCTCAAGGTGCTCAAAACCATATTCAAGAAGTTTATTAACCCTTCTGGTGCTTCACAGGAATTTTTTGAATGTTTAAATTAAAATGAACATTTAACTTTTTTTCACAAAAAATTTAATTCAGCTCGAATTTGTTTAATTTTACCAAGGGTAACAGGAGAAAATAGAAAAATTGTTGTACAATTTGTCCTGAGCACGACAATACCCCACATGTGGGGGTAAACCACTGTTTGGGCGCATGGCAGAGCTCTGAAGCGAAGGAGCGCCATTTGACTTTTCAATGCAAAATTGACTGGAATTGAGATGGGACGCCATGTTTCGTTTGGAGAGCCCCTGATGTGCCTAAACATTGAAACCCCCCACAAGTGACACCATTTTGGAAAGTAGACCCCTTAAGGAACTTATCTAGATGTGTGGTGAGCACTTTGACCCACCAAGTGCTTCACAGAAGTTTATAATGTAGAACCGTAAAAATAAAAAATCATATTTTTTCACAAAAATTAACTTTCGGCCCCCAATTTTTTATTTTCCCAAGGGTAAGAGAAGAAATTGGACCCCAAAAGTTGTTGTACAATTTGTCCTGAGTACGCTGATACCCCATATGTGGGGGTAAACCACTGTTTGGGCGGATGGGAGAGCTCGGAAGGGAAGGAGCGCTGTTTGACTTTTCAATGCAAAATTGACAGGAATTGAGATGGGACGCCATGTTGCGTTTGGAGAGCCACTGATGTGCCTAAACATTGAAACCCCCCACAAGTGACACCATTTTGGAAAGTAGACCCCCTAAGGAACTCATCTAGATGTGTTGTGAGAGCTTTGAACCCCCAAGTGTTTCACTACAGTTTGTAACGCAGAGCCGTGAAAATTGAAAAAAAAAATCTTTCCCCCAAAAATTATTTTTTAGCCCCCAGTTTTGTATTTTCCCGAGGGTAAGAGGAGAAATTTGACCCCAAAAGTTGTTGTCCAATTTGTCCGGAGTACGCTGATACCCCATATGTTGGGGGGAACCACCGCTTGGGCGCATGGGAGGGCTCGGAAGGGAAGGAGTGCCATTTGGAATGCAGACTTAGATGGAATGGTCTGCAGGCGTCACATTGCGTTTGCAGAACCCCTAATGTACCTAAACAGTAGAAATCCCCCACAAGTGACCCCATATTGGAAACTAGACCCCCATGGAACTTATCTAGATGTGTTGTGAGAACTTTGAACCCCCAAGTGTTTCACTACAGTTTATAACGCAGAGCCGTGAAAATAAAAAATCTTTTTTTTTTCCACAAAAATTATTTTTTAGCCCCCAGTTTTGTATTTTCCCAAGGGTTACAGGAGAAATTGGACCCCAAAAGTTGTTGTCCAATTTGTCCTGAGTACGCTGATACCCCATATGTTGGGGTAAACCCCTGTTTGGGCACACGGGAGAGCTCGGAAGGGAAGAAGCACTGTTTTACTTTTTCAACGCAGAATTGGCTGGAATTGAGATTGGACGCCATGTCGCGTTTGGAGAGCCCCTGATGTGCCTAAACAGTGGAAACCCCCCAATTATAACAAACCCTAATCCAAACACACCCCTAACCCTAATCCCAACAGTAACCCTAACCACACCTCTAACCCTGACACACACCTAACCCTAATCCCAACCCTATTCCCAACTGTAAATGTAATCTAAACCCTAACCGTAACTTTAGCCCCAACCCTAACTGTAGCCTTAACCCTAGCCCCAACCCTAACTTTAGCCCCAACCCAAACTGTAGCCCTAACCATAGCCCTAACCCTAACTTTAGCCCCAACCCTAACTGTAGCCCTAACCCTAGCCCTAACCCTAGCCCTAACCCTAGCCCAAACCCTAACCCTAGCCCTAACCCTAGCCCTAATTGAAAAATGGAAATAAATACATTTTTTTAATTTTTCCCTAACTAAGGGGGTGATGAAGGGGGGTTTGATTTACTTTTATAGCGGGTTATTTAGCGGATTTTTATGATTGGCAGCCGTCACACACTGAAAGACGCTTTTTATTGCAAAAAATATTTTTTGCGTAACCACATTTTGAGAGCTATAATTTTTCCATATTTTGGTTCACAGAGTCATGTGAGGTCTTGTTTTTTGCGGGACGAGTTGACGTTTTTATTGGTAACATTTTCGGGCACGTTACATTTTTTGATCGCTTTTTATTCCGATTTTTGCGAGGCAGAATGACCAAAAACCAGCTATTCATGAATTTCTTTTGGGGGAGGCGTTTATACCGTTCCGCGTTTGGTAAAATTGATAAATCAGTTTTATTCTTCGGGTCAGTACGATTACAGCGACACCTCATTTATATCATTTTTTTATGTTTTGGCGCTTTTATACGATAAAAACTATTTTATAGAAAAAATAATTATTTTTGCATCGCTTTATTCTCAGGACTATAATTTTTTTTTTTTTTGCTGATGATGCTGTATGGCGGCTCGTTTTTTGCGGGACAAGATGACGCTTTTAGCGGTATCATGGTTATTTATATCTGTCTTTTTGATCGCGTGTTATTCCACTTTTTGTTCGGCGGTATGATAATAAAGCGTTGTTTTTTGCCTCGTTTTTTTTTTTTTTTTTTCTTACGGTGTTTACTGAAGGGGTTAACTAGTGGGCCAGTTTTATAGGTCGGGCCGTTACGGACGTGGCGATTCTAAATATGTGTACTTTTATTGTTTTGTTTTTTTTATTTAGATAAAGAAATGTATTTAGGGGAATAATATATTTTTTTTTTTTTTCATTATTTAGGAATATTTTTTTTTATATTTTTTTACACATTTTGAAATTTTTTTTTTTACTTTTTTACATTGTCCCGGGGGGGACATCACAGATCAGTGATCTGACAGTGTGCACAGCACTCTGTCAGATCACTGATCTGACATGCAGCACTGCAGGCTTCACAGAGCCTGCTCTGAGCAGGCTCTGTGAAGCCACCTCCCTCCCTGCAGGACCCGGATCCGCATCCATCTTGGATCCGGGGCTTGAGGAAGCAGGGAGGGAGGTGAGACCCTCGCAGCAACGCGATCACATCGCGTTGCTGCGGGGGGCTCAGGGAAGCCCGCAGGGAGCCCCCTCCCTGCGGGAAGCTTCCCTATACCGCCGGCACATCGCGATCATCTTTGATCGCGGTGTGCCAGGGGTTAATGTGCCGGGGGCGGTCCGTGACCGCTCCTGGCACATAGTGCCGGATGTCAGCTGCGATAAACAGCTGACACCCGGCCACGATCGGCGGCGCTCCCCCCGTGAGCGCCGCCGATCGCGCTGGACGTACTATCCCGTCCATGGTCATGGGGGCCCACCCCACCTCGACGGGATAGTACGTCCCATGTCAGAAAGGGGTTAAATTTGATAATAGGCTCTCCTCAATTCAAAAAAACTTTCTAATTAAAGGATTGGATTTTATACTAAAAAATAACTATTTTACCTTTGAAAATGAATTTTATCACCAGATCAAAGGGACCGCAATGGGCTCGAAAGTAGCACCTACTTTCGCAAATCTTTTTATGGGGGTTTTTGAGGAATTATTTATTTTAAATGAAACATGGCAAAAACAAATTTTTTTTTATAAAAGGTTTATAGATGACTTGATATTTATTTGGGATAACACAGAAAATAATGTTGATAATTTTATCCAGCAAATTAATAATAATAACTGGGGTCTTTCATTTACTGCCCTTTATGATAATAATAACATCAATTTCTTGGATGTTATACTCTTTATAAAAGATGGCAACATCTGTAGCAAAACATTTTTTTAAAAAGTTGATGCAAATAGCTACATTCATTTCAGCAGTGGTCATTACTCCAAATGGTTAAACAATATTCCAAATAACCAATTCCGTTGAATTAGAAAGAACTGCACTGCTGATATTGATTATAAGGAACAATCCACCATATTGAGTAAAAAATTTCGTGCTCAGAACTATCCCACAAATCTAGTAAAACGAGCCTTTGATAATTCTATGAAATTAAATCAAGGAGCACTACTAGATAATAGAGTAAAAAATCCAGATGATAAAAAATTTAAAAAAGATGTTGTATGTGGAATTTCCTGAAGAAGAGGTCGCACTGACCTTGAAACGCGTTGAATAAGCCACCTTTTAAATTTATTATCCTTGGAACTTCATCATTGAGGCAGCGCGGATTTAACCTACACCTCCTGCACAGTTTACATGTGCAAATTAGAATGATGATCCCTCTACATTGACATCCCTTCAGATATTTGTAGACAGCGATTGTCTCCTCTTAGCCTTCTTTTTGCAAGCTAAACATGCTCAGATCCTTTAACTGTCCCTCATAGGACATACTTTGTAGTCCATTTACCATCCTGGTAGCTCTTCTCTGATGTTGCTCCAGCTTTTTAATGTCTTTTTTAAAATGTGCCCAGAACTGAACTCCGTATTCCAGATGAGGCCTAACCAAGGAGTAGTGGAAGAGGATAATTACTTCACACAATCTAGACTCTATGCTTCTCTTAATACATCCTAGAACTGTTTGCCTTTTTTTTGCTGCTGCATCACACTGACTTGTGCAGTCTGTGATCTATTAGTAAAGTCTTTTTCACACGTGTTGTTGCTTAGTTCTATTCCTCCCATTATATAGATGTAATTTTTGTTATTCTTTCCCAGATGTAGAATCTTGCATTTCTCTCTGTTAAATTCCATTCTCATGGTCACTGCCCATTGTTCATGCTTATCTAGATCCATCTAAAACCTTTCTCTGTCATCTCTAGTGTTTGGCTGGTTTCACATTTGCGTCTTTGTGCGCAGCGTTTGATCCGCAGTTATTTTGCCGCATGTATTTAAAGCGTTGTCTGATGCCAAGATATGCCAATTCTTGCCTTTTGATAAAGCTATACATGCGTCAGTCCGTAAGAATTGGCATATCTTGGCATCAGACAACGCTTTAAATACATGCTGCAAAATAACTCCCCGTTTTGCTTACAAAAGAACACACAATCTAACAGATCTCTTAGTAAAAAATCGTATTTCTCAATCGAATGATAACTGGTTAATTCTTAATACCCCAAAAGGAAATTTCAAATGTGGGGATTGCAATTTTTGCCAGTATCATCTAACAGGGAATTTCCTGCAGATTGGCCCTTCGCAAGATAAAATAAAGGATTTGATTACTTGCAAGACAAAGTATGTTGTTTACATCATCTTTTGTCCTTGTTTTTTCTTTTATATTGGGAAAACCATTAGATCGCTTAACCCGTTTACCCCCAAGGGTGGTTTGCACGTTAATGACCAGGCAAATTTTTTCAATTCTGACCACTGTCCCTTTATGAGGTTATAACTCTGGAACGCTTCAACGGATCCTGGTTATTCTGACATTGTTTTCTCGTGACATATTGTACTTCATGATAGTGGTAAAATTTCTTTGGTATTACCTGCGTTTATTTGTGGAAAAAAAACGGAAATTTGGCGAAAATTTTGAAAATTTCGCAATTTTCCAATTTTTTTTTTTATCAGGGAGTTATAAGGGTTAAAAGTTGACCAGCAATTTCTCAATTTTACAACACCATTTTTTTTTTTTAGGGACCACATCTCATTTGAAGTCATTTTGAGGGATCTATATGATAGAAAATACCCAAGTGTGACACCATTCTAAAAACTACACCCCTCAAGGTGCTCAAAACCACATTCAAGAAGTTTATTAACCCTTCACGTGTTTCACAGGAATTTTTGGAATGTTTAAATAACAATGAACATTTAACTTTTTTTCACAAAAAAATTACTTCAGCTCCAATTTGTTTTATTTTACCAAGGGTAACAGGAGAAAATGGACCCCAAAAGTTGTTGTACAATTTGTCCTGAGTACGCCGATACCCCATATGTGGTAAACCACTGTTTGGGCACATGACAGAGCTCGGAAACGAAGGAGTGCCATTTGACTTTTCATTGCAAAATTGACAGGAATTGAGATGGGACGCCATGTTGCATTTGGAGAGCCAGTGATGTGCCTAAACATTGAAACCCCCCAGAAGTGACACCATTTTGGTCCCTACGGAACTTATCCAGAGGTGTGGTGAGCACTTTGACCCACCAAGTGCTTCACAGAAGTTTGTAATGCAGAACCGTAAAAATAAAAAAAATCATATTTTTTCACAAAAATTTTCGCCCCCAATTTTTTATTTTCCCAAGGGTAAGAGAAGAAATTGGACCCCAAAAGTTGTTGTACAATTTGTCCTGAGTACACTGATACCCTATATGTGGGGGTAAACCACTGTTTGGGCGCATGGGAGAGCTCGGAAGGGAAGGAGCGCCGTTTGACTTTTCAATGCAAAATTGACAGGAATTGAGATGGGACTCCATGTTGCATTTGGAGAGCCACTGATGTGCCTAAACATTGAAACCCCCCACAAGTGACACCATTTTGGAAAGTAGACCCCCTAAGGAACTTATCTAGAGGTGTGGTGAGCACTTTGACCCAGCAAGGGCTTCACAGACGTTTATAATGCAGAGCCGTAAAAATGAAACAAAAATTTTTTCCCACAAAAATGATTTTTTTTAGCCCCCAGTTTTGTATTTTCCCGAGGCTAACAGGAGAAATTGGACCCCAAAAGTTGTTGTCCAATTTGTCCTGAGTACGCTGATAACCCCATACGTGGGGGGAACCACCGTTTGGGTGCATGGGAGGGCTCGGAAGGGAAGGAGCGCCATTTGGAATGCAGACTTAGATGTAATGGTCTGCAGGCGTCACATTGCCTTTGCAGAGCCCCTAATGTACCTAAACATTAGAAACCCCCCACAAGTGACCCCTTATTGGAAACTAGACCCCCCAAGGAACTTATCTAGATGTGTTGTGAGAACTTTGAACCCCCAAGTGTTTCACTGCAGTTTATAACGCAGAGCCGTGAAAATAAAAAATCTTTTTTTTCCCACAAAAATTATTTTTTAGCCCCCAGTTTTGTATTTTCCCAAGGGTAACAGGAGAAATTGGACCCCAAAAGTTGTTGTCCAATTTGTCCTGAGTATGCTGATACCCCATATAAGGGGGGAACCACCGTTTGGGTGCATGGGAGGGCTCGGAAGGGAAGGAGCGGCCGATCGCGTATGATGTACTATCCCGTCGGTGGTCATACGGGCCCACCTCGACGGGATAGTACGTCATATGTCAAAGGGGTTAATATTAGATTTCGGAAACATTTCCATTCAGTCTCCACCGGCAAAGATTCACCTCGTCTTATACAGCACGTCCAGACAGTACATGATTCCAATCCCCGCTACTTGCGTTTTGTGGGTTTGGAAGTGGTTAATTTACCACAAACGAAAACAAACGCGCAAGGTCCGTTGGGACTAAGGAATTTTTGTAAAAAAAAAAAAAAAAATTTTGTCTTTTCTGATAGCTAATACGTATTACTTAGTGAATCAACGAAATTTGATATATGTTTGTATTGTTGTCATTTGTTAATGATGAGTTCTATATGAACGTTTTAGTTTTCTATATGGTATGTTTTAATGATATGCAAATGCTGTCACATGATTGCTTTTAAAAAGGAAATGACATGTTACCTGTCATATCTGGACCCGTGGAAGCGTGTATAACGCGAAACGGCCTACTTGCACTGTCCCTGCTCTTATTACCTTGTCTATGAATTTATATTGGAAATAAAGGACTAAAGGTACCGTCACACTAGACGATATCGCTAGCGATCCGTGACGTTGCAGGGCCGCGCTTAGTAACCCGATGTTTACCCTGGTTACCATCGTTAAAGTAAAAAAAAACAAACACTACATACTTACCTACCGCTGTCTGTCCCCCGGCGCTGTGCTTCTCTGCACTCCTCCTGCACTGGCTGTGAGCACAGCGGCCGGAAAGCAGAGCAGTGACGTCACCGCTCTGCTTTCCGGCTGCCCGGCGCTGACAGTGCAGTGGAAAGCAGAGCGCCGGGGACAGACAGCGGTAGGTAAGTATGTAGTGGTTGTTTTTTTTCCTTTAACGATGGTAACCAGGGTAAACATCGGGTTACTAAGCGCGGCCCTGCGCTTAGTAACCCGATGTTTACCCTGGTTACCGGCATCGTTGGTCGCTGGAGAGCTGTCTGTGTGACAGCTCTCCAGCGACCAAACAGCGACGCTGCAGCGATCCGGATCGTTGTCGGTATCGCTGCAGCGTCGCTCAGTGTGACGGTACCTTAAGGTTTCTTCGTCACATGACGGAAGTGTTGCTGCTTTCTTCTTCCTTTGGATCCTCCTAGCTTTGCATTGTCTGCACATTTGATTAGTTTACCTTCAGTTCCCTTATCTAGATCACTAACCCCTTCATGACCCAGCCTATTTTGACCTTAGGGTACCGTCACACAGTGCAATTTTGATCGCTACGACGGCACGATTCGTGACGTTCGAGCGATATAGTTACGATATCGCAGTGTCTGACACGCTCCTGCGATCAGGGACCCCGCTGAGAATCGTACGTCGTAGCAGATCGTTTGAAACTTTCTTTCGTCGTCTAGTGTCCGGCTGTGGCGGCATGATTGCATGGTGTAACATATATCGTATACGATGTGCGCATAGTAACCAACGGCTTCTACATCGCACATACGTCATGAAATTATCGCTCCAGCGTCGTAGATTGCAAAGTGTGACAGCAGTCTACGACGCTGGAGCGATATTGTTACGACGCTGGAGCGTCACGGATCGTACCGTCGTAGCGATGAAAATTGCACTGTGTGACGGTACCCTAAAGACCTTGCCGTTTTTTGCAATTCTGACCAGTGTCCCTTTATGAGGTAATAACTCAGGAACGCGTCAACGGATCCTAGCGGTTCTGAGATTGTTTTTTCGTGACATATTGGGCTTCACGTTAGTGGTAAATTTAGGTCAATAAATTCTGCGTTTATTTGTGATAAAAACGGAAATTTGGCGAAAATTTTGCAATTTTTCACATTTTGAATTTTTATTCTGTTAAACCAGAGAGATATGTGACACAAAATAGTTAATAAATAACATTTCCCACATGTATACTTTACATCAGCACAATTTTGGAAACAACATTTTTTTTCGCTAGAAAGTTATAAGGGTTAAAATTTGACCAGCGATTTCTCATTTTTACAACGAAATTTAGAAAACCATTTTTTTTAGGGACCACCTCACATTTGAAGTCAGTTTGAGGGGTCTATATGGCTGAAAATACCCAAAAGTGACACCATTCTAAAAACTGCACCCCTCAAGGTACTCAAAACCACATTCAAGAAGTTTATTAACCCTTCAGGTGCTTCACAGCAGCAGAAGCAGCATAGAAGGAAAAAATGAACATTTAACTTTTTAGTCACAAAAATGATCTTTGAGCAACAATTTTTTTATTTTCCCAATGGTAAAAGGAGAAAGTGAACCACGAAAGTTGTTGTCCAATTTGTCCTGAGTACGCTGATACCTCATATGTGGGGGTAAACCACTGTTTGGGCGCACGGCTTGGAAGGGAAGGAGCGCCATTTGACTTTTTGAATCAAAAATTGGCTCCACTCTTTAGCGGACACCATGTCACGTTTGGAGAGCCCCCGTGTGCCTAAAAATTGGAGCTCCCCCACAAGTGACCCCATTTTGGAAACTAGACGCCCCAAGGAACTTATTTAGATGCCTAGTGAGCACTTTAAACCCTCAGGTGCTTCACAAATTGATCTGTAAAAATTAAAAAGTACTTTTTTTTCACACAAAAAATTCTTTTCGCCTCAATTTTTTCATTTTCACATGGGCAATAGGATAAAATGGATCATAAAATTTGTTGGGCAATTTCTCCCGAGTACGCCGATACCTCATATGTGGGGGTAAACCACTGTTTGGGCACACGGCAGGGCTCGGAAGGGAAGGCGCGCCATTTGACTTTTTGAATGGAAAATTAGCTCCAATTGTTAGCGGACACCATGTCGCGTTTGGAGAGCCCCTGTGTGCCTAAACATTGGAGCTCCCCCACAAGTGACCCCATTTTGGAAACTAGACCCCCCAAGGAACTTATCTAGGTGCATATTGAGCACTTTAAACCCCCAGGTGCTTCACGGAAGTTTATAACGCAGAGCCATGAAAATAAAAAATAATTTTTCTTTCCTCAAAAATGATTTTTTAGCCTGGAATTTCCTATTTTGCCAAGGGTAATAGGAGAAATTGGACCCCAAATGTTGTTGTCCAGTTTGTCCTGAGTACGCTGATACCCCATATGTGGGGTAAACCACTGTTTGGGCGCACGGCAGGGCTCGGAAGGGAAGGCACGCCATTTGGCTTTTTAACCCCTTAGTGACCGAGCCAAATTTTTGAAATCTGACCAGTGTCACTTTATGTGGTAATAACTCTGCAACGCTTCAACAAATCCCAGTGATTTTGAGATTGTTTTTTCGTGACACATTATACTTTATGTTAATGGTAAATTTTGTTCAACATTTTTTGTGTTTATTTATAAAAAATATCAAAAATTTGAGAAAAATGTTAAAAAATTAGCAATTTTCTAAATTTGAATGATTATCCCTTTAATCCAGATGGTCATACCACAGCAAACCATTAATAAATAACATTTCCCACATGTCTGCTTTACATCAGGACCATTTGTAAAATATTATTTTATTTTGTTAGCAGTTTAGGAGGTTTAAAAATGTAGCAGCAATTTTTCATTTTTTCAAAGAAATTTACAAAAATTTTTTTTTTAGGGAACTATCCATGTTTGAAGTGACTTTAGGGGTCCCATATATTGGGAAACCCACAAACGTGATACCATCTTAAAAACAGCACCCCCTGACATATCAAAAACTGCGGTCAGGTAGTTTATTAACCCTTCAGGTGCTTTACGGGAATTAATGCAAAGTGGTATGACAGAAATGAAAATGTGTATTTTTACCACCTAAATGTCTCTAACTTCTAAACAGATTACTACAGCCGTCAGACTCTAAGGCCGCTATTTGGCCATGAATTGCCATGGCAAACATCAGGACAACAAAATCATGATATGAGGGTACCAATTGGGACAAAGAAGAAGCCCCCACGCTCTGTTAACCATTTATAATGATGTAGTCACTATTGACAGCAGCATCTAAGGGGTTAAACAGATTTAGATGGTGCAAATACTGATCGTGGCTGGTACAGCAAGTTGTCAGCTATAGTGTACAACTGACAGATGCTGGATTGTCACCTGTATGGGGAGGATATTCTCTTATATCTCAGGTCAGTTAAAAGGCGTATTGGCGGTCATTAAGGGGTTAAATGGAAAATTAGCTCCAATCATTAGCGGACACCATGTCACGTTTGGAGAGCCCCTGTGTGCCTTAACATTGGAGATCCCCCAGAAATGACCCCATTTTGGAAACTAGACCCCCAAAGGAACTAGTCTAGATGTGTGGTGAGGACTTTGAACCCCCAAGTGCTTCACAGAAGTTTATAACGCAGAGCCATGAAAATAAAATAAAAAATTATTTTCTCAAAAATGATCTTTTAGCCTGCAATTTTTTATTTTCCCAAGGGTAACAGGAGAAATTTGACCCCAAAAGTTGTTGTCCAGTTTCTCCTGAGTACGCTGATACCCCATATGTGGGGGTAAACCACTGTTTGGGCACATGCCGGGGCTCGGAAGTGAAGTAGTGACGTTTTGAAATGCAGACTTTGATGGAATGCTCTATGGGCGTCACATTGCGTTTGCAGAGCCCCTGATGTGGCTAAACAGTAGAAACCCCCCACAAGTGACCCCATTTTGGAAACTAGACCCCCAAGGAACTTATCTAGATGTGTGGTGAGCACTTTGAACCCCCAAGTGCTTCACAGAAGTTTATAATGCAGAGCCGTGAAAATAATATACGTTTTCTTTCCTCAAAAATAATTATTTAGCCCAGAATTTTTTAATTTTCCCAAGGGTAACAGGAGAAATTTGACCCCAATATTTGTTGTCCAGTTTCTTCTGAGTACGGTGATACCCCATATGTGGAGGTAAACCACTGTTTGGGCACACGTCGGGGCTCAGAAGGGAAGTAGTGACTTTTGAAATGCAGACTTTGATGGAATGGTCTGCGGGCGTCACGTTGCGTTTGCAGAGCCCCTGGTGTGCCTAAACAGTAGAAACCCCCCACAAGTGACCCCATTTTAGAAACTAGACCCCCAAGGAACTTATCTAGATATGTGGTGAGCACTTTGAACCCCCAAGTGCTTCACAGACGTTTACAACGCAGAGCCGTGAAAATAAAAAATCATTTTTCTTTCCTCAAAAATGATGTTTTAGCAAGCATTTTTTTATTTTCACAAGGGTAACAGGAGAAATTGGGCCCCAGTAATTGTTGCGCAGTTTATCCTGAGTATGCTGGTACCCCATATGTGGGGGTACACCACTGTTTGGGCGCACGTCGGGGCTCGGAAGTGAGGGAGCACCATTTGACTTTTTGAATACGAGATTGGCTGGAATCAATGGTGGCGCCATGTTGCGTTTGGAGACCCCTGATGTGCCTAAACAGTGGTAACCCCTCAATTCTACCTCCAACACTAACTCCAACACACCCCTAACCCTAATCCCAACTGTAGCCATAACCCTAATCACAACCCTAACCACAACCCTAATTCCAACCCTAACCCTAAGGCTATGTGCCCACGTTGCGGGTTCGTGTGAGATTTTTCAGCATCATTTTTGAAAAATCCGCGGGTAAAAGGCACTGCGTTTTACCTGCGGATTTTCCGCGAATTTCCAGTGTTTTTTGTGCGGATTTCACCTGCGGATTCCTATTGAGGAACAGGTGTAAAACGCTGCGGAATCCGCACAAAGAATTGACATGCTGCGGAAAATACAACGCAGCGTTTCCGCGCGGTATTTTCCGCACCATGGTCACAGCGGATTTGGTTTTCCATAGGTTTACATGGTACTGTAAACCTGATGGAACACTGCTGCGCATCCGCAACGGCCAATCCGCTGCGGATCCGCAGCCAAATCCGCACCGTGTGCACATAGCCTAATTCTAAAGGTATGTGCACACGCTGCGGATCCGCAGCAGTTTCCCATGAGTTTACAGTTCAATGTAAACCTATGGGAAACAAAAATCGCTGTACACATGCTGTGGAAAAACTGCACGGAAACGCAGCGGTTTACATTCCGCAGCATGTCACTTCTTTGTGCGGATTCCGCAGCGGTTTTACAACTGCTCAAATAGAAAATCGCAGTTGTAAAACCGCAGTGAAATGCGCAGAAAAAAACGCGGTAAATCCGCAGTGGTTTAGCACATACCGAAACCCTACCCTAACCCTACCCCTAACCCTAGCCCTAACCCTATTCTAACATTAGTGGAAAAAAAAATTCTTTATTTTTTTATTGTCCCTACCTATGGGGCTGACAAAGGGGGGGGGGGGTCATTTATTATTTTTTTTATTTTGATCACTGAGATAGATTATATCTCAGTGATCAAAATGCACTTTGGAAAGAATCTGCCGGCCGGCAGATTCGGCGGGCACACTGCGCATTCGCCCGCCCTTTTGGAAGATGGCGGCGTCCAGGGAGAAGACGGATGGACCCCGGCAGGATCGGTAAGTATGATGGGGGGGGGGATCGGAGCATGGGGGAGTGGATCGGAGCGCGGGAGGGGTGGAACAGAGCACGGGGGGGTGGAACGGAGCACGGGGTGGGTGGATCGGAGAGCAGGGGGGGTGATTGGAGCATGGGGGGGTGATTGGAGCGGACAAGAGCACGGGGGGGGAGCGGACAGGAGGACGGAGGGGAGCCGGAGCAGTGTACCGGTGTACCGGACAGATCGGAGGGCTGGGGGGGCGATCGGTGGGGTGGGGTGGGGGCACATTAGTGTTTCCAGCCATGGCCGATGATATTGCAGCATCGGCCATGGCTGGATTGTAATATTTCACCAGTTATAATAGGTGAAATATTACAAATCGCTCTGATTCGCAGTTTCACTTTCAACAGCCAATCAGAGCGATCGTAGCCACGGGGGGGTGAAGCCACCCCTCTCAACCCCCCCCCCCCCCCCCCCCCCCCCGGGCTAAACTACCACTCCCTGCAGATCGGGTAAAATTGGAGTTAACCCTTTCACCCGATCTGCAGGGACGCGATCTTTCCATGACGCCACATAGGCGTCATAGGTCGGATTGGCACCAACTTTCATGACGCCTACTGTTATGAAAGGTAATTCAGTACCACAATGGACATAGAGGTCAGCGCACATACAGTGACCTGGCAATAACCCAAAAAACAAGAACGAGCTCTGAGACGTGGGAACTCTGTTGACCGCAATCCCTAATCCTCTCCAACCACACTAAAGGCAGCCATGGATTGCGCCTAACGCTGCCTATGCAACTCGGCACGGCCTGAGAAACTAGCTAGCCTGAAGATAGAAAATAAGCCTACCTTGCCTCAGAGAAATACCCCAAAGGAAAAGGCAGCCCCCACATATAATGACTGTGAGTTAAGATGAAAAGACAAACGTAGAGATGAAATAGATTTAGCAAAGTGAGGCCCAACTTTCTGAACAGAGCGAGGATAGGAAAGGTAACTTTGCGGTCAACACAAAACCCTACAAAAACCACGCAAAGGGGGCAAAAAGACCCTCCGTACCGAACTAACGGCACGGAGGTACACCCTCTGCGTCCCAGAGCTTCCAGCAAGCAGAAAAAAACAAATTGACAAGCTGGACATAAAAAAACAGCAAACAATAGCAAAGAGGAACTTAGCTATGCAGAGCAGCAGGCCACAGGAACGATCCAGGAGGAAACAGGTCCAATACTAGAACATTGACTGGAAGCCAGGATCAAAGCACTAGGTGAAGTTAAATAGAGAAGCACCTAACGACTTGACCACATCACCTGAGGAAGGAAACTCAGAAGCCGCAGTACCACATTCCTCCACCAACGGAAGCTCACAGAGAGAACCAGCCGAAGTACCACTTGTGACCACAGGAGGGAGCTCTGCCACAGAATTCACAACAGCCTACGTGGCGTCATGGGTCGGTAAGGGGTTAATAAACATGTTGAACAACACTAGGGCCAGGACAGAGCCTTGTGGTACCCCACTTGAAACACTCTACCAATTGGATGTACAACAATTTATTACCATTCTTTGAGTACAATCACTGAGCCAGAGATGAATCCACCTAACCGTAGCCTTGTTAATCCCATTCATGGTCATTTTTTCAATTAGGATAGTATGAGATACTTTATCAACTTTATCAAATGCTTTGCTGAAGTCGAGATATACAGTGCTGTGCAAATAAATTGGGACAAAGCAAAAAAAATAAAATGTTATAATGCACTGTTACATACTAATTCTGAAAATTACCTTTTTCCACTGGCTAGTTGACCAAGATTTATTTATTATATATTAAAACTGGTTTGAATCACTGACTGGTAACCAACTTACGATTTTACTTAAAAAATGCTTTGTCCCAATTAATTTGCACAGCATTGTACTATATCTGCCGCATTTCCCTGTTTGACCCAGTCAGTGATTCCATCATAGAATGAAATTAGTCTGGCATGACTTGTTTGCTACAAACCCATGCTGGCTCTGGTTAATTACTGTATTGCTATCCAAGTACTTACATACATGCTGTTTAATTAGTTCAAATATATTTCCTGGTATAGAAGTAAGATTCACTGGCCTGTAATTTCCTTGCTCCATCCTCTTTCCTTTTTTGAACATGGGGACATTTGACATTTGAGGACATTTGACATTAAAGGACTAGTATGTCTGCTGCATTATCTGTCAGGCATATACAGGTGCGTCTCACAAAATTAGGATATCCTCAAAAAGTCAATTTATTTCTGTTCTACAATATAAAAAGTGAAACCTGAATCCCATAGAACACCTGTGGAGAGATCTAAAAATGGCTGTTTGGAGAAGGCACCCTTCAAATATCAGAGACCTGGAGCAGTTTGCCAAAGAAGAATGGTCTAAAATTCCAGCAGAGCATTATAAGAAACTCATTGATGGTTACTGGAAGTGGTTGGTCGCAGTTATTTTGGCTAAAGGTTGTGCAACCAAGTATTAGGCTGAGGGTGCCAATACTTTTGTCTGGCCCATTTTTGAAGTTTTGTGTGAAATGATCAATGTTTTGCTTTTTGCTTCATTCTCTTTTGTGTTTTTTCATTTAAGACAAATTAAATGAAGATAATAATACCACATAATTTGTGATTGCAATCATTTTCAGGAAGAAAATGAGTATTATCAGCGTCTCCCACTCACACACCACCTCCTCACCTCGCCCCCTATCTGTCGGAGTCCCACAAGGTTCAGTCCTTGGGCCCTTGCTCTTCTCCATTTACACCTTTGGCCTGGGACAGCTCATAGAATCTCATGGCTTTCAGTATCACCTCTATGCTGACGACACACAGATCTACATCTCTGGACCAGATATTGCCTCCCTTCTAACCAGAATCCCTCAATGTCTGTCCACTATTTCATCCTTCTTCTCCGCTAGATTTCTGAAACTTAACATGGACAAAACAGAATTCATCATCTTTCCCCCATCTCACGCGACCCCCCCAACGAACCTATCCATTTCAGTAAATGGCTGCCCACTCTCCCCAGTCCCACAAGCTCGCTGCCTCGGGGTAATCCTTGACGCTGATCTCTCCTTCAAACCACATATCCAAGCCCTTTCCACTTCCTGCCGACTTCAACTCAAAAATATTTCACAAATCCATTCATTCCTCAACCATGAATCTGCAAAAACCCTAGTCCATGCCCTCATCATCTCCCGCCTCGACTACTGTAACCTCCTGCTCTGTGGCCTCCCCTCTAACACTCTCGCACCCCTCCAATCTATTCTAAACTCTGCTGCCCGACTAATCCACCTGTCCCCCCGCTATTCCCCGGCCTCTCCCCTCTGTCAATCCCTTCACTGGCTCCCCATTGCCCAGAGACTCCACTACAAAACCCTAACCATGACGTACAAAGCCATCCACAACCTGTCTCCTCCATACATCTGTGACCTCGTCTCCCGGTACTTACCTACCCGCAACCTCCGATCCTCACAAGATCTCCTACTCTACTCCCCTCTTATCTCCTCTTCCCACAATCGTATACAAGATTTCTCTCGCGTATCACCCCTACTCTGGAACCCTCTACCACAACACATCAGACTCTCGCCTACCATCGAAACCTTCAAAAAGAACCTGAAGACCCACCTCTTCAGACAAGCCTACAACCTGCAGTTACCACCGATTGACCAAACCGCTGCATGACCATCTCTACCCTCACCCACTGTATTCTCACCCATCCCTTGTAGATTGTGAGCCTTCGCGGGCAGGGTCCTCATTCCTCCTGTACCAGTTATGACTTGTATTGTTTAAGATTATTGTACTTGTTTTCATTATGTATACCCCTCCTCACATGTAAAGCGCCATGGAACAAATGGCGCTATAACAATAAATAATAATAATAATAATAATAATAATTATCTGACAGAATTGCAGGGGTGTCAATACTTTTGGCCATGACTGTATAGAGTCATTGCAAACAGTGTGATGTATTTCAAGTGTTTATTTCTGTTAATGTTGATGATTATGGCTTATAGCAAATGAAAACCCAAAAGTCATTATCTCAGTAATTTGGAATAATTAACAAAAACACATGCAAAGGCTTCCTAAGCGCTTAAAAAGGTCCCTTAGTCTGTTTCAGTGGGTTCCACATTCATGGGGAAGACTGCTGACTTGACAGATGTCCAGGAGGCAGTCATTGACACACTACAAGGAGCATAAACCACAAAAGGTCATTGCTAAGGAAGCTAATTAGGACAACACGGCACTTCTGGAATTCTTCCTGTCCTAGCAGTAGATACTGCAGACTCCCACACAGCGTGCTGCCACACAGATCTCTATCCAGATGACTGATGAAGGTCAGGTATTGACCAGCAACTGGGATAACCGCAGCCTTGAAAGGATTGTTAAAATAAAGGTCATTCAAAAATTTGGGGGAGATTCACAAGGAGTGGACTGCTGCTGGAGTCATCGCTTCAAGAGCCACCACCCACAGACCTATCTAGGACATGGGCTACAAGTATCGCATTCCTTGTGTCAAGCCACTCATGACCAATAGACAATGCCAGAAGCGTCGTACCTGGGCCAAAGAAAAAAAATCTGGACTGTTGCTCAGTGGTCCAAGGTGTTGTTTTCAGATGAAAGTAAATTTTGCATTTCATTTGGGAATCCAGGTCCCAGATTCCGGAGGAAGCGTGGAGAGGCCACAATCCAAGCTGCTTGAGGTCTGGTGTGAAGTTTCCACAATTAGTGATGGTTTGGGGAGCCATGTCATCTGCTGGTGTAGGTCCACTGTGTTTTATCAAGATGAATTTAGTGCAGCAGTCTACCAGGAAATTTTAGAGCACTTCATGCTTCACTCTGCCGACAAGCTTTTTGGAGATGGAAATTTCATTCTCCAGCAGGACTTGGCACCTGTCCACACTGCCAAAAGTACCAATACCTGGTTTAAAAACAACAGTATCACTGTGCTTGATTTGCCAGCAAACTCACCTGACCTTAACCCCATAGAGAATCTATGGGGTATTGTCAAGAGGAAGATGAGACACCAGAACCAACAATGCAGACGAGCTGAAGGCTGCTATCAAAACAACCTGGACTTCCATAACCCCTCAGCAGTGCCACAGGCGGTTCGCCTCCATTCCACGCCACATTGATGCAGTAATTGATGCAAAAGGAGACCCGACCAAGTATTTAGTGCATTTACTGTACATACATTTCAATAGGCCAACATTTTGGATTTTAAAATAAATTTTTTAAATAATTTTTCACGCTGGTGTTATAAAATATTCTAATTTACTGAGATAATGACTTTTGGGTTTTCATTGACTGTAAGTCATAATCGTCAACAGAAATGCACACTTGAAATAGATCACTCTGTAATGACTGTAATGAGTTTCATGTTTTGTATTGAAGAACTAAAATAAATTGACTTTTTGTTGATATTCTAATTTTGTGAGAAGCACCTGTAACTTCACCAGAACCTCTTAGTATGCCCTATCCACAGGATGGGGAGACACTTGTTAAACAAGAGTGATAAAATTGCGGGGGGGGGGGGAGGATAGAGCAATGCTGATGAGAGGGGAATAGAGTGAGTTGAGTCTAAGGCTATGTGCACATGTTGCGGATTCTCTGCGGATCAGCAGCATTTTTTGAGGTGCAGAAACGCTGCAGATCCGCAATTGATTTACAGTACAATGTAAATCAATGAGAAAAAAAAATGCTGTGCACACTTTGCGGAAAATCCGCTGCAGAAACGCTGCGGTTTAAAAGAAGTAGCATGTCACTTCTTTTTTGTGAATCTGCAGCGTTTTTGTATCCATTCCATTATAGAAAACCGCAGGAGTAAAAAACGCAGCAAACCTGCAAGAAAACCGTAGCAAAAACGCACAAAAAACTATGCGGAACCGCACAAAAAACGCGACAAATCCGCAGGTGCGTTTTCTGCCAGGAGAGGCAGAATCCGCACCAGAAATTCCTAAGCCTAATCCGCAATGTGTGCACATAGCCTAAAGAAGTGTGAAAATTGCAAGATTTCTATTTTTTATTTTTAATACAGATTGTGATATGTAAAAAAAATCTTCAATATTTTGGGTCTACTTGAAGGAATGCTTTTAGTGAACTCAATATCTACCAGCCCTCTGAAAATGTCTCTATATGCATATTTTTCACACAAACTGGTTTGTTGAACATTCTGCTGTCTGTTCTGATATTCTATTTCCATAAAATGGATCACCTGTGCCCTACAGGTATTACGAGACTGTGTCTGATGTTCTCAGTTCTGTTAAGAAAATGGAGGAAAGTCTGAAAAGACTCAAACAAGCACGGAAAACTGCAATGTCCAGTAATACTACTAATGGTGGGATCAGCGATGACAACAAAATCCGGCTACAGTTAGCGCTTGACGTGGAATATTTTGCAAATCAGGTATGCAAATTATATTTTACATCAGTACTTCAAAGCACATTAAATCAAATTTTCTAAAAAATGAGCTAAATCTGATCTCCTATAATATTTCTACATTTGTTTTTCTTACGGCCATGTGAAACGGCAGCCAAAAGCACTACAGAGTGCGCTGCCATGTTCAGCGGCAATTTGTAAAGGGGACAAACAGAGCTGCTCCCGCTATGGGAGACCTGGAACAGCCAACTCTATAATGGAGGTTTTTGGACTTAAAGGGACACTGTCACCTGAATTTGGAGGGAACAATCTTCAGCCATGGAGGCGGGGTTTTGGGGTTTTTGATTCACCCTTTCCTTACCCGCTGGCTGCATGCTGGCTGCAATATTGGATTGAAGTTCATTCTCTGTCCTCTATAGTACACGCCTGCGCAAGGCAAGATTTCCTTGTGCAGGCATGTACTACGGAGGACAGAGAATGAACTTCAATCCAATATTGCAGCCAGCATGCAGCCAGCGGGTAAGGAAAGGGTGAATCAAACACCCCAAAACCCCGCCTCCATGGCTGAAGATTGTTCCCTCCAAATTCAGGTGACAGTGTCCCTTTAAGATGCTGATGACCTTTTTCTCGCAGATATGTAATGAGTATCAGAATGGTGGAGGCCTGACACCTCTGCCATTGATCTTCATTTGAGGCCGGATGTCCATACGTTTTGTCTGCGTGTGTTCATCTGCACTGTACCCTGGTAATCGAGCTTGTACATGTACTGGCTTGTGACTGGTTCATGCAGCGTTATATGAATGCCCTATTTATTAATTTAATACAGCACAGAGGGGCCTCAGTGGTTACCTGTCCAGGTCTCTGAACTAGTGCGCTCCCAGGATGCAACAAGCCCATGTGATAAAGATGGCGGCAATACAGGGGCAAAACACTGGTGAGAGAGCCACTCACAGCCTACCAACTCATGGAGGGGGTGATTGCTTTATATATATGTTTTTTGCACTTCATTTTTCAGGGTGCAGCCAGGCTCCGTACTTTTGGTCTTGTAAACTACTGTGTGTGCCCCCACGGGATGCATTTAGATGCTGGGCGGCCCGCCTGATCTAATAGTACAGGAGTCACTAATAGGCTGAAAACCATGTACTGTGCATTACCTGTGTGTGACCATCGCCCTATACAGCCTCTTTTGTGCAATC